>NC_080704.1:141539424-142142317 GCF_030445035.2 Dasypus novemcinctus | reverse complement strand
TCTTAAAAATAATTACAAAGCCATAGTAATCAATAAAGCATGGTACTTGAACAAAGACTGACATATAGACACATATAATAGAATTAAGAACTCAGACATCAATCAGCAAATTTCTGCCCAACTGATTTCTGACAAGGTGGCAAAGACAACTCAATTGGGAAAGAATAGTCTCTTCAACAAACAATGTCATGAAAACAGGATCTCTGTTTAAAAAAAAATAAAAAGAGGAGGAGGACACCTACATCACACCATCATACCACATAGACTGATAATCTTAAAATTGATCATATCCTTAAATATAAATAAATATAGTGACCTCATTCAAAATGCCAAAAGATAGAAGAAACCCTAATGTCCACTGATTGATGAATGTATACAAAAAATACAGTATAAACATACAATGGAGTATTATTCACCTCTACAAAGGAGTGGTATCTTGATACAATGTGACAACCTGGATGAATCTTTAAGACATCATATTTTTTTTAATTTTTTTATTTTTTATTGAATTTGTAATAATATTACATTAAAAATATATATGTGAGGTCCCATTCAACCCCACCCCCCCACCCCCCCTCTCCCCCCCCCCCCCAACAACACTCGTTCCCATCATCATGACACATCCATTGGATTTGGTAAGTACATCTTTGGGCACCTCTGCACCTCATATACATTGGTTCACATCATGGCCCATACTCTCCTCTATTCCATCATGTAGGCCCTGTGAGGATTTACAATGTCCGGTGATTACCTCTGAAGCACCATCCAGGGCAGCTCCATGTCCCGAAGACGCCTCCACCTCTCATCTCTTCCTGCCTTTCCCCATACCCTTTGTCCATTATGTCCACTTTTCCCAATCCAATGCCACCTCTTCTATGTGGACACTGGATTGGTTGTGTCCATTGCACCTTTATGTCAAGAGGAGGCTCAGATTCCACCTGGATGCTGGATGCAATCCTCCCATTTTCAGTTGTAATCACTCTAGGCTCCATGGTGTGGTGGTTGTCCTTCTTCACCTCCATCTTAGCTGAGTGTGGTAAGTCCAATAAATCAGATTGTAGGTGCTGGAGTCTGTTGAGGCTCAGGATCTGGCTATCACATTGTCAGTCCAGAGATTCAAATCCCCTAAATATATCTTAAACCCCAACATTAACTGCACCTCCAGCACATTAGCATGAAAGTCTTATGAAGGGAGATCCCATCTGAGTCCAGATTCATCACACATAAACACCATTTCCAAAGAGGGGCCATCTGCCCTGGTAGTTAACCCCATCGGCCATGACCATAACTCCCATGGGTCTCTTTAGCCCTCAAAGGAACCAATATCTGGGGGTTGTATCTGCTTTATCTGTCTCTCTGACTCTGCTCAGTTGTGCATGAGGGCAAACCTTCTGCCAGCCTCCAGACTCTTTTTTAGAAACTCGTAGCCATATAAACTCATTTCTCCTTTCCATTTCCCCCTTACTTTAGGTCAAACAGCATTTTAAAGTCATGGTATTTTATGTAGACATGGATATTCTGCTGATCCGCATTGAACCTTCCATATAAGGTCATTTTCCAGTTGCATCATCAGTTGGTAGTTGATAGTGGTCCCTCGTTGCCAGGGAGGCTCATCCCCGGGTGTCATGTCCCACGCTGGGGGGAAGGCATTGCATTTACATGCTGAGTTTGGCTTCGAGACTGGCCACATTTGAGTAACATGAAGGCTGACAGAAGGGAATTCCCAGGCACAAAGTTGCTCTAGGCCTTGTTATTATTTTGGGTTTATCAGCTCACAAGCATAGTCATTAGTATCAGGGGCTCACTGTTGAACCCTCACTCCCTCCCGGTCCCCACCACTGTACCTGGGAGACTGTCGCTGCTCCCCTAGGGACCACGACAGAGTAAGACATCATATTGAGTGAAGTAAGCCAGAGAGAATGGGACAAATATTGTATGATCTCACTTAGTAGAATTAACTATATTAAACAAATTCATTAGGTCAGAATCTAGAATATATGTTACCAGAAGAAGAGTGAGGATAAGGAATTGTATGATGATGCTTAAAATGTACTGGCTTCAACAGCACTAGTTATCATGGAAATGCAAATTAAAATTAAAATGAGGGGGAAGTAGATTTGGCTGAATGGATAGAGCATCCCCTACCACACGGGACGTCCAGGATTCAAATTCCGGGCCTCCTGACCCATGTGATGACCTAGTCCATGCACAGTGCTGATGTGCACAATTAGTGCCATGCCACATAGGGAAGCTCCATGCACAAGGAATGTGCCCCATAAGGAGAGCCACCCAGCACAAAAAAAAGTACAACCTGCTGAAGAACAGCAGCACACACAGGGAGAGCTGACACAGCAAGATGACACAACAAAAAAAAAAAGACAGATTCCTGGTGCCACTGAAAAGAATACAATTGGACACAGAAGCACACACAGTGAATGGACATAGAGAGCAAACAACTGGGGTCAAAGAAGGGGAGAGAAATAAAAAATGAATCTTAAAAATATTTTAAAATGTACTGGCTGCCAAGACAATATATGGGAAATTATTTCAATTTTACAATAGTGATTTCTTTAAATTATAAGCTTACATCTCTGAGATCATGAAAGTGTTCATGTCAGGACAGCAACAGGATATCCTTTCTCTCCAAACTGCAGCAGTGAGTGATCAGACACATAGTGTCATTCACTCTTCCATTCCCTGTCCTCTGGTTCTTTTTTTATTTCAGTTTCTGGCTTCTTCCAGTTTTCTCTCTACTCCTATGGATTCCTTTCTGCTCCTTTAATTTTCTCTCTCTAGGATTCCATTGATGCTTCTTCTGGAAGATGCCTCCTATTACAGTTTTTTTCTTAATGTAATTTTTAATTTTTTAAAAGTTACTTAGATTACATAAATAGTTCATAAAAATAGGGGATTCCCATATGCCCCACTCCCTACTACTCTCACATTTTCCCACAATAACATCATCCTCCATTAGTGTGGTGCACTTCTTACAATTGATGAACAATTTTTGGAGCATTTCATTAAGCTATAGGCATGGGTTATATTTTACACTGCACAATCTCTCCCATAAAATTTTGTAAGTTATGACACAATATATAATGACCTGAACCTGTCATTGCAATGCCATTCAGGACAATTCCCACTCCTGAAAATGCCCCCATATTACACCTCTTTTTCCCTCTACCTCCCCTCAGAACTTCTGTTGTCCACTGCATCCACATCAATGATAAAAGTTCTTCCATTGCTAGAACCACAATAAGTCTATAGTAGAATAACAGTATGTCTACTCTTTCCATCATTCATTCCCCAATCCTGAAGATTCTGGGATGGTGATGCCCACTCCAAGTCTAATTGAGAGAGAGCTTGGTTCCCATAGATGGGAATATCTTCAGTGTATTTTCAGACTCTCTTTTCTTTGGGGTGGTCATTGTTCATCATCATCTCCTTGTTAGTTATCTTGAGTGAGTCCAATGAAATGGAGAGTAGGTGCTGCAAATGTATTGAGATACAGGGAACAGAATGGGGGGAATGTAATCCGTTAATATGCTCAGTTTGGCTTAGAGAGAGGCCATATTTGAGTGACAAGGATGCTCTCAGGAGGTAACAATTAGGGGCAAGATAATATTAGGCTAAGATGCAATTTCAATAGTAAAGGATAATAACTACATTTGTCAATATCAAAGGCCCATAATGGTCCAGAAGTCTTCACTACAAGCTGCCCCTGTACTAAGGGGATTATTGCTGTCACATTAGAGAATGTAGCAGAGCACACTAGGATGGGAATTTGATATTCTTTCAGTTATTGTGTGAAACTCCACTCTTCATGAAAATGTCCAATGAACACTTGAACACATTTATATGATTTGTAGATATGCGCCAGTTTAAACTCCTCACATTCATCCCCTATCAGTAACACCATGCACCAATGATCCTCCCCTGCAACAGTTGTAACCCTTCTGTGATCCAAAACTTGGTCAATAATGAAGTCAACATTTATAGATTAGTTTGGGTAGGATAGATATCTTAATGATGTTTAGTCTTCCTAACCATGAACAGGGAATATTCTTCCATTTATTTAAGTCTTCTCTGAATTCCTTTAACGGTACTGTATAGTTTTCTTCATATAAATAAGTCATTTACATCTTTAGTTAAATTTATTTGTTGGTGTTTGATTCTTTTAGCTGCTGTGGAAAATGAGAATTTTTTCTTAATTTCTCTTCAGATTGCTCATTATTAGTGTAGTGACTGATTTTTGCACATTGGTCTTATAACTTCTGACTTTATTGAACTCATTCATAAGCTCTAGAAGCTTCGATGTAGATTTCTCAGGGCTTTCTGTTTAGGACCATATCATTTGCACATAGTGAGGTTTTTACTTTTTTCCTATTTGGATGCCTTTATAACTTTTTTCTTCTCTAAGTGCTTAAGCAAGTAGTTAAAACACAATGTTAAATAGGAGTGGTGAAAGTGGGAATCTGTATCTTTTTCCTGATCTTAAAGGGAAAGCTTTTAGGATTTCTCAACTGAATATGATAACTGCAGGTTTTTTTTAATCTATCCTTTATCATGTTGAGTAAGTTTCTCTCTATTCCAATTGCTTGTAGTCTTTTCATCAGGAAAGGTGTTGTATTTTGCCAAATGTTTCTTCTGCCCCTATAGAGATGATCATTTGATATTTTTCTTTCAATCTGTTTATGTGGTGCCTTGCATTGATTGGTTTTCTTATGCTGAATCATCCTTGCATATCACATATGAAACCCACATTGCCATGGTGTTCAATTCACATGTTCTGCTGTTGAATACTATTAGCAAGTATTTTGTTGTTGATTTTAGCATCTGAGTTCATTAGAGAAATAGGTATAGAGTTTTGTTTTCTTGTGGCATCATTGTTTGGCTTTGGTATTAGGGTGATGTTGGCATCATTGAATGAGTTAGCCAATGTTTCCTCGACTTCTAATTTTTGGAATATTTTAAGCAGGATTGGTGTTAGTTCTTTCTGGAATGTTTGGTGGAATTCATCTGTGAAGATATCTGATCCTATACTCTTCTTAGATGCCAATCCTACCCAAACTGATCTAAAGATTTAATGCAATCCCAATATAAATCAACATAGCATTGTTTACTGAATTGGAAAAACTGTGAAATTCATCTGGAAGGACAAGAGACTCCAAACAAACAAAGGCATTTTGAAAAAGAAAAATGAAATCAGAGGAATCACCCTACCTGTCTTTTAATAATACTACAAAGTGACAGTGGTCAAAACTCCATGGTTTTGGCACAAGGATAGTTATACTGACCAAAGGAACAAAATTGAGTTATCTGAAATAGATCATCACATAGAAAATAAACTGATTTTAGACAAGGTCACAAAGCCCATTCAACTGGAAGAAAATGGCCTCTTCAGCAAATGTTGCTTAGAGAACTGGATATCCATATCCAAAAGAATGAGTGAGGAACAGCACTTCACATCTATACAAATATTAACTCAAGATGAATCAAAGATCTAAATATAAGAGGCAATAATGAGTCAAGCTGGAGAAAGGTGAATTAACTACAACCCCTCAATAAGAAGACCTTGAATAGAGGTGCTTGGGTTTGGAATACAGATGTACCTATGAGCATGTCTGGCCTGGTCAAGGTCAGAGTGCCTGTGGGGGAAAGGGTGGGTGATTGTAATGCACTGCTTGTGGCTTTTGCTCAAATCTGCCTGGTAAAACCTCTGAGTTACCTGTGACTGTGCCTAAAAGATCACGTATAGGATTGTGGCCTGGGGGTTTATTCCTCACTTCCCAATGTTTTTTAACAACTAGTGAATTACTGTTCATGACATCAGTGAATTAAAAGATATTAACTATACTGAACGCCCTATTTTCACCTAATGATACACAGAGGCCAATGACATTTTTTTTCTTTGTAGGTAGATAGTTGTTTATTAAGAGACAATTTGCCCATTACTAGTCACAAGCAGTGCAACAGTGCTCCAAAATATACCCAACAAATGCAACGAATGTGCCACAATGATGAAAGAGGCCATCGATGTGGGAGGAGCAGGAAGGTGGGGTGTGGAGTGCATATGAACCTCCCATATTTTTTTTATTTTTTATTTATTTATTTTAATTTTATTTTTAATTATCTTTTTTAAGTGATTAGATCACACACAATGTTACATTAAAAAACATAAGATTCCCACATACCCCGCTCGACGTCCATAAGAAGGTAAGGGGTATTGTTTGGGGCTCCTTGGCAGTGAGACAATCCTCTCCACCTCACCTGACTCTCACCCTGTTCCATGGGGAAAATGAAACACCACCACCTTTCCCTTATGCCTCTTAACTGCATTGCCACATGAAATAAATAAAGGTTTGATTGTAACTTTCAAACAATTAAATATATGAGGCAAAGTCATAATGATGTTGGAAGATAATGTAGGGAAGTACCTACAAGAGCTTGTAATAGGAAATGGTTTCATGAACTTCACACCGAAGCATGAGCAGTGAAAGAAAAAATAGATAAATATGACCTCCTAAAAGATAAAATTTTTACACCTTCACTGACTTTGTAAAGAAAGTGGAAAGGCAGCCTACTCAATGAGAAATACAAATGAACAAAAGCACATTAAAAATATTCAATATCACTAGCTTTTAGGAAAGTTCAAATCAAAACTACAATGAGATATTGTCTTACACACATTTGGCTGACAGCTATTTGAAAACGGGGAATCACAAGTGTTTGAAAGGATGTGGAGGAATGTGAACCCTCATCCACTGCTGGTGGAAATGAAGAATGGTGCAGTCATTTGGGAGGACAGTTTGGCTGTTCCTCAGAGAACTAACTATAAAACTGCCATATGAAACAACAATTCCAATGTTGGGTATATACTGAAAAGTACTGAAAGCAAGGACACAAATAGTTAAATGCACACCAATGTTCATAGCAGCATTATTCGCTATTGCCAAAAGTTGGAAACAACAAAAAATGTCGTTCAATGTGAATGGATAAACAAATGGTGGTGTATAAATACAATGGAATATTACTCATCTATAACAAGGAATACAGTATTAACACTCGGGATAATGTGGATGAATCTTGAGGACCTTATGTTGAGGAAAGCAAGGCAGACACTGAAGTACAAATATTATATGACCTCACTGGTATGAACTAAGCAAGTTAAGCAGACCCTCAGAGCTAGAATCTGGTAAAAGTTGTAAAGGAACTAGAAAGGGAGAAGAAGGTTTTGAGTCAATGCCCTTTTGGGCAAAATCTCTGATTAGGCGAAAGGTGTAGTTGTGCAGTGAAGGGGCATGACAGTAGTGTAAGGATACTGTTGGCTTAAGCGGTGCTGGTTGGTAAGAGAGGTGGGGTGGGGAGGATTGGTTGAACTATCAATGGAACAGTGGAGAGGACTGGGAAGGGAGAAATTAAACACAGGATTGGCAGGTGCATGGTTGAAACTAAAACATTGGGGATGCTCTTTTGTTAATATGGAAAGTGAGAGTTTGCTGGTTTGGGATGTTTAATGTGGCAGACTTTTGGGGCAGGGTGCACCTGGGGTAGGCTTCTAGGGATTGTATGTGTGTCCATCTCTCCATAGTGTGTAATATCAGTGGTTGGAGAACCACATAATGAGCGACAAGGTGGTGACTTCCCATCCTGAGGACTTCCGGTATGTTCTCAAATAGAAGGATGAGAGTCTCTTTAGAACATGGGCAGTGCCTAATAGGGTAGGACAGACCAGTGTGCCAAGCCCTCAGTGCTGTGGCAAATAATTATAAATCTTGTCCTTCAAGGAGTGAAGCCTAGTAGTTGCCACAGGTATTGAGGGGAAGGCCATGGAGGAATAAAGTAGATGGAACAAGAATCAATTTAGGGGTGATGGAATTGTTCTACATGATCTTGCTATAATTGATGCAGTCCATGTTAAATTACATCAAAATTTATAAAAGTGTATGGTCGAAATTGTAAACCATAATGCAAACTTTTGACCATGCTTAGCAGCTATGTTTCAATATTTATACATCAGTTGTAACAAATATAACATCCACACATAAAATGTTATTAAAAGGGGAAGGGGGAAAGGGGGAAGATGTTGGGTAGATGGGAATCCTTAGTAATCAGTATATGACTGATTTGTAAACCAAAATTTCTTTCAGGACAAACTGAAAAAAAAAGACCCTGGGGTAACAAACAGAAGAAAATGCCTCAGTACATATAGGACAACAGATATTAGAGTGATAAAGGCAAAATGTCAAAAATTTTGCTAATATTTTATTGTCTTTTTTAAAAGATATGTAGTTCACACAAAATGTTACATTTTAAAATTTGAAGTCCCCATATATCCCATTCCCACACACTCACTCCTCCCACATTAACATCCTCTTTCATCAGTGTGATACATTCATTGCATTTGAATAATACATTTTGTAGCACTGGTACACCACATGGAATATAGTTTACATTATAGTTCACTATCTACCCCAATCCATTCAGTGGGTTAGGGCAGGATATAAAATGTCTTACATCTTTTCCTGCAATATCATTCAGGACAAGTTCAATTCTCAAAAATGCCCCTATATCATCACTCTTCTTCCCTCTCCCTGACCTCAGTGACTCCCATGGCCACTGTCTCCACATCAATGATACAATTTCTTCCATTTCTAGGGTCACAATAACTTTATAGTAGAATACAAGTAAGTCCGCAATAATCAATATTTTATTCCTCAATCCTGAGGACCATGGGATGGTGATGTTCACTCAACCTCTGAATTGAGAGAGGATTTAGATTCCACATGGCTTATGGATGGAATGCTCCTGCTTGTTGTTGACTCTCTCATTTCCCTGTTGTTGTGGTTGACCATGTTCACTGACCTGGATAAGTCAAAATGTCCTGTCAGCTAACCTGAGCATGTCCACTGAAATGGAGAGCAGGTGTTGCAACTATTTTTAGGCTGAGGACCCAGCTGGCACATGGACGGTTCAGAGATTCAAGTCTCCTGAGAATACACCAACCCCAGCACTAACCTCAGATTCAGTAAAAGTAAAAGAAGAGGCATGTGTAGAGAGTTCACATCTGAGTCCAACTGCATCACACCCAGGATAACAAATTCCAAAGTAGGGCCCAATGGCAAGGCATTGAACTCCACACACAGCTGCCATGATGATAGGAGATGGGTGTCTCTGTAGCCCTCAGGTGCACCACTATCTTGACTTGTCTCTACTTTCGCTGCCTCTGGGAACATGCTGAGATATGCATAATTATGACACATCTGATGACATCTCATCTCATTTTGAAGTCTCTTAGTCAAATAAACTCATTTGTCTTTACCATTTCCCCCTTGTATTCAAGGTCTTTTTCTAGCTGCATCACCAGCTGGTGCTTGGGAGTAGTCCTCTGACACCGGTGAGGCTCATCCCTGGGAGTCATTTCCCATGCTTGGAGGAAGGTAATGCAATAACATGCTGAGTTTTGCTTAAAGTGGCCATATTTGAGCACATGGAGTCTCTCAGGAGGTAACTCTTAGGCAACCTGCAGCCGTAGACCTAGTTGAAGGAAACTTCAAGCACACAGGCTCATAAGTATAGTCATCAGTATCAATGTCCCATCATTGGAAGATCCTTCTTCAGTGGTCTTTGCCTGTGCACATGGGGATTGTGTCTGTTCCATTGGGGAATGTGAAGAACTCCCTAGGATGGACTCTCCCTCAGTTGTCATGTGTAACTCAACAATACCTAAAACAATACCCAATGAACATCTGAACATATCCGTATACACTGTACGCTCTACCCCCACCCATGCATTTCTCTTCAATGACACTGCACACCAGTGCTCTTCATCTGCCATAGTTGAACCCCTCTGTATATAGAGGTAGAGTGGACATCCCCATCCCAGGGTCCATAAGATGGAGGAATAAAATATGGACTAGACTGGACTTACTGGTATCCTACTATAGAAATATTGTGACTAGAAATGGAAGAAATTGCAACATTGATCCAGAGAAAGTGGCCAAGGTAGTTGCTGAAGGCAGGGAGAGGGAAGAAGAGATGATATATGGGGGCATTTTCAGGATTTGGAATTGTCCTAAATGATATTGTAGGGACAGATGCTGGACATTATATATACTGCCATAACCCACTGAATGGACTGGGGGAGATTGTAAACTACAATTTAAACTCTAATTCTTGTGGGGCAGCAGTGCTCCAAAATGTATTCACCAATTGTAATGAATGTACCACAATGATGAAAGAGGTTGTTGATGTGGGAGGAGTGGGGTTGTGGGGTGTAGGATATGTGGGAATCTCTTATATTTTTAATGTAACATTTTTTGTGATCTATATAGCTTTTTTAATAAAAGGACAATTTAATTAAATTAAAATTTTAAAAAATTAGTAACCAGCCAAAATATCTAGGTGATTTGGATAATATACCACTTTCTAAGGGGCTACGAAAGCAAGGACAAATATGTGTGCAAATATTGTGATTATACTAAAAGTCATTAATTATTATTTTTTTTTAACTTTTGAAATTGAAACATATCACTCATACATAAACATAAATGTATAATAGTTGTGAACTTAAAAAACAAACATATATAATATCAAACAAACATATATAACATCTCAACCTACCACCAATAACTTGCATTGTTTTTATTTTTATTTTTTTAATTTAATTTTATTCATTTTTTAAAAAATATTATACTCAAAAAATATGAGGTCCCCATTCACCCCCACTGCCCCCACCCCACCACTCCCCCCACAGTAACACTCTCCCCCATCATCATAACACATCCATTGCATCTGGATGTACATCTCTGGGCATCGCTGCACCCCATGGCCTGTGGTCCACACCATAGCCCAAAGTCTCCCACGTTCTATCCAGTGGGCCATGGGAGGACATACAATGTCCAGCAATTGTCCCTGCAGCACCACCCAGGACAACTCCAAGTCCCGAAAATGCCTCCACATCTCATTGCATTGTTTTTAAATCTTTTTAACTAATGATTAAAGAAAATTGTCAAAATATAATTACTAAGCAAAGTATTTTCCCCTAACCAATCCAATTATTATTGTCTTTATATCATTTACATAAACCATTAAGTGTATAGTAAAAGTTGTGAACTTACAAAGCACACATGCATAACATCATACAGGGATCCCATACATCAACCCTCCACCAGCACCTTGTATTGTCATGAGACGTTTGTTGCAAACTATGAAAGAACACTGCCAAAATCTTACTACTAATCATAGTTCTTTTCTTACTTTTGGTCTGTTTTTCCCCCAAACCATCCTATTTTAAAAAAATTTTTTTTTAGGACAGAAGTTTTAAACTTATAAAACAGTCATGTAAATGTGCAGAATTCCAAAACAACACCCTTCCATCAACACACCACAATATGGTGTGTCATTTGCTACAAATAAAATAATATCATCTGATTATTGCCATGTCCACAGCATACATTTGGTTCACTTTTTCCATACTGTCTCAGTATCAACATAGTACATCTTTTGCATAGATGCAAGAATTTTATATTATTACTACTAACCACACTCCATAGGTCACTCCAGCTGTATTTTTCCCATGCTTCTCCACATACCCAAAACCTTGCAGTAGTGATATACATTTGTTGTAGCTCACAAAGGACACTCTTGCATCTGTACCATCAACTGCAATACTCACCTACCTTTTGTTTTACTGTGCTATCCAGTTACTTGATTGTTCTCAAGCATTCTGTCAATTGGCATTTACATAGATTACCATTTCAGTCACATCCCCATTTATAAACTAGCTGTTACTCTCTGTGTGTTACCATCCACTCTATACATTTCCACAAATTTACAGTAATCTAATTAAAATTTCCACATATATTAAACATCAGTTGTCCACTCAGTCCTTATCTTATCTCCTTTAAGAAACCACCACCTACCACCAGGTCTTTAAGATATTTTCCAATAATTTCTTTTAGAAGCTTTATGGCTCTTGCTTTTATTTTATTTTATTTTTTTATTTTTTGATCCATTTTGAGTTATCTTTTGGATAAGGCGTGAGATAGGAGTCCTCTTTTCCTTCTGTCAATGGATGCACAATTCTTTCAGCAACATTTGTTGAATTGATTTTTCTGCCCAAGCTGTGTGAGTTTGACAGGCTAGTCAAAAATCACTTGACCATACCTGTGAGGGTCTGTTTCTGAACCATAAATTTGGTTCTATTGTGTCTGTCTTTAAGCCAGTACCATACAGTTTTTACCACTGTAGGTAGATATTATGATTTAAAATATGGAGATGAGGGTCAATTTTCCTTTTTATGATGTTTCTGGCTATTCAGGACTACTTACCCTTCCAAATAAATTTAATGATTGTGTTTTCAATTTTTTCTTAACTGCTGGTGGAATTTTTATTGGGATTGCATTAAATCCATACATCAATTTGAGTAGAACTGACATCTTAATATTTAGTCTTCCAATCCATGAGCATGGAATGTTCTTCCGGTTATTTAGGGCTTTTTTTAATTAGTTTTAACATTGAGTTGCAGTTTTCTGAATACAAGTGCTTTACATCATTGGTTAAGTTTATTCCTATTTGAGTATTATCTGTCATATTTTATTTTTACCAGTCTTTTAACACTCTTAGGTACTTTTATTGATATAATCTTCATTTCTAGACTCCCTTCCAGGCCCTTCTTACCTGTCTTTTCTTTTCAGGCTCTAGCATACCCTTTAGTATTTCCTGAAATTCTGGATTCTTGCCTAGAAATTCTCTCATTTTCTGTTTATCTGTGAATATTCTAATTTCACCCTCATTTTTGAAAGACAATCTTTCTAGATATAAGATTCTTTATTTTTTTATTTTGTTCCTTTAATTCATTTTTTAAATATTACATTAAAAAAAACAGGAGGTCTCCACTTACACCCAAACCCCTCACTCCACTACTCCCCTCATAGCAACATTCTCCTCCATCATCATGACACATTCATTGCATTTGGTGAATACATCTCTGAGCATCACTGCACCTCATGGTCAATGGTCCACATCATAGCCCACAGTCTCCTACATTCCATCCAGTGGGCCATGGGAGGACCTACAATGTCCAGTAATTGTCCCTGCAGTACCAGCCAGGACAACTCCAAGCACCAAAAATGCCTCCACATCTCATCTCTTCCTCCCATTCCCCACACCCAGCAGCCACCATGGCCACTTTTTCCACACCAATGCCACATTTTCTTCTATTACTAACCACAATAGTTCATAAATAAAATATCAGTAAGTCCACTCTAACCCATATTGTATTCCTCCATCCTGTGGGCCTTGGATTGGTTGTGTCCATTCCATATCTCTGTCAAGAGGGGGCTTAGACTCCACATGGATGCTGGATGCAATTATCCTGCTTTCAGTTGTAGGCATTCTTGGCTCCATGGTGTGGTGGTTGACATTCTTCAACTCCATGTTAGTTGAGTGGGGTAAGTCCAATAAACCAGAGTGTAGGAGCTGAAGTCTGTTGAGGCTCAGGACCTGGCTATCATATGGTCATTCCAGAGATTCAGATCCCCTGAGTATATCTTAAACTCCAGCATCAACTACAAGTCTGGTAAAGTAATAGGAAAGGCTTGTGAAAAGAGATCACACCTGAGTCCAGCTCCATCACACAGAGACACCAACTCCAACTGACATGGAACTGAACTCCATCTGCCATGATATAAGATACTTGATCCAAAGTTTTTCTCTTATAGTATCTTAAATATATCAGACCACTGACTTCTTGCCTCCATGGTTTCTGGTGAGAATTCGGCACTTAATCTTATTGGATATCCCTTATAATTTATTCATTGCTTCTCTATTGCTGCTCTCAGAATTCTTTCTTTGTCTTTGCCCTTTGACATTCTGATTAATATATGTCTTGGAGTTGGTCTATTTGGATTTTTTCAGATGTGAGTACATTGTGCTTTTGGACAGGGGTATTTTTGTCCTTCAATAAGCTTGGGAAATTTTCTACTATTATTTCTTAAAATATTTCTTCTGCCCCCTTTCCCTTCTCTTCACCTTCTGGGACACCCATGACATGTATGTTTGCATGCTTTTTACTGTCATTTAGTTTCCTGAGACCTTGTTCAATTTTTTCCATTCTTTTCTTCATCTCTTCTTTTGTATGTTCACTTTCAAAGGCCATTTCTTCAAGCTCACCAATCCTTTCTTCTGCCACCTCAAATCTATTATATGATTCCAATGTTTTCTTAATTTCATTGATTGGACCTTTCATTCCCATAAGATCTGCTATTTTGCTATGTATGCTTTCAATTTCTTCTTTGTATTCATCCAATGTCTTCTTAATATTCTTTATCTCTTTAGCCATCTCATTGAATTTATTAAGGAGACTTGTTTGATTATCTATAATTAATTGTCTCAACTCCTTTATGTCATCTGGAGGCTTATTTTCTTCCTTTAACTGGGCTATTGCTTCCTGTTTCTTGGTGTGGATTTTAATTTTTTGTTGGTATTTTCACATCTGGCTTATTATAGTATTTATTCTGGGTGCAGTTTTTCTCTTTAGTTTAGGGCTTCCTATCATTTCTCCCTTTCTGGTTGTGCAGTAGGAGCCAAGCATGTAGTTGGTGCTGTAAGCTTTGGAGGCTCAAGCTTCCCTCATTGCCCCAGGGACCAATGATGCTTCTTCCAACTTTCTCCTTTGCCAGGGGTAAGGACAAAGTCACAGCTATGTGGAATAATCCACGTGCAGGTCTAGACTGTAGTTGTCCAGAGAGACAGATGATGCTTCACATTCCTTTCTCCCCAGCCTGGGGCAGGGATGTAGCTGCAGGGGTGGGCAGGAATCTATGCAGTACGGCTCCAAGATGACCACAGTTGCCCTGTTAGGCTTCTAATTTTCAGTCAATGCCAGTCAAAGTTCTCTGGAGTTATCTGTATAGGCTGGTGCAGGGCTCCTCAGCCTCCTCCCTACCAGAGGTGGGGCTGAAGACTAGGCTAGAGCTGCAGGATGATCAGCATGAAAGAAACTGGTTCCTGACAACACTGAGAGTTTTAGTTAGCCCAGCTTCCCCTCAGACTGGGGGCAGAGTCACAATGGCGGCTACTGGCCTCTTTCTGACTTAGGCGGGTTCTCACCCCAGCCGTTCCCAGGGTTATCTCTTAGCCAGCCAATTCTCCCAATCTGTAGCCAAAATCAGCAGCCAACTGTCTCCTCCTACCCTGTTTCTGGGAAATGGATCTTCCAATTCCCAACACAGAACAGCTCCTGGGGCAGCTCATGCTGCCAGAGTAGGATAATCACCAACCTCTGCGACTTGGCCAGTAATTTCCCAGAGAGGCTGGCACAGGTCCCCGCAGCTTCCTCACTTCTGGAGGTGGCACTGGGGCTTAGGATAGACCTGCTTCTGTTCTGGATGGGAAGAAGCCGGTCCCCACCAGCACTGGGATTTTCAGTCCACCCCTCTTCCACTCTGCCAGGTGTGGAGTTAAGATGGCAGCTCACAGCCTCTTTCTAACCTAGACAGGCTCAAACCCAAGCTGTTCTCAGGATCATACAGTAGCCCACTAAATTATCTCATCAAATTTGAAATTGGTGCCCAACCATATCTTCCTCCCCCATTTGGGGAAGTAGAGATTTTAATTCCAGCTACGGCACAGCTCTGGAGGTGGCTTGTGCCTCCAGTAGAGGATGGCCACCGGCCTCCATGACATGGACCACTCTACTTATGAGTCTTCTCTGCAGACGTGCATCTCCTCCTTCCACTCCTTCAAGTATGTTGCATGATGATCTTCTGGCCTCCTAGAGCCCCCAGACAGGTGTTTCAGCTAACTCCAGAAAGCTCTGGGTGTTTGCTAACTACCCTGTAGCAGGAGCTGACTCTAGGAGCTCCTTACTCTGCAGCCAGCAAGGCTTGCTGGTCCATTATTCAATTTTGTTAGATTGTAGGGTATGCAAGTACATCTCAATAAATCTGATTAATAAATAAACAATTGTGCAAGAATAGCCAGAAATAGCAGCTTTTACAATAAGGGAATCAGGGGTTGAGAGGTGAAGAATATTCTTGGTTTTCTGTTTTTTTTTTTTTAAATTATTGTTGTGGAAATAATGAAAATGCTCTAATAATGATTGAAGTGATGACTGCACAACTGTGAGATTATCCAAGTACTACTGATTATGCATTTGGACGAATGGCATGCTTTATCACTATGTAACAATAAAATTGACTCATGAAAAAAATTGAAATGTGACTCTGGTGAATTAACTCACCACAGAAAATTATGACTCTCAGTCCCTGAGAGAGAGCACACACTGCTTGCTGGGAACCCTAAATATGCCCTTGAAGCTTATTTAGCACTTCCTACTGTCTCCCCGACTTAGGTATGTTTCACAGGACTAATTAACTGCCTTACCTCACCTTCTCCCAGACTAATTTTCCCTAAACCAGGGAGGTTAGATAAATTAGGCTGCCTCAGGGGATTCATCTCCTCCCCTTCCTGGTTTCTCCTCAAGCCAGCAATATGCTCCTCAAAGTTCAAAATACAGGGTCTGTACTATTGAACCTGCACTTGGTGGACCCTTCTCCACCCTTCACAAGAAACCTCCCACTCTCAGAGTTTTTCTTCTCTGGCTGTGTGAACTGCAAGGTTTGGGGAACACTGAGACTTCCTGACCTGAGGGATGGGCTTAGCCATCCCACAGCTCCAGCCTCAAAGCCCAGAATATCACAATTTTAACTTGAGCAATCTGTCTTTTTGTTGCATTCTCTCCAGATCGATGTCCTGAAGTGTCCTGCTATGTGGGTTCCCAAAAGAGCTCACTCAGGTAGGCTTTTTTCCACTCTCAGCTGTTTTTATGGTAGGAAAGATGATGTGGGTGCACTTACTCCAAAGCCAAATTGCCCAATATTTTTTTTCATTATTTTTTATCACACATTTTTTTATAAATGTTTTTTTAAAGATTTATATTATCTACTTAAACACCTCCCATTGTTGGATGTCGCTATCTGCTCTCTGTGGCCACTTTGCTGTGTGCTCTCTGAGTCTACTTGTCTTCTCTTTAGGAGACACTGGGAACTGAACCCAGGACCCCCTCTGTGGAAGAGAGGTGCTCAGTAACCTGAGCCACCTGAGCTCTGGTTTATTCTGTCGAATTGTCTTTTTTTGTGTCCCCAAACCTAGGACCTCCCATGTGGTAGGCAGAAGCCCAATGACCTAGCCATATCCACTTCCCTAAATATTTTTGTATTTTATTTATTTTTAAAATTATTTCATTTTCTTTTTTTATTGTTTTTGACTAATTTATTGGCTTCATTTTTCAAGACATTTTGGATCATGGAATTGTTACAGCTGTGGCATAGGAGGATCACTGGAGCAAGGTGTACAGGAAGGGAGATACATTGGAGGAAGCTCACCTAGGCATATATATAGACATAAATTTATTCAAATGTTCATGGGGCACTTTCATGATTGGTGCAGATTCACACAATAACCAATAACCACATTCTCAAATAGAATACCAAGAATCCCCCGATTACAGGGGCAATGATTAGTGAAGGAGTTTGTTCCACTGATGGACCCTTGATATTGATGACTGTGCTTATGCAACTTTACTCTTGAAATGGAAACTAAGCTTAGTATTACTGGCTGCCTATGAGTTGCCCCCTGGGAGCATTTTGGTTGCTCAAATGTGGCCTTTCCTTAAGCTGAACTCAGATGTAATGGTAGGGAGAGGGAAGAAGAGATATGATGTGGGGGCATTTTCAGGATTTCGATTTGTCCAGGGTGGTGCTGCAGGGACAGATGCTGGACATTGTGTGTTCTGCCATGGCACACTGGGTGTACTGGGAGAGAGTGTAAACTACAATGTAGACGACTGTCCATGTGTTACAACAGTGCTCCAAACTGTATTCATCAGGTGCAGTGAATGTGCCATGATGATAGAAGAGGTTGTTGATGTGGGAGGAGTGGGGTGAGGGGGTTGGAGGCTATATGGGGACCTCATATTTCTTGAATGTAATATTTAAAAAATTAAGAAATAAATAAAATAAAGAAAGAAAAAAGATACATTCCTCCCCCCAGGGTGGGGCACGCCCCTAGGGATGAGGTTCCTTGGCACTGAAGTACTGCTACCTATCACCAACTAGCAATGCAACTGGAAAAGACCTGACCTAAAGGGGGAAATGGTAAAGACAAATGAGTTTATATGGTTAAGAGTTTTCACAGTGCCCCTGGTGGTCATTCCAGAGTTTATGCTTATGCATATCTCAGCAAGGTCTCATTGACTACCACAGTAGATACTACCCCAAATAGGAGGTCTCCTGAGGGCTTTGCAGACATCCAGACACTATAATAGGGGCAGATTCCTCAGGAATTTGATGCCTTGCCAATGGGCCCTACTTTAAAATTTATGCTCCCCAGGGTGACAGAGTTGGATTCAGTTGCAGTTTCCCTACAAATGTCTCTTCTCTCCTTCTATTTGAATGTATATTTAGCACTAGAGTTGGTAGGTGTACTTCCAAGAATTTTAACTCTTTGATATTTCCATGTGCCAGCTGGGCCCAAATATCAACAGAGTTTCCACACCTAAGCTCCAGTTCTTTGGTCTCACTCACAACTAACAAGGAGGTGATGATGGAAAACTACCATACCAAGGATCCAAGAGTGTCTACACCTGTAAGCAAGAGAGCCCCATCCATTGGTCCTAAAGGACGGTAGCCCGCTCTCAATTAGATGTGGTGTGGGCATCACCATCCCAGAATCCACAGGATTGGGGAAAGTGCTATGGAGTAATGCTGAGTTACTAATATTCTACTATAGTCTTATTGTGATTCTAACAATGGAATAAATGATATCATTGACGTGGATGCAGTGGTCACTGGAGGGAGGTACTGAGGAGAGGAAGAGGGAAAACAGGTGTAATACAGGGACATGCCTATGATAGACTCTTAGAGTCAGAATTATTTGGAATTATGGGGCATAAATATTTACAAAGTATTGGTAAGTATCAATACAGATTTTTTAGTAAAGTTGTACAATTACTCTTTCTACCAGTAGAGGATGAGTTTTCCCATTTTATCTCACTCTTGACAGCTTTGGGTATTTCATGTTTTATTTTCCAATCTGATAGGAGAAACATGATGTCCAATTACCATTTTAATTTACATTTCTTGGGTAACTGATAAGGTTGAAGTGTTTATTAAAAGTATATTTATTGACAGATAAAAAAATTCAGAGGTATATTCTGGACTTAAGAATTATCCTGAATGACTTTGCAATGACAGATACAGGCCATTATATAGCTTGCCATAACCCACAGAATTGGGAGGGAGAGAGTGTAAACTACTATGTAAACTGTTATCCATGCTTAGTGGCAATAATCCAAAAAGTGTTCATCAGTTACAATGAATGTATCACACCAATGAAGGATGTTGCTAATGTGGGAGGTGTGGAGAGCAGGGCATATGGGAATCCCCTATATTTTTAATGTAACACTTATGTAACCTAAGTATCATATATATATATATATATATATATATATATACATATATATATATATACATATACATATATATGTTATACTGTGGCATTTTTGGAAAAGTGAAATTGTCCTTAATGATGTGGCAGTGATGGATACAGGCCATTATAAATCTTTTTGTAACACAAAAATGCATGGGAGAAAGTTTAAACTATAATGTAAATTAAAATCCCCACTTCATGGCAATGGTCCAATATGTGTTCCTCAATTGTAACAAATGTACCACACTAATAAAAGATGTTATTTACTTGGAAAAGTGTGGGAGGTGTATGGAATGGAGCATAGGGGATCCCCTACACTTCTTTGTGTAAAAATTATGTAATCTAATTATTAAAATAATAATAAAATAATAAATAAAACCCACCTTAACCACTTAAAAATTAAGGCAACAAAATAACCTAATATAATTAATAATAAAATTAATAATAGCGATACTTTTAAAAAGGACAAATAAAATAAAATTTTAAAAATTGGAATAATAAAAATAATAAATATATAATTTTAAAAGTTGTCATTATGACTTTCATTACTCTAAAATCGTTTTTCTTGTGTGTACAGTGATATTTTTCCCATTTATTCCTCCAGTGTTATTTTTTTATTTTGTCTTCAAAAAAGCTTTAGTTTACAGAAAACTGATATGAAGCATATATGAGATTCCCATATACACAACAACCTTCCCATTTTCCTCTTTCCCCTATTAATACCATTTTACATGTGGATGGTACACTTATTCCAATTGTCGTACAAATATTGAAACATTGCTATTAACCATGGTCGATAATTTACATTATAGTTTACTCTTTGGACCACACACATAAATTTTGATAAAATTTAATTTTGCCTTTATCCATCACTGCAAGGTTATTTAATAAAATTCCATCACCTCCCAATAGGCACCATGTTCCATCTATACTATTCTTCCTTCCCACACCCGTCAGGACCCATGGCAACCACCAAGCTTCAGTCTTTGAAGAACAAGATTCATGGTTACTTGTGACAGCATTGAATGCTTGACGTACTACACTGTCCACCCCTATTAGGCACTGCCTATGCTCTTGAGAACTTCCCATCCCTCTATTTGAGAACATAACAGGACTCCCCAGGATGGGAGTCCAACACTTTCCCACTCATTATTTGAGTCTCCCCCTGATGATACATCCCACTATGACCATGTGAACACTCACATACTTACTAGAGGCCTGCCTCAGATGCAACCTGTCCCACTTGTCCCCCACATCCAACACCCTAAACCAGTAACCTTCCCCATCCATACTTGCCAAAAGAACAGCTCCAACATTGGACTTTCAAACACATATCCACAAATCCCCAGATTTCACCTGCTCCCTCCACCAAGCCTTCTGCCTGTTCCATAGACAGTCCAACATATTCTTCCCACCTTATACCCCTCACAAACCACCACCACCCAAACCAACAGCATCACTGCACCACTGTCAGGTCCTTCCACTGCACAACTACACCCTTCCAGCTTATCATAGATTTTTGCCTATATGGGCTTTGGCTCACTAACTTCTTTTCTGTCTCCTGCAAGCCTTTCTTCGAGACTTAAGTTCTGTGAATTACCTCAATTTGCTTGTCATATGAGTGAAGTCATATAACATTTTTCCTTCAGCAACTCACTTGCTTCACTCAACCTAAAGTCTTCAAGTTTCATCCATGTTACCCTGTGTGGTAGAACTGAATTCTTTCTTACAGCTGAGTAATATTCCATTGTGTGTAATATACAATAATTTGCTTATTAACTCATTTGTTGCTTGACATTTGGGTTCCTTCCAACTTTTGGAAATAGTAAATAATGCTACTGTGAACATTGGTGTACATTTGTCTGTTTGTGTCCCTGCTTTCAATTCTTCTGGGTACATACCCAGCAGTGGGATTGCTGCATAATATTGCAGATCTATAATTAGCTTCCTGAGGAACCATATAACTGTCATCCACAATGGCTGCAGCATTCTACGTGTACTTTGTTTCTGTGGTCACACAGACTCAACTTTAAAAAGGACTTCAGGAAGAGGTTTATGTTCCACACTGGGCTAAGCCTTGCAGGAGTCATCTAATCAAATGGCCCTTAACTAAACCTAATCTAATGAAACTTTCAGAAAAGTTTCACAGCCACAGGAATGGACAGATTTAGGAACATAATTTTGGGGGATCCACAAAATACTCAAAATACCACAGATAGGGAACAGAAATCAAGACTTTAAAATGTACCTGGTTATTACCATAATGACAGAAATGTTTTGGTAAAGGATAGTGGTGATGGTAGTTGAACATTGTGAATGAAATTAACAGCAATGAAATATGAATCTTCATGTGCTTAAATGGCAAATTCTAGATTTTATATATAATAAAATAAATTTAAAAAATTTTAAAATCCATAGAAATACTTTACTCAAGCAGGGAAACATAAGTTAAACCATGAACTTTAATTAATAGTGTAATTATGAAAATATACTCTGATGAAATTAACAAATTTTCCACAACCATGCACATTGTTTGTGGTAGGGTGGTGTGTGACAATCCTGTAGTTTATAATTATTATTCTGTAAACCCACAACTTCTCTAATAAGTAAAAAAAAAGAAAATGTAGGTAGGACACTTTTCTCATATCAGAAGGTACCTGGTTTTGAATTGGCATCACTTTGAGTGACTGAAATCTTCATTGAGTTACTACTGCTCGTAATATGGGTGTCTATGCTTAGAAAATAGAGTTTTTATGAAGGTCAAATATGCTTATTGAATAAAAAATTCTTTTCACTTGTGAATACTTTCTGTTAGGAAGCAAATAATCTGTAAGAAATTTGAGCAACACCTCAAAAGAAAGCCATCTCTTTTAAACAGCAAATGGCAATAGGTGGTAAAAAGAATCCTGTTGACTATATTCAAAGGAAAGTAATTGTTTTCCTGTGCTCTCCTTGATACTGTGCCACTCCACATTCTGGAACTTGCCTCCTGGCAATGATATATAGCATTATCATTAATCATTTATATTAGCACATTAAAAAATAATGATTTTGTTGCATTTGACACAAGTAGTGCATTTTAATTTAGTAGGCTTGTGTTATTGAGTTGAAAAAAATCTGCAGCAATTCAGATTGAAATACCACATTCAATTATTAACAATATGAAAACACTGTTCAGATGTGTAGAAATATAACAGCATCTGTTATGCATGTTAAATGAAGCAAAGAATTTTTTTGCATCTTCCACATGAACCTTGGGTTATCTAGGAAAGTTAGTAATAATTACTTCTGAAAAAGTAAAACTTCATATTCAATTTTGCATTCTCTACTTAATGGAATCATCACTTCATGAACTGTCCTCAATTGTTTAATGATGACCATCATGACCACACAAAAAGTGCATATGAATCAGTTACATGATCAGATAGATTTCAAAAAGAGGAAAATTTTTAAAATATCTGCTTCTATACTCTAGCATATTTTCTAGCTGAACATGTACATTTCTCAATAAACCTTTTAGGTATGGGTAAATTCATTAATTATAATTAAAAAGAAGAACTAGGTGTAGTAAAAGCAACCATTAGTTGGAAGGAAACATTTTCTTTTCTTGAAAATATTCATGTATTTTATATAATAAATTCTATGCATAAATTAGAGCTTATTTGTGTAATATGATGCACTGTATCCAAAACCTATGAGTACATAAAAATACTTTTGGGAATTTGCTCTTTAATTTTTTTATAATTAATTTATTGAAATATATCACCCACACATAAATATACATGAACAAAAAGTGTATAGTAATAGTTATGAACTTACAAAGCAAACATATATAACATCATACAGGACTCTTATAACTCACCCTACCACCAACACCTTACATAGTTGTTAAACCATTTAAACTACGGATTAAAGAGCATTGTCAAAATATTACTACTAACCAAAGTATTTCCCCCAACTCTTCCTATTATTATTATTATCTTTAAATCATTTATTATGAACATACATAAACAATTAAGTGTATAATAAAAGTTGTGAAATTACAAAGCAAACATGCATAACATCATACAGGGATCCCACACATCAACCCTCCACAAATCCTTGCATTGTCATGAGACATTTGCTACAAATTATGACAGAATATTGTCAAAATCTTAGTACTAATTATATGCCTTCGTTCACGTTTGGTTTGTTCCCCCACACACCCTGCTATAATTTTTTAAATACATTTTTTATGACAGAAATTGTAAACTTATAGGACAATCATGCACATATGCAGGATTCCCAAACAATACTCTTCTATCAATACACTGTAAGCGTTTGTTACAGATAAGGTAATATCATCTTACTGTAATCACATAAATTATGTACATTTGCCTCACATAGTCCATACTGCCTCGTTATCAACACAGAACATCATTGCCATAGATGTAAGAATATTATATTATTACTGCTAACCACAGTCCATATGTCACTCCAGTTGTATTTTCCCAATGCATTCCCAACTCCCTGCAGTACTGAGGTACATTTGCTGTAGCTAAAAAATGACTCTTGCATCTGAACTATCAACCAAAATTCTCATCCACCTCTGGTTTACAATGCTGTTCATTTCCTAAATTATTCTCTATCATTCTGTCAATTGGCATTTACATACCTATACTACCATTTTCAGCCACATCCCCATTGATAAACTAGCTGTTACTCTCTGTGTGTTACCATCCACTCTATACATTTCCACATTTTTACAGTAAACATAATTAAAACTTCTAAAGACATTAAACATCAGTAATCCATCTCAGTTCTTCTCTTATCTCTTTTAAGTATCCACCACCTACCAGCAGGGCTTGAAGATATTTTCCTACAATTTCTTCTAGAACTTCTATGGTTCTTGCTTTTTCTTTAGGTTTTTGATCCATTTTGAGTTAATTTTTATAATGTTGGAGATAAGGGTCCTCTTTCCTTCTTTCTCCTATGGATATCCACTTCTTTCAGCCCCATTTTGCTGAATGGACTGTTCTTCCTAAGATGTGTGGGTTTTACAGTCTAGACAAAAATCTCACTTGATCATACATATGAGAGTCTGTGAGCCATCAATTTAGTTCCAGTGGCCTATATATCTGTCATTATGTCTGTATCATGCTGTTTATACCACTGTAACTAGGTAATATGGTTTGAAGTCCAGAGATGAGGGTTCACTTTTACCTTTTATGATGTTTCTGGCTATTAAAGACCCCTTATCCAACCAAATAAATTTGATAAACATGTCTTAAATTCTTTTTAAATGCTGATGGATTTTTTGTTGGGGTTGCATTGGATATTGATGTCAATTTGAGTCAAATTGACATTTTAGTGATATTTAATCTTCCAATTCATGAGCATGGAATGTTCTTCCAATTATTTAGGTCTTTTTTGGTTTCTTTTAAAATCGAGTTCCAGTTTTCTGAATAAAGCTGCTATATATTGTTGGTTAACTTTATTCCTGACTATATGAGTTTTATCTGTCATATTTTATTTTTACCACTCTTTTGACATTAGTTACTTCTAATGATATAATCTTCATTTCCGGACTCTCTTCCAATCCCCTCTCCTGTCTTTTTTTTTGAGGCACTAGCACACAATTTGATACTCCCTGAAAATCTGCTTTCTTGGTTAATAATTCAGCTTCTGTTTATCTGTGAATATCCTAATCTCACCCTCATTTTTGAAATATAGTCTTGCTGAATATATGATAATGGCCTGGAACTTTCTCTCTTGTTCTACCTTAATTATATCAGACCACTGTCTTCTTGTCTCCATGGTTTCTGCTGAGAAATAAGCACTTAATTTTATTGGGTATCCCTTATATGATATGCATTGCATTTCTCTTGCTGCTCTCAGAATTCTCTCTTTGTCTTTGGCATTTTTTTGTCTTTATTTATTTTTTTAATGTTACATTAAAAAAATATTGGGTTCCCATATACCCCCGACCCCCACACATCTACTCCTCTCCTCATAACAACCTCCTCAATCATCATGAGACATTCATTACACTTGGTGAATACATCTCTGAGCACCGCTACACCTAATGGTCATTGGTCCACACCATAGCCCACACTCTCCCACAGTCCACCAAGTGGGCAATGGGAGGATATACAATATCCAGTAACTGTCCCCACAGCACCACCCAGGACAAATTCAAGTCCCAGAAACGCACCGACATCACACCTCTTCCTCCCACTCCCTACCCACATAAGCCGCCATGGCCACTTTCTCCACACCAATTCCACATTTTCTTTGATTACTAAACACAATTGTTCATGAATAGAATATCAGTAAGTCCACTCAAATCCATACTCTATTCCTCCACCCTGTGGACCCTGGAATGGCTTTGTCAACTCCACATCTATATCAAGAGGGGGCTTAGATTCCACATGAATGCTGGATGCTATTCTCCTGCTTTCAGTTGTAGGCACTCTGGGATCCCTGCTGTGGTGGTTGACCTTCTTCACCTCCTTGTTAGCTGAGTGGGGTAAGTCCAATAAACCAGAGTGTAGGAGATGCAAGTCTGTTGAGGCTCAGGCCCTGGCTATCACATGGTCCGTCCAGAGATTCAGGTCCCCTGGGTATACACTAAACTCAGTGCCAAATAGAGATCTGATGAAAGTAACAGGAGAGGTTTGTGGACAAAAATCACATCTGAGTCCTGTTTCATCATACAGAAACACAAACTCCAAAGTAGGGCCAAATGACATGGCACTGAACTCCATCTGCTATGACCATAGAACATGTAGGTCTCTGTAGCCCTCAGAAGAACCAATACCTGAGGTTATATTTACTTTATCTTTCTCTGGGACTCAGCTGAGGTGTGCATAACGGCAACCCCTCTGGTAACCTCCTGGCTCTTTTTGGAGACTCATAGCCATATAAACTCATTTG
The DNA here is from genome assembly GCF_030445035.2 of Dasypus novemcinctus. Lineage (NCBI taxonomy): Eukaryota > Metazoa > Chordata > Mammalia > Cingulata > Dasypodidae > Dasypus > Dasypus novemcinctus. The sequence goes on along the minus strand of NC_080704.1, from coordinate 142,115,908 downwards.
TCCTTTCCATTTCCCCCTTTTATTCAGGTCAAAAAGCATTTTTAACTCCTGGTATTATATGTAGACTGAGATATTCTGCTGGTCTACGTTAACCCTTTTATTCAAGGTCATTTCCAGTTACATCCTCAGCTTGTACTTTGTAGTAATTGCTCAGCGCCAGGGAGGTTCATCACCAGGAGTCATGTCCCATACTGGGGGGTAGGCAATGTTTTTACATGCTGAGTTTAGCTTTGAGATTGGCCACTTTTGAGCAACACAGAGGCTCTCAGGAGGTAAATCTTAGGCACCCTGCAGCTCTAGGCCTTGTTCTTATTTCAGGTGCACAGGCTCACAAGCATAGCCATTATTACCAAGTGCTCATTGTTGGGCCTTCCTTCCTTTTTGCTCTTTGCAATTGCACTTGGGGCATTGCTGCTGTTCCTTTAGGGACTGTGATAGAGCTCCCCTGGCTAGGAACTCAGCACTCCCTCAGTTGTTGTTTTTTATTGTAACCCCTATGAAAACATCCAAACATTTTTATGTACCCTGTATATATGCCCTGGAGAACTCCCCACCAACCATGTGTCCCCTGTCTATAATATCCCACACCAGTATTCCTCCCCTGCCATTGTTGAACCTCTCTGTGATCCAAAACTTCTTCAAAAATGAAGCCTGATATATTGCCAGCTTCCAGTAATAGTAAAACAGAATATAGTGATTGCTATAAAGGATAGATATAGAATATATATTAATTTAAAAAAATTAAGGTAAAAATAAATTGGGTTATCAAAAAATTTAAAAATACAAAAGCTTTGTTTTTGATGTTTTACCTTCCATCACTGCAGTAAGTGTTGTCCTGTATGCAAATTGGCAAGGCACCTTCTTCCATCTTTTCCTCAATGTCTATATCCTTTCTTTTTCTTTTTTGTTCTAATTATTAAGCTTGTCTTCAGAAAAGTTTAAATCACAGTAATTCATGTATACAATATAAAGTACTCCCATATATCCAACATAAAATGCTTTTCCCTTACACAGCAATAATTTTTTTACATATTCATTATATATTTATATATGGCTAACATAAATAATTCCTTGAAAGTAATAACACTGAATGTCAATGGATTAAACTCTCCTGTCAAAAGATTCAGACTGGAAGATTGGATAAGGAAACATGACCCATCATCTATATGCTGTCTACAAGAAACACATCTTAGACCCAGGGATTCAAGGAGGTTGGAAATGAATTGCTGGAAAACAATCTTACAAGTAAACAATAACCAAAAAAAGGCAGGAGTAGCTATATTAATATCAGACAAAATAGACTTTAAATGCCAAACAATTGTGAGAGAAAAAGATGCATACTACATATTAGTGAAAGGGATAATCTTTCAAGAAGAATGAACAATCATAAATATTTATGCTCCTAACAAGGGCACCTCCAAATATGTGAGGCCAACACTGGAAAAACTATGAAAGAATAGATGTCTCTACATTATAGTGGAAACTTTAATATACCACTATCGACTTTGGACAGAACATCTTAAAAGAGAATCAATAAAGAAACAAAAATTTTGAACAGTATATTAGAGGAGCTGGACCTAATAGACACATACAGATCATTACACCTGAATACAGCAGGATATTATTTTTTCTGAGGTGCACATGGATCATTCCCCAAGATAGACCATATGCTAGGCCACAAAGAAAGGCTCAATGAATTCAGAAAGATTGAAATCTTACAAAATAGTTTCTCTGACCACACTGGAGTGAAGCTGGAAATCTGCAAGGGCCAGAGGGTCAGATTTCACAACAAGAGATGGAAATTAAATAACACACTCTTAGAAAAACAGTGGGTCAAAGAGGGCATCTCAAAATAAATTAATAACTACCTTGAAACTAATGAAAATGATAATGCAACGTACCAAAACTTATGGGATGCATCAAAAGCAGTACTGAGAGGGAAATTTATAGCCATAAGCTTCATACATCAAAAAAAAAAAGAAAGAGTAAAAACGGAAGAACTAACTGCATATGTGGATGAATTAGTTAAAAAAACAACAAAATAACCCCCAGGAAGAAGAAAGAAAAAGAATTAACAAAGATAAAAGCAGAAATAAATGAAATAGAAAATAAGAAAACACTTGAAAAGATAAACAGAAACAAGAGGTGTTTCTTTGAGAAGATCACTAAAATTGACAAATCCTTAGCTAGACTAACAAAGAAAAAAAGAGAGAAGATGCAAATACACAAAACAAGAAATGAGAAAGGAGATATCACCATGGACCCCACAGAAATGAAGACTATCATAAAAGCATATTTTGAAAAACTATTTTCCAACAAAAATGACAATTCAGAGGAAATGGACAAATTCCTAGAAACACATAATCAGCCTATATTTTCTTTGGTATTTGACATTCTGATTAGTATGTGTCTAGGAGTTTTCCTATTCACATTTTTTCAGATGGGAGTACATTATGCTTCTTGAACATGGATATCTATATCCTTCAGTAAAGTTGGGAAATTATCTACCGTTATTTCTTAAAATATTCCTTCTGCCCCATTTTCCCTTCTCTTCTCCTTCTGGGCCACCTACAACAGGCATGTCTGCACACATTTTGCTGTCCTTGAGTTCCCTGAGACCTTGTTCATTTTTTTCCATTCTTTCTTTATCTATTCTTTTGTATGTTCACTTTCAGAGGCCATTTCTTCAAACTCACCAATCCTTTCTTCTGTCTCCTCAAATCTGATATCATATAATTCCAATTTTTTTTTAAAATTTCATCTATTTCTCCTTTCATTCCCATAAATCTGCTATTTTTCTATGTTTGCTTTCAAGGAGGCTTAACATATTTCTTTAAATGGCCAAATTTTCCTGTTACTTCATATAGATTTTAATTTTTTGTTGGTGTCTTGGCACCTGGTTTCCTAGATTATTTATTCTGGGTGCAGTTTTTCTCTTTAGTTTAGGGCTTCCTGAACTCTCTCCCTTGTTGGTTGTGCAGTAGGAGCCAAGGATGTAATTGATGGTATAAGCTGTGGAGTTTCAAGCTGCTCTCATTGTCCCAGGGACCAATAAAGCTTCTCCCAACTTTCTTCTTTGCCAGAGGTAGGGAGAGAGGCATGGCTCTGTGGAATAATCCAAGTCATGAAGGCCTAGACTGTATTTTTCCAGCAATACTGATGAAGCTTCATGACCCTTTCCCCCTGCCTGTGGCAGGGATGGAGCTGCAGGTGTCGACTGCAATCTATTCAGTGCAGATCCAAAATAACCGCATTTGTCCCAGTAGACTTTTGATTATTCAGTTTGTGCCAGACAAATGTACACAAATTTACCTGGATAGGCTGGTGTAGGGCTCACCACCCTCCTCCCTGCCAGAGGTGGTCTTGAAGCTCTGCAGGATGTTCTGGGTGAAAGAAACCAGTTCCTACCATCATTGTGATTTTCAGTCAGCTTGGCTTCCATTCCCCCCATGCTTGGGACAGAGTCACAATGGCGGCCACTGGCCTCTTCCCACTTGGACAGGTTCACAAACCAGCTGCTCCCAGGGTTATATCTTAGCGAGCAGAGTCTACCAATCAGTTGCCAAAATCAGCAGCCAACTGTCTCCTCCTACACTGTTTTTAGGAAATGGAGCTTCGAATTCCAGCAACAGAACAGCTCCTGGGGCAGCTTGCATTGCCACAGTGGGACAATCACCAGCCCTCTGAGGTTTGGCTCGCAATTTCCCAGAGAACCTAGTGCAGGTCCTTGCAGCCTCCTCCCTATTGGTGGTGGTTCTGGGATCTTGACTCTCGAACTGAGGTTCAATTTCTTAGTGCTTCATTCATTTCCACTGCTCAATCTTTCTGTCCTCATGCCAATACCATGCTGTTTTTACCATTATAGTTAAGTAATATGTTTTAAAATCAGGATGTGGGAGTCCTCCAAATTCATTTTTCATTTTAAAGACATTTTTGGCTATTCAGGGTCTCTTACCCTTACAAATAAATTTTATTATTGGCTATTAAATTTCCGCAAAGGACATTATTGCAATTTTTATTGAGTTGCAATGAAACTTAAATTAGTTTGGTCAAATTGACCTCTTAATAATATTTAGTCTTCCAATCAATGAACATGGAATATATTTCCATTTTTCTAAGTGTTCTTTGCATTCTTTTAGCAATGCTTTATAGTTTTCTGAATACAGGTCTTTTATGTCCTTGGTTAAGTTTATTTCTAAATATTTTTATAGATTTTGTCAATATTACAAATGGAGTGTTTTTTTTCTGATTCCCTCCTCAGAATGCACAACAGTAGTGTATAGAAATGCTATTGATCTTTGCATATTAATCATGTATCATGCCACTTTGCTGAACTCATCTATTAATTCTTGTAGCTTTGTTGTGGGTTGTTCAGGATATTCTAGATATAGGATGAGGCCATCAGTGATTAGTGAATGTTTTAATTCTTCCTTTCCTATTTGGGGAACTTTTATTTCTTCATCAAGTATAAATGCTCTAGCTAAAACTTTTAGCACTATATTGAATAATAACAGGGACAGTGGCCTTTATTTTATTTTTCCTGATCTCAGTGGGAAAGCTCTCAATCTTTCAACGTTGAATACAATGCTGGCTGTAGGTTTATCATATATACACCTTGTCATATGGAGAAAACTTTCTATTCCTATTTTTGGAGTGTATTTTTTAGATTTATTTTTTTAAATGTTACATTAAAAATATGAGGTCCCCATATAACCTCCACCCCCCTCACCCCACTCCTCCCACATAAACAACCTCTTTCATCTTCGTGGCACAATCATTGGATTTGGTAAATACATTTTGGAACACTGCTGTAATACATGAATAGTGGTTTACATTGCAGATTACAGTCTCCCCCTGTCCACCCAGTGGGCCATGGCAGGACCTACAATGTCCAGCATCTGTCCCTGCAGTACTCACCAGGACAACTCCAAGTTTTGAAAATGCCCCCACATCATATTTCTTCTTCCCTCTCCCTTTTATCAAGAATGGGTGCTGTATTATGTCAAATGCCTTTTCTGCAAAAATCTGAGGATCATGTGATATTTCTTCAATTTATCAAGGTGGTTTATTTCACGAATTGATTTTCTTGTTTTGAACCACCCTGGTATACCTGGGATAAAACCTACTTGATCGTGGCTTGTAATTCTTTTAAAGTGCTTTTTAAATCTGCTGGCAAGTATTTTGTTTAGATTTTTTGGCATCTAAAATCATTAGAAATATTGGTCTGTAGTTTCTTTTTTGTAGTGTCTTTATCTTGTTTTGGTATTAGAGTGATGTTGGCTTCATAGAATGATTTTGGTAGCATTCTTTCCAGTTCAGTTTTTGGAAGAGGTTGAGCAAGATCAGTGTTAGATCATCTTTGAATGATTGGTTGAGTTCAACTGTGAAGCCATGTGTGGCCCTGGGTTTTTCATCTTGGGAAGTTTTTAATGGTGGTTTCAATCTCTCCACTTATGATTTGTTTGTTGAGGTCTTCTATTTCTTATAGAGTCAATGTTATTTGTTTGTGTGTTTCTAGGAATGTTTCCACCTCCTTTACATTTTCAAGTTGTTTGACATGCAGTTGTTCATAGTATCCTCTTATGATCTCTTATTTCAGTGGTGGTGGTGGTAATCCCCCCTCAATTCTGATTGCATTTGTTTGCATCTTATCTCTTTTTATCTTTATCAGTCTAGCTAACAGATTGTCAATTTCGTTGATCTTCTCAAATAACCTGCATATCGTTGTGTTAATTCTATTATTTTTATGTTCTCGATTTCTTTTATTTCTGTAATTATCTTTCACTATTTCTTTCCCTTGGCTTCATTTGGGATTAGACTGATCTTCCTTTTCTAGTTCTTCCTGGTTTGCAGTTAGATCTCCAATTTTAGCTCTTGCTTCTTTTTAAATGTGAGGGTGATAAATTTCCCTCTCAGCACTGCCTTTTTGTTGTCCCATATGTTTTGATATGTTGTGGTATCATTTTCATTCATCTCAAGATATTTGCTGAGTTCTCTTGCATTTTCTTTTTTAACCCATTGATTACTTGAGTGTGTTATTTAATGTCTATATATTTATGAATTTCCTTTTTCTGTCCAATAATGCTATTTAGCTTTATTCTTTGATGATCATAGAAAGCGTTTTATATAATTTCACTTTTTATATTTATAATGACTTGTTTTGTGGCAAAACAAATGGTTTATCTTTGAAAAGAATTCATGAGAGCTTGAAAAGATTATATATCCTGCTGTTTAGGGGTGAAATCCTCAATAGATGTCTGTTAGTTCTAGGTCATTTATCAAATCATTCAAGCTCTCTGTTTATTTTTCCTCTGGCCAGATATCCCATATAGTAGTGAGAGTGGTGTTTGAAATATCCAACTATTATTGTAGAGACATCTATTTCTCACTTCCAATTTGCCATTGTGTCCCTCATGTATCTTGAGGCACTGAGGTTAAGTATGTAAATATTTTGTGTCATTAATTATCCTTGCATATTTGGCACTTTTATTAATATATAGTGACTTTTTTCATCCTTTATACCTGTTTTTCTTTTAAAATCTATTTTGTTTTATACCAAGTCCAGCTATGTGGGCTGTATCACAGGTCTAGCTCTTTTTTTATTTCCTATTTGTGTGGAATATATTTTTCCAAACTTTCATCTTTAAGCTGGATGTATACTTAATTCTGAGGTGATTCTCTTGTAGCAAACACATAGATAGCTCATATATATCTTTTATCCAATCTCTCTGTCTATATTTTTGTTTGGAGCATTTAAAACATTAACATTCAGTGTTATTACTGAAAAGTCATTAAATACTTCATCCATTTTGACATTGGCTTTCTGTGTCATATCATACTATTGTCTACATTTTTAACCTTTAATTTATCCTGTCTAATAGTCTTCACTTCTATACTCTTCTCTAACTCTCTTGCCATTCATGTCTCCTTTCAGGATCCAGTGCTTCCTTTTGCATCTCTTATAATTCTGAACTTTTTAAACATATTCTAACTGTTTTATCTGTGAAGATTTGAACTTTGATTAATTTTTGAATGACTGCTACATTAGATACAGAATTCTAGGTTGACAGTTTTCCTGTTTCAGTATCTTAAATACAGCATACCACTTTTTTCTCTACTCCATTGTTTCTAAAGGGAGGTAAGCCCTTGAACTTACTGAGGTTCTCTTGTATGTGAGGCTTTGCTTTTTTCTTTCCACTTTCAGAATCTTCTTTTTATCTCTCATATTTGTCATTCTGAAGAGTAGATGTCTCAGGGTAGCTCTAAGCAGATATATTCTCTTTGTGGTGCACTGTTATTCTTTGATATTGATATTTATTTCTTTCATAGGGAAGTTTTCAAAGGGAAATTTTCAGTCATTATTTTCTCAAATATTTTTCTGCCTCTTTTCCATTTTCTTCTTTCTCTGGGTCATTGATAATACTTATTCTTTTTTTGTTTTACCTTGCCATTCAGTTCTCTGAGACCTTGTTCCATTTTTTCCACTCTCTTCTCTTTCTGTTCTCCTGTCTTTTACAATTCAGATATTCTGTCTTCACAATCACTGACTCTGTCTTCAAGCATTTCAAATTTGATCTTAGGAGCCTTTAATAATTTTTAAATTAATTTACTGAAATATATCACTCATACATAAACATACATAAATAATAAGTGTATAATAATAGTTGAGTACTTACAAACATATGTAATACCATAAAGGATTCTTATAACTCATACTACCACCAGTAACTTGCATTGTTGTTATACCTTTCTAACTAATGTTTAAATAGCATTGTCAAAATATTACTATTAGCCAAAGCATTTTCCACCAACCAACCCTGTTATTATTACTTTTATATAATTTATATATGAACATACATAAACAATTAAGTGCATAGGAAAAGTTGTAAAATTACAAAGCAAGCATGCATAACATCATGAAGGGGTCCCATACATCAACCCTCCACTAACACCTTGCATTTTTGTGAGATGTTTGTTATAAATTATGAAATAATATTCTCAAAATCTCATTACTAATCATAGCCCTTATCTTACATTTTGTGTATTTTACCCCAACCCATCCTATTATCATTTTTAAATATATTTCTATGACAGAAGTTGTAAACTTATAAAACAATCATGTATATGTGCACAATTCCCAAACAGCACGCCTATATCAAAACACCACCCTGTGGTGTAACATTTGATACAGGTAAGATAATATCATCTGAGTGTTACCATGTCCATAGTGTACAGTGTTTTCACATTTTCCATACTGCCTCATTGTCACCACACTATATCTTTCACACAGGTGCAACAATATTATATTATTATTGCTAACCATATTTCACAGGTGACTCCAGCTGAATTTTTCCCATGCTTCTCCACATTCAGAACACCCTGCAGTAGTGATGTGCATTTGCTACAGCTCAGAAAGGACACTCTTGCATCTGTATCATCAAACACAGTTCTCATCCACCTCTTGGTTTACTGCACTATTCAGTTCCTAAATTATTCTCCAGTACTATATCAATTAACATTTCATACCTAGACAACTGTTTTCAGTCACATCCCCATTTATAAATTAGCTGTTACTCACTGTATGTACTGTCCACTCTATACATTTCCATGCTTTTACAGTAAAATTAATTAAAACTTCTACATACATTACAGATCAGTAGTTCATCTCAGTCCGCTTCTTATTCACTTTAAGAATCCACCAGCTACTACCAGATATTGAAGACATTTTCCTACAATTACTTCTAGAAGTTTTATGGTTCTTGCTTTTATTTTTAGGTTTTTGATCCATTTTGAGTTAATTTTTAAATAATGTATGTGAATGGGGTCCTCTTTCCTTCTTTAGGCTATGGATATCCAATTATTTCAGCACCATTTGTTGAATGGACTGTTCTGCCTGACCTGTGTGGGTTTGACAGGCTAGTCCAAAATCACTGGACCATACATGTGAGGGTCTGTTTCTGAACCATCAATTTGGTTCCATTGGTCTATGTGTCTGCCTTTATGCCAGTATGAAGCTGTTTTTACCACTATAGCTAGGTACTATGGTTTAAAGTCTGGAGATGAGGTTCACTTTTCCTTTTTATGTTGTTTCTGGCTATTCAAGACACATTACCCTTTCAAATAAAATTGATAATCTTGTTTTCAATTAAAAATATGCTGGTGGAATTTCTATCGGGATTGCGCTGAATCTGTATATCAATTTGAGTAGAGTTGATGTCTTTATGATATTTAATCTTTCAATTCGTGAGCATGGGATGTTCTTCCAGTTTTTTAGGCCTTTTAAAATTCCTTTTAACATTGAGTTGCAGTTTTCTGAATATAAGTGTTTTACATCATTGATTAAGTTTATTCCTATTTGAATTTTATCTGTCATATTTTATTTTTCACATGCTTGAGATTTTGGTTACTTTTATTGATATATTCTTAATTTCTAGACTCTCATCGAGGCCTTTATCTCCTGTTTTTTCTTTTCAGGCTCTAGCACACCCTTTAATATTTCCTGAAAATCAGTTCTCTTGCTTAGAAATTCTCTCAGTTTCTATTTATCTGTAAATATTCTAATTTCACCCTCATTTTTGAAAAACAGTCTTCCTGGATATAAATTCTTGCTTGGAACTTTTCCTCTGGTAATATCTAAAATACAGCAGACTACTGTCTTCTTGTCTCCATGGTGTCTGGTGAGAAATCAGTACTTAATCTTATTGGGTATCCCCCCATATGTTATGCATTACTTTTTTCTTGCTGCTCTTAGAATTCTCTGTCTTTCGGTTTTGACATTCTGATGAGTATGTGTTTCAGAGTTGGTTTATTCAGATTTTTTCAAGTGGAAGTATGTTGTGCTTCTTTGGCATGGATATCTATGTCCTTCAATAGCATTGTGAAATTTTCTACCATTATTTCCTTAAATATTCCTTCTGCCCCTTTTCACTTCTCTCCTCCTTCTGGGATACCCATGACATATGTGTTAGCATGTCTTTTACTGTTATTTAGTTCCCTGAGATCTTGTTCAATACTTTTCATTATTTTCTTCATCTGTAGTTTTGAATGTTCACTTTCAGAGATAAATTCTTCAAGCTCATCAATCCTTTCTTCTGCCTCCTCAAAATTTCTTCTTTGTATTCATCCAATGTCTTCTTAATATCCATAATCTCTTTAGACATCTCATTGAATTTATTAAAGATATTTGGTTGAACATCTATGATTAGTTGCCTCAACTCCTTTATGTCTTCATAAGGCTTATCTTGTTCCTTTAACTGGGTCTTAGCTTCCTGTTTTTGGTGTGGATTGTAATTTGTTCTTGGTGTCTCATCATCTTGATTACTAGAGTATTCATTCTGGTGGCAGTTTAGTTTAGGGCTTCCTGCCCTTTCTCCCTTGCTGGTTGTGCAGTAGGAACCAAGCTTGTAATCGGTGCTATAAACTCTGGTGGCTCAAGCTGCTCTCATTGCAACAGGGACCAGTGAAACTTCCCCCAAATTTTTCCTTTGTGAGGGGTTGAAACAGATTCATGCAGGCCTAGACTGCAGTTGCCCAGAGAAACTGGTGATATTTAATGCCCTATTGTCCCCTGCATTAGACGGGGATGGAGCTGCAGGTATGTACAGCAGTCTATGTAGTGCAGGTCCAAGATGACTGCAGTTTCCCTGGTAGTCTTCCAATTTTCCATCTGTGCCAACCAAAGGTAGTGGCGGGAACCTGGATAGGTTAATGCAGGCCCTGCCAGCCTCCTCCCTGCCAGATATGGGGCTGCAGCCAGGGCTAGGGCTTCAGGAAAATCTGGGTGAAAGAAAAGAGTTCCTGCTGTCACTGTGATTTTTGGTCAGGCTCTTTTCCCCTTAGACTAGGGGCAGAATCAAAATTGCTGCCAATGGCCTCTTTCTAACTTGGGCAAATTCACACCCCATCTGATCCCTGCATTTTATCTTAGCCAGCCAAGTCTACCAATCAGTAGCTGAAATTGGCAGTCAACCATCTACTTCTCCCCTGCTTTTGGGAAATGGAGCTTCCAATTGCAGGCACAGAATAGCTCCTGGAGCAGCTGATCCTTCCAGAGTAGGATAAACATTGCCCTCTGCAGCTTGGCTGATAATTTTCTGGAGAGGCTGGTTCATGTTCCCACAGATTCCTCCCTCCTGGAGGTGGCACTGGGGCCTAGGTTAGAGCTGCTATCTGGTCTGGGTGGAAAGAAGCTGATCCCCACCAGCACTTTGATTTTCAGTCTACCCCACTTCCCCTACTGCCAGGTACAGAGTTAATATGGCAGTTCCTGCCCTCTTTCTGACTTGGACAGGCTCAAACTTTAACTGTTCTCAGGATTATACTTAAGTCTGTTGAATATACTCATCAGTAGCTGAAGTTGGTGCCCAACTGTCTCTTCCTCCCCTCTTTTTGGGAAGTGAAGCTTTCAATTCCTGTTACAGAACAGCTCCTGAGGCAGCTTGTGCCTCCAGTGGAGGATGGGCTCTGGTCTCTGTAGGTAGAGTGGCAGAGACATTCAGCCTGGCTGTGTTGCGAGCAACTAAATAGGCACACCCAAAAGATGGCGCACCGGCACTGAGCCAAATGTCTCCAGCCCCACCTCACCCTCCTCCCGTAAGCCCTCTACCTATCAGCTATGCTCTGTAAGCCAAACGTCTATATAAATGCTGCAATTTCCTGAATAAAGCAGACGTGTGTCATGAACCGGTCTCCGGAGTGAGTTTATCTCCATCGTCCTTACCCCAAAGAGCTCAACATGTGGTGCCCAACAGGGACTCGTTGCAGCCCATGCTCCAGCCATCTATAACCCAGGTAAATGACCCCTACCAAGAATAACCTCCCCTCCTCCGCTCGGACTCCGCAGGTCCAAGACCTGCACACTCTCTTGGCAAGTAAGCATATTAAAATATCACAAAAAAAAAAAAAAAACTTAACCAGTACTGGGATATGATAGTCGGCTTTAATCCCTGGCTCTCTACCGCGTCTCTATGGGACCCTCAAACCTAGGCTAAACTGTTAAAGTGCATGCGTGCTGCAGAAGTTCATGAAAACAAAACGTTCCCTCTCGGCCTTATCCCTCGACTCCTAACTATTCATGCTTGCCTTACGGGGGCTCCAATAAAAGAACCAGCCCCTATCCCTGATATAATGTCTGCAAACTGCTCCCTGGCAGCACCGCTGCCCCCTCCTCCACGGCCGGATCCCCCGCCCGTACCCCACGGTGACCCCCTCCCCTCCCCCGGGGTTGCGGGTGGGGCCGCCAGCGGCCAGTGGCGGCAGCGGGGACAGGGGCCCCCAGCGGCGGTCGGGGTCCAGGGGGCGGAGTCTCCCGCAGAGTCCCACGGGCCCAATGGGGCCAGCGGCAGCAACAACTCTAAACTCCCGCCGGGCCCTTCCCGTAGATGGCCCTGGCTGCGGCGGGCATCGCTGCAGCTACCAGAGAGCCCTGCAGGCAAGGGCGCGGCTGCGCGCTCGCGGGTCGCGCTCGCGGGTCGGCCCAGAGGGGACGTGCATGCGGGGGCCAGGAGGGATCCTTCCCCCCCTGCCCCCTCGCCTCGCCCCTCCCTCCGTCCCCGTTGCAGCAGTGGCGCAGGCGCCCCCGACGAGTCTGCCCCCAACCGTGGTTCTGCACAGCGCCCTGCCTCAGCTGGCACCTAGCAGCCAATTTAAAACTAGTGCAAACCAAAAAAATCCAGCTTTTTATTAAAACAAAGCGTTGCAAAAGCCCGCAGCAAGTGTTAACGTGATGTAATTTCTGCCCAGTGCTCTAAATATCAGAGTAAAAAAAAAATCCTTGTCCAACAACAGCTAAACCTTGGGCACATGGAGCCCACTACCAGCCCCCAGAATACCCCTGTATTTGTTATACAAAAAAAAAAGGGCAAATAGCGCTTTCTTCATAACTTACAAGCCGTCAACTCTCATATAAAAAGATAGACTCACCACAACCGGGTCTCCCTCATCCCTCAGCTATACACGAAAATAGTTATATTTTTATAATAAACATAAAACATTGTTTCTTTTCCATACTATTGCATAAACAAAACCGCCCATATTTTGCCTTCACAGTTCCAGCAATTAACCATGCTCTACCAGCTAAGCAGTACCAATGGAAAATCCTCCCCCAATACATAAAAAGCAGTCCCACTATATGTCAAAATTTCATAGGCAATGCCACATTACCATTGCAAACTTACTGCCAAATCATCCACTACATGGATAACATTCTCATAGCACACCCTAATCAGAATCATCTAACAAAATGTTTTAAAGTGTTACTCCATAATCTAGAACAATTAAAACTACAAACTGCCCCTGAAAAGGTGCAAACTAAATCACCCTTCAGCTTTCTCAGATATCGGATCAATATGGGCATCAAACCCTTGTCACCATCTCTAACAATACCACAAAACTACACATTGAATGAATTGCAGAAAATCTGCAGGAACATAAACTGGATCCAACCACATCTATCCCTCTCATCACATAAATTAACCCCCCCTCTTTTCCCTTTTAGAGGGAAACCCCATTCCCACGAGTCATCGTGTCCTCACTTCTGAAGCTAAAAAGTCATAAAATATATCAATTCCCAAATGCAAAACACGGAACTGGCCAAATTTAATCCTCATAAACCTCTTGTTGCCATAGTATTAGCAACCCCCAAAACACCCACTAGACTTCTGTATCAGAACGAGCCCCTATATTAAATTCACCTTTCCTTCAACAATCTAAACAAAATCACACCCCAGGTAATGGCCATCTGCCTGCTGGAAAAAAAGCTACGTCACACAGCAAAAGTCATTTATAGCCAAGAGCCTAAAAGACTAATCCTGTCCCTTTCTGGAGAGCATATTACCCACCTCCTCCAAACCGACCTCAAAACGCAAATGCTTGTAGCTGGGTTTCCTGGACAAATAGATAATCTGCTCACTCACAAACTTCTCTCCACCTTCGAGCAATTGCCGTGTAATTTCAATGGAAACCCTTACCCGCTGTCCAAGCCACTCCCAAATAAAACCCTTGTCATAACAAACGCCAATAAGTCATACACTATAGTACATATAAAACAACAAAACAAATTAATCAAATCGTAAAATACCCCCATAATAGCTCAGTACAGTTCAGAGAACTATATGCGCTCTTCCTTGCACTATATCATTGTCAAAGATTCCTATAAATATCTTCTCCGACAGTGCTTATGCAGTACAAACCCTACATAGCCTTCCACATGCAGTCTTCTGCTCAAAAAAAGAAACCCAACTAAATGACCTGTTAACCCAAACTAAAGCTATCCTTAAAAATAAAGCACAGCCATAATACATACAACACATTAAAGCACATAGTCATTTGCCTAGCCCTCTAGCATGAGAAAACCAACAAACAGATAAATCAATTTGCTTAATACTCACCGCACCTGTTATTAATCAAACATGCACCGTACATGTCTGCACACGCACTCAAGCAACTTTTCCCCTCACTCTCATCAACAATGTAAACGTCTAACCCGTATCTGCACACAATGTAATCCCCTATTACCGCTAAAACCACTACAACCCCAAAAAATCAACCCAAAAGGGAGTTACATCCTAACAGCTTATAGCAAATAAATGTCACCCACATCCCCTCTTTTGGGACATTAAAATATGTGCATGTAATTATTTACACATATTCCAGATTTATGCTTGCCACCGCTCTCTCTAGTGAGCGTCCCCATCATGCTACTTCTGCCTTGTTGCAGGCCATTCTACAAAAGGGGGTGCCATGGGCCTTAAAAACAGACAACGGGCGCTGTTATACTTCTCAATCCTTCCAATCCTTCTGTTCTGAATGGCAAGTCAAACATTCTACAAACATCCCACACAACCCACAAAGTCAAGCCATCGTTGAACACATCCATGCCACCCTGAAACAACAAATATTAAAACAGAAGGGGGAGAAACCCAGAGATATACCCAAGAACCTCATAACAAAAGCCCTAATTACACTAAATTACTTTTCTTTCAATTCTAAAGGTCTCTCTCCCTCCAACAAGCACTGGGGAGGGCTCCACTCTATACCCACCCCAGTGCCCTTAGTGCACTGGAAAAACCCCCTAACACAACAATGAAAGGGGCCCCATCCCCTACTAACAGGGGGGCGAGGGTTTGCTTATGTCTTTCCAGTAAATGCAGACCAGCCCATCTGAGTCGCCAGCAGATTGATATGGCCCGCCGTGCCCACCGAAAAACGAGATGGCCAATCCTCCACTGCCAAAAATGACCCCCCAAACAATCACTCAACTCACAGGAGATATAAATAACCTGTTCCTGGAAAAAAGGCGAGAAGGAGGCGGCCCTGTAAAACAACGCCATCAACACCATACTCCTGCCCGTCCCACACATTGCATCACATGGAGAGACATAAAGTCATATGCACAGAAGCCCAACATGTGGCACCTGCCCCTGCAATACCAAAAATCCTCTTTCTCCTCATCTACTCAATGCTCACAGTGAACTCTGCTCATGAACAGCAACTTTGAACTGCAGTACAACATCCACCTCTTCTTGTGCCTGTGGACACGGACGCTCCACACTTCCCAGTCGTATTTGCCACTGACTGTACCCTTGGCTTGCCATGTCTCAATGAACCTACAATCACTAAACAGCTCTTTAGAACATATAAAAAACATATATTCTTTAACAACTTACTCATACCCATTGTAACGAGAAATTCCCCTCCATATGCGTTACCCCAATTCCCGTAACTAATGCTTCGCTAGCTCAGCAGCAACTCAAAACCCACTTACTTGGCTCTTGAAACCAACAGTTCCTCAACCTCACCCAACTATTAACATCCCAAATCTTATCAATTAACAACACCCGAGCCTCTAGAGTAGACACCTCTTTACTAGCTGCAATGCTAGAGCGCGTACGGTCCCTCCTATCACCTCCCAACCATCTGCTATGGCTTATAATAAGAATCTTAATTGTTGTCATATATATTGTCTATGGATGTATCAACAGAAGCCTTCAAGCTTTATCCCAAAAAACTGAAAAACTGAAATTAATACATTTGACTCTAATTAATAACAGAGGGGGAAATGTAGGTAGAGTGGCAGAGACATTCAGCCTGGCTGTGTCGCGAGCAACTAGATGAGCACACTCTCTAGTCCACATGCTTTTGGGCACACCCAAAAGATGGCGCACCGGCACTGAGCCAAATGTCTCCAGCCCCGCCTCACCCTCCTCCCGTAAGCCCTCTACCTATCAGCTATGCCCCGTAAGGCAAACCTCTATATAAATGCTGCAACTTCCTGAATAAAGCAGACGTGCATCATGAACCCGTCTCTGGAGTGAGTTTATCCCCGTCGTCCTTACCCCCAACGAGCCTCCCTCGTTCAACAGGTCTCCATGGCATGGAGCACTCTACTTATGAGTCTTCTGTGCAGATGGGCAGTCTACTCATTCCAATCCTTCAAGGATGCTTCAGGATGTTCTTCTGGTCTCCTGAAGCCCCCAATTGGGTGCTTCAGCTAGCTCCAGAGAGCTCTGTGTGTTTACTAACAGTCGTGAAGCAGGAGCTGACTCTAGGAGCTCATTACTCTACCACCATGTTGCTGGTTGTTTCCCTTCCTTCTAATGTATTTTTTTAAATATTTATTTTTATTTGTTTCTCTCCCCGCCCCTTCCCCCAGTTGTCTGTTTTCTGTGTCTATTTGCTGCACGTTCTTGCTTTGCTCGCTACTGTTGTTGTCAATGGCACGGGAATCTATGTCTCTTTTTGTTGCATCATCTTGCTGTGTCAACTCTGCGTGTGTGTGGTGCCATTCTTGGGCAGGCTCTACTTTCTTTCGTGCTGGGTAGTTATCCTTACTGGGCGTGCTCCTTGCATGTAGGGCTCTCCTACATAGGGGACAACCCTGCGTGGCACAGCACTACTTGCGCACATCAGCACTGCACATGGGCCAGCTCCACACAGGTCAAGGAGGCCCCGGGGTTTCAACCACGGACCTCCCATGTGGTAGATGGATGCCCTAACCACTGGGCCAAGTCCGCTTCACTCTAATGTATTTTTAATCTCATCCATTGTGTCTTTCATTCCCATAAATTCTGTTACTTTTCTTTAAAGACTTTCAAATTTTTCTTTATGCTTCCCTTGTGTCTTCTTAATATCCTTTATCATTTTACCCATATTTTCTTTCAATTCTTAAATTGACATAGGAGAGTTGTGCAATTATAATTAATTGTCTCAAATTCTAAATCACTTCAGAATATTTGGTTTTTTCCTTTGGCTGGAACATCTCTTCCTGTTTCCTAGTATGGCTTGTCATTTTTCCTGATGTTTAGGCATCTGAATCTGTTGGTGAATATACTCTGATTTCCAATTTCTGTTTTTTGACTATAGTTATTATTTTTTAATAACTATTCTTTCATATTTAGTTCCACTTATTTTATCTTTAAAATTGCCTACCTCAAATCTGGATTTCTCAACAAAGACACATAGATCTATTCATATTTTATTTAAACATTATTTCAAAAGATTAAAGAATTTTAAACAAAAAGATGAAAATTAAGGGGAATACCTTTGTGATCATAAAGTAGGGAAAAATCTACAAAACAAGGCAAAAAATTACAAACCATTAGGCAAACCACAACAGAATAGATAGATATAAATATATAAAAGGTATGTATTTCTGTTTATCAGACAAGACAGACAAAAGTGAAAAAAAGATGACATATTGAATGAAGATATGTCACCATCTAAAATTTACCAGAGATAGTCAGAAAAATTTTCCAACTTTAATCTGAACTCTTTAGGTCAGCTGAGTTGTAGAATTCAGAAAATGTTATATTTCAAAATGTTATTACAGTATATATACTATATCTTATATAACACACTTTAGTGAGTTCTAAGGCAACTCAATGCAAACCATGTGAAATTAATAAATACAATACAGCTGCATAGAATTTCAGATAATATTTTTATACCAAATGAAGTTTAATAACAAACTTACAAAATTGTGGATTTTGGCATTTTGGGATTTTTGATTAAGGAACAAGGAATTATATACCTTAATGTGTCTATCAAATTCATTCCTGAATTATAAATATATAAGAAGCATTTGAGCTGTTATTCTTGCTTCAGGAGAGAGAAGACAGTATGAAAAATATGAAATAGAGAGCTATATATTTAAATTCTAATGAGGACTAAATTAGTTTTATGTTAAGAGCAATATATAGCTGAATAGATGTGGCAGAAAATCCGATCCATTAAACACAAGATATAAACAAGAAATAGACATAAAATCATGAAAATTCAGGAAAGAAGAATGAAAAACTAAAAGACCAATCTGAAAGAGCATGGAAAAGCAATTTACAAACATTAGTGATTCCTGAATATGTAGGAAAAAAATCAAAATTGATTGCTTGAATATCAAAAACACTCACAACATCAACATCCTGAACAAAAATTCAAATAAATACTCAAATTTCCTTGGTTTAGAGAAACAGTCTGATTTGGCTAGTTTGGTTTTAGCTAGTATACTCTCAGTGCACACATAATTAGGTTTGGATCCAGGTAAAGACAGCTCAACTCTTCTCCATAGAGTGTAGTTACGAATCTTATACTTTAAAAGTTGAAACTTAGTGTTTTTCATAGTTTCCAAAGGGATGGGGAGAGAAGAAAAGAATAGATAGGGCATTTTCAGGGCATTTGAATTGTTCTGCATGATCATATAATGGGGATACAGGACATTTTAAATTTTGTCAAAACCTAAAAATGTGTAGTGTCATATGTAAACCATAATGTAAACCCTTGACCATGTTTAGTAGCAAAGTTTCAATATTTGTACATCAACTGAAACAAATGTACCATATGCAGCATGTAAAATGCTATTAATAAGGGTGAGTGGGAGAGGGGGATGGGTGGATATATAGGAATACCCTATATTTTCTATGTGACTTTTCCATAACCCAAATCTTCATTTAAGATAAGATGAAGAAATAATAAATTGGTGGAACATATGGAAGAAATTGTCACTGTACATAAAAGATAACAGAGCTTTTCTTGATGAATGACACCCAAAAATATTTTTTTTATTTTTAGCTTTATTAAATTTTTCATTTTTATATTTGATTCATTATTTATTGTTCTTTTTTATTTTTATTTTTATTAATTTTTTGGCTTTGTTTAGGGGAAGGTTATGGATCACAAAAGGGTTACAACCATAGCAGGGAAGGCTCAATGTTGTGGGGTGTCAGTGATGGGGAAATGAGTGGGGAGGGGTGCACCTGGAGAATGCCTCGATCACATGTGGATAAGTTCAAGTGGTCATGGGGAACTGTTGACTTGGTGGGTAGAAACTCAAATAGTAATCAAAAGATTTTTGAACTTCCATCCTGGGAAGTCCATCTGTATTCTTTAAAAGAGTGATGGGGAACTGTTGACCTGGTGTGTAGAAACTCAAATAGTAACCAAAAGAATATAGACTCTCCATCCTGGGAAGTCATGCTGTATTCTCTAAGAGTGTGGCAAAATTCCCCCAAATGTATGGGCAGTGTTTAATGAAGGAAGACAGATCATTATGCTAGGCCCTTCATATTGATGGCTGTACTTATGAACCTTTTCTTGTGAAATTGAAATTTAGCCTAATAATATATATTGCCTAAGAGTTACTTCCCAAAAGCCTCCTTGTTGCTCAGATGTAACCTCTCTAAGAAACTCATCAGTAAAGGCACTACCATCCCCCCTGCATGGCAAATGCCTTCCAGGGATGAGCCTCCCTGTCACCAAGGGATTATTACCATGTATCTGGGGAAAAAAATGAACAAAATGGGGAAATATTGAATATAAATGATTTTTTATGGCTAAAAGATTTCAAAATGAGTCAAGAGGTCATTCCAGTGGTTACACATATGCACATCTCAGCAGGATGTCATTGACTGCCTCAGTAAACAATTTCAAACAGCAGAGTTCCTGAGGGCTCTAGAGACATCTAGACAGTGTAGGAAGGACAGACAATCTGAGGTATTTGGCACCCTGTCTGTGGGACTTATTTTGGAATTTAAGTTCTGCAATGTAACAGAGATAGATAGACTCATTTATAATTGGCTTACACATAGCTCTTCTATCTCTTTTGTTTGAACCTATAATCAGCCTATATTGTTAAATATATGTCACAGAAGCTTAAATCTTCAGTCTGTTCATATGCCAGTTGAACTCTGTATCTCAGCAGAGCTGCAACACTTATTCTCTAGTTTATTGGAATCACCAGGGGAACTAAAAATAGTATAATGATGGACAACAACCATTCCAAAAAAAAAAGAACAAAACAGGGAATATCTACTACAACTGCAAGCAATACAGTTCCATCCATCTGCACCATGGGATCTAAGCCCCCTCTCCATTAGAAACATAGCTGGCATCACCATTCCAACAACTTCAAGACTGAGGAATGAACAAACATAAGGGATGAATACAACTTTGAATTAAAGTAGACATATTATTATTCTAAAAATGGAAGAAACAGTATCAATGATACAAAGGCAGTGGTCACCAGAAATTCTGAGGAGAGGGAGAGGGAAAAAAAGGTGTAATAACATCAGGACATTTTAGGGACATTGCTATTGCCCTGTATGACATTTCAATGAGAGATACAGGTCATTATACATTTTATCAAAACCTGTAAAATTCTGTGGGGCAAAGTGTGAACTATAATTTAAACTATAGTCCATGGTTAGTAGCAATGCTTTAGTATGTGTTCATCAATTGTAACAAATGTACCATCCTAATGAATGATATTAATTCAGAAAATTGTGGGAGGGAGAAAAGATGTCGCATATGGCAATCCCATATATTTTTGTAAAAAAAGAATAACTAAAGAATAGTGTTGGGATCGAAGGGGATTGAGCAAGTGATTGTGGGGGAAGGAAATGAGAGAGAGGGAGAAATATAGATGGAAGACTGAGGAGGAGAGGGAGGTGATGGGATGAGGGAAGGAAGGAAGGAAAGTGGGAAAGAAGGGGAGAATCTTCTTTAATGTTACTATATACAATGTCTATTTATGAACAAGTTAATCAAAGAAGGAAAGTTATGTTCCACCTTTGGATTTATGTAAGCAAGAGAAAAGGGAAGAGCCACAAGAGTCATGTTAGGGAGAAATTGGGTATTCAGTTAAAAGACGAAAATTTTTGAGAAGAATGGTGGTGAGTATTGTAAGTGTACCAAGATTAATAAGGATAATTGCAAGGATGCTGGTTTCTATGTTACATGTGGGATGGAGTTTTCAGTCAATATAGGTGAATCTTAAATCAGCAGGGTCATTCTCAACAAATTAAACCAATTAGATTATTTCTTCCTGGATATCAAGAGTGGAGTAATACAGAGGCAAAAATAGTTGTTATTCATTTATCTTAATGATGGTTTCTTGATGAGACTATCCATTAATTCCTGCTCCTTAAATATCCAGAGATGTCTCAGTTTTTGGGCTTTCCAAGTCCATATCTTAATCAGGAATTTTAATTAATATATCTATTGAAGCTGCTTGTTCCATGCACCATGAGATTGTGAAGTGGAAACTACATACATTTTATTACCCATATTCCATTCAAACTTTAAGTTCAGCATTATCATATTTCAGCACTATTTTGATGTCTTTCACTTCCAGTTTTATTTCCATTTTACTCTTCTCTCTGTGACCTTTACAAAACTACTAGTGGGGGACAGACTTAGCCCAGTGGTTAGGGCATCCGTCTACCACATGGGAGGTCCGCATTTCAAACCCTGGGCCTCCTTGACCCATGTGGAGCTGGCCCATGCGCAGTGCTGATGCGCGCAAGGATTGCCGCACCACGCAGGGGTGTCCCCACATAGGGGAGCCCCACGCGAAAGGAGTGCGCCCTGTAAGGAAAGCTGCCCAGCATGAAAGGAGGTGCAGCCTGCCCAGGAATGGTGCCAAACACACACAGAGAACTGAGACAACAGGATGAAGCAACAAAAAGAAACACAGATTCCCGTGCCGCTGACAACAACAGAAGTGGACAAAGAAGACACAGCAAATAGACACAGAGAACAGACAACCGGGGTGGGGGGGAAAGGGGAGAGAAATAAATAAATAAATCTTTAAAAAAAAAAACTACTAGTAATTCTACATTCATTAAAGTTTTTGATAGCTGCTCACAGTTTTCCTCTCTACTCCAATTCCTGCCATCACACTAGGCACCTTCTATGGTCCTGTGTACAACCAATTCAAAACCTTAGCTTACAGAGCATTGAACATCTTGAATTCTGCACGTTCCTTTTACCTACTACTTCACTCACTTACTCTTACATCTTGAATATTATTTTCACTCATAATTGTTCCAACTTTGAAATATTGAATTCAGACAACTTAATTTTTAAAATCTTTTTAATGTTGTTCCCTTTCCCTCTACATCTGTTTTATGATCTCATTGAATACTCAATTCATTGATATTTCATTTTTCCCTTGTTATTAGCCCTTTATGGAGTTATTTCCCTTCCTATCCATTGCATTCCTCCATGACAATGATATATTAAATAATGTTTCCCTAAAAGACAATTCAAGTTTAACCTGTGTCCTGAGAGTGTGAACACCTTTTAAATAGTATCTTTGAAGATACTATTATTTAAGGTGAGGCCAAACTGGATAAAGGTGAACCTTCATGCAAAATGACTATTCTCCTCATATGCAAAGGAAATTTTCACAGTCACTAGGAAATAGATGGGGAGAGAGATAATGTGAAGGAGTCAGATGTCGAACTGTGAATTTTAGGCAAGCCACCATAAGATGGCTACAATTTTCAGAGAAAGCTTGATCTTGCAAACACCTTGATTTTGGAATTTTAGCCTCCAAAACTGTGAGATAAATTCCTGTTGTTTACATCATCTAGTGATTCTTATCTTGTTACAGCAGCCATGGAATCATAAAGCAATGGCCTCTCAATTCATTTCCTTACCATTACTTAATTCTCTTGGACACTAAGCCTGCTTTTGCATCTTTCCCTCAAATCTCCAACCTTGGAGCGATTGAATGATCTGACATGTTCACTGCTACACCTTAATAGTTGAAAACTAAAAGAAATCACAGTGGATTAGTACGGCCATGATTGATGACATTCATTGTTACTTTTATCCTTACCTTAAATAGTTATACTTGTTTTATAACTGCTCCCACTAGTTTTCTCTTTCATACACAATGCCAAAACTCTGGCCAACGTTATCTCCAGCACAGAACTCACACAATTATTCAACCTCTCTATGTATTTCCTTTTCTTTAGCCTCCATCTAGCATCCACTTCTAGCTAAAACCATTTTTCTTCTCTCACAAATGCATTTTATTCTCTAATGTTTTTCTTCCTTCACGTGAAAATGAATCATATACTCTTGCTCAAAAAATCCAAATTTTGATCCAATGTTCTTCAATAAAGTTTCTTCTAAATTGCTTCTGTGTTGTTTTTACCCTCAGGAACAAGTTGGAAACCAGTTAATCACTCAAGATTTTTAAAAACTTATTTAACTTATTTAATGTGACACTGGACTGGTTGCTTATAGGACAGTTGTCAATCAAAAGTAAAAAATCAGAATTATTTCTGGTGATTTCCATATATATATATATATATATAAACATGTAAACTATGCAATTCTAGTATGCACCCTTGGTTATGAAATACTTTAAATATAAAGAGTAGGTAGTTTTAAAAATGATCCAACCGATCTATAAGAAAACAGAAACTTAAATATATTTTATGCTCATAGATCACAGCAAGGCAATTGAAAATAATTCCAGTAATATTCACCACTAGTTCCCTTAATATATTTAAAAGCATATTAGAAATAGGGACTAAACTTACATATTCGTATCACCACATTTGGAGGCAAGGGAGAGAAGTATGGGCATTGGATTCAGATAGATTTATAAACACATCCTACTCTAGGTATGTGCTTTTGGAAAAGTTAGTTAAACATCCTTAGTCTCAGGTTTATCATTTGTAAAAGGAGATAATATTCATACATACCACATTGAGGTGTTGTAATAATTAAATTACATATTATATGTAATTCACTTAGCAAAGTCTCTGCCACATTGTAATTGCTGAGGAAATAGTAACCACTTACTCTTTTTCTCTTAGTACACATATAAGACACTCCAAATGTCCTAATGTTTCTCATGTTTACATTTGGAGAAATAATTAATAGCATCTGTGTGGTGCTATATAGTTTACTCAGAATTTTATTTGGCCTACATTATTATAATTAATCTTACAAAAAACCCAAGTGCTATATGAATTATGAACATTTTATAGATTAAAATTAGGTTAGCTCCCAATGGCTTGCATAGATATCTCTCCAAAGAAGATATACAAATGTCCAGAAAGCAAATAAAAGATGCTCAATATCATTAGCCATTAGGAAAACACAATTTAAAAAACACAAAATGAAATACCATTTCGCACACAGAAAACAACAAGGATTGGAAAGGATAGAAACAGAAGCACTCATTCATTGCTAATATAATTCCACAGTGACTGCAACATTGAACCAGGAAGGGGTAGGGATAGAGTACAGAAATTAAGTCTTAAAATATACAGGGTTCAAAGGGTTCATATTTGGAATAAGAGAAATATAGTAATGAATGATAGAGATGATAGCACAACATTGTGAATGCAATTTAATAGCACTAATATATATGTATGTTTGTATGTATGTGTGTGTGTATATATATATATATATATATAATGTGTTAAAAGGAGAAATGTTAGATTTTATATATGGTACTAGAAAGAAATTTTTTAAAAATAATTAATGGAACTAAACTACACAATCATGTATACTTAAATCATGGACTTCAATTAATATTATATCTATAAAAATGTATTATCTTCAAATTTAATAGATATTCCACAATAATACAATATGTTAGTGGTGGGCTGATGTTTGGTAATCCTGTACTTCATGCATAATTGTTCTGTAAACATATAATTTCTATAATAAAGATATTTAAGTGCTAGTCGCAGGTGGGTAATTTAGATTATTTAGGAAATCTGAGATGGAGTGAACATTGTGCTTAAGGGCTTCCATATATTAAGGGGGAGAATTGTGAAAAGATGATGTTGGAAAGGTTATCTACCTGAAACTATATAATACATTGTGATATTTACAAATGTAGTTATAGTTACTGCTGATATATATGCACACAATCATTTTTTTTCCAGCATCTTTTTCCCAACCATAGCCGGACTTGATAAAATTACAAAAAAAAAAAATCTTATCAGACTAATATAATTATAATCTCTATATTTATTTTTGATATTCATAAGTATTTACTGGATTTGGCCACAATATTGCCTAGCAAATAATAAGAGTGCATCTATAAATAGAATCACTGTCATGATGTAATGAGAAGATTTAGAAATGAGCATTGCACCTAAATCTTTCTATTTATTTAGGCTATTGATTTCAGGTTCTAGCTGGTCTTCTTCTGTTGTTAAGAAAACATTTAGTTAATTTGATCAGCAAATGTGCTGTTGATTTATTTTTTCATTTTATCCAACAAGTATTTGTTTCTTTCCACTCAGCAGAAGAGAAATTACTATGGGATAGATGCTGGACATTGTAGTCCCACAGACTACATAATTTGTTCTTCTCCTTTGGATTTCATTCAAAGCCAATTTTGTCTAATCTGCCTGCTGCTGCCTAGAAATGATACCTGTTCACCTTTACACTCTTTATCATACATGACTTGAAGTTCTTTTTTTTTTTTTGCATCAATCTTAGTTCCTACTGTCTTTTTTTTATTTAATTCATTTTTTAAAAAAATATTACATTCAAAAAATATGAGGTCCCATTCAACCCCACCCCCCCACCCCCACTCCCCCCACAGCAACACTCTCTCCAATCATCATGACACATCCATTGCATCTGTTAAGTACATCTCTGGGCATCGCTGCACCCCATAGTCAATGGTCCACATCATAGCCCACACTCTCCCACGTTCCATTCAGTGGGCCCTGGGGGGATCTACAATGTCCCGTAGTTGTCCGTGAAGCACGACCCAGGACAACTCCAAGTCCTGAAAACGCCTCCCCATCTCATCTCTTCCTCCCATTCCCCGCACCCAGCAGCCACCATGGCCACTTTTCCCACACCAATGCCACATTTTCTCTGTGGACATTGGATTGGTTGTGTCCATTGCACATCTATGTCAAGTGGAGGCTTAGATTCCACATGGATACTGGATGCAATCCTCCTGCTTTCAGTTGTAGACACTCTAGGCTCCACGGTGTGGTGGTTGAACTTCTACTCCATGTTAGCTGAGTGGGATAAGTCCAATAAATCAGAGTGTAGGAGCTGAAGTGTGTAGAGGATCAGGGCCTGGCTATCATATTGTCAGTCCAGAGATTCAAATCCCCTAAATATATCTTAAACCCCAACACCAACTACAATTCCAGTAAAGTGGCATGAAAGTCTTGTGAAAAGAGATCCAATCTGAGTACAGTTCCATCATGCAGAAACAACAGCTCCAAAGAAGGGCCATCTGACATGGCAGTGAACCCCATCTGCCATGACCATAGAACGCGTGGGTCCCTTTAGCCCTCAAAAGAACCAATACCTAGGGTTGTATCTACTTTATCTGTCTCTGAGACTCTGCTCAGGTGTGCATAAGGGCCATCCTTCTGACAACCTCCAGACTCTTTTTTAGAGACTCGTAGCCATATAAACTCATTTCTCCTTTCCATTTCCCCCTTACATTAGGTCAAACAGCATTTTAAAGTCATGTTATTATATGTAGACAGTGATATTCTGCTGGTCCGCATTGATCATTTAATTCAAGGTCATTTCCTAGTTGCAACTTCAGCTGGTATTTGGTAGTGATCCCTGGGCGCCAGGGAGGCACATCCCCGGGTGTCATGTCCCACGCTGGGGGGAAGGCTTTGCATCTACATGCTGAGTTTGGCTTCGAGACTGGCCACATTTGAGTAACATGAAGGCTGTCAGGAGGAAACTCCCAGGCACAATGCAGCTCTAGGCCTTGTTCTTTTTGCAGTCGTATAGGCTCACAAGCATAGTCATTAGTATCATGAGCCCACTTTTGGACCCTCATTCCTTCCTGGTTCTTACCATTGCACCTGGGGGGCTGCTGCTGCTCCCCTAGGGACCACGACAGAGCCCCCTCAATGAGGAACCCAGTACCCCCCAGCTGTTGTTTTTAATTGTTTCCACTGTGAGTATATCTAAACATTACCATGCACCCTGGACATATGCCCTGTATAACTCCCTGTCAAATATATATAGCCTGTCAATAACATCCCATACCAGTATTCCTCTGTCGACATTGTTGAAACACTCTGTGATCCAAAACTTCCTGTAAAGTGAATCCCAATATAATGTCATGATCCCTTACTAGTAAAATGGAATATAGCGATGAGTTTAAATGTTAGATCTAGAGTACATATTGATTTGTAAAAATTTCTACATCCTATCTTTCTCTTCCCTTTTTTCCTAATTATTGAGCTTCTCTTCACAAGAGTCTTAGATCACAGTAATTCATATATACAATATACAATACTCCCACACATCCACCATAAAACCTTTTCCCTTCCACAGCAATAATCTTTTAATTTATTCATATCATATTTACTGAGACTGATGTGCAGACTCCGAAACAATAGCTTTTAAACAAAGTGACATCTATGCTTACAATGTGGTGCATACTTTAGGATATACAGTTTTCTAAATTTTTTAGTTATCCCGTGTTTTACATTAAGGTTTACATTATTAGTCTGTTGTCGCCTATATGTTTTTGATGTAATATTACATGTTTTATATTCATTCTCGCATAGTCTCATGAAACTCCTCTCTTGCCCCCACATTTACCTTGGTTCCTTCCATTCAACATCCATTTTCCCCTCCCCTTGGGGCCCACAGAGACAGGCAATCTCAATTTCCTGAGGAGCCACGTCCATAGATACTTGCAACAGTGTTCAGGGCCTGACTTGCTCAACTGCCCTAATGCCCAGGGAACCACCCTTTCTCTCGAGAGATACAGCTCTCTCTATTTGATGGCATTAGTCCTCCCTGGGATGTGGGTCCACCCCAACTCTCACTTCTTGGGTCTCTACCCAATGGTACAACCCACCCTGGCAAAATGAGACTTCAGACATGCCCCAGGAGTCTATCCCACATCAAACCATCCCCTCCGAGCATCCTAAACAGGTAACCCTCCTAATTATATATTGGTACAATTTTCTCATCATTTTACTCTCAACCAACACCTGACACTCTCCTATGTTGGTATGTTACCTCTCCCCCACCCCAATTTTGTGGGCAATATTACCCATCCGCCCATCCGCAGTCCCCCTCAAACCCGCTTGCCCCACCCAAAGGCAACCCCTTGCCCCCATTTTATCTCTTCTTTGTGCTCATAATTACTGCCAGCTCATAAAAGATTCCAGCCCTGCAGACTTCGGCTCACATTCTTTCTCCACCCCCAATTTCCTTTAAGCCTATTTTCCAGTCTCTAGCTCTCTGAGGCAGCTTGCTTATTTCATATCATTGAGGTCATGTAGTATTTGTCCTTCAATGCCTGCATTGCTCCACTCAACATAAAGTTCTCAAGATTCATTAATGGTATCACGTGTGTTTGTAGTATATTTGTTCTTACAGCTGAGTAGTATTCCATTGTGTGTATATACCACATTTTATTGATCCACTCATCTGTTGATGGGCATTTGGGTTGATTTCAACTTTTGGCCATAGTGAACAATGCTGCTATGAACATTGGTGTACATATATCAGTTTGTGTCCTTGTTTTCAGTTCTGCTGGGTATATACCCAGCAGTGATATTGCTGGGACATATGGCAAATCCATGGTTAGTTATTTGAGAAACCGCCAACCTGTCCCCCAGAATGGTTGGATCCTTCTGCATTCCCACCAGCAGTGGATGAGTGTTCCCCTTTCTTCACATCCTCTCCAGCATTTGTATTCTTCTGTTTTTCTCATAGCTGCCAATCTTATGGGAGTAAGATGGTATCTCACTGTAGTTTTGATTTGCATTTCCCTGATAGCTAGAGATTTGGAGCATTTTTTCATGTACGTTTTAACCATTTGTATTTCTTCTTTGGAGAAGTGTCTGTTTAAATTTTTTCCCATTTTTTAAATGGGTTGTTTATCTTTTTATTTTCAGATATAGGAGTTCTTTATATATGCAAGTTATAAGTCTCTTATCAGATATATGGTTGCCAAATATTTTCTCCCACTGTGTGGGTTCCCTTTTTACTTTCTTGACAAACTCCTTTGATGTGCAGAAGGCTTTAATTTTGAGGAAGTCCCATTTATCTATTAGTTCTTTTGCCGCTCGTGCTTTTGGTGTGATATTCATGAAGCCATTTCCTATTACAACGTCCTGTGGATGTTTCCCTACACTGCTTTCCAAGGTCTTTTAGGGCTTGGCTCTTATATTTAGGTCTTTGATCCATCTTGAGTTGATCTTCATATAAGGTGTGAGATGGTAATCCTCTTTCATTCTTTTACATATGGCTATCCAGTTCTCCAGGCACCATTTGAATAGGCCATTCTCTCCCAATTGAGAGGGTTTGGTTGCTTTATCGAATATTATATGGCTATATATATGAGGTTCTATATCAGAACTTTCAATTCTATTCCATTGGTCTGTGTGTCTCTCCTTATGCCAATACCGTGCTGTTTTCACTACTGTAGCTTTGTAGTATGTTTTGAAGTCAGGAAGTGTGATTCCTATAATTTTGTTTTTCTTTTTCAATATGTCTTTGGCTATTCAGGGCCTCTTTCCTTTCCAAATAAATTTCATAGTTTTTCTAGTTCCTTAAAGAAGGCTGTGTTGATTTTTATTGGGATTGCATTGAATGTGTAGATCAGTTTTGGTAGGATAGACATCTTAATAATATTCAGTCTTCCTATCCATGAACAAGGAATATTCTTCCATTTATTTAGGTCTTCTTTAATTTCCTTGAACAGTCTTGTATAGTTCTCAGTGTATAACTTTTTACCTCTTTAGTTAAATTTATTCCTAAGTATTTGAATTTTTTATTTACTATTGTGAATGGTATTTGTTTCTTGATTTCCTCCTCATCTTGCTCATTATTGGTGTATAGAAATGCTACTGATTTTTGCACATTGATCTTATAACCTGCGACTTTACTAAACTCATTTATGCATTCTAGAAGCTTTGTTGTAGATCTCTCAGGGTTTTCTATATATCATATAGGGTCATGTCACCTGCAAATAATGAAATTTTGACTTCTTCATTTCTAATTTGAATGCCTTTTATATCTGGTTCTTGCCTCAGTGCTTGAGCAAGTACTTCTAAGATAATGATAAAAAGGAGTGGAGACAATGGGCATCCTTGTCTTGTTCCTGAGTTTAGAAGGAAGGATTTTAGGATTTCTCCATTGTAAACAATGTTGGCTGTAGGTTTTTCATATATACTCTTTATCATGTTCAAAAAATTTCCTTGTATTCCAATCTTTTGGAGTGTTTTTATCAAGAAAGGGTGCTGTATTTTGTCAAATGCTTTTTCTGCATCTATAGATATAATCATGGGGATTTTTTCCTTCAATCTGTTTATATGGTATATTACATTGATTGATTTTTTTATGTTTAACCATCCTTACATACCTGGAATAAATCCCACTTGGTCGTGGTGTATAATTCATTTATTGTGTTGTTGAATACGATTAGCAAGTATTTTGTTAAGTATTTTTGCATCTAGGTTCATTAGAGAAATTGTTCTGTAATTTTCCTTTCTTGTGATGTCTTTGTTTGGCTTTGGTACTAGGGTAATGTTCGCTCATAGAAGGAGTTTGGCAATGTTCCTTCTGTTTCGATTTTTGGAAGAGTTTCAGCAGGATTGGTGTTAGTTCTTTCCAGAATGTTTTGTAGAATTCACCTGTGAAGCCGTCTGGCCCTGGGAACTTCTTAGTTGGGAGATTTTTAATGACTGATTCTATCTCTTTGCTTGTGATTGGTTTGTTAAGATCATCAATTTCTTCTTTCATCAATATGGGCTGCTTTTGTGTTTCTAGGAATTTGTCCATTTCCTCTAAATATTTTTGTTGGAATATAGTTTTTCAAAGTATCCTCTTATGATAGTCTTTATCTCTGTGGGGTCACTGGTGATATCGCCTTTCTCATTTCTTATTTTGTGTATTTGCATCTTCTCTCTTTTTTACTTTGTTAGTCTCGCTAAAGGTTTGTCAATTTTGTTGATCTTCTCATAAAACCAGCTCTTAGTCTTGTTTATCTTTTCAAGTGCTCTCTTATTTTCTATTTCATTTAGTTCTGCTCTTATCTTTGTTATTTCCTTCCTTCAACTTCCTGTTTGGTTACTTTGCTGTTTTTCTCATTCCTTCAAATGTGCAGTTAGTTGTTCATTTTTTGCTTTTTCTTCTTTTTTGATATATGAATTTATGGCTATAAATTTCCCTCTCAGTACTGCTTTTGCTGCATCCTATAAATTTTGGTATATTGTGTTATCATTATCATTTGTTTCAAGGTAGTCATAGATTTCTTTTGTGATTTCATCTTTGACCTGCTGTTTTTCTAAGATTGTACTGTTTAATTTCCAAATCGTGGTGTGAAATCTGTACCTCTATCCCTTTTAAATTTCCAGCTTCACTCCACTGTGGTCAGAGACATTTTTTTGTATGATTTTGTTCTTTCTGAATTTATTAAGCCTTTCTTTGTGGCCTAGCATATGGTCTATCTTGGAGAATGATCCATGTGTGCTTGAGAAAAATGTATATCTTTCTGTGTTTGGGTGTAATGATCTATATATGTCTATTAGATCCAGCTCCTCTAATATACTGTTCAAATGCTTTGTTTCTTTAGTGATTCACTTTTGAGATGTTCTGTCCAGAGTTGATAGTGGTGTATTAAAATCCCCCACTATAATTGTAGATGCATCTATTTTTTTACTTATTTTTTCCAGCATTTGCCTCCTGTATTTAGAGACACACTTGTTAGGAGCATAAATATTTATGATTGTTCGATCTTCTTGACAGATTGTCCTTTTCAGTAAAATGTAGTATCCTTCTTTGTCTCTCACAATTGTTTCACATTTAAAGTCTATTTTGTCTTATATTAATATAGCTACTCTTGCCTTTTTTTGGTTATTGTTTGTTTGTATGATTGTTTTCCAGCCATTCACTTTCAACCTCCATGAGTCTCTGGGTCTAAGATGTGTCTCTTGTAGACTGCATATAGATGGGGCATATTTCCTTATCCAATGTCCAAATCTGAATTTTTTGATAGGTGAGTTTATTCCGTTGACATTCAGTGTTATTACTTTCAAGGAATTATTTGTGTTAGCCATATTTTGATTGGAGTTGTGTTTGTCATATTTTGTTTGTATTTTTTCCCTTCTATTTTTGTCTTTTTTTTTGTTGCTCTTACACTCTCCTCCATCTCTGCCTGTCCTGTTTTATCCTTTCTTCCTGCAGAACTCCCTTTAGAATTTCTTTTAAAGGAGGTTTCTTGTTGGTATACTGTTTCAGTTTCTGTTTATCTGCGAATATTTTGAACTCTCCATCATTTTTGAATGCTAGTTTAGCTGGATAGAGTATTCTTGGTAGCAATTTTTTTTTTCCTTTAGTACCTTGACTATATCATACCACTGCCTTCTTGCCTCCATGGTTTCAGATGAGAAATCAGCATTTAATCTTATGGAGCTTCCCTCGTATGTGATGTTTTTATTTTCTCTTGCGTTTAGAATTTTCTCTTTGTCTTGAGCATTGGATAATTTGACAAGTGTATGTCTTGGGGTGGGCCTGATGGGGTATATGACCAGTGGAGTGCACTGTGCTTCTTCGATATGTACATCTGTCTCTTTCAGTAGATTTGAGAAGTTTTCAGCCATTATTTCCTGCAACACACCTTCTGACCCCTTTCCCTTCTCTTCTCCTTCTGGAATGCCTATAATATGTATGTTTGAGCATTTTGCGTTATCATTCAGGTCCCTAAGTCCTAGCTGGGTTTTTTCTATCTTTTTATCGACCACTTCTACTATCTGTTTGATTTCTGATGTACTGTCTTCCACATCACTAATTCTCTGCTCTGCCTCTTCCAGTCTGCTGATATTTGCTGCAAGTCTTGAACTGTGGTGTTCATTCCCATCATATCTGTTATCTTTTTGTGTATGTCTGCAATTTCCCCTCCAAGTTTTGTCTTTATGTTTTTAACCTCTTCCTTTACTTCATCAAATTTGTTAGTGATAAATGTTCTGAGGTCTTTCATTGCTTGTGCAAAGTTCTGTTCCCCTTCCTGATTTTTAGTTTGTTGATTGGATTCAGCCATGTTTTCCTGATTACTGGTTTGGTTTGTAGATTTTTGTTGCTGTCTTGTCATCATTTTATCTTGATGGGTTTAATCAGTTCCTTAGCTTCTTTGTCTAGTCTTGGAGATTAATTAGCTGTTGTTTTTGTGTAAGTGTTATATCTTCTTTTTTTCACTTTATTCTTCTTATTCTAATTTCTTATTGCTGGTTAAGTTCACTTTAAAGGAAAGTATTAGTGCCGGGGAAAGGCAATTGTGTAAGCAAGGAAAAAGTGTAAAGTAGTATTGTTGATATATGTTAACAAACAACAATATGAGATCTGGGAGGATGGAGGTTAGATTCATGTAAATTGTGTAGAGTTATAGCAGTAGGTAGAGTACCTATAATGAGGTAGACAACTGAATATGGGAGGAATATTGCGTGAACTAAAAAGTTGTTGTTTTCTTGAGAGAGGGAAAGTGAAAAGGAGGGTAATAGTTTCAAGAGTGGATAACATACAGAAAACAAAACAAAGGTATTAGAAATTAAGAGTTAGACATTTTGTGGACCAAAGAAAGGGAGGTGGAATATAGGAGAGAGAGTAGATGATGGCAGATATAAAAATGTAGGGGAAAGGGGATAGTGTAGATAGCCCAAATCTATAGTGAGTATATGAAACTGTAATTTTAACCACCAATTACACTGCAATTTGTTCTGAGTCAATTAAGTTTAAGGGAATTCCTTAAAATTAAATCTAAATATAAAAATGATAAAGAAGTAGACATCACTAATCCCTGTATATTGCAGAAATGAAGAGAAATTAAGATAATATAAAAAGAGACAGCAATGAAGGCATTTCATATAAATTCTGCAAGGTGAATTCATCTTGAATACTACGCAAACATAATCTTTTAGGAATACAAAAATGCACGATGAATTAGTAAAATCAATAGTAAGACAAACTAATTGTTATTAAAACAGAAACATATTAAATAAAACAAAATAGAGTAAAGGCTCCATGCATATAACATAGGGGGCATATCTGAGTAATAAAGAGTAGCAGAGCCAGATAGGACAATGAAGAATAGTACGGATGAAAACTCAGCATGGACAAAGATGTTGGTGGCATTTTTTTCAAAATACCATCAACGATATTTAAATAGCTCTCATAATGAATTTTCGTAAGTCTAAAAAATATTCTGAGATCTATGCTCATTGGCTTCCATAGTATGTCCCAGAGAATGTAGCAGATCAAATTAAACAAGTCAGCAATATTTATTTACAGTGAAAATAGTACTAACTGTCTACACAGGAAATATTTAAATTCTCTATCTGTTCTCTATATGAATTCCAGAAGTACTTATATATTCCACTGGTATTCTATGCAAAATGTAAGAACATATGTCTTTCTGAACATTGTCACAATTGTAAATGCACCAGAATGATAGTTCTTTTGATGGTGGTGATTACAAGAACTACAGGAGGAAAAATAAAATGTCTTTCAGTTCCTAAAGCTATATTATCATGCTTTATATTTTCGCTGCTTCTTTCATGAAATATTCTATCTAATATATTTTCCCACTTATTTGGGACTAGATATTGATATGACAGCACTTTCAGTAATTTCACTGGGGCTAGGAACACCTTTGCCACACTTGTTCAGATGTTGCATTAGTCAAATTTTCCTTTATTAAAGAACCTTGTAAGTTAAGGCATTTTCAAAGTCGGTCTTCTCTAATTATTTGAAAATTGTGATGATCAGTACCAGAGGGGTGTAAATTATATCACCCTGAAGACAGCTAGGTAACTGGAAAAAGCCTCCAGATTCCAGCCCTTTAATGTTCTAATAGTTCAACTATAGCTTAAGAGTAAATTAATGCCTATGGTGGATATAATTTTTGGAGCAGAAACATAATAATGGATCTGATTAAATTTCATAAATTCTCAGCAAATGTCTAAATATTTATATGTTGAAAAACAAGAACTACATTACACCTACTGCAGTAAGTTTCAGCCACTTGGCTGGAACGGAAACATACTATCATTTTGAAATTGTTGATGAAGGCATTTTTAGCACCTAGAAAATCGCTTCATTATTAGGGAATGCAGCAAATGATACCCTTCCTAAAGGTCTTAAATTACATTTTTTATGGGTGATTAATTAAACTCTAGATGATTTTAATGTTCGCCTGCCATGTTTAAGAGGTTTACAGCATATACACGCATAATCAAAGACGGTCTTATTAAATAAGCAATTGCCACTGGTCTCCAGGAATGTTTTTTTGGTTTTGGTTTTCGTTTCGTTTTGGTTTAGATTTGTTTTGCTTTACATTCAAAGAGCAAAACTGCTGTGTGCAATGTCAATCTCAAAATACCCTTTCCTCATTAATAAAACATAATGATTCTCATTCAAATACTTAAAACACGCTTTAAACTATATTTACTTTATGCTTTGAGAAGCAATGATTTAATGGAAAACTGGTCTTCATATTAGACAAGCAAATTGTTATAATAAGAGTTACACCTAACTTTTTGGATCACATTGATGAGACTGATGGTAATCTGAGAAATTGCTCATACCAAATATAACAAATTAAATTGTTTATATAATTATCCCTTTAAACATTTTTTTAAAATTGATTTATGTTTGCTGATACAAATTACTCACACAGACTACTTCACAGATTGATGGGAATATATTAATTTGGATTTATCTAGATACTGGACAGATTTCATTTTTCCACAGAGTTAGATGAGATTTTGGTTTTATTTTCCTCTGTTTTTGTGCAATTGTTGCTTCAGTTCTTTCTCAAGTGCAAAATATTTACATAGGGAGTTTGTAACCTAATTTTTTTGGCAAAGGTTATTGTGCAGCTTAAAGTAAGTTTCAATGTAAAAATGAAAGCTCTAATTCTGTTCAAAGGTGAAAATATTAGATATGTTTATGCCATTTTTCTAGTTGAAGCATTATTTCTTTTCTCACTTAAAGGCATGCCTGTGATGCCATTATGCCTTCTCTCAGAAACGTTGCTAAAAGAGATTGGGCAAACTAGAAGAATTTCTTATGATATTCTCTCTTTTGTGTATGTATGTATGTTTCTAGAGTAATTATTTATAATAAATTCCCAATTATATGTACAGTATATTAAATATGACTCATTATGGTATAATATTGAGTATGCCACATGTATTCTAGGTAAATTATAATGTACATATTTGAAAATATGAACTATGTGGACTATGGAAATGTTTGCCTGAAATATAAATATTTATTAGCATTTGTTTTTATAGAATTTTCTAAGTCTTAATACATTCCTTGGGATATTTTTTAAGAAGTTCAAAATCTTAGTCAATAAAAATAATTCTTATAAGCCTAATATTTAAAATAGTTAAGGCAAATTGCTATTTCAAAATATAAATGCTAGGGGAAGGATTAAGAATTCTATGTTTCTTGTTAAAAATTATATTCGAATTTAGGAATGCTTTTATTTTCTCATTTTCCACCATTGCTCCTTGTTACCTTCTGTACTAAGGAATAAGACACATTTTGTGCTGTCTATAGGTTTTTGAAGAGATACACATCAGTTAAGCTTTAGCTCAGTTTCAAAGATGACTTGAGAAAGCTACTTGAGGGATTGATTTCCAATATTTTTACTGCCTATTTTTAAAAAGATATTGAAGTAAGTTTATTCCATAGTATGTTGAGAAACCTTTTATCTAAAGTGTAGTACTTGAATTCTCAATAATTACAGGGCAATAAAATTGACCAAGGTATAGGACATATCAATTCACATGTGTTTCCTAAGAATGGTCCACATGAGCCAGTGTTTTGGACGAGGCAAAGACTGGAATTTTTCTTTGTTTGTTTCTTTACCTATAACAGAAATAGTACATGGCAAACATTTTTTTAAAGTATGTGATTTATAGTAAAATATAGAAAAGCCATTAACAAGACTAAATTTTTTTAACACAGCACATGTTGTTACATAATATTTTCAAAAGCTTAACAGTTCTAAAAATGTTGTGATATAAGTACATGCATGTTTTGGAAGCTGAAATTTTATTATACATATATAGTACATATCACCATTTAATAGAGACTTGGGATATTACTTCTTTTCATTTTCATGACACTTCCAGCTCTAAGTTTGGAGATGGTCGTGGTGATAATACATGAATTTATAAAATATTTAGTGAAGATTCTTTTCAGGTTTTTTTTCTGAAAAAAAAACATATAGGTATGAATGTTATTAGGAGAATACTGAGGGGAATAGGGTGAAAGGGAGAAGGTAAGAGATTACTGAAGAGAATATGTAATTTTGCATAATTTGGTCAGTAATAGCCCCATACATAAATAGATATTTACTTGGGAAAGTTACTTAAACCTGCTGTCCTTCAATAGATTGATTTTTAAAATTGTTGTTGCCATAATAAACTTTGTATTTGAAATAACAGGCTTAGATTACAAAATTATTGAGAAGACAGTACAGAGAATTTGGTATACCCCACATAAATTTTCCCCATTCAATAACATCTTATATTATTAGGGTTTATTTTGCACAATTAATGAACTAACATTGACATTATTATTAACTAAAGCCCATTACTTATTCTACTTTCCTTAGTTTTTAATGTAATGTCCTTTGTATCTTCTAACATGTCTCCTTTTGAAATATGGAATCCATAGACTACACTTTTCAGCCACAATCACATTTAAAAATTAGCAGTATTAGTTATGCTCACTATAATATATTACCATCAATTCTATTCATTTCCACATATTTACAAGAAACCTTATTAAAATTTTACATAAATGAAGCATCACCTCCACTGAGTCTATATTTGAACGAATTGTACAAACACAATGAATCTTCCAGTGAAAGATGGACTGTAGTTAACTAAACAAATATGAGAGCATTCTCTCATGAACTATAACAAGTACATAATGCTGATACAGCTTGTCAATAATTGATTGGGTTGGGGAAAATACACTAAATGTAAGATACCAGTTATAGCTAGTAGTAATATTTTGACAATGCTATTTCATAGTATGTAACAAATGTTTCACAATGACACAAGGTGTTGGTGGTGGAGTGATGTATGCTAGCTCTGTATGATGGCACACATATTTTTAAGAGGTATGAGGAATTGACCCCAGGCTTTAGTACAGGGCAAGCAAACACTCAAAACACTGAAATACACATGCTCCACAATATGTTTGTCTTAATGTTCACAGTTTGCACTATACACTTGTTATTTATGGATGTTCATTTATGAATGATAAACTTCAGTAAAAAGTTTAAAAATGTAATTTTACCTCATGCTTCTCTTTTTTGTGAAAATTTCTCAGACTTTCTGTTACATCTATTACATCTTAAATTTAATGTAATTAAATTTCTATTACATCTTAAATTTAATGTAATAAATCCCTTCAAATCAATTTATTTTCAACCTACAGACCAAGAAATTCACATACTTGAAAGCACTAGATAGTAACCCATCTTCAATACCAATACTCCAAACAAATATTAGAAAGACGTTTGATGACTTGACACTTTAGAGGATGGGTCATGTACTTTGAAGAATACCACTCACTTGGAATTTGGTTTATCCTTTCATCAAGTTTATACTGGGATTATGGGTGTTTGGGAGGAAGATCAAAGAGTTATATTGCCATTCTCATCACATCAAAATAAAGGTATGTGCTATCAGTATGACATTACTACAGATGTTGATCTAAGGTAGTGTTTTTCAGGGTTTTCCACTATAAAGTTATTTTTTCTCTCAATTTTCATGTGGTATTCTTTGGAAGTAATTCTAAATGTGCAGCCCATGCTTAAAGAGTGGAATGATATGATCCACTTCCTTATGGTTGGAGTGTCTACATAAAGTATTTGAAGTTTTTCTGCACAGATATGTCTATTTTCCCATTTATTTATTCAATAATTTATTTTTATCAGTATGAACTAATGGATATTTATTTTATATTTTAGGTTATAATCAAGCTATACTTTATTTTGTTGCTTAAAATATTCCAGATTTGGCATTAGGGGTTCTGTCATTTGGCTGTTATATCCCTTTGACAAATAACTATTATTACTTTTATTTTTTTTCAATCATTTTTTTTAACTTTCTGACACTACAAGAAGCTTTAGGCTCATCATGAATATTTTCTGCTACATTCCTAGTATCAGTCATTGCTCCAGATATCATAGTTCCTTTTACTGGAGATTATTAGAAACCAAGATCCCAGACTAGATGTGCTCATAGATACTGAGATGGCATTGCTTCTAGATCCTTTCAGATAATAAGCAAGGAAATATATGCAAATACACTATTTATATAAAACACACACACATATATACATTCACAATTATGTCTATAACCATATATATATGGTCCTGAGCCAGGGGAAGAACCCACACCTATATATCAAACTAAATATGATTCAATACTCATGTCTCTTACTCAAATCCATTACCACACAGGTAATACAAGACTCTTCTTGCTTATCTGTAATCTCGCACTCCAACAGTAAGGGACATAACTCCTACCATAAACTATACATTTACTTAACTGTTCACTTCCACTGTAGCTGTATATTGGTTTTGGAATTGTTAATCCACATCTCATAGGAAACAATTTTATCAACTAGAGTAAAGGGTTTATGTACTTTATTTTACTTTGACTCACAGACTCTACTCACATAAACAGTTTCTTACATCACTACCTAATTTCCCAAACCCCTTCAGGTTGTTTCATACATTTGTAGTGCTGGTAGATTCTTTTGTCAGGTTCTGAATTTCATCCTTGTACCTTTCGACTTTTTAAATTATTTTTTTTAATTTACATAAAGATTTACTCTTTGTTCTATAAAATGCCATGGGTTTTGAAAAAATGTTTATTGCCTTGCATTCTCTTTAATAAGATCACACAGAATAGTTTCACCACCCTAAAAAAATCCCATGCTTCACCTATTAAATCTTAACTCCTTACCCCCAAACTCAATCAAGGCAATCACTGATATTTTCACCTTCCCTATAGTTTCCTATTTTCCCCAGAATGTTCTATCATTGGATTCACACAGCATGTAGGTTTTTCAAAATGGATTGTTTTCACTCAGCAAAACCCATTTAAGATTCACCCATGCATTCTCATGGCTTGATCGATCATTTTTATACCACTGAATAGTATTATAATACCTGGATGTACCACACTTGCAATTTGTTTACCCATTCACCTATAAAATGATATATGGTTGTTTCCAATTTTTAGCAATTATAAATAAAACTACTATAACTTTTTGTATGTGCATATTTTGTGTGGATATATGTTTTCAAATCAGTTGGGTAAATAACATAAGTGTGGTTTTCTGGATCATATGATACAATTGCTTACATTTACAAGAAACTCTCAAACTGTCTTATTAAATGTTTATAACATTTTACAGTGCCATGAGCAATGCAAGTTTTCTTGTTGCACCATATCCTCATCAGCAGTTGTTTTGTAAGTTTTTTCTTTCTATTTTAATATTTTAGTGTGTAGTGATATGCCCTTGTTTTAATTTGGGATTCTTTAATGATCAATTATAACAAGAATATTTTCCTATGCTTATTTACTATCTGTAATAGCATCTTGAGATGTGTCTCTTCAGATCTTGTGCCCAGTTTTTAATTAAGATTTCTGTTTTATTATTGTTGAGTTTTAAGAGTTTGGGTTATATTTTGGATACAGTAC
Organism: Dasypus novemcinctus; assembly: GCF_030445035.2. Classification (NCBI taxonomy): domain Eukaryota; kingdom Metazoa; phylum Chordata; class Mammalia; order Cingulata; family Dasypodidae; genus Dasypus; species Dasypus novemcinctus. Next base: position 142,074,908 of record NC_080704.1, on the reverse strand, counting down.
CTTAACACTTGCACTTTGTTAATATTTTTGCAAGTACCTTTCTTGTCTTTTCATTCTTTTACCAGCATTTTTAAGGAAATCAGAGATTTTAATTTTAATGAAGTCTAAATCATGTTTTTCCCATGAATCATGATTTTGTTGCTGCATCTAAAACATCACCACCAAATTCAAGAACATATAGGTTTTCTTTGATGTTACTTCAATAAGTTTTATAGCTTTGCATTTTAAATTGAGATATTTGATTCATTTTCTTTTTTTTTTTAGGTGGTACTGGGGAATGAGTCTGGGAACCCATAAAGGTGAAGCATGTGCTCAACCATTGAGCTACACCTGTTCCCAATGACACAATTTGATTTAATTTTTGTGAAAATTCTATGCTCTATGTATAGGTTCGTGTTTTCACATATGGATATACTATTTTCTAGCATTATTTTATTTTTCTCTATCATTAAATGTAAATTGACAGTATTTGTGTGAGACTCTTTAGGGCTGTAGCAGTTTGATATAGTTATGAATTCTAAAAATAGATAATGGATTATGTTTGTAAACAAGACCATAACTGGATGTAATTAAATTATGATTATGGCTTTGATTGATTCATGTCAGTAGGGCATTGAGTCCCCACCCTTTGTTTGGCAGGGACTCACAGATAAAAGACATGACAAAAGACAGGAGAATGAATTTGAAGTTGGAAATTTGATTTGTTATTTGATGCTGGAGTCTTGAACTGGAACCCTAAGAATTAAGTAAACAGAGGAAAGAGAAGCAAGCATCAGAAGAGAGGAACTGAGCCAGGAGAAGAACTCAGAGGAATAGTGATGGCTCCTTAGACATGGCAGAAACCCCAGGGAGAGAGACAGAACCGTTTGCCTGATAGAGAGCTGCCTTGTCGACAGAGGCAAAGCCTAGAGATCCTCATAGTATACAGCTGAAGTTGTGGAGAAAAGAGAGGACCTGAGCCCAGAGAGAAACAAGAACTGTGAATAGAGGAACCCAGGAAGACTGAACTCTGGCAGATATTGGCAGCAATCTTGCTCCAACATGTAAAAATGGACTTTGATGAAGAAAGTAACTTATGCTTTATGGCCTGGTATATGTAAGCTCTTACCCCAAATAAATACCCTTTATGAAAGCTAACCAATTTCTGGTATTTTGCATTAGCAACTCTTTGGCTAACTAAAACAGAATTTGTTACCAGGGGTGGGGTAGTGCTTTTACAATTACAAAATGCTGGAATAGTTATATAAATGGGTAAGAGGCATTTTTTGGAAGAATTGTGAAATGATTCATGAAAGAGGCCTAGATCACTTTGAAGAGACTGTTGATATCAATATGGATGTGAAAAAGATTATTTATGATACTGTACCAGTTTGATATTATCGATGCATTCCAAAAAGAAATATTGGATTATGTTTGTAAACCGGTCTTTTCCTTTGGGCATATGAGATTATATTGGATTCAGAGGTTTACTTGATTAAGTAATCAAGTAAACTATTTGTGCCAATTGGGCATTGAGTCACCACCCTTGGATGGGTGGGGACTCAGAGATAAAAGACATGGCAAAGAACAAATGTGAGGGATCTTTATGTTGGAGTCTTAATGTTGGAGTTTGATGATGAAGTTTTAAACTGGAGCCCCAGCAGGAGAGAAACCCTGAGCTCAGGAAGAAGCAAGCCCTGAACACAGAGAGGAAGCCTGAACCTTCACAGTTGCCAGCAGCCATCTTGCTCCAACATGTGAAAACAGACTTTGGTGAAGGAAGTAACTTATGCTTTATGGCCTGGTATCTGTAAGCTCCTACACCAAATAAAAACCTTTTATAAAAATCAATCAATTTCTGGAATTTTACATAAGGACCACTTGAAATGACTAATACAGGTACCTTAGAAGTAAATGATGAAACTATTATTGGAAATTGGAGGAAAGGTGATCAGTGTTTAAAGTAGTAGAGAACTTAGCAAGATTAACTCCTGGTGTTTTATAGAAGGCAGAAATTGGAAATGGCAAGCCTGGGCATTTAGTTTAATTACTTTTCAAAGAAAACTTGAAGAATGCAGCTTGGCTTCTCATTGCAGTTTATAGCAAAATGTTAGATGAAAGATATAAGCTGAGGACTGAACTGTTGGGCACAAAGAAAACAGAAACTGATTCTGGATATTCCAAGACTCTGGAAATCAAACTCCCAGATGAAAGTGACCCATTGCAGGACTTAAATAAACTTGGAACTTGTAAATCAGGTTTTAAGATGCAGTTATCTCAGGAAGACTTGGGTAAAGTCTTATTCTCTGGTGGCTTGAACCCCTGCTACTTGCTTGCAAAACCAACAAGGTTTTTTGAGAGAGCTGTGTGAACAAAACCACTGTTGGTTTGTACTAAAAGTGACATGGAAAGGAGAGATTGAAGGAGAAACAGCTTTAAGAGCAAAACTACGGAAACTGAAATCTGCAATTAAGACATTGCCTTGGGCCAAGAGAGGAACCGCACCCATGTGTACAGAGGGTAAGTTTGCCACAGCAGTTGAAGAGTGTAGATGTTCCCACCCAATGTTTGGGCAGCATTTTGCCACCCCGGGGTACAAAGAGGGTGGAACACATTCCCCAAGGACTTGGGTGGTAAAGGTCAGCAACCCACAGAGAGGGGTGGACTTGCACCCTATGGATTAGAGAAGGCCAGGTGGTCAACTCATTGGTCTGAGTGGGTTGAGACTATATGCCAAATGTTAGGGGGAAAGTTGTTTTCACTTCATTGTACTAGGGGGATTAAGACTCTAACCCAAAGATTGAGTGAAGTGTCAAAATCTCCACCAAACTCAGAGAGTGAGGTCTGCAGCTTGGTTGACAGGCAGATGCTTGATGAGGATGGAACCAAGAAAACAGCTGTTGGGCAAGCCTGTGAACAGGGTGGGTTCCTATAAGACAACAAGGAGAAGAAGCCATCATTTATTAATGACATTCAGAGTTTGAAATTGAATGGAGGATACCCTGAAGAATTATTGAACTGTAAAGAAACTGTGGTTCATTTTTCACTCCCAATTTTTCCTCATTGTAATGAAGATGTTCATCTTTGTCTGTCTGTTTGTTGTTTGTGTTTTGGAAGTAGATGAATGGTTCTGTAAGTTTCAGAGTCTTTAGCAACAGGACTGTGCCCCAAGCCAAACTGTATTTCCTAAAATTGATTGTGATATGATTTAGTATTTGCATTGTTACTGATTTAATTTTTTAAAATATTATAATGTCTTTTTGGAATTCAGTGGGTGGAGTGTAGCAGTATGATATTGTGGCAGTTTGATATGGTTATGAATTCCAAACATAGATATTGGTTTATGTTTGTAATCTGATCTGTACCTGGATATGATTGAGTTATGATTATGGCATTGAGGACCCACAACTTGGTGGGTGGTGACTCACAGATAAAAAGCATGGCAAAGAACAGAATTCAGGGTTTCTGATGTTGGAGTTTGATGCTGAAGCTGGTGCCCCAGGGATAGAGACAGAGATGTTCACTTCATTGTCTACAGTTGACCCTGTGGAGGAAACAGAGGAGCTGAGCCCAGAGGAACCCTGAAAGTCTGAACCTTCACAGACATCAGCAGCCATCTTGCTCCAACACATGGAAATAGACTTTGGTGAGGGAACTCACTTATGCTTTCTGGACTGGTATGTGTAAGCTCCTACCCCTAATAAATACACTTTGTAATGCCCAGCAGATTTCTGGTATTTTGCATCAGCACCCCTTCAGCTGCCTAATACAGATATAATTATGAATTCCAAAAATATATATTGGATTATGTTTGTAAACTGCTCTGTACATTGCTGTGATTAAATTATGATTTTGACTTTGATTTGGCCATGTCAGTGAGGCATTGAGTTCCTGCCCCTTGGTGAGTAAGGACTCAAGGTAAAAGATGTGGCAAAGGACAGAAGGAGGGATTTGACATTGGAGTTTTGATTTGGAGTTTGATTCTGGAGTCTTGAGCTGGAGGCCCAGGAAGCAAACACACAGAGGAAGGAGAAGCAAGCCCCAGGAAGAGAAGACCTGAGCCAAGAGAAGAACATAGAGGAATAGAGATGGCTCCTTAGAAATGGCAGAAACCCCAGGGAGAGAGACAGAACTGTTCACCTGATAGTCTACAGCTGTCCTTGTGGAGAATAAAGAGGCCCTGAGCCTGGAGAGAAGCAAGACCTGGGTAGAGAGGAACCCAGGTAGCCTGAACTCTGGCAGACATTGACAGCCATCTCACTTCACCACATGGAAATAGATTTTGGTGAGGAAAGTAACATGTTTTATGGCCTGGTATCTGCAAGCATCTATTCCCAATAAATACACTTTATAAAAGCTAACAGATTTCTGGTATTTTGCATCAGTACCCTTTGTTCATTTTACTATGTTTTATTGATCTAAATATCTACTCTTTTACCAATACCACACTATCATGTTGAATATAGATTTATGGAAAGGCTTGAAATGAGGTAGTATGAATCCTTAAACTTTGTTTTTCATCTTCGTATGTTGTCAGCTACTCTCGATCTTTTGCCTTTCCATATAAACTTTTATAATACAGTTTATACATACATACACACACACACACACATATATATACATAAACACACACAAATTGCTTGCTGGGATTTTGATTGAGACTTTGTTAAATGTATAGATGAGTTTGCAAAGAATTGACATCTTAACAATGTTAAGTCTTCCGATCACGAACACAGAATATATCTGTATTTATTTTGGTGATCTTCATTTGTTTCGTCATAGCTTTGTAGTTATACACACATAGATAATGCATGTACATTGTTAGATTCATACCTAAGTATTTCCTTTTCATTTTTTACTGGTCCCATTGTAAAGTGTAATGATTTGTTTGTTTGTTTTAATTTCAAGTTCCAGTTTTTCATTGGAGGAATATAAGAAAGCAACTGAATTTTTTTGTATCTTAACTATCCTAAGACCTTGCTATACTCAACTCCAGGAATTATGTGTTGTGCTGTAGTTCATTATTTGAGATTTTCCACATGGACATTCACATAATCTGTGAAAAAAAAAGACAATTTTATTTATTTATTTCGAATCTGTATACCTTTCATTTCCTTTTCTTGCATTAATGTACTAACTGGGTCTTCAAGTATGATGTTGAATGGGCATGGTCAGAGAGTATATCCTTGACTTGTTACTAATCTCTAAGGGAAACTATTCAGTCTCGCCATTTGTTATAACATTCCCTGAAAATTTCTGTGGATTCCTTTTATCAAACTGACTGATTTCCCTCTATTTCTAATTTGCTGAAAGTTTATTTTATCATGAATAAATATTAGATGGTGTCAAATATTTTTCTACATTAATTGCTGTAAACATATGTTTTTTTCTTTTTTAGTCTGCTAATGTGGTATATTACTTTTATTGAATTTTTAATGTTGAGTTAAACTTGCATAGCTAAAATGTATTCCATTTGGTCATGGTCTGTATATATTTTTATATATTGTTGGCTTCGAGGTGGTATCATGGTGCTGAGAATTGTGTCTATATTTGTGACATATAAAGTTTTCCTTTCTTGAAATGTTCTTGTGTGGATTTGTTATTAAGGAAAATGCTGTAATTGTAGAATGAATTGAAATGTGTTCCCTCTGCTTCTGTTTTCTGAAAAAGATTGTGGAAAATTGATATCATTTCCTCCTTAAATGTTTGGTAAAATTCTATGTCAAAACTACATGGAACTGGTGATTTCCATTTTAGGAGATAATCTTTTACTCAATTTCCTTAATGGGTATAGGTCTATTCAGATGATCAGATTCTACCTGTTTTAGTTTTAGCAGTTTGTGTCTTTCTAGGAACTCTTCCATTTTATCTATATTTTTAAATTTGTGTCCATACATTAGTTCACAGTATTTTTTTATTATTATTTCAATGTCTATGGGTTCAACAGTGATAACCCTGGTTTCATTACTGATATATTTTTTTTAAAGATTTATTTATTTATTTAATTTCCCCCCCTCCCCTGGTGGTCTGTTCTTGGTGTCTATTTGCTGCGTCTTGTTTCTTTGTCCACTTCTGTTGTCGTCAGCGGTACGGGAAAGTGTGGGCGGCGCCATTCCTGGGCAGGCTGCTCTTTCTTTTCACGCTGGGCGGCTTTTCCTCACGGGCGCACTCCTTGCGCATGGGGCTCCCCCACGCGGGGGACACCCTTGCGTGGCACGGCACTCCTTGCGCGCATCAGTGCTGCGCATGGCCAGCTCCACACGAGTCAAGGAGGCCCGGGGTTTGAACCGCGGACCTCCCATATGGTAGACGGACGCCCTAACCACTGGGCCAAAGTCCGTTTCCCTCATTACTGATATTGGCAATTTGTTACTTCTCTTTATGTTCTTGGATATTCTGTCTAGAAGTTTATCAATTTTATTGATATTTTCAAAGAATTAGCTTTGTTTCACTTAATTACTCTGTCATTTTCCAGTTTTCAAAGTCACTGATTTCTGCTTTAATTTTTATTTATTTACTTCTGTATGCTTTAGGCCAATTTGCTTTTGTTTCTCTAATTTCTTAAGGTTAAAGCTTAGAGTATTGATTTTAGACCTTTCTTCTTTTCTAATATAAGCATTTAATGCTATAACATTCCCATAAGTACTCTTGTACTGCATTGTGATGTTATTGTTTCATTTTCATCCAATCAAAAATACTTTTAAGTTTATACTGAATACATCTACTTCAGCTTGGGTGTTATCTAGAAGTGTGTTTTCCAAATTCCAAATATTTGATGGTATTACATCTTTTCTGACTATAGATTTCCAGTTTAATTCTGTTGCTCTTGATATGATTTCTTTTCTTTTAAATTTAGTAATGTGTTTTTTGGCCCAGGATATGGTCTACCCTCATGAATGTTGTACGTGAGCATGAGAAGAAATTATGTTGTGCTGTTATTAGTTTGAGTGTTCTGTAATTGCCAATTCCATTAAATAAATTGATAGTGCTGTTCAAGTTAATATATCCTTATTTATGTTCTGTCTGCTTAATCTATTAAGTACTGGCAGAATGTGTTGATGTCTCCAATTATAATAATGAATTTCTCTATTTCTCTTTTCCCACTGTCAGCTTTTGCCTCATGTCTTTTGGCATTCTATTGTTAGATATATTCACATGTTGGATTGTCTTTTTTTTTTTTCAGAATACTGACCCCCTTTTTATTAGAAGATACTGAAGATCAAGATTGGGACCTAATGTATGGCAAGCAGGCATTCAAACACTGAACCACACTCATTCCCCAGAACAGACCCTTTAATCATTATGGAATGTCCTTCTTCCTACAGAATTTTTCTTGTTCTAAAGTCTACTTTTTCTTTTCTTAATATATTTAGTTTAATTTTCACATGTATAGTGTTGGTAATGTTAATCATCTTCAAATTATTTTCTTTTAGCCTGTGTCTTTATATAAAGTTGCTTCTTGTAGACCACATAAAGCTAGATCTTGTATTTTTGTCAACTCTGTCAATCTCTGTCTTTTAATTAGCACATTTAGACCACTCATGCTTAAACATTTATTTATTTCATTAATACCAAGAATGTTTGCAACTCTTTACCTTTCATTGTCAGAGACTTCCTTAATTTGCCTTCTCTGGTATTAAATGAGCATTTTAATTGATTTCATTTTTATCTCCTTAGTGTACTAATGATAATACTTTTTAAAAATGTAAGAGTTGCCCAGAATATTATAACATGCTTATTAACTTATATAAGTCCATCTTCAAATAACACTATTACAGCCCACATGTAGTACAGTACAGGGAAATTAGAGTATTCTTAATTCTGTCCACCCATCCCTTCTGATATTTTGTCATTCCTTTCCATTATCCATGAACTATAATTACTCACACATTGTTCTATTGTTATTTCACCAGTTACCTTATATATAAATTAAGAAAAATAAAATATATCATTTTATTTTCATTTACTCTGTCTCAGATGCTCTTCCTTTTATTATGTTGATCAAGGTTTCTAACATATTTCTCTTTTCTTCTGCTTGAAGAAAATCTTTTAACAGCTTATGCAGGTCTGCATTGCTGGCCATAAATTCCCTCAATGTTTGTTTGTCTGAAAAAATATATCTCCTTCACATTTGAAGGACAATTTCTCTGGACACAGAATTTTAGTTTGCTATGTTTTTCTCTCTTTCAACATTTTAAATATTCCACTCAGTTCTCTTCTTGCTGACACGGTTTCTGATGAATAGTATACTTTGATACTTACCCTTATTCTTCTATAGGTAAAGTGTTTTATTTTCCTCTAGCTAGTTTCAATATTTCTTTTTTGTCTTTGACTTTATGCATGTTGAATAGATTTGTCTTAGTTTGCCAATGGCTTCCAATACAAAATACTAGAAATAAGTTGGATTTTACAATAGAGATTTTTAGAAGAAAATTTTACAGTTCCATTGTTGTAAAAATGTGAAAATCAAGGCACCATAGGAGATACTTTCTCACAAAGTTCATCTACTGACAGGTCCTGTAGTCCTATCATATGGCAAGGCAAGATGGTAAGTCTGCAAGTCCCTCTCCACTTTGCTTTTGAGCTTAGCTGTGAGTGATCAGACATATTGCTGGTTTCTTCATCTTTGAGCTCCTCCATATGCCTAGCCTTTTGGTGATATTTTGTGCTTCACATTTGGCTGATGGTGATCCCTAAATCCTCTCTCATATGGCATGATCAAAATGGAAGCTTCCTTTCTTTGCGATCCCGTTTATATAAGGATCCACTAAGAGGATGGAGATCCAACATGGGTCATGCCTCACTGAAGTGGTTAAATCAAAAGTGATCTATCAAATGATCTAATCATGGTGCCTTAGCTGAACTTAATTCAAACAAAGGGTCTCACCCCCATGAGAATGGATTAGTTTAAAAACATAATCTTTTCTGGGATTCCCAAAATTGGAACATTCATATATGCCTAAATATTTTTTTGTATTTATTTTGTTTGGTGATTTCTGATCTTCCTTCATCTATAGGATTTCATTTCTGTCATTAATTTTGGAAAGCTCTGCTAATATTTTTTTCTGCTCTGTCCTTTATTTCAATTCTACATATGTAACATATTTTTGAAATCATCTCACAATTACCCTGTTTTTTTATCATTATTTACTATAATTGTTTGAATTTCAGTTTGGGAGATTTGTATTATCTTCACCTTTGCTGGTTCATTCTGTGGCCAAGTCAATTCTACTGTAAGTGCATCAAACACATTTTTCATTTATGTTACAACTTTTTCTTATTTTTAGAATTTTTATTTTTATTTTGCCTCTCTGCTTACTATACCCATCTGTTCTTACCTGTTGATTACTTTTTCCTGAGGGCTTAATATAATAATCATAGTCAATTCAAATTCCTTTTTATATTTCTGACATTTGTGTCATATCAGTCTGATTTTGATACTTGCATTGTCTTCTCAGAGTTTTTTTTTTTTCCTTGCTTTTTGGTGTGCCTCATAATTTTTTTTAAGGTGGGCATGTAATACTGAGTAACAGGAAATGAGGTAAATAGGCTTTTAGTGTAAGATTTTATATTAGCTATCTATGAGTTGGGCTTTGATGTTTTCAGTAGCCATAGGTGTCAGAATCTTCAAATTCTTGTAGTTTGTTTCTGCCCTGTAACTCCTCTTGAGCCTGGGCTTCCCAAAATACCCATCCTCAGAAAACATCTTGCAGCTCTTTCAGCTGTAATAAACTATTAATAATGCTATTATACTGGAGCCCTTTTGTTGTGTGGTAAGGTATGGGGTAGGATACCAATACTTTTTCAATCTATATATTCTGTATAATGGGAATAATAATTCTAGTTATATGGTAGATTTGTTGCTAGATTTAAATGAAAAAATACATGCAAAATGCATGAAATAATGCTTGACATACTGAAAGCCCTCAAAGAATGCTACACATAATTATTTCTACAATTATCATAATCATTACTATTTGTGAAATATGGTGAGAATACTATAGGTGATGGATGATGGCAAGAACCATTTTTGCCATGATTATGAAATTAGAATAAGGAATAATATCAAATATTTTCTGATTATGTTTATATTGTGTGATTATTGTTTCATTGTATTTAATGAGAGGATTTTCCCCTTTATTTTCTATTTTCTATTGTTTCATTATTCATTCATTCCTTTATCTTTTATCTGGCAAGTATTTATTGCATGCCTAATATGGATGAGCACTATGCCATACACCATGCTAAGCTTGGAACTAAAATGAATGAAATATAATCCCTGCTTCTAAGAATTTCACATGTAGGAGGTAGGAGACAAAAATAATAAAATATAAATTATGATAATATAATGTGATGAATGCTTCCAAATGAACTTGCAAATTAATTGCCATAGGGACATTTTTAAAGGAAAAGTTAGTCAAGAAAAATCTTCCCAGAGAAGATGACATTTTAATCATATCATGAACAATAGCAAGATTTTATCCGGCAAATGTGAAAGAGAAGGAAGCAGGAAAGATCATTGGTGTAATGCCTGTGTGTACAGCACAGTTAAAAGATCAGTATGGATGAATCAAATATTTAGGAAGTAGGGGTGGTTAGAATATTGCCTGGTGATTATCTGTAAATGTAGAGAAGAGTTAAGTAACAAGGCATTTTGCATGTTATGCTTAAAAATAAACTTCATCTTTCAGGTTATAGAAAACCATTGAAGGATTTTATACCGCATTTGGCTTGCATGCTGCTTTACTGTGCACTATTATAGTATAAGACTATCCAATCGACATTTTAAAAAGAACACTCAGAAAATTGCCATAAAAACTAGAAAAAGAGGTTGTGCCCAGGTAGACCAGTGAGAAGGATTTGTATTAATCCAGGGGGAGAAAATGTTAGATGAATTCAGCTCTGTGATGAATGGGAGAAAAATAGAGGAGTTATTTTTGACAGGACTAGATATAGCCAGAGCGAATTAAAAAAACAAAGCTGATTCTAATTTTCTAATCTGGATTTATGAACAGAAGTATGAATCGGGGAAGAAAGTGGCTAAAGATTGAACTTCAGAGATAACAAAATTGCATAATGAAAGCTCCAACACAGGCACATATGTTATCACAAATTCATGGATTCTCAAATCCATGTGACTTCAAATGCATTTAGCTCTGAATATCAGAAGGCAGAAGACCAGTAAATTTATATAAGCTATGAAAAGTGTAAACGCAACAAAATACAAATCCTTTAAAATCCATTTCCCTATCTAGATGACAAGCAATTACAAAGAGTCATTCCATTCAACTTTAGAGATTATTTACATTTTAAAGCTGTAGAAGAGAAAAAATGACACCGCAGAATTCCATTTTAGTTTTGAGAAAGTCTTGGGTACATTTTAAAAATGGACTGCTGGGTGGCGGACTTGGCCCAGTGGTTAGGGCGTCTGTCTGCGGTTCAAACCCCGGGCCTCCTTGACCCGTGTGGAGCTGGCCTACACGCAATGCTGATGAGGGCAAGGAGTGCCATGCCACGCAGGTGTGTCCCCGCATAGGGGAGCCCCACGCACAAAGAATGCGTCCCATAAGGAGAACCTCCCAGTAGGAAAGGAAGTACAGCTTGCCCAAGAATGGCGTCGCATACACGGAGAGGGGACACAAGATGACACAACAAAAAGAAACACAGAGGGAAACAGACTTTGGCCCAGTGGTTAGGGCGTCCGTCTACCATATGGGAGGTCCGCGGTTCAAACCCCGGGTCTCCTTGACCCGTGTGGAGCTGGCCATGCGCAGCGCTGATGCGCGCAAGGAGTGCCGTGCCACGCAAGGGTGTCCCCCGCGTGGGGGAGCCCCACGGGCAAGGAGTGCGCCCGAGAGGAAAGCCGCCTAGCTTGAAAAGAAAGAGCAGCCTGCCCAGGAATGGCGCCGACCACACTTCCCGTGCTGCTGACGACAACAACAGAAGCGGACAAAGAACCAAGACGCATCAAATAGACACCGAGAACAGACAACCAGGGGAGGGGGGGGGGGAATTAAATAAATAAATAAATCTTTAAAAAAAAGAAAAGAAAAGAAACACAGATTCTGGTGCTGCTGACAACAACAGAAGTGGACAAAGAAGACTCATCAAATAGACACAGAGAATAGACAACCGGAGAGGGGAGCGAAATAATTAAATAAATCTGAAAAAAAAAAACGGACTGCTGAATCTAATTACCCAATGTAGTTTACAGAACAAGGGTCTTTATCCACATCCCCAAATACAGCAAATCATTTTGTGGCAAGAGTCATTTTAAATGCATAGCATAATAAAAAGCAGTATCAGCAATGTAGAGAAGAAGTGACAATTTAGGACTATGATGTTATCAAATACTTCCAGTTTAGCACTGTTTTACTGACTACTCAATGAATATAAACTGCTTTTACAAAGGTACTCTTATTGTCTTTATGCATTCTCTTGTTTCATATCTGTGTTTAAATATTTGAGATTAAAGGTAGTGTGTATCATCTTCTGTCATATATGTCTTCCCTAAGTAGAATAGAAATTGGAGCAAATAGCTTTAACATATTTATATACAGCAAGGAAACTAGGCAAGACGGAATATAAAAAAGTAATCTAAAATTCAGTACTTTAAGTTACCAGGGCTTGAAAATGACTAAGGTGTTATAGTTTAGTAGCATCCTTTTTGAATTACATTTTGCACTAAAAAAAAGAGAAGGAAATGCAACTTGTGATTTGTGATACAGTATATCGCCCTTCTGAGAATAATCTGCTGCTTGTTCATTATTACATTCAGTCTGCTCAGAAGCAAGTGCAGGTTTAAATTGCCATTTCCTGATTATTGCAATCCTAATTTATAGTAAGTGGTGTTAGTAATTAATTAAAACCAGTTGTCTGTGGTGCTAAAGTTTTGCTTGAAACTTATTGGGATGTTCAAAACTATATATTATGAAAGGATTAAACAAATATGTGAAATTATTGTTTCACTATATAAAGGAAACTTATAAGGAAATTGAAAGCCAATATGTTTTAAATTTATATTTGTTTTTCTTGTGTTTTGGTGAGAAAATAAGTCATCTGAAGACAGGTAATAGAATCTAGATGAAAATGTTTTATGCTAAATATTCATAAATTCTGATTGATGTAACCTATGTAAATAATTTACAAATTTAAAAAATTTACAAAGTAATTACAATGGTTTCAGACCTTCCTGTCACCATTATTATTCAACTTTCTCCTTCCAATTTTATCATGACCCTAGAATAGTGTGCATGCAGAAGGGAAATTGGTGAATAAAAATAGATATAAAATATTAGAAGCCATCTGAAAAAAAACTGCCCCAAGGTATATAAAAGTTAAATTAAAATGTTTCATGCCTCTTTTAACTGATAAATCCATGCTTTACGTAATGAGTCTAGTTGGGTGTTGTTTATATACTTATGTGGTCCATTCAAAAATTTAGAGATAAGATAAATAGTGTTCCCTTGGAGATGAAAACTTTAAAGTCAGTACCTAATGGATCACAAAATGAATAAGCAACTTCACCTATTGGAGAATGAAATTAGCTGTTAGGTTTCTAAAACAAGATTATATTGTTTAAATGTAAATTAACAAATTAGCATTGTGGATTTTCCTCCCTTATTCTTATGCTCAGTTTAATTAGGATTAGTTATTCATTTCACATTGACAAAGGAGAGTGTTTTCCTATTAGAGGAACAAATTCAGCACAGCATTTCTTGAATAAAACTGAAATGATTTGTCCTTTTGCATTGATGAGGATATTACTTTTATCATTAACCCTTTATTTGGAAGTAGGCCACACGTGATGGGTCTGCTGTCTTCAAGTTAAAATTGTGTTTTGAAAATGAGGAATGCAAAAATACTAGGTGTTAATAACAATTATGGATACATGTGTTGATGTCTTAAATCCTCATAATGACCCTATATGGTAGTCCATATCACCACTCCAATTTTACAAATGTGGAAAATAAAGAAGAGCAATGCCGAATAACATGCCCAATGTAACACAGCTGCTGTGATAGAAACAGGATTTGAACCAAGACACTCTGAAACTCAAGGTTATGCTCTTAACTATCGTGCTTCCTTGGCCTAGCAACTTTTTCATAGTAGGTACTCAAAAATAAATGCTTGTTGGGAGATTGCATAGGACTAGGCATGCAGGGCTCAACTCTCTCACAAAAAAATGGAGAAAGAGTCAAAAACTATCTGAAGGACCTGCTTTGGGAGTCAGAAGACTAGGACAGTGCTACACAATTCCCAGGATGTTGAGGAACAGAGAGATGAAGAACCCAAAGCAACAAAGGGTGATATACTAAGCCTCCAGGTGTCTAGGAAGGGCACCCCTTCCCCACCCCCAAGATACTAAGCTGGGATAAAAACTCTGGCTCACTGCAGCAGACTGAGAGGGGAACAAGGCAGTTAGTAATCACCCAGAGCTATCTAAGCACTTATTTGGGGGCTCCAGGAAACCAGAAGAGCATTCTGCAAAATTCTTGAAAGAATGAAAGGAGGAGAATGCCCATCTGCAAAGAAGATTCTTCAGTTGAGAACTCCATGACTGAGAGGCCAGGGCCTATCCTCCACTGGAGGCAGAAGCTGGAATGGGAAGCTCCACTTCCCAAAACTGGGAGAGGAAAAGAGCAGTTGGGCACCAAATTTAGCTATTGATTAGTAAATTTGGCAAGCTAAAATATAATCCTTAGTACTGCTAAAGTGTGAAACTGTCCAAATCAGAAAGAGGTTGGTAGCTGCCATTATAACTTCACCCCTGGCACAAGGGGAAGCAGGGTGGACTGAAAATCACCATGCTGTTAAGACTGGCTTGTTTAAATCCAGATGAGAATACAGCTCTAGCATAAGCCCCAGTCCCAACTCTGATAGAGAAGAAACTAGATGGTCCTGTGCCAGTCTTTCTGGGAAAATACAGGATGTGCCACAGAGGCCAGTAATCATCTTACTCTCGTAGTGAAAACCACCTCAGAAGTTATTCTGTGGCTGGAAGTAGAAGTTCCATTTTCAAAGAGAGAAGAGAGATGGTTGGCCACTGATTTCAGCTATTGATTACGAAATTTGGCTGGCGAATGTATAACCCTAAGAACAGCTAAAGTTTGAACCTATCCAAGTCAGAAAGAGGCTGATAGCCACCATTTGAACTTTTCCCCCAGTATGAAGGAAAGCCTGGGTGACTAAAAATCACAGTGACTGTGAGGGACAATTTCTTTAACCCTGAATGTCCCACAGCCTGAGCCTAGGATTCAGTCCCACCTCTAGCAGGCACAGATTGAAGAGTGGGAAACCTATTGAGGCAAATGAAGTCATTTTGGAATTGCATAGCACAGATTGCTGCCTAAACTTGCAGCACCATCCCCATCCTAGGAAGGGGAGAAAGGGGCATGAAGTTTCATTAGTCTCTTTGGGCTACTACAGTCTAGGCCTCCACAACTTGGATTGTTACACTTGACTGTGACACTGTCCTCATCCCTGACAGAGAAGAAAGTTGACAGAAGCTTCATTGGTCCTTTGAGCAGTGAGGGCAGTTTGAGTCTCCACAGCTTATAGCACCAACTACATCATTGACTCCTACTACACAACCAGGAAAGGAGGAAAGGCAAGGAAACCTTAAAATAAAGAGAGAAAGTGCACCCAGAATAATTATATCTACTAAGACAGATGCCAAGTCACCAAAAGAAAATTACATTCACACCAAGGAAGTGGAAGATATGGCCCAGTTAAAGGAAAAATGTAAGCCTTCAGGTGACATAAATTAGTTGTTCAAACAAAACCCCTCAATAAATTCAATGAGATGGCTAAAAAGATTGAGGATATTAAGAAGACATTGTATGAGCACAAAGAATTTAAAAGCATACAAAGAAAATAACAGCAAATTTATGGGAATGAAAGGTGCAATAAATGAAATTTAAAATAAACTGATATAGTAGCAGATTTGAGGAAGCAGAAGAAATGTTCAGTGGGCTTGAAGAAAATGGTCTTGGAAAGCAAAGATAAAGAAGACAAGATGAAGTAAAGAGTGGGAAAAAATCAATAAGGTCTTAGGGAAATAATGACAGCAAGAGATGTGCAAACATACATGTCACACATGCCCCAGAAGGAAAAGGGAAGGGAAAGGGGGCAGAAGGAATATAAGAATAATGGCAGAAAATGTCCTAGTTTTATTGAAGGACATAGATATCCATGTCCAAGAAGCACAACATATTCCCTTCTCAATAAATCCAAAAAGATCAACTCTGTAAAACATAAAAACAGAACATCAAATGCCAAAGACAAAGAGAATTCTGAGAGCAGTAAGCAAAAAGCAATGTGTAGAATATAAGGGATACCCAATAAGATTAAATGCAATTTTTTTTTCAGAAACCATGAAGGCAAGATGACAGTGGTATGATATATTTAAGATACTGCAAAAGAAAACCTTCCACTCAAGAATCCTACACTTGGCAAGATTGTCTTTCAAAAATTAGAGTGAGTTTAGAATATTCAGAGATAAACAGAAACTGAGAGTTTGTAAGCCAGAAACTACCTTTGCAGGAATTACTAAAGGATGTTTTACCGGCTAAAAAGGCAGGAGAGAGAAGCCTGGACGAGTGTCTAGAAATGAAGATTATATAAGTAAAAGTAACTAAAATGTCAAAATATTGGTGAAAATAAAATATGATGGATAAAATCCAAATATTTAGGAATAAACTAAAACAAAATATAATGCACATGTATTCAGAAAACTACAACTCATTTTTAAAAGAAATTTAAAATGACCTAAATAATTGGAAGAATATTCCATGCTCATGGATGGTAAGAATAAATATTATTAAAATGTCAATTTTACTCACATTGATACACAGATTCAATGCAATCCAAAGAAAAATTCAACCAGTATTTTGGATGTTTTAAATAAATGGAAAACATGATTATTAAATTTATTTGGAAAGGGAAGTGGTCCTGAATATCCAGAAACATGTTAAAAAGGAAAAGCAAAGTTGGAGGACTCCCACTTCTGGACTTTAAATCATAATAACTAGCTACAGTAGTAAAAACAGCATAGACCTCCTATACCCACTTTATCAAAGATTTTGCCTGTGTGGGGTTAGGCCCAAAATTATATACTTGGCTTCCCTTTTTTTTTTTTTTTTCCTTTTTCTTTTAGTAGCGAGATTTTTTCTCTCTACTTTTTAAAATTACATTAAAAAAATATGAGGTCCCCACATACACCCCACTCCCTTCACACCCCACTCCTTCCAAATCAACAAACTCTTTCATCATCATGGGGCATTCATTGCATTTGGTGAATACATTTTGGAGCACTGCTGTACCACATGGATAACTGTTTTCATTGTAGTTTACACTCTCCCCCAGTCCACCCAGTGGGCCATGGCAGAATGTATATTGTCCAGCATCTGTTCTTGCAGTTCCATCCAGGACAATTCCAAGTCCTGAAAATGTCCCCATATCATATGTCTTCTTCCCTCTCCCTATGCTCAGCAACTACCATGGCCACTTTCTCCACATCAATGCTACAGTATCTTCCATTACTAATCACAATAGTTCCATAGTAGAATATCGGTAAATCCACTCTAATCCATACTCTATTCCTCCATCCTGTGGGCCCTGGGATGGTTATACCCACTCCACCTATATATCAAGAGGGGGCTTAGATGACACATGGATGATGGATGCAATTCTCCTACTTGCATTCATAGGCACTCTTGGCTCCCTGGTTTGGTGGTTGACCTTCTTCACCTCATTGTTCACTGGCTGGGATAAGTCCAATAAACCAGAAGGCAGGAGTTGCAAGTCTGCTGAGACTCAGGGCCTGGCTGTCTAATGGACAGGCCAGAGATTCACGTCTCCAGAGTATTCACCAACCCTAGTGTACTTGGCTCACTTTTGAAGAAGTTTTGGATCATAGAAGGTTTACAACTATTGCAAAGGAGAAACTTTGGTGTGGCATGTCACTGATGGGAGATACATGATAGAGAGTTCACTTGGGCAAACATATAAGGTATATAAATAAGTTCAAATGTTCTTAGGGCATTGCTGCACTGGGTAGAGTTTCACACAACAACCAAAAGAACACTTACTTCCCATGCTGGAGACCCCTGCCACATTCTCTAATAGAAGAGCAACAATTCCCCAAGTACAGGGGTAATGACTTATGAAGAAGAATGGTGAATTGGTGGACCATTGATAGTGAATAAAAAGTTTATGAGAATTTTGCTTTTGAAATTGCAAGTTAGCCTAGTGTTGTAAGGTGCCTAAGAGTTATCTCTTGAGAGCCTACATGTTGCTCAAATGTGGACACACTCTAAACAAACTCAGCATATAAATGCATTACCTTCCTTTTGTTTGATATATGTATCTTTTTAAAATAAACAAAAGTATATATTTAAATATATTTTAAAGTGTTTATATGACTAAGAGACTTCAAAATGAGTCGGCGGATCATCAGAGTGGTCATGCTTATGCACTTCTCAGCGGGAACCCAGAGACAGAAAAAGTAGATGCAAACCCAGGTACTGGTGCCCCAAAGGACTATGGAGACACACAGGTTCAATGGTCATGGTAGATGGCACTGAACTTAATTGCCTTGTCAGTGGGCCCTACTTTGGAATTTATGCTCCTGAGTTTGATGGAGTTGGGCTCAGATGTGACCTTTCTACACATGCTGTTTCTGTCACTTTTACTAAACCTGTGGTTGGCGCTGGGGTTGGTGGATAATCAGGAGACTTGAATCTCTGGACTGGCCATGTGCCAGCTGGGCGCTGAGCCTCAGCAGAGCTGCAAACCCTACTCTCTGGTTTGTTGGACTTACCCAGGTCAGCTAACTTGGAGGTGAAGATTTTCAACCAACACATCAGGGAAACTTGCAACTGCAAGCAGGAGTATCACATACATCAACCATGTGGAATCTAAGGCCCATCTCAATTTAGAGGTGGAGTGGACATCACCATCCCAGGGTCCACAAAATGGAGGAACAAAATATGGATTAGTGTGGACATACTGTCTGCTATAGAACTATTAGAACACTAGCAATAGAATAAATAGTATCATTGATGTGGAGATAGTGGCCACAGTAGTTGCTGATGGCAGGGAGAGGAAAGAAGAATGTGATATGGGGTCATTTTTGGGACTTGGAGTTGTCCTAAATGATATTGCAGAGGCAGATGGTGGACATTATACATCCTGCCATAACCCACTGAATGTACTGGAGGAGTTTGTAATATACAATGTAAACTATAATCCATTTGGTGCAGCAGTACTCCAAAATATATTCACCAGATGCAATGAATGTGCCACAAAGGTGAAAGAGGTTGTTGATGTGGGAGGAGTCAGGGTGTATGTGGGGGATGTTTGAGGGTGTGTGGGATTATATAGGGAACTCATATTTGTTAATATAACATTTTTTCATGATCTATGTACCTTTAAAAACAGACAAAAATTAATTAATTAAAAAAAGAAAGCCATTTCATAAAATCATTCCAAAAGATAGGAAAAGTAGGCAGCTTCCTCAATTGGGTAAAGTGCATATATGAAAAACCTACAACCGGCATTGTAACCAATGGTGAAAGACTAAAATTTTCCCACAGAGATCAGTAACAAGACAGGGATGCCCACTGTCACTATCATTATTCAATATTTTGCTAAAAGTTCTAGATAGATCAATTATGACATAAAGAAATTAAAGGCACCAAATAAGAAAGGAGAAGTAAAACTTTCACTATTTGCTGATGATATGATCCTATATCTAGAAAACCATAAAAATTCTACCACAAAGCTACTAGAATTAAAGGAAGAGTTCAGCAAAGAGACTGGAAACAAGATCAATATGCAAAAGTCAATAACATTGTATACAACACTGATTTGAAATCTGAGAAGGAAATCCGAAAAAAAAATCCTTTTATAATAGTGCCTAAAACAATCAAATATTTAAGAATAAACTTAATCAAGGACATAAAGCACCTGTATTCAGCAAACTACAAAACATTGCTAAAAGAAACTGAAGAAGTCTTAAATAAATAGAAGGACCTTCATGTTAATTGATTGGAAGACAAAATATCATTTGGATGTCAATTTTACACAAACTGATTTGCAGATTCAATGCAATGCCCTCCAAAAATCCCAACAGCCTTCTTTGCAGAAATGGAAAAACCAATAGTCACGTTTATTCGGGAGGGAAAGGAGCCTAGAATAACCAAAATAATTGTAAATAAGAAGAACAAAGTTGAAAGACTTGCACTTTCTTACTATACAGCATATTACTTAACTAGAGTAGTAAAATTGGTGTTGTACTGGCATAAAGACAAGAAGATGGAACTGAATTGGCAACTCAGAAATAGGCCCTCACATCTACAGTGAAATGTTTTTTGACAAGACTGTTAAGCCTGCCCAGCTGGGCAGACGTTCCTTTCAAAAAATAGTGATGGGAAAACTGTATAGCCTTATCCAAAAGAAATAAAGAAGACCCCTAATTCACACCTTATAAAAAATTAACTCAAACTAGATCAAGGACATAAATATAAAAACAATAACCATAAAACTCATGGAAATAAATAGGAAAACATTTTCAAGTTCTTGTGGTAGGAAGTAGTTTTATGAACCTTAAACTTCCATCATGATCAACAAAAGGAAAAAAATAGATAAATGGGACTTCGTCAAAATTAAACACTTTTACACATCAAAGAACATTTTCAAAAGGATGAAAAGGCAGTCAACACCATGGAAAAATATTTGACAATCACCTATCTGATAAGGGTTTACTATCCATGATTTATAAAGAGACCAACAACCCAACAATAAAAAAGCAAATGGACAAAAGACTTAAAAAGACAATTGTGTAAAGAAGAAATGCAAATTTTGAAGAAATAGATTTAAACAATTTCAACACCAGTAGCAATTAGGGAAATGCAAATCAAAGCGACACTGAGATATCGCTTGATACCTTTAGACTGGCCACTATTAAAAAGTTGGAAAACTGTAAATGTTGGAGTTGATGTGGAGAGTTAGGAACACTTATTCACTGTTGGTGGGAATGTGGATTTGAGGCGATGGTTTGGCAGTTCCTAAGGAAGTTTAATATAGACTTGCCATGGGGCTGCCAATACCATTCCTAGGTATATACCCAGAAGAACTGAGAGCAGTGACACAAATGGACATCTGCACACTGATGTTCGTAGTGGCAATATTTATGATAGCCACAAGTTGGAAACAACCCAGGAGTCCATTATCTGATGAATGGATGAATTAATTTGGTGTGTACACACAATGGAATATCATGCAGCAGTAAGAAGAAATTAAGTCATGAATCATATGACAGCATGGATGAGCCTGAAGGACATTATGTTGAGTAAATCAAGCCAGACGCAAAATGACAAATACAGTATTATTGTGCTATGATGAACTAAATATATTATGTAAACTCATGGAGTTAATAATTATAATATAGCTCACCAGAAAATAGAAGCAGGGTGGAGAATGGAAAGCTCATGTTTCACCTGTGCAAAATTGGTTAAAAGGATCGTTGTCAATATTTGGAATTTAATGTAAATGGTGAGAGCATATCATGGTGTTTGTGACTAGCAGAGCTATTATATGGGTACAACAGTGGTTAGAAGGTAAAGTCTAAGGACATGTACATTACTAGAAAGAAAGTTAAAATTGTAAAATGGTACTGTATAACAAAGTGAAACCATATGTAAATAGGATTTTGGGTTATATTGCATATATGACAGTTTTTATAAAATAAAAATAAAAATAAACTAGGTGATGGAAACAGAATAGTAGATATGTAGGCCAAGGGAAGCATAAAGAGATGGAGAGGTAATGAGCTTTGCTTATTTGGTTTTTGGTTTTTTAAATATTATTATTATTGCTGGAATAATGAAAATGCTCTAAAATGATTAAGGAAATGAATGCACAACTATGTGATTATACTGAATATCATTGTCAAGGTTGGGTGGACTTATGCTTTAATAATACGTATCAATAAAATGGATTTGTAAAGTAATTTTAAAATATATGCTGATAAATTAATCTTATGCAATGTTTTATGTATGTGAAACACATTATAGTTTCAAAGTCACTTTCCAACGCTTATATTATTTGTTTTCCTCAAATCTGTGTGTTAAGCATGGGAAATGGTGCATTTAATTTGCACTTTATAGATGAGAAAAATGATGACCAAATTGTTGAATTACAAAGATAAATAAGGAGGAACTACTACCTTAAATAGAAGAGAGTGAAATATGGAGGAAATATGCTTAAAAAAATAATTCCTAGAAAATTTGATAAGAACAGTGATAATGACAGGCATAACGAGCTATAGGTATTCTTTGTCAAAAGTCAAGGGTTATGTTTGTCTGCCTTCATGCTTTTATTATTTCTCAATCTTCAAAAATATTCAGTAGGGTCCTAATATTAAATCAGTGTTTATCAGAGGATGGAAAATCCATCATTTGAGAAATGCAAATCAAGATACAAAAGAGTGCTTAATGTTCAGCTTTAGTTGAAATCAGTTGAGTTTTATATTCTCTGAAGAAGTTTAGTAGGCAGACTGAAATATAGATAGATAATAATTTTAAGGTTCATCCAGTGTGATAGTGCTGGGAATGAGTGAACACATTAAGAAAGAGAAAAAGGACTGAAGAGAAGAATATTGGTGATTGTAATATTTTTAGGGAGAGAGGATGTGAGTGAATCAATTACTAAGGCAAATAAGGAATCAATAAAAAGTGAAGTAAACCATG
The DNA here is from genome assembly GCF_030445035.2 of Dasypus novemcinctus. Taxonomy (NCBI): domain Eukaryota; kingdom Metazoa; phylum Chordata; class Mammalia; order Cingulata; family Dasypodidae; genus Dasypus; species Dasypus novemcinctus. The sequence continues at coordinate 142,052,175 of NC_080704.1, read as the reverse complement.
TGTGTACACAAAAAATGGAAACGAAGGAAGAAACATAGCCCAAGGAGAGAGGCATTATCAATGCTAAGTACTGCAAAGGGATAAGGAAGAATATGTCCTAAAATGTATCCATTAAATATTGGTATTTCCTTTATTTGAAGAAGGAATTTCAGGAGACTAGCCACCAAGATTCATATTTAAAGAGGTTGAAGATAGCTCTGGATGAAATCAGTGAAAACAATGAGACTGTCAATTCCTCCTGTTTTTCTAGGAGAACCAGCAGTATTCTTTAGAATATGTAGGAAGAAAAGTGTCAATATCAAGAGAGAGGCAAATTTTAATTAAGTCAGAGAGATTTTAAAGGGTTCAAAGAAGATAGTAAATATTTAAGTGAAATTGTCAGCAACAAAATGGAGAACTCTAAAGAGACCAGAAAAAGTTCCTAAGTAAAAGGAATAAGAGGGCAAATGAAACCAGAAAGAATTAGTATTAGATTGAATTAAGATGGCTAGCTACCTTAGGTTAAACCATTCACTAACTGTATTTTTGAAATATTTCAATAATTTAATCTCATGCCCAGCATTCAAAATGTTCCCACATCATAATGTATTCTCTCTTTAGTGAATATACTAAGAGTTAAGCAGAAATACGTTTAGAACCATGAGGCAGTACCTTTCTGAATAGGAACCTTATAGTACAGAAAGATTTATTTATTTCTAAAGTTGTCATATGCATAATGAGGGAGCAACTATGAGAATATGATTTATTTAAAGTTTAGAAAACTCTCTATAAGTAGGATAAACTAAAATAGATTATCAGAAAGAAAGCATAGAACTAAATGTATGACTATTGACCTTCAAATTTTACTTTATTTTTTTAAGATTTATTTTTATTTATTTCTCTCCCCTTCCCCCACCCCCACCCCAGTTGTCTGTTCTCTGTGCCCATTTTGCTGTGTGTTCTTCTTTGTCCGCTTCTGTTGTTGTCAGTGGCATCGGAATCTGTGTCTCTTTTTGTTGCATCATGCTGCGTCAATTCTCCATGTGTGTGGCGCCGTTCCTGGGCAAGCTGAAATTTCTTTCACGGTGGGCAGCTCTCCTTACAAGGTGCACTCCTTGCGCATGGGGCTCCCCTACACGGGGGATACCTCATGTGACACAGCACTCCTTGCGCACATCAGCACTGCGCATGGGCCAGCTCCACACGGGTCAGGGAGGCCCAGGGTTTGAGCCATAGACCTCCCAGGTAGTAGATGGATGCCTAACCACTGGGCCAAGTCTGCTTCCCCCAAAATTTACTTAAATGTTCCTTCACATAAGCTAGACTTTCAGACTTTCTGGATACTGATTTGCTTTATACCCTATTAAAGGTAACACTAGTCAATTCACAACACCATTTCAATCCCTAGCATCATAATATATGGTAACTATATAATTTATATGTTTTATTCATTAGTCTGCTAATATTATTTAAACATTGGAATTCAATTAAGACCACACTTAGGATGATTTAATTGGAACTAGGTTTTTCAGCTTGGATTTTCTTGAAAAATCATATCATTTCTGAATATTTATCTAATAACATATTTTATATGATATTTTTCAAGTACATACTTCAAGTACACACCCCCCTTTGGTAATATAAAATATCATAAATCATATTTTTTAAAGTTGCATGCACAATATATCATTAAATATGGGCACACAAATAAGTGAAATGAAAGGCTTATTTATGTAATTATTCAGGAAATTCGACATTGGTTTCTAGTGCAATAAAAAAGCATGCTGCCAGAGGATATAAAGCAAGCTGTTCCATCAGGAGTGTTGCTTTAATCTGGGGGCAACTATAATTTAAAACTGAGGGTTGATTTTCTTCATACATCTGCTATCTAAGATCATTTTTCTACTGTTATTTGTTTACAGACTTTGTATTGATTTGCAATTTTACAACACCCTTAACAGAGCTCCTTAATACTTCTTTTATGTTTTTGTATTTGTCTAAGTAGCACCAACAATAATTTGTGATTCTCTGTTTTATAATTATACTTGCCACCAGAAAGTGAAAAATGAGCCAAGGGATTGAATTAAGGCAATTTTTTCCTCCTGATTTATTCAAATAGAGGCCACATCGGATGAAATTTTTAAAATGCAGCTTTTAAAGGTATTTTATGATGAATTACTAATGCAGAACTCATAACTCATGGATAAATAATATTTTCTTGAACAAGACAGTTACCCTTCTTATGTTCTAGCAATATATAAAACATTCACTGGAAATAGATTCAGTTATTCCTTGGATACTATGTAACCAGGTATTAGAAACTACAGCAAAAGCTGTTCCTTCTACTATATCCAATTGCTATGCTGTGCATTTGTTGATGGTGCAGGGTTTAGCTGCTTACATATCTCAATTTTTGTGTAATGTGTAAAGGGACTCTGCCGATGTCAGACACCTGTTCAGAGCTTGGAAAAATAATATTTTTTGTTAATTCTTCAAAGAAACAAATATTTTATTCCTATTTAAAAATGTACTGTCTCATCCTACTATATATCTGAAAATAATCTAGCATAGATATCAAAATTAGTCAAGACAAAGGGCCTTGCACATATCTCTGAAGAGTATGGTGTATCATAAGCAAGTATGGTGTCATATACATTCAAACTGAATTAGCAACACAAAGTTCAACCAATTCAGACCAAATAAACTGGCAGTTGTAGGACTGATTAAATATGATACTTTTAGTGAAAGTTCAATACACAGAAATTCCTCTTGGTCATCACTAAAACGAAACCTCAGATCAGTCATTCTACTATCAATTTTGGCATTATTTTGGTGATTTATAACAATGCCTAAAGAAATCCACATTCTGAGACTTCTCAGAAATAGAGATAAAATATATCTGATATAGTAAGAGGAATTTTAACGTGGAGCTTAGGAGTGTAAAATAGTGGAAACCTGCATTTCAGATGAAACTGAACAATTGGACATTTGGGTTTAAAAAAAATCTGGATTTCATAAAAGAGCAGAATTTCTTAAAAGGGAAGGACTGTTCTTAAAAGAATCTTTGCAGCAATCAAAGGTCCTAGTACACAATAAATATATGTTGATTGAGAATCTTCTACCATAGTGATTAAAAAGTTTATTGTACATAAGTTCACCTATTTTTCTCTGTCATACCAAGATATATGTGTCATGATGTGGCAAAGAAAGGACAGATGCTTTAGAGATTATTGGTATCTTCTTACCACTCAAGAACAGGAGAAAATTTGTCAGGCATATTTCAAGATGGAATGATATCATTGAAGTGAGTCTTTATTCTTAGTAATGTTTCTGCCCTTCCACTAATTAGTCAAACTCAGCAGACCAGGAGCCTTATGTATTACAGGTACTTTTCTTATTTTACTTTATTCATGAAAATTTATTTAATGTGTGCATTCAAAAAGGGGAAAAGAGAATGAGATTAGAAAAAACTCTCCATGTGAATGTTCATGTATATAGACACAAGACAGAGAGACAGAGAAAAGAACGTGTGCCAGGCAAATGATTACTGGCAATTCTGAATTGTATCATCATAATATATAACTAACATATTTCACTGTTGCATTTTCTATGTTTTGTAATACCTTCGAATAGTGAGAATATTAAAATAGATTAAAGAGCAATGTGTAAACTTCTAAAGATTTGGCAAGTATCAAAAAAAGTCTGCCACAAAACTCTTATATAAACAAACTACTAGGCCTGTGAAGTGTATTTAGCTACAATTTAAAAAGTCTACAAGACTTCTACGGAACATTTTTGTCTCGTCCATACTTTCCTACCAATAATAAATACATATTATTTATTTAAGTAGACAGGGTCACCATGAATTTTGAAACAGGTGAAATACAAAAATACTTTGATATCACATTACAATATGTGATGAGTTATATGACATTGAGTGATATGTTCATTGTGATATCTATCATTAGCAATGTAATTTCAATATGTTGTGCAAAATGCAATGGATGCTTTTCCTTGTTCCTACTCTTGAGGACAGGTTATATTTTAACTGTAAAAAAAAAAAAAGGCTGTGACAACTTGACCTCTTCCCTCTATTATTCCTTAAACTATACAACTATTTAGAGAAAAATACTGGATCCTATACATGGATACATAAGTAAATTATTCAGTGTATAGATTCTTTATGGAGGTTGACAATTCCAGAGGGAGTTCACTCCCTAAATGACCAGTTGCTTTTTCATTGGACTCAACCAGGACAACTTAAAATTTATGATGATGGACAACCCCATCCTCAAAAGCAAAGAGCATCAACAACTGCAAGCAAAACAGTTCTGTCTATCTGCCCCATGGGATCTATGACCTGTCTCAATCTGAAGCAAAGCAGGTATCACCATCCCTAAATTCTCAAGTCTGAAAAAAGAATAAACATATGGTTGAATGAAACCATGGACAAAGGAGATATTATTAGTGAAATGGAGAAAATTGTAACATGGATATAAAGAGAGTGGTTAACAGAGGATCTGAGGGGTGGACAAGGGAAGAATAGGTAGAATATAGGACATTTTAGGGCATTGGAATTGTTCTGTATGATATTGCAATGATAGGAAAAAATAAGACAGTGGGGAATATATGGAAGAAATTGTCACTGTACATACAGACCTGTGGTTGGCGTTTGGGTTGCTGTAAACTCAGGACACCTGTATCTCTGAACTGTCCATGTGATGGCCAGGGTCTGGGCCTCAGTGGACTTGCAGCTCCTACCCTCTGGTTTTTTGGACTTACCCTGGCCAGCTGACAGGGAGGTGAAGATGGTCAACTACCACACCAGGGAGCCAAGAGTACCTACAGCTGCAAGCAGGAGAATTGCATCCATCGTCCATGTGGAATTTAAACCCCCTCTTGATGTAGAGAGGGACTGGACATAGCTATCCCAGATCCACAAGATAGAAGACTAGAGTGTGGATTAGAGTGGAATTACTGGTGCTCTGCTGGGGAAATATTGTGATTAGTAAGGGAAGAAATTGTAGTAGTGATGTGGAGAGGGTGGCCACAGTGACTGATGGTTGGCAGAGGGAAGAAGAGATATGGTATGGGGCATTTTCAGGATCTGGAGTTGTCCGAGATGGTGCTGCAGTGATGGATGCTGAATGTTTTGTGTCCTGTCATGGCCCACTGGGTGGACTGGGGGAGAGTGTGGACTACAGTGTGGACCACTGTCCATGTACTGCAGTGATTCTCCAGAATGTAATCGCCGGGTGCAGTGGATATACCATGGTGATGGAAGGGTTTGTTGATGTGAGAGGGGTGGTGTGGGTGCGGTGGAGGATATATGGGGACCTCATAGTTTTTTAATGTAACATTTAAAAGAAAATAAAGAAAAAATTTTAAAAAGCAAGTTAACAGATGTTATTGTAATAAAAGAAACATTGAACAAAATTTTGTTGTATTTATTTTTTAAATTTTATTCTTACCTGTATATTTTATTTTTAAAATCACTTTATTTTTGTAATTTCATATTTTATTTATTATTTTATTTTATCTTATTTTATTTTATTTTATTTTTTTGGCTTTGTTTCAGGGAATGTCACAGTTGTGGCAGGGGAGAATCACTATTGTGGTGTGGTAGTGATGGGAAAATTTGTGGGGAGTGATGCAGCTGGGACATGCCAATATAGAATAAGAATATGTTTAAGTGGTAATGGAGCATTGTGTCAGTGTGTGGAGACCCACATAATAACAAATGAATATTGAATTACCATCCTGGAAAATCCTGCTTCATTCTCTAATAAAGAAGCCAGGATCTCCTGAGTACATTCACAGACTCTAATGAAGGAAGACAGTAAGCTCTTGAAATTGATAGTTGTATTTATGGGTCTTTTCTTGAGAAATTTGAACTTAGCCTCTTAGTGCCTTAGAGTTACTTCTGAAGGCATCTGTGTTGCTCAAATGTGTCCTCTCTCTAAGCCAAACTTCGCATATAAATGCACTATTTTCCCCCAGAATGGGAGTGGACTCCTAAGTATGTGCATCCCAAGCAACAGGGGATTATAACCAATTGTCATCCAGCCATGCTTTTTGAAAAAGACCTTTACCCAAAGGGGGAAATATTAAATAAAAATAAGTTTTATGAGACCTGAATAAAAGGGGAAAATGGTAACGACAAATAAGATTATATGGCTAAGAGACTTCAAAATGATTCAGGAGGTCATCGGTGGTGTTGTGCGTACACACATCTCAGCAGGATCCCAGAGAAAGCCAAAGTAGATACAACCCCAGTTGCTGGTGGTGATGGAGATACACAGGTTCTATGATCATGACAGATGACACTGGAATTCATTGCCTTGCCCGTGGTCCCTACTTTGGAATTTGTACTCCTAATTGTGATGGAGATGGACTCAGATGTGATCTTTCTACACATGCCTTTTCTGTCACTTTTACTGAACCTGTGATTGGTGCTGGGATTTGTGTAAGCTCAGGAGACTTGAATCTCTGGACTGTCCATGTGCTAGCTGGGCCCTGAGCCTCAGCAGATTTGCAACGCCTATTCTCTGGTTCATTGAATGTACCCAGGTCAGGTGATGGGGGCGTGAGAACGGCTAACCACCACACCAGGGAAATTAGAGTGTCTACAACTGCAAGCAGGAGAATCACATTATCAGTCATGTGGAATCTAAGCCCCTTCTTGATTTAGAGGTGAAGTGGACATTTCCATCCAAGCGTCCACAAGATAAAGGAATATAGTATGGATTTGAGTGGACTTGCTGGTATTCTAATATAGAACTGTTGTAACTATAACAATGGAATAAATTGTATCATTGATGTAGAGACAGTGGCCACGGGAGTTGCTCAGGGCAGGGAAAGGGAGAGAGAGCTGTGATATGGGGCAGTTTCAGGTCTTGGAGATGTCTGGAATGATATTGCAGCGACAGATGGTTTATCCTGCCATAACTGAATGGATGTACTTGGGGAGAGTGCAAACTACGGTGTAAACTATGGTCCATGCGGTGTGGCTGTGCTCCAGGGCATATTCACCAAATGCAATGAATGTGCCTCACTGATGAAAGGGGATGCTGATGTGGAAGGAGTGGGGGGGTAGGGAGTGGGGTATATGGAAACCTCTTACGTTTTTTAACATAATGTTTTCTGTGACCTGTTTATCTTTTTAAAAAGGGCAAGAAAAAAGAAAAAAGAAAAAAATATGTTTCATGGCTCAGAGATTTCTAAGTGTGTCAGGAAGTCATTTTAGAAGTTACACTTACACACATATGAGCAAGATCTCATTGACTGCCACAGTAAACAATGGCAAAAACAGTGGTGCTTCTGATGCCTCTAGAGATATATGGAAACTATAAGTATAGAAGAGAAGCTCAGGAATTTGGCACCATGTCAGTGCGCCTTACTTTGGAATATATGTAACTGAGTTAGGCTCATTCGTAATTTCCCTACACATGACTGTTCTGCCCCTTGTATTTGAATCTATACTTAACATTATACCCATTAAATATATGTCCCAGAGACTTGAAAATCTTCTGGCTGTTCATATGCCAGTTGAGCGCTGAATCTCAGCAGAGTTATAGCCAACACTGACACTCCAGTTCGCCAGACTCTCCCAGAACAAAGAACAAAAGGATGATGATGGACAATACCATCCCAAAAAGCTTAGAATATCTACAATTGCAAGCAAAACATTTCATTCATCTGCCCTATGGGATCTAGGCCCTGTCTCAATCAGAAAGAGAGTGGGCATCACCATCCTATAATTCTCCAGATTGAGAATGAACAACGTTAAGGGGGGATTCAGCTATAGACTGAAGTAGACTTATTATTCTTCTAAAAATTAAGAACTTTTATCATTGATATAAAGTCAGTGGCCACCAAAGTTTCTGAGAGGGAGGAGAGGGGAGAAAAGCAGTAACATGGGACATTTTTGGGACGTTGGAATTGTTCTGGATTACATTGCAATGATGGATACATACCATTATACATTTTGACAAAACCTATAAAAATATGCAATGCAAATTGTAAATTATAATATAAACTAATCACCAGGGTTAGCAATTCATCAATGTGTGTTCATCAATTGTAACAAATGTACCACACTAATGAAGGATGTTGTTAATGGAGCAAAGTGTGGAAGAGGAAGGGAGTGAGGTTTATGGGAATCTCCTATATTTTTAATGAAAATCCTTTCTTTAATTCAAACTTCTTTAAAAAGAAAATGTAATATAATGAAAAAAGTACAATGTAGACTAATGGATTTTAATGTAAAAGTATGAAATGTTAATTAATACATTTCAAATTCCCTATTATAACTAACCTTTAAGAAACCATCACTTAAGTTTGATGAAGTAACAAAGTCTATCAATGATTATTTGAAAATGTGAATAACACATTCCTCTTTTTCCAACTAAAAATAAAGATTGAGTAATGAACAAACATAATGGAGGAAAGAAATCAAAAACCAAAGTAGACATTATTACTGTAAAAAAAAAAAAAAAAAAAAAAAAAACACTGGAACTTGTAAAATTGACTTAAAGATAGTGGTTACCAGAGGTTCTGAGGGGATGGTGAGGGAAGAATAGGTAAAATACAGAACATTTTAGGGCATTGGAATTGTTCTGAGTCATTGTCAAATGACAGCTAAAGGGCATTATGCATTTTGTCAAGATTTATAAAATTGTATAGCACAAAGGGTAAACCATAATTAACTATAGACCATGCTTAGTAGCAATGTTTCAGTATTTGTTCATCAAATGTACCTTACTGATGTAAAGTGTTATTAATAGGAGATTATCTGAGAGGCAGAGGGGATGAGTTATATGGGATCCCTTATATTTTCAATGCAAACTTTCTGTAATCTAAAACTTCTTTAAAAATAAAGTTAAGGCTCTCTCCTACAGGGGCCCACACCAAATCTTGATGCGTATTTCCATCTTTCTCTCCCATTTCTCGGCAAGATCTATTCTTTGTCCCATTTCGCCAATAAAATTTATTTACTGGCCTATCTAAACTAATGTGTTCATGAACTCTCTTATGCATCATAGCCAAGAACCTATAGGAATCAACCATCTTCATTTGGTGAGCTGTTGCCTGGAGAAATATAACTGAGTAGTTCCCCCTAACCCTGCCAGAAACTGGTGAGTTTTAAGGCCTATCTGTTCCCTCCTTAGGTTCTGTTGTTTTAAAGGGATTAATGGCTAGGGGGTTCCTGGATAAGCTACCAAAGTCATAAATGCAGTCTGCCCAAACTTCTGGCTCTCTTTCTGGAGGTAGCATGGGCTAGCCCCCATTCTGTGTAGATCCAAGGAAGTTCTGGGTGGCAGATAAAACCACCCTGAAACCTGACTGGGCACATGGCCTAAGTGGAGCAGGAGTCCACTGGGAGTTTACCAAACCCTTTATAAATTCAGAATGGCTATCACCCAGTTGTATTATTTCCTTAGATCTCTAGTGAACTCCTTTTAAGTAAAAGTGCCTTTGGTCTTCCTACTACTGCTGTCTTCATTGTGAGTCTGTGAGATGCCTTCCAATTCCTTAGAAACAGAAAATCCATTTGTTAGAGTGAGGCCTAAGCCCCACCCTCAACAGTGGCTTGAGGCCTGCTACTCCACCTTGGAGAGGTCCCAGAGATTGGAGATTGTCTGGGAAAGGGCAGATGGTCCCTGAGGGTGTTTGCATGCAAGTCACAGGACAATTAGACTCTAGGTTATGCTTTAAACCATGGGTTTAACTGAAGATATTGCCCTTTGGGAGTGGCTATGGGGTGAGCTCACTCAGAGCCAACTCCTAAAACTGCTGTAAAGTAGGCAAAAGCATTTAAAGGTCCCTAGCCAGCCCCTTCCCTAGCAAGAAGGCATGGCTTGGGTGTTTCAGTCTGGGAACATGACCCAGATGCTTTCAAGATCACTAAGGCCCTGGCAACACCCAGAAACAAATCTCCCAATAACCAAAATGTGCAACAGTGAACAGGCATCCCAATTTGCAGGACACAGGCTCAGAGAGAAACCCCATTCCATCTGGAGAGTGGTGGAATGCCATCAAAACTGGTGAAGGCACTTTCCTTCCCTAGGATAATGGGCAGATCTTAAATTGGTACCATCTGCCTAGTCTAATCTTCCTGCCACCCAGTATGGCCACAGTATGGCCAAGATTGGGCTTTCCATGGGACCCTATATTCCAGTTAAATGTGTGTAATGGGGGAGAGGACAGATGGATCTAAGGACCAGAGACCACAACCATGAGATCATGTCTCCTTAAAGCAGGGGTTTTTAAAATGGGGTCAGTGGAATAAAAAAAAATGTTGACAACCCCTGCCTTAAAGGGATGAGTAAATGCACAAACGTCTCCCTTGCAGAGTTAAGAACCTCCTCCTGTGCTATCAATTACAATTAAAAGGTTCCTGGCTTTCCTACCTTATTCCCTGTATCTTGAAAGGGGCAGGGCTTCTCTAAACCCCTTAGCTCCTTATCTAGCAGCTGCCCTCGGATTTTCCTGCAGGAGAAGGAGTAGGAAAGAAGCTGGAGAGTCCTTCATGAAGTTCTGTTGTTGACAGACCCTGGGAGAATTTCATCCAGGTGATTCAACTTCAAGACTTTTCATTAAGTCAAGCTAAGCACATAAAAGTCACTCTTCTATTCTAAACCATGATAGCTTTAATTTTGTAAGTCAGCTCAAGCCTAAGAGCTCATAAACCAGATGTGGGGTTCACCTATTACAAATAAAACAACAGTGAAAGATAACTTAAAAATAAGACTTTCAATATCAATGCCATTGTAGCAGTTTGATATTATTGATGAATTCCAAAAGGAAATATTGGATTATGTTTGTAAACTGATCTTTTCCTCTGGGCATATTAGATTATATTGGATTTGTAGATTTATTTGATTAAGTATGTAAACCCTTGTGTCAGTACGGCATTGAGCCCTCACATTATTGTGGATGGGGACTCACAGATAAAAGGCATGGCAAAGGACAGAGTTAAGAGATTTTGATGTTGAAGTTTAGATGTTGGAGTTTGATGTTGAAGCCTTAATTTCGAGACCCAGGAAGAGAGGAATCCTAAGTCTGGAAAGAAGCAAGCACAGGGAAGAGAGGAACCCAGGAATCCTGTATTCTTACAGACATCAGCAGCCATCTTTCTCCAACACATGAAAATAGACTTTGGCGAAGGAAGTAATTTATGCTTTATGGCCTGCTATCTGTAAGCTCCTACCCCAAATATATAACCTTTATAAAAACTAACCAATTTCTGGTATTTGGCATCAGCACCCCTTTTGGTGACTAATACAGCCAACTTGCAGATTAATTTGGTATATAAAGAAATTACAAGTGGAATTAACTCAAGTGCAGAAAAAGACTTAGGAAAGTTGTTACTAATAAAATAGTTCTAGTTGCTTAGTGAATGGAAGTGCTCAAATTGTTTTAAATGAAAACTCACTAGATACTGTAACTAAGAGTTAAGATCATTATATAAATGCCTTTATGGAAAACAAACAGCATAAGGATAATTGAAATTATTACTGGGTAAATTTAGCTTACACTTACTATTTTCTGTGTAATCTTCAACTTAATTTACCTCCACTTATAGTTAATCCTGGTCTTGCCTCACCCCTTGCATTCACTTATGGCTATTGTTGGAAACAAAGACATCATGATCTCATATGGAAAGACATTCTGTTTCCCAGGTAATGCTTGCAATGTAAGAAGTTCGGCAGTTGGGAGTGTTGGGCAAGCAGAATGAAACTGTCATGGGCTACAAGAATAATGAACATATTTACTTGGTAGCTATATAGAACATCTAGATTTTGTACTCTGAGATAAGAGCTTTTAGATCCTTTGGATGGATGGGTAACTTGAAATAATATTTGATTGAATTTGGTAGGTTATAGGTAATATTAATGATTAACTACATGTAGCTGCTTGTTTGCACATATGCTGGGGTATACATAGAAGCCCCTCTGAGGCAATAAAATTGTCTGATGAGTCTTTACTCACAGATCCCCTGATCCCTTCTCTCTCAAATGGTTTCATTCCTGATACCCTTTGGGACCTAGTCTCCAATAGTTATTTCACGACAGTTTCTCCCCCTTATAGCTCAGGGGAAATCAAACTTGAGGCACTCCTACCTCTTGCCCTTACATTGGTATTAGTGACCCCACTTTCCCTCATGTCTCCAAGTGTGGACTAAATTGCTGCCTGGTGGAATTCTCAACCCTTGTGGTCAAACGTCCATTCTGCCAGTCTGGCAACCACCTAGAGTCTGTTATCTCCAATGACTAGAAGTTCAGGGAGGCCTCCTGCCTTGAAATTTGGGGGTCCCTAAAAGCATCAATTCATGAGAGAAACCAGTTTTTCAGAGAATTCAAAAGCCTCAGTGTGTATACACAGAAATTATCTTGCTCATTCAAGGTCTGCTAAAGTCAAAGTGGGAAATTAGCCACGTACTGAAGAAAAGGAAAATTGTATTACATTAAAGCATCAAGGACATTTTGGTTATAAGCCAATAATTAAGTAACAAAATTTTTATGCAAACCTGCATGATCACAGTGCAAATTAGATTAATTAAAAATGTCCTTCAAAGAAATCTTTCAAATGTTACTTTACAGCTAATATTATTTTGCAAAAGAGTGAAAGTGTTAAGTAACTTTAGTAAGTTGTGTTCTGTGTCAGTCTCTCTATTCATATGTGCCTATTTATTCAATATCTATCTACATATATCTTCATATGCCAGGATGGTAATACCAAATGAACAAATAAAAACCCCTAAAGGAGCTCTACTCAAATTGTTGAAAATTACATGTGCAGTTATACATTTGTTAAGGATTCCTAGGGCTCAAATAAGGCTAAGCAGGATGGAAAAGTCATGTAGAAATCTGAATAGAGGAATTATTGGGAAAGGGAAAAAGATTTTCTGGAGATCTTTGATCTACCCATCGCCCAGGGACTTCTATCTGATAGAACTCTGAGAGAGGGGCTAGGTGTTACAGGTTTAAATTGTTTTAGGCTGGGGAATTAAGAATCATAGTTTGCCCTATTATTCTCCAATCTTAAACTTTTAGCAACCTTAAAATAAGCGTAGTTCATAATTCTATTACTAATTTCAGTAAGTAAAGGAAAATTCCTTAAAAGCTATAGGAAGATCTTTTCTAAACTATAATTAAAGCAAATTAAACAATTGTAATATATTCATGAACCTAGCAGTCATTACACTTGTAAGATTATTTCATTTTGGAATTTTATTAAGTGAAATGTTTTAGCCTCCTATAAAGAAAGAAATAGAGCATTCCTTGCATAAACTATAAAGGGTCTAGGAGTTTCTTTGGATGCCAGGCAAGTTTGAATTAACATACTGCCCACATTCTATCTAGATATAAGCTCAAATGTACGTTCAGTCTACATCCTTTCTGAGTATACAAAGCCTATAGAGTTTATATCACTTAATTGGCCTTCCAGAAACTAGGGAAACTTGGATACAGAAATAGATAAGTTTGAATGCACCAACAGGCCAAAACATGCACAGACCATATGATTTCCCCCCTCTGATGCCTTCTTAAGTTTGTTAAGCTTGGCATCACTATTTTCAGGGTTATGAGGTGGTTCGCTGTCTGTGTTTTTACTGCATTATTTATTAAACCATGTAACTTAGCTATCATTAATGGGAGGATATAGGGAAGTATGATGAGAATATAGGAGGAGTTTCAGCTGCTTATTACTTTGACTGCATTCATTTTATTTCACCAATTTTGCAGGAGGGTTTAATGATAAGGTCCTTGAGGAATATTCAGGGCCCCTCATGGCCTCAGGAGGAAGTTCCCTTCTGAGCAGCAGAATCTTGAGGAGGGTTCTCCAGGAGTCACCCTAGGCGTCATTAATGTCTGTGTGGACTCATTAGTAGGTTTAAAATCCATGTATGAATTTTCTATATTACTAGCCTGCTTTATTCCCCCCTTAGACATTTTATACATTTAATTTTAAAGGAGTGCTGAAGGGAGATGATCTTTCTTCTGTAGCTACTTCCTGCTGTTTTGGGACAGTAGTTCCTACGTAACAAGTTTTAAAACCCTCCCTGCTATTCTAGGTTGGAGGAAGATGGCTAATAAGATGTTGATTCTGGAAGATATAAACAATTAGAATCTTGAGAATGTATGGTTCCAATAAGGGGATACTGGATCACAGAGGTAGAAAAGTTTAGGTGCCTGCAAAGGCTGCATTTTCCCAAAATTGGTGGGAAACAGAATTTTTTCTCGAGTTATTTTATACTGTCATTTAACTCTAGAGAGAAATTGTAATAGAAAATGGGGTTAGGTATTAATTGCCAAGTTCAGTTCTTATGGTAGGAGAGAAGAATGGAAAGAGGCATTGCCATTTTAGTTAAGTTAAAGGAAATGAAAACAAAATATGTTTGTTTTGCCTTTCTCCTAGCAATAGGCATTTGGGTTAGAGTTAGATGGAACAGCTGCTTTTGACATAGACACTACTTGGCTTTATTTCTTTAATAGTTATTTCATGCCATACAATGATTGGCACTCATACATCCCATCAGGTGTTTCTGGTGAGCTAGCAGTTTTTTGAGCAGCTGGTTTCAATCAGAATTAGTGCACCAAGCCAGATATTTCTTTAACTTTAACAGCTGTGGGAATGATTAGAACTGCAAAGTAAAGTTTTTTACATTTTTGACTTTAATTGAATAATTTCTAGTAATTTCTTTGAAAGTTTTGACTAGACTTTGCTTTTGAAAATCAGTTTGCCTAAGCTGGGTAAGTGATTTAAGGTAGGAGTGGAGAAGGGGCCTCTCAAGATCTGACTTTGGTCCCTCTACCAATAGTAGGGTGACTGAGTTGAGAGTCTGACACACCCATATCTGCACTCAGATGGTCTAGAAATTGAGTCTGGTATTAATTAACTAGCTACCTGTAAGACACTTGTAGCCCCTGGATTTAAGCACAACCTTTACCTGGTGTGGGATGAAAACTGTGATACATTGCCCCCAAGCTATTTTGGTGACTTTTTCAATTAAGAGAGCTGTTGGCACCATTGCTCTCAAGCTAGGTGGCCATTCCTTTATCTACAGACATGTTCATTAACTACTCAGAAAATGAAATTGATCAATACTTTTAGCATGTTCAATGTCCTTCTGCATATGATTTAATAAAAATATTCCATAATCAGCAGACATATATTTAGAATAGGATATAGGTACAGTATTTAATATTAATCAATGAACTATTCAATGCTTAAGTTTTTCCTTGAGCTGCAATTAATAACTTCATGATTTGGGTTTGTAAAACCACACATGTTATCTCTCCATGGGAGCAAGCTCTAGTGCCACTTGTTTTTAAGTTCTACTCACAGTACTCTGGTATTCATTGCTCCAATTTTTATGTTCTTCACAGAGGCTGCAGCACCCTTGACCCTATAGAGAAGCTAGGAAAGTAGTTTCCAGTATTCCACTGGCCTGGTGCATAGCACTCATTGGCACTATGAAACAGTGTCAGTCTGGAGTCAATATCCATTGCACATTTGGCTGTATCAAGCCATCATTGGCTATTGCAGGAGTTTGAAACTGTAGCATAGGTTCCATCAATTTCAGGAGCACAAGCAGAGATGTAGTAGATGTCTTTATATTTTTAGGGGTCAGTGACCAACCTAGCCAATATTTCTTTTGGAGAGACCACTTGCAGTGTATTGAAGGCCTGGTTTGAATGCACAAGAGAGTTTGGCAATGCTGAAGTTTATCTTGATTTTTATACACATTTTAAACATTTTCAATGCAATGCATTACATATTAAATGAACTTTTTACTACTTTGCTTTTTACTTTTACACTGTTGTCATGAAGATATTAATTACAGAGTTATTTTACTTTAGGAGTAGAGGAAAAAATATTTTTTTTCCATTTTTAAAATGAAAACTGAAGATTCCCAATGGAATTAATGTAACTTTTTATTACCACTACTTGAATATATACATTGAGGTGACTTCCAGACAGGTTTTACTGTTATGAAGTTACTTTTTCTCATTAATATTAATTTAGGTTTCTAGTTAATAATGGCTTCTTAGAAGTAGCCATTTAAAAGTTTCAGTTTAGAAGATGCTTTTAGAAACTCTTTATAATTGATCACAACCATATAGACTGGTTAACTTACTTTTGATTACCATTAGCAAGAGATGGAAAATACTTTATCCATTTAAAAGAGAGCAGATCTACATTTTCTTCATTAGCTTAATTTCATTAAACATGAACTTACAACTTTTATCATTTTAAAGATTTAATATTTATTATGTTAATGAATTATCTTGGTATTTTATAAACCAAAGAGATAATACCCAAGCTAAATAAATTGAAACTGTTATAGTTTATACAAAGAATTACTTTTAAATTTTTCACCCTAAACCACTTCTTGATACAAACTGATTCTTAATTCCTTCTGCTTAGAAGAGTTTTAATTGGTTACACTTAGCCTCTTCCTCAGAACTCTTGCAAAGTGAAGGCCCAGGGGTTTGGGGAGGATAAAGAGCTCAGGAAAATCTTTTTCCCTTTTTCAATAGTGGCTATATTTAGATTTATATATAACTTTTCTGTTTTAGCCTAATTCATGTTCTAGGACTATTTATCACATACTTAACTGCATATTTAATTTTTTACCCATTTGAATAGAGTTTTTTTAAGAATTATTTGTTAATTTGATATTATTATCCTGATGTATGAAGATATATACTGAGCAAATAGGCAGACATGAATAGTTTGACAAGGAAACACAACTTAGTTACTTAAAACTTTCATTCTTTTACAAAACAAGTTTAACTAGAAAATGACATTTGGAAGATATCCCAGAAGACTTTTTCTAATTTGCACTATGACCATGAAGTTTTGCACATGAATTCTGTTTAATTAATGACTTATAACCAAAATATTCAAAATGCTTTAACAAAGTTTTCCTTTTATATGGGCTATGGGTGGGAGGCTCATTGTCTTTTTGGAGATAACCTTAACCTAAGCTGTCTGTCCTGACTTGTGGATATGGCATCCACTGCAGCCCTGCCCTTGGTAACTATGGCAAAGACTCCAGTCCCAAGAAACAGATTATCACTGCAAACCAAATATGCTAAAAGCTTATCTAGAATGTATGAAGTCCATGCTAAAAGCTTACCTAGGATGTGGAAGACATATATGCTAATTCAAACCTATTGAGCACTGAAACAAAGAATGATTTAGCCCTTCCTCTGTATAAAAGTAACTCAAAATTCTTGTTTGGGGCTTGGGTTTGAAACAGAAAGCTCCGGACTCCAGCCGGCCATCAATAAACCATTTTTCCTTCTCAAAATCATTCCTGAGTCCTGGCCTTTCTATACACAAATAATTGAACCTCTCTCAAATTCTACAACACTTTTGCTTCAGAACTTTATATTTTACCTTGACTTCAGCAGACTCTGGATAAGTAAGACCAATTACATGTATATTCATGGAGGCTACTAAAACCTCTGGAATTTGTTTCTCTCATGAATTGCTACCTTTAGGAACCTTGACAGTCAAAGCAGGAGGCTTCCTTTACTTTCCAGTCCTCAGAGATAACATGACTCCAGTGGCCACTAGACTGGATGAGTGGATATCCAAACTTGAGGGTTAAGAATTACACCAGGCAGTAATTTAGTTTATACTTGGAACCATGAGAGAAAGGATGGTTATTAATAACAGGGAACAGGAGACAGGGATGTTTTAAATTTGTTTTTCCTGAGCCATAGGGGCAGAAGTTGTTAAGAAATAACCATAAGCAGAGGCAAGGGGTGGGGCCAGACTTGCAGTAACCATAAACAAAGGCAAACTCAGTTTACCATTACCAACACAATAGCTGAAGGTTAAAGGTTAGGTGAGGCTTCTTATAAAATCACTATACTTATAAGGTAAGTTAAAGTTATAATTACCATTGCTATAGCAAGCCTAGACATAAGTAGCCATAAACAAAGGTAAATTAGCTTAAGATTATCATTATAATAGCTGAAATCCAGACTATATTTACTCTGTTGTAATAATTTCAGTTATTATTCTGCTGTTTTATATATAAAGGCATTTATAAAATGATTTTAACTCTTAATTTCTAGAAGGTTTTCATTTAAAATCAATTTGGACACTTTTATTTATTAACTAAGCAATTAAAATAATTTTATTAGTAACAACTTTGTGCCATTTCTGTTTTTTTTTCCAGCAAATAAATTTCACTTGTGATGTATGTATTAAATTTAATAGCAAGGCACTATTGACATTCAAAGATTTATTTTTAGGTTACCTTTCACCATTATTCAAGTTTTAACAGGTGAAATCCAAATCTGATTTCTTAGGCATGAGCAAACTGACAAGGGGAAATGGAGATTTTAAAGTTGAACCCATATTTAAGCACAGATTAAAACAAAAGAAACTTATCTATGCCTTTAGCATTTCTAGGAATTCTTTGATTTTAATTGTTGGTATATGAGCTCTTTCTATTTAGACCACTATTCACACCTTTTATAGACACAACCAAGTTTACACCAATGGAAGTTTGAGGTTTATTTTCTCATTTTTTTAAGGAGACGTGATATAAGGTTTCTGGGCCTTAAATCTATCTGTTCTTTCATTTATGCTGGTTTAACCAGAACTCTGGATTTTATACAGAGGCTGCTCTGTGGCCATGTGGACCAGAAGTAGGCAGAATTTACTAATTCCTGAGAAGAGACTTATGGAGAGTTTGCTTGCATGCCAGAAGCCATTCTTATTATTTTAGGAAGAATGTAAAGACACCTTTTTAGTCAACTGACCTGGCATCCCACAGTTTCACCATAACCAAACTTCACTATTTAAATAATTTAATATTACTATCCAAAAGTACAGAAATATATACTGGTATTGAACAAACAGCCAAACACCAAAGAGTTATGGCACACAGACTGAAATAAAAAGTTCATTATTAATTTGACTCAGAATTCTTATCCTCTGCTATGGTTGTTTTTAAGCTTTCCATCATTTTACATTTTTTATTTTTATTGTTTTAGGATTTTTGACTGGAACTAAAGGAACTCACACAGCATTAATTTACAACATTTCGGTTCCTTAGATCTGCAGGGAGTAAAGATTTTATTTCTCTTTGCTCTTTTGCTCAATTTTTGGGGATGTGCCATGCCCTCAGACATGTAGGCCATAGAAGGAGGGGGCCCATCCCTCCTCAATGCATATTGGGGGAACTAAGCCACAGCTTGTCAATTACTGCAAATTTGCCTAGGGGGAAACCCTAACAGGACTCTTTTCTTACCCTTGCTTTCTTACAAAAAAAGCTCATTTGCAATCCAGTATTAAAATTTAAGCCTACTTCTGGCCAAACTTCTTCATTGTTCAATTCATATTCAGACAAAGCTTTATCACAAAAATCAATCCATTTTTTTTTCTGTAACCAAGATCTTCCAAATTTAGACTGGTTCTTCAGGATGCATTCCAAGTAAAATACTGGGATACTGATGAGGGAGTGTAATTTTAATCCATGAAACTTCTCTCAGTAATGCCAACCATTTAACTTGCAGTTAACCAAAACCAAAGAGCAGGTCGATATAAACCCTCCACTCAGATGAAGAGTCCCAGAGGGTGCCTTCACTGCCCTTGACCAGATAAGGTCACCACAGAACCGTGGATTAGGACTCTGCTCTTGCCCCACAGAAGTATGTCTCTGCATTTTATTTGCAGTCACACCCACACAGCCATCCACTTTTCCATTTTCACACACACACATAGCCACCTCCTGTTCCATAGTCATGCACACAGCTACCCACTTTCATTTTCTTTTCAGACCTGGAGAAGATGTCTTCCCCCCAAGTTTTTAGGAGTACTAGGGTCCTCTCAGGGGTTGATCAGGACTCCCTTTCTAATGTTTACAGTTAGGTTTTTCTTACACATGACCCCAGGGAACATAATTATCTGGCATGTGGAACGTTTTTGTTCTGTTCTCTGGGTCTCCCTTTAAACCCTACAGTGCCTCCAGTTTCTTCCATGAAGGCTCTGGCAGAGTTCACAACCTCTTTCTGGCCTATTGAGGTCCAGGGCTGGGGTGTGCCTGGGCCCTCCCAGCTTCCTTGGAGGTGTCTGAGAGGGGCAACCAAAACTGCCATCTCTGGCCTTTGCAGTGATCCTGGACAAGTCCCCAGAAAGTTAGTGGCAGCAGAGAGAAATCAGTGGTCACTTATTGAAGGCTAGATATGGGAATTCTCTAAGAAGGAAGATTTATTACAACCATCTGTGCCTGGTTGAATTCTGTCTAAAAAACAGAGCCCAGAGTAAGATTTTCAGGTCCTTCTTATGCAGAGGATTTAGGAGTGGGGGTCAAGCAGTGCTTTTGGTGCAAAATTAACTTTCTTTTTTAGATCAGGTTTCAGTTTCTTAGGGTCTAGGGGTTTGTTTGGGCACCAAATAAGCTTGAATTAACACACCATCCACATTCCATCTGGATCTTAGCTTGAATACACATTCAGTCTACATCCTTTCTGAATATACAAAGTCTATAGATTTTATATCACTTATTAGCTTTCCAGAAACTAGGAAGACTTGGATACAGAATTAGATAAGTTTAAGTACACACACAGGCCAATAAACACACAGGCCATATGATTATCTCCCTAGATTTATAGAATGACAAGTAATTAAACTAACATCATTATATGTATTAACTCTTTAAAATGATAAAAGTTGTAAGTTAGTGTTTAAAGTAAAGTAACCAGTCTATATGGTTACAGTTAATTATAAATGGTTTGTAAAATCATCTTCTAATTTGAAACATTTAAATGGCTAATTCCAAGAAGGCATTATTTACTAGAAACCTAAATTAATATTAATAACAAGAAGTAACTTCATAACAGGGTAATCTGTCAGGCCACCTCAATTTGCATGTTAAAGTACCGGTAAGGAAAGATAATCTTAATTCCATTGGGAATCTTCAGTTTTCATAAAATAATGGAAAAAGTAATTTTCCTGTGCTGCTAACATAAAATGCCTGTTAATTAATGTCATCATGGTAAAGTGTAGAAGTAAAAAACAAAGTTCTAAAACAGTTAAGTTCATTTAATATGTTATAAACTGCATTGGAAGTGTTTAGAAAGTGTGTAAAAATCAAAAGACATAGTCTTAAGTATTGTCAGATTTTCTAACTATGCCTTCAATGCACTGCATTTCGACTCTCCTTTTGAGTTAATGGCTAAGTTGGTCACTGACCCCTACATCAGTGGTTGTGCTCCTGAAATGGATGGAAACTACATTGTGGTTTCTATGATGCAGTTTCAAATTCCTGCAGCAGCCAGTTTAGCCTCAATATAGTCAGATGCACAATGGACATTGCCTTGAGACTGGCACTGTTTCATAATGCTAAAGGGTGCTATGCAACTGGCCAATGAAGTACTGGAACCTACTTTCCTAGCTTCTCTCTAGGGTCAATGGTGCTGCAGCATGCTGACTATGTGGAGGAAATACCACGTGGAGCAATAATTATCAGAGTGATGTAAGAGGAACTTACACACAATTGGTATTATGGCCTGCTGCCACTGAGAGTAATGTATGGTGTTGCAAACCTGGAGCTTAGATCTATTTAACTGCAGCTCAAAGAAAAACTTATGCATTGGATAGTGCATTGATTAATATTAAGTACTGTACCCATATTTCTCCTATTCTAGATATACCCTTAAAAATTATGATGACATATTTTCAATCCTAAATCATATGCAGAGGGATATTGAACATATTAAATGTCCTGGTAAACTTCATTTTCTAAGTAGTTAATAAACATGCCTGCAAAATAAAGAAATAGCTGCCCTTTTAATTAAAAGGGCCACCAAATTAACTTGGGGCAACCTCTCACAGGTTTCACTCCACAACAAAAGAAAGATGTATTCAATCTATGTCTCCCTTCCAGCCCTTATCCCAAAACCTGTCCCACTCAAACCCAGGGCAGATTGGCAACCCCAGATGTCATCTCAACAAAAATGAGTGTTCTTCCAATAGAAGGGAAACAGCAAAAGAGGTGCCTAAGTCCGACTTCAGCTTAAAGTCTCCAAGATGGTCTATGGGTAAAATTTCCTCACACAAATCTGGAAAACAGTTGCCTGGGGGCCAGATGGTATTGGAGTAAAGGCACTCACATCATCTCTCCTGCAACAATATGGCTGAGTAAGGACAAAATTCTGCCTGAGTGAGCTCTTTTGGGACCCACAAAGCAGGAGGCTTCTGGATATTGATCTGGAGATAGTGCAACAAAAACAGTGAGCGTTCAATGTAAAACGGTGGGTTTCTGGTGCTTGTACCTGAAACTGTGGGGAGGCTAAGCCCTTCCCTTAGGGCAGGTAGCCACAACATTCCCCAAAAACCCACCAGTCACAGAGCTGCATTCCCTAAACCTCTTGTTTCCTGAACCCATGATCCTCAAACCTGCAATACCTGAATGCATGGCCACAAACCCTACATTCCTCAAACCCTTGTTCCATGAACCCATGTTCCCTGAAACCAACAATCCCCAAACCCAGCACTCTGCAAACCCTGAAACCCAGCATTCACAACCCTGCCTGTCTCAGGCAAACTCTAAGAGTTGGAGGGTTCTGGTGAAGGAGTGCAGGTTCAATTGTGTGCCCCCCCCCCCCCCCTTTTTGAGCTTTGAGGAGAAATTTGGAAGAAGTGAGAGACAAATATGCTGAATCAGCCAAATTTACCTAATTGGCCTGGGTAGGTAAAATTGGTCTGGGAGAAGGTGGAGTCAGGAAATTATCTAGACCTGTGAAACAAACCTAAGGGAGGGGGGCAATAGGAAGTGTTTGGTAAGCTTCAAAGAGCACATTTAGTGTTCCTGGCAAGATGTGGGTGCTCTCTCTCAAAGAGACTTGGAGTCATTATTTTCTGTGGTGAGTTGGTTCACCAGAGTCTGATTTTAATCTCTGGGGCCAGCTCTTACATGGGCTTCCTGCCGCCCTGGGTGAGAGGGAAGTGAGGAAGGGAGAAAGGGGGAAGGATAGATTCCTAAGCAGTTTATTCAATACAAAGAGGACTCTTTGCTTGAGGGCTTGTCTGCAATTTTTTTTCTTGTCTTTCCTTCCTCTTTATCACTCCACCCCCTTTTTTTCTATTAGGTGCTCGTTGCCTCCTTTCTTGTTTGCTGTGCTTCCTTATCCTCAAATTCCTTTTTTCTCTGTGTGCTGATTTTGGCTACCAACACTATCTCCTTCCTACTTACATCTTTCAATCTTCCACTTTCTGTTTTTGCTCTTACATTTCATCTCTCTTTGTTTAGCCCCCAATTTTTATGGCTTTTTATTTCTAACACTTCTATTCTGTTTTCTATCTTTTATTAATTATTCATGTTACTGTCCTTTCTTTTCTCTTTCCCTCTCTCTTGATCATGTTGGTTTACTAATTCATACTATACTCTGTTCCATTTTCTGTTTCACATCTCATTATACTTACTCCAATTTTTATTCCTCTAACTCTACAGAGCTTAAATGATTTTAATATTCATTCTCCTAGGAATTATATGGTTCTTCTGCTAGTTTTTCTATAAATACAACTCTTACACTTTTTCTTTTCTTACCACTTTTGATTTCCATGGCCCTAATCTTTTTCCTTCAAGGGAACTTAGGCAGCAACAAGGAAATACAATAAGAACAAAGTGTCAAAGAGAAAACTTAACACACACACTAAAACAGCACTTAATTAAAATCTGAGACTAGATGGAGAAGCTAATCACCTGAACAAAATCATCAATGTAAGAATGGTGACCAGACAGCAACAAAAAAATACATACCATAACAATAATCAGGCAGACATGGCCTGATTCTATGAACAAACAAAAATCAGGAAGAGGAATAGAACATCAAACAATTATGCAAAGCTCTCCAAAAGATATCATGGACCAACTTAATGAAAATAAAGAAGAGATTAAGAATAGTAAGAAAACACTTGGAGAGCATACTGAAGAAATTGTAAACATGCAAAAAGATAATGAATATGATGATGATGACTGGCACAATCCAAAAAATAAAAAAAAACCTCTCTCAACAAATAACAGCAGATTTGAAGAGGCAGAGGAAATAATTAGTGATGTGGAAGACAGTACATCTGAAATCAAACAGATAGTAGAATTGATACATCAATGATAAAAAAAAAAAAACAACAGTGACTTAGGGATTTAAATGACAACACAAAATGAACAGACATATGCATTATAAGTATCCCAGAAGGAGAAGAGAAGTGAAAGGGGACTGAAGGGGTGTTGGAGGAAATATTGACTTAAAATTTCCCAAACCAATTTAGAGAGATGAATAGACATGCCCAGGAAGAGCAAAGCACCCCAAACATTTCAAATCCCAACAAGCCTACCTGAACACATATCCTTGTCAAATTATCCAATTCTCAAGACAAAGAGAAAATATTGAAGACAGCAAGAGAAAAGAGAACCGTAACATACAAGGAAAGCTCAATAATACTAAGTGCTGATTTCTCATCTGTAACCATGGATGCAAGAAAGCAGTGGCATGACATAGCCAAGGTACTAAAAGAAAAAACAAAATTCTAGCCAAGAATACTCTATCCAGGATAGCTGGCATTCCAAAATTATGGACAGTTCAAAATATTCATTTAAAAAGAAACTAAGAGAGTACACCAGTAAGAATCCTGCCCTTCAAGAAATACTAAAGGGAGTTCTGTAGGAGGAAAGAAACAAAAGGAGAGACAAATTTGGAGGAAAGTGTAAGAACAACTAAAAAGACAAAAGACTAAGAAAAACAACATAGGGCATACAAAAATCCAAAGAAAATATGGCTAATGAAAGTAATTCCTTGAGAGAAATAACACTGACTGTTAATGGAGTAAACTCACATTGTCAAGAGAACCAGACTGGCAGAATGGATAAGGAAATATGACTAATCTAAATGCTGTCTACAAGAAATCCACCTTAGACCCAGGGATTCAGGAAGACTGAAAGTGAACGACTGGAAAAAATATCTTACAATCAAACAATAACCAAAAAGGATATGAATATCTATACATATCAGACAAAATAGACTTTAAATACAAACTGTTTGTGAGAGACAAAGTTGGACATTACATGTTAGTAACAGTGGTAAGCTTTCAAGATGAAAGAACAATCAAACATTTATGCAACTTATCAAAGCACCTCAAAATACATGAGGCAAACACTGGAAAAACTAACTGCAGGAATAGATACCTCTACAAGTATAGTGGGGGACTCTAATACACCACTATCACAGTTAGAAAGAACATCTCAATAGAGACTAAATAAAGCAAAAAAGACTTTATTAGAGGAACTGGAACTAATAGACATATACAGAATATTACATCCAAATACAGGCTTACAGGAAATAGGGGGCAGGAAGGAAGGTCATGAGCTGATGCTTACATGGGCAAAATCTATGATAAAGTGCAGGTAAGTATTGTGAATGGATAAGACAAGGGCATTGGGATAGTATTGGGTGGGGCTTTGTAGGCATGAGGGGGACAGGGTTGGGTGTATGGGTTAGATGATACATGGAATTGGCAGTTGTGTTTGGGGCAAGCAGGTGAACACGGGAGATTGTAAGGTACGTGATTGAGACTATAATGTTGAGAAAACACTTTAGAAGATATAATAAGAAAGGATTACTTGTTTAAGGTGTTTGTTGGGGGGCATCTGGCACAGTGTGCCCCTGGGGCAGACTTCTAGGGAGCTTGTGAGTGCTCATCTTGTCATAATGTGTTAAATCAGTAGGTGGAGACCAATAAAATGAGCAAGAAGTGTTGTAACTCCATGCTAGGGAGGCCTGATATTTTCAAACACAGGAGACGGTGTCTCTCGAGAGCATGGGTGGTCTCAATGGAAAAGGATAGACTAGTGTGTCAAGCCCTGAACATCGTTGCAAGTATCTATGAATCTTGTCTTTCAAGCAGTGAAGCATGCTTGTCACTGTGGGCCCTGAGGCAAGGGGGAGAGAGGGATAGACTAGATGGAAGAAGGGGTAAATGGATTTGATGTTGGGTATATGAGAGTCCCCTATATTGTATATGTGATCTAAAACTTTTTTGAAGACAAAATTAAAAATTCAAAAAAGGATGTAGACATAGAGGAAAGAATGGAAGAGATTGCCTTGCAAGTGTACATATAGGGCAACAGCAACAACTATTATAGTGATGAGAAGCAAATGTTAAAAACAAAATTTTATGATCTTTTTCATTTTTTAATACCCCAATTTATTTTTAATTTATTTTATTTTTCTACATTATTATGTATTGTATTTCTAATCTTCAAACCTTTCGTTACTATTTCATTGTCCTACTCATTAAATTTGGCAATATATTAGGCTTCATTTTTGAAGAAGTTTTGGATCACAGAGGGGTTCAACTATGGCAGGGGAAGAGCAGTGGTGTGGGGTGTCATTGATGGAGGACACAAGGATGGGAGGGAATTCTCAAGGGCATGTATATAGGGTATATATGCTAACATAGCATGTAGAGTTACACAAGACAACTGAGGGAGTGCTGGGTTCCTAGCTGGGGAACTTGTGTTGCAATCCCCAGTGGAAAACAATACCCAAAGTGCAAAGGCAAAGAGCAGTGAAGAAGAATGGTCAGTGTTTGGCCCTTGTTATGATTATGAGCCTGTGTGCTTGAAATTTCAACTAGACCTAGAGCTGCAGGGTGCTTAAGAATTACCTCCTGATAGCCTCCATGTTGCTCAAATGTGGCCACTGTCTAAGCCATATTCAGCATTTAAATGTATTAAATTCTCCCTAGGATGGGACATAACTTCCAGGGATGAGCTTCTCTGGAGCCAAGTGATTACTATTAATCACCAGCTGGTGATGCAACTAAAAAAAGAGCTTGAATAAACGGTGGAAATGATAAAGACAAATGAATTTATATGTCTAAGATATTTCAAAATGGGTTTGTAGGTCATCAGAGGGGTCATGCTTATGAACATTTCAGCAGGATCTCAGAGATAGCCAAAGAAGGTACAATGACAGGTACTAGTGCTCTGAGGGGTATAGAGACACACAGATTCTATGGTCATGCCAGGTCACTCTGCAGTTCAGTGTCTTGCCAGTGGGCCCTACTTTGGAATTTGTGTTCTTGAGTGTGATGGAGCTGTACTCAGGTATGACCTCTCTACACATGCCTCTTCTGTCGATTTTACTAAACCTGTGGTTGGTGCTGGGGTTGGCGTATGCTCAGGAGACTTGAATCTCTAGACTGTCTATGTGCCAACTCGGCCCTGAACCTCAGCAGAGTTGCAACACCTGCTTTGTGCTTCATTGGACTTACCCAGGTCAGCTAAAAGGGAGGTGATGATAGTCAACCACCACAACAGGGAACTGAGAGGGTCTACAGCTACAAGCAGAATTCCCTCCATTAGCCATGATTTAGAGGTGGAGATAATATAACCATCCCAGGGTCCTCTGGATGGAGGAGTACAATATGGATTAGTGTGGACTTACAAATATTATACTGTAGAATTTTTGTGACTCCAGCAATGGAAGCATTATATCATTGATTTGGAGAGAGTGGCCATGGGAGTTGATGAAGGCAGGGAGAGGGAAAAAGAGACATGATATTGGGTCATTTTGGGGACTTGACATTGTCCTGAATGATCTTGCAGAGGCAGATGCAGTGCATTATATACCCTGCTATAACTCACTGAATTGACTGGGAGAGAAAGTAAACTATTACATAAACTATAATCCATGCAGTGTAGCAATGCTCCAAAATGTACTCATCAAATGCAATGAATGTACCACGCTAATGAAAAAAGTTGTCAGTGTGGAAGAAGTGGTGGTATGGGGAGTGGTGTATATAAGAACCTCATATTTTTATTGTAACATTTAGTGTGATTTATGTATATTTAAATACATATAAAAATATATTAAAAAATTAAAAATTAAAACCTTGCAGGACAACAAACCTCACTCTCAAATAGAGCCAAAATAGAAGGAAACTTACTCTGCAGTTCTCTTCACTCCCACTCCTTTTAAAGTTAAAGGAATCACCAGCTAGGTGCACTTATCCTGAGTGAAGCCAGCTGCCCAAGGAAATGCCAGCTCACTTTTAGCACCTGATGTGACTTCAAGTGCCGGTCATTGGATGGCCTGAAATACCTCTTCAAGAGACAAACCTAAGTAGTGTTTGTCAAAGCCAGCTGTTCCCTCTAACTCTAGCCCAAATGCCTATTGCTGGGGGGAGGGCAAACCAGAAACTCCATAAGAAATCTTGTCTGTTTTCATTTCCTGTAGTTTCTTCCTATACACTAACTAAAAGGGAAATGTCTCATTTCTCCCCTCTTAGCAGTCTTAATCATAACCAACACCATGAAATACTGGAATTGGAATTTTATACAAAACCCTATTATTTATTACAATCCCTCCCTAAAGCTAACTAACAGCATAGGAGAAAATAGTCATACCTTAGAAACTCTTAGTAAATGAAACTTTCTTGCTGTTGTGGTACTGTGAAATCAGAGAGCCTTATGAATGTTAACAACATCACAGGTTGGTGATAGGCCTATTTCCCAATAAATCCTTTTGAAATAATCCTAGATAGCATTGAAAATCTCTAAGATGAAGACGACCAACTTCAGGGGAATGCAGACTCTGAAGGCACCTGTCTTTCTCACACTCATGGTTCAATATGTCATAAGTGGACCCCCTTTTTTGACCCACTTACCACTGTCTTCTTTATCCTATTTGTGGGGCCATATATTTTCAAAATTTTAACTAAGTTTATTTCTTCCATAATCAATACCTTCCAAAACAAGATATTAGTTACACAGGGATTTCAGCAAGGGAAAACCACAGTGTCAGACCTTTCTTCTCTCAACCTCTATAGAATAGCCAGAGAGGCTAATGCCTTGTTAGGCAAGGACTACTGTCCTAACCAGCACGAAGTAACTATAGAAGACTGATCATCACCCCTCAGGACCCCCTTAAGAATAAGGGCATAACCTCTCTGAGGGGGGTGATTGAGGCAGGCTATTTAGGCAAAAAGTAGAAGACAAGCCACAGCATGGCCAGAAGACAATATAGTTGGCAAAAAATTGGGACCTTGAGTATAAACTTGAGGTCCCAGCTCCTCTTTCTGTGATCTGCCCTTGGCTCTGGATATTCCAAACAGTTCTCATCATTGGTCCCACCATTGGTGGGGTAATCAATAACAGCTATGACCATCCCCTTATCATTAGGAATGGGGAAGAATAATTAAAAGTTTAAAAGGTAAATCACATGAGGCAGAATTCACGGTCTCTGACTAGAGTGGCCGGCACCAAATCTTGGTGTGTATTTCCATCTTTCTCTCCCACTTCTCAGCAAGCTCTCTTCTTTGCCTCATTTATCAAGTAATTTATTTTTACTGGCTTAACTAAAAAAAATTATAATAATTATAATAATTATGATAATTGTTAAAAAAGAACTACTGGAGGGGATGTGCCTCAAGTGGTTGCGTTCCTGCCTTCAACATGGGAAGTCCTGGGTGCTGTTCCCAGTGCCTCCTGAAAAAAACAAAAACAGACAAAAAACAATAAGGAAGACAAAGGAGAAAGCCAACTCAGGGAAGATGATATGTTTCAGTTGTTGAATGCTGGCTTCCCACAAATGAAGTCCTGGGTTCAAACCCCAGTGCCTAGTACCTCAAAAAGAAAACACTGTCTCTTCTTTGCTGTCATTATTTAAATAGATGTTCATTAGATAAAAAAGCATTAACTAAGAACAAATGAATAGCAACAACTTGGGTTGAGGATTTTAGTCACTTGAAAAGTTAAATATATGACTCACCATTAGACATTTCTTAACATATACTGGAGAGAGCATGTCCAAGCATTTCTTATGTAGATAATGTCAACAACATTTGATCATTAGAATGTTTGACAGGGATATGGTTGTTCATAAACCCTAGGATTTACCAAAATGATCAAATCATATAAATGGAGAGGTTTCCATTTAGAACATACATTTGTTAAAATAGTGCTTCTTATAATGAACCTAGGTCTTCATAAATGACTGTGCCCTCATTTAAACTATTAATAAAGACTTAAATTTCATCATTTGAACTTGACCATTTCAACCAAAAGAAATTTATTCACCACATTGAACAGCTTTATTTCTGAATGCACACTACAGGGAAAGCAATTGCTGCTAATTTCATTTAATTAACAATAAAGGATAAATGACATCAGCAAAGAAATATCAGCCAAAGGGGACCTAGGTTGCTTGTTGCATATTGCCTCATTAGCTTTTTTACAAAATATGTTCACCAGCACGAAAGATAATCATATGACTAGCAGGATGACAAAACATCTGTTGTATTAGCTCCAATAAGGCTACTGGGAATGGGTAATGACAAGCAGTGTTTTTATTTAATCAGGTTAAATGGAAACTGAGAGAAAGTCTGTCATTTGTGGCCTTGTCCCAGGCTGCTCTTTCCCCCCAAAAATAATAATAATAACTTAGAAGATAAGGGTTGCCATTTAAAATTTTATTCCTTTGTAAGTAAATGATATCCATCTGCTTTGTAATGAGTACAAAATGTTGTAGCTACAAATTGTCAAAAAAGCAAGTGCCCCTTCTCTTGAAAAAAAGCACACTAGGAACTGAGTATACTTGTTATTTCTAAGGGAAAGATTCTGATAATTTTAGAAGATACATTCTTTAACCAAAGTAGTGGCCTAATTGTTCAAGCTGTTAGTAAATGATAAAGATGAAAAGAATTAAATTCAAAGGTTTCACATTGTTTCCTAAATTTACATCCATAGAAGACTGCATTCAATTGCTGATAAGCATTTCAAATAGTTATCTATGGCAGGGATAAGTTATTCATATCATTATACGATACAAATATACAGTCCTTTTAACCATGGAAAAAATGCCTCTCCATTAACCTAAATTAAATAATAATTTTACCAAAAAAAGGTGGAAAAATTATACACATGCACCCACTCAAATATGTGTTTGTGTGAAGAAATAAATTTTTAAATAAGCAAATTTTTCATTATTTTAAAGTAAGGAATATTTCCACTTGCTATGATCTATTGGGAAATCATCCAGTTAATCCATGCTCTAAGGAACTATTGCACTAGGCAATTATAGCAGTTTGATATTATTTATGAATTCCAAAAATAATATTTAATTATGCTCATAAACGTGTCTGTTCCTCTGAGCCTGATACCTCTTGATTGTATAAGATTCAGCTGAGAGGTTTTGATTAAATTATTTTAAGATTTGGGCTTTGGTTTGAAAATGTCACTAGGATGTTCAGGGTTGAGTCCCCACCCTCTTGGTGGGCTGATATAAGAGATTCTCACAGGGAAGTAGATACACAGGAAGCAGATAAGTGAGAAAAGAAAGAAGGCTCCATTTGACATGGCAGAGGCCCTAGGAAGAGACGTGAGTCTGATAGTCTACAGCATACTTTCTCCAGAGAGCAGAGCAGCTGAGCCCAGAAAGAAATGAACCCCAGGGAGACAGATCAGCCTTATGTCGGCCTATAGCTGAGATTGGAAGAAGCTGGGACCACAGAGGTTTAAGAGGAAGGAGGCAGGCATAACCCTTGCAGACATCACCCTCAATCTTGATTCAACACATGGCAAATGACTTTGCATAGGCAAGGACCTCTTATGGTACCTTGAGTTGGACTTTTTAGCGCTTTCTACCCCAATTAAGTGCCCTTTTAAAAAGCCAACACATTTCTAGTACAGTACACCTTTTTACTGACTAACACAGCAAGGTATCATTTCATTTGAGGGAAAGGAATCTGTTGGCAAAAGATCAGAAACCATCATTGATTAAATGTTTTCCTTTTTCTTTCTGTGTGCCAAGGTTTCTCCACCAAGATGTGGACTAATTGACTGCTTGATATTGGTAAATTACACACACACACACTTATTACAATATATATTTACTATTATACTATATCTTTAAATATCTTGTCCCTCCATGTAAACAAAATATACCTGATTTTATCATTGTGAAATTCACACTGAAAAATTACAGTTTGCTTCAGAATGTAAAAACTGATTAGCTATTCTGTTGGTATCAAAGAGTGGTTTTCAAATTTCCAAGCTATGCTGTAGTAGTGGAACTTCCCGCCACCCAGGCATCTTTATGGCTGTTCAGAACCGGGGCATCTAGTGCCCCAGCTTCACAACTATTGCCTTGTCCTCTCTTTTCTGTCTCTCTAAAGCAGATTCTGAGACTCTTTCTTAGAACATAGATAAAAGTTTCATATATTTTTGTTTTATGTGTGCTAATCACATTTAGACTTACACAAAATGAACGTCCTTATATTTTCTTGTTTATATTAATTTACTTAGCTTGAATTGCTGAATATCTTGTGAACTTTGTCTAGATTTCATATATTCACAATATAATTAACTCAGTATTTGTTCAATATCTATAAATTATACATCATGGGATTTCGCCGCATGAAGGATAAACAAAGTATTTTAGCTATAAATGTACAACACAAAACAGATGAATAAAGATTGAGAGTACTTTGTGTACATTGATATATTAAGTAGCATCTTCAGGGTAGACCACATTGAAAAGATCAATTTGAACAAAAACGTGAAGTAGGTCAGGAGTTTAGGTTTCCATATATATTTCAGAAGAAGACAAAAGTCATGCAAGGCCCTTAAGGCAGAACTGTGATGAATTATTAGAGATACAAGGAAGTTCATATGGCTGGAGTGGGATGAGTAATTCTGAATTAATAAATGATGATGTCAGAGAGTTACAAGACTTGAACTCACATGGGCCTCGGAGCATATTTACCCCAGTATTGTGAGTTAAAAAGCCAAAATACAAAACTAGATTGTACATAAATGAATGGAATTGGGTCATTATATCCAGAGAGAAGCAATGCAATGTTTAGTTTACTTTAACTTATGATCTGTCCTTAGAGATATGGACAGAGTCAGCTTCCAGAGAACTTGAATCAGTATGAAATTCAAAGAAAACAATGGTCACTGCTAAAATTATCATTAAAAAAACACTAAAAATTTTGGAATTTTAAAACATTTGCAAATTCTTTTAAAAAAAAAACAATGAAAAAGAGAGATTTTTACTTACCAAAACAAACTTCACAAATTAACCATGTGTTTTGAATTAAAAGGCAAAAGTTCTAAGGAAGAAGTTTCACTTTTCTAGATGTGACAGCTATGAGACTTTTCCCCTCATATTAATTTCTATGCCCTCTCTAAATCTACTGAAAAAATGTGCAGCTTTATAACTGAATTGTTAAAGAGAAGATATTTTGAATGCTACTAGTCCATCACCAAAAAAAAAGAAAAGACCAGAAGTTTTTAACTACATCAATTTTATTGATACATGTTAATAAAGCATTAATCCATTCCAAGTGTAAAATCAATGGTATTTGGCGTATTAACATATTCATGCTTTAATTATTCAATAAATCTTAGAGCACTTTCATTTTTTCCTGTAAAAATAATAATAAACCAAACCAAACAAAACTCATCACTTCTCAATCTCTCCATGCTTTCCCTGCTGTATATAGCTTCTATTTTTTTCCTTCTCTCTATTGTATTTGTAATTATATTTTGTAAACACAGTATTATATATGCAATAACACCCATATTTGTATTTTACATGAGGTTTTACTATTTTATACAGTCATGCTACAGTTTTTAGCTTCCTTCCTGTAATACACATAACCCTAGGTTTTCCACTTCAATCTCTGTCATACACATAAAATAGCTCTTCTACTTACAAACACTAGTTTCTTTTCCAAAGATTTACAAAGTACTTTTTTTTTTTTTTACCAATTCTGCACAGATTATCCATTGGCTTCCATCTCTACCCTTCTTCTCTTTTCTGGTTATTACGTTCATGATTTTACACAAAATGCTTAGTTCATAATAGAGAAAATATAAAGTATTTGTACGTTCGTGTCTGGATTGCTTCACTTAATATTATGGCCAAAACTTTCATCCATGTCTTTTTTTTTTTTTTTTTTTTTTTAAAGATTTACTTTTATTTACTTAATTCTCCTCCCCTCCCCTGGTTGTCTGTTTTCTGTGTCTGTTTGCTGCGTCTTGTTTTCTTTTGTCCGCTTCTGTTGTCGTCAGCGGCACGGGAAGTGTGGGCGGCGCCATTCCTCAGCAGGCTGCTCCCTCCTTCGCGCTGGGCGGCTCTCCTTATGGGGCGCACTCCTTGCGCGTGGGGCTCCCCTACGCGGGGGACACCCCTGTGTAGCACGGCACTCCTTGCGCGCATCAGCACTGCGCATGGCCAGCTCCACACGGGTCAAGGAGGCCCAGGGCTTGAACCCGGGCCTCCCATGTGGTAGACGGACGCCCTAACCACTGGGCCAAAGTCCGTAAAAATATGGAACGCTTCACGAATTTGCGTGTCATCCTTGCGCAGGGGCCATGCTAATCTTCTCTGTATCGTTCCAATTTTAGTATATGTGCTGCCGAAGCGAGCACACATCCATGTCTTCATATGCTTCATGACTTCATTTCTTTTTATGACTGCAAAATATTCCAGCATTTGTATACACTACATTTTTTCATCCATTCATCAGATGATGGATACCTGGGTTATTTCCAAGTTTTAGAAATTATGAATTATGCCACTACGAACATCGGTGTGCAGATGTCTGATCTTGCCTACTCTCACTTCTTCTGGGTATATGCCTAGTAACGGTTTTGTGAAGTACTATGACAAGTCTATATTCAACTTTCTTAGGAACTGCGAAACACTCCTTCACAGTTACTGTAGCATTCTATGTTTCCACCAAGATTGAATAAGTGTTTCTGTCTCTCCACATCCTCTCCAAAATTTAGTTTTCAGACATTTTATAGTGGCCAGATGAATAAGGGTGAAATGACATATTACTGCAATTTTGACTTTCACTTCCCTACTTGCTAAAGTTGCTGAAATTTTTTTTCATGTGTTTCTTCACAATTTGTTTTTCTTCTTTGGACAATTGTCTTTTCTAGTCCTTTGGCTATTTTTTAATCAGGTAGTTTGTCTTTGTGTTTTTGGGTTGTATTATCTCTTTGTATATCATGGATATTAAACCCATCTTGCATATGTGATTGCCAAATATTTTCCCTCATTTTGTTGGCTGCCTTTTCACCCCTTTGACAAAGTCATGTGAGGTGCTAAAGTGTTTAATTTTGAGAAAGCCTCATTTGTCTTTTTTTTTTCTTCTCATGCTTTATGTGTAAGATTTAAGAAACTAGAACCATGACATTCCTCTCACCCCCAGCTTCCTTGAAGTCTATCATCCAGTCTATAACTCTCTGAGATAGCTTGGATGGATTATTCATATCAGAAAGGTTATGTAGTATTTGTCCTTCAATTCCTGGCTTGCTTCACTCAGCATAAGGTCCTCAAGATTCATCCATGTTATCCCATGTGTTTGTACTGGATCCCTTCTTATAGCTGAGTAGTATTCCATTGTATGTACATATCAAATTTTATTTATCCATTCATCTGATGATGAGCATTTGGGTTGTTTCCAACTTTTGGCAATAATGAATAATGCTGCTATGAACATTGGTGTGCATATATTGGTTTGTGTCCTTGTTTTCAGTTCTTCTGAGTATATACCCAACAGTAGAATTGCTGGGTCATATGCCAAAGCTTTAGCTAGTTTTTTGAGAAACCACCAAACTGTCCTCCAGAATGGCTGGATCCTTCTCCATTCCTACCAGTAGTGGATGATGGTTCCCATTCCTCCACATGCTATCCAACACTTGTAGGCTTCTCTTTTGATGATAGCCACAAGTCTTATGGAAGTAAGATGCTAACTAATTGTAATTTTTATTTGCATTTCATTAAGAGCTAGTGATTCTGAGCATTTTTCAAGTGATTTTTAGCCATGTTTTTTTTCTTTGGAGAAGCATCTAACAAATCTCTTGCCCATATTTTAAATCGGGTGTTTGTCTTTTTCTATTTGAGATTTAGGCATTCTTTACATATGCAGGCTATTAGTCTCCTATCAGATATATGGTTACCAAATATTTTCTCTCATTGGATAGGCTGTCTTTTCACTTTCTTGACAAACAGCTTGAGGTGCAAAAACCTTTAATTTTGATTAGGTCCCATTTTTTTCTGTTCTTTTGCGGCTTGTGCTTTGGGTGTGAAGTTCATGGAGGCATTTCCTAATACAAGATCCTGTAGATTCTTCCCTACATTGTTTTCCAAGGTCTTTATGGTCTTTCGTCTTATATTTAGGTCTTTGATCCATCTTAAGTTGATTTTTGTATAAGGTGTGAGATGGTAATCCTCTTTCATTCGTTTGCATATGGCTATCCCTTTCTCCAGGCAACATTTATTAAAGAGACCATTATCTCCCAGTTGACTGTGCTTGGTGACCTTGTCAAATGTATGACTGTGTATATAAGGATCTATATCTGAACTCTCAATCAGATGTGACCTTTCTACACATGCCTCTTCTGTCACTTTTACTGAACCTGTGGTTGGTTCTAGGGTTGGTGTATACTCAGGAGACTTGAATCTCTGTACTGTCCCAGTGCCAGCTGAGCCCTGAACCTCAGCAGAGTTGCAACTCCTACACTCTGGATCATTGGACTTACCCAGGTCAGCTAACAGGAAGGTGAAGAGGGTCAGCCACCACACCAGGAAACCAAGAGTGCCTATGACTTAAAGCAGGAGAATGGTATCCATCATCTGTATGGAATCTAAGCCCCACTACCCACAACTTCCACATTTTCCCACATAAACAACATCCTTCATTAGTGAGATACATTCACTGAAATTGATGAACACATTTTGGAGCATTGCCGCTAAGCATGCATTATAGTTACATTTTAGTTTCCACTCTCTCCTTCCCAAATCTGTAGGTTACGGCAAGATATATAGTGGCCTGCATCTGTCATTGCAATGTTATTCAGGACAATTTCCAAATCCCAAAAATGCCCCCATATTTCTCTTGCTTTTCCCTCTCCCTACCCTCAGAAACCTCAGGGGCCACTACCTCCACTTAAATGATGTAATTTCTTCCATTGCTAGAATAACAATAAGTCTATAGTAGAATATCTGTAGGTATAACTTAGTCCATATTTCATTCCCCAAACCTGAGAATTCTGGGATGGTGATGTCCACTCCACCTCTTATTGGAAGGGACCTGCAATCCCATAGGGCCAATGGATGGAACTTTCTTGATTGAAGTTGTAGACTCTTGATTCCTTGGTATGGTAGTTTTCCATCATCACCTCTTTGTTAGTTGTCCTGGGTGAGACAAATAAACTGGAGAGTAGGTGTTACATCTACAATGATATTTGGGGGCAAGCTGCCACATGGTCACCCAAAAGATTTAAGTCTCTTGGAGGTACAGCTACTAACTCTAATGCAAATTATATGGCCAAATAGAAGTACAGAAGTGCCATGTGTGTGGAAATCACAAATGAGTCCAACTTTGTCACAGTGGAGAGCATTAATTCCAAAGTAAGTCTGACTGCCAAGGCACAAAACTCCAGAGCTGTCTACACTAACTACATTGTCTGAAATGTCTGTAGAGCCCTCAGGAGCCCACTTTATGGGGTAGTATCTACTTTGGCAGTCAATGATATCTTGTTGAGATGTGCATAAGGGTTGTGCCAAATAAAGGTTAACAATAATGGAAGCTTGACATCATAAAGTCAATTAAGTGCAAAGGAGATGGAAGCACTTAATACTTATTTAAGTCAGAATAGTACATAAAAATAGCTGCTTATTAATGATTAATAAAATGTATGACCTATAAGAAACATATCAGGGTCCAACTCTTATGGAAATTCACAAGCCACTGAAAAGTTAATAAACAAGTAATGATACATGTATACAAACTTGCCAAAGGGGAAGCACCAACATCTGGTCTTTTACAAGGCTGGGAAGTCCCACTTCACAGCTGGTCAGAGTTCCATTTGGAATCATGGTCACAAGCAGAGCATCCCCTCCTATATGAGACTTTAACTGTCAGCTGAGGGACTGTCCATTTAAAGGAGGTCTGAAATCTCAGATCTTATGTCAATTGTGCAACTTTTATATGGTCAAATAATTCTGAGATGGCAGTGCCTGTCCCTGGGTGAGTGGCTAGCTCCCCAGGAAGAGACACATAGTCTCCAAAGCATCCTTTTCTACAGGGCACTATTATTCATGTAAGGTTAATCAGGAACATGAGGTTTATGGTGTGATTAAGATAAGGAAATATCTTTATATCATTTATATATGAAAATATGTAAACAATTGTATAGTAAAAATTGTGAACTTATTATTTAAAGAAGTTTATAAACAATGCAAGTTATCCGTGGTAGGGTGATGTTATATATGTCTGTTTGATGTTATAGATGTTTGTTTTGTAAGTTCACAACTATTATACTCTTGCTGTTTATGTATGTTTATGTATGAGTGATATATTTCAAAAATTTTAAAAAAGATAAGGAACTAAATAGTTCAATAATAGACATATAGATATGTGGTTGTGGTCAAGATCCTCAAGCATGTCTACACCAAGTTACTTAGTAACAGACACAGGGTTGTGTGCTTCGGACAATGATCTCCAGACATGTCTGTAGTTGGCCTGCCTGTGACTGCTCCTATGTATAAAAAGCAGTGCACGTGCTTTTTGTTTATGATCCTTCACTTAACATCACATATTAATTTACATATGTATATATCAATAAACATAACCTCTTTTTTTTTTACCTGTGTTGCAAAGTGTTTTATTTATTTTTTTTAATTTTTTTATTTTTTATTGACTTTGTAATAATATTACATTAAAAATATATATGTGAGGTCCCATTCAACCCCATCCCCCCACCCCCCCTCTCCCCCCCCCAACAACACTCGTTCCCATCATCATGACACATCCATTGGATTTTGTAAGTACATCTTTGGGCACCTCTGCACCTCATATACATTGGTTCACATCATAGCCCATACTCTCCTCCATTCCATCCAGTGGGCCCTGTGAGGATTTACAATGTCCGGTGATTGCCTCTGAAGTACCATCCAGGGCAGCTCCATGTCCCAAAGACGCCTCCACCTCTCATCTCTTCCTGCCTTTCCCCATACCCTTCGTCCACTATGTCCACTTTTCCCATTCCAATGCCACCTCTTCTATGTGGACATTGGATTGGTTGTGTCCATTGCACCTCTATGTCAAGAGGAGGGTCAGATTTCACCTGGATGCTGGATGCAATCCTCCCATTTTCAGTTGTAATCACTCTAGGCTCCATGGTGTGGTGGTTGTCCTTCTTCAACTCCATCTTAGCTGAGTGTGGTAAGTCCAATAAATCAGATTGTAGGTGCTGGAGTCTGTTGAGGCTCAGGATCTGGCTATCACATTGTCAGTCCAGAGATTCAAATCCCCTAAATATATCTTAAACCCCAACATTAACTGCACCTCCAGCACATTGGCATGAAAGTCTTATGAAGGGAGATCCCATCTGAGTCCAGATTCATCACACATAAACACCATTTCCAAAGAGGGGCCATCTGCCCTGGTAGTTAACCCCATCGGCCATGACCATAACACCCGTGGGTCTCTTTAGCCCTCAAAGGAACCAATATCTGGGGGTTGTATCTGCTTTATCTGTCTCTCTGACTCTGCTCAGTTGTGCATGAGGGCAATCCTTCTGCCAGCCTCCAGACTCTTTTTTAGAAACTCGTAGCCATATAAACTCATTTCTCCTTTCCATTTCCCCCTTACTTTAGTCAAACAGCATTTTAAAGTCATGGTATTTTATGTAGACATGGATATTCTGCTGATCCACATTGAACCTTCCGTATAAGGTCATTTTCCAGTTGCATCATCAGTTGGTAGTTGATAGTGGTCCCTCGTTGCCAGGGAGGCTCATCCCCGGGTGTCATGTCCCACGCTGGGGGGAAGGCATTGCATTTACATGCTGAGTTTGGCTTCGAGACTGGCCACATTTGAGTAACATGAAGGCTGACAGGAGGAAATTCCCAGGCACAAAGTTGTTCTAGGCCTTGTTCTTATTTTGGGATTATCAGCTCACAAGCATAGTCATTAGCATCAGGGGCTCACTGTTGAACCCTCACTCCCTCACGGTCCCCGCCACTGTACCTGGGAGACTGTCGCTGCTCCCCTAGGGACCACGACAGAGCACCACTGGCCAGGCACCCAGTACCCCCGCTACTGTGGTTTTTAATTGTTGCCAATATGAGTATATCCAAACATTACCATGCACCCTGGACATATGTTCTGTACAGCTCCCTGTCAGCCATATATCACCTGTCATTGGTACCCCATACCAGTATCCCTCCATTGCCATTGTTGAAACACTCTGTGATCCAGAACTCCCCGAAATTTGAAGCCCAATATAATTTCATGGTCCCTTACTAGGGAATGGCATATAGCGATGAGCTTAAAGGATAGATTAAGAACTTGGATAAAGTTAGATAAAGAACTTAGATAAAGAATGTTGACTTGAAAAAATTCCACATCCTATCTTTTTCTTTCCCCCCCCCCCCCTAATTATTCAGCTTTTCTTCACAGGAGTCCTAGACCCCAGCAATGTATATATATAATATACAGCACTCCCACACATCGACCAGAAAACCTTTTCCCTTCCACAGTGATACTCTTACGCCCTATTCATATCATATTTACTTAAAGTGATGTACAGAGTCTGAGACATTAGCTTTCTAACAAGGTGACTTCTGTGCTTACATTGTGGTGCATACTTTAGGATACACAGTTCTTTACATTTTTAGTTATCCTATGTTTTACATTATGGTTTACATTATCAGTCTGTCATCTCCTATATGTTATAGTGTAATATTACATGTTTTATATCCATCCTTGTGTACTCTCAAGAAACTCCTCTCTTACCCCCCATTTACTTTGGTTCCACACATTTAACGTCCATTTTCCCTTCCACCTTGGTGTCCTCAGTGATAGCCAACCTCCGTTTCCTGAGGAGCCACTTCCAGAGATAGATGGAATAGTGTTCAGGTCCTAACTTACTCAACTGCCCCAATGCCCTGGGAGCCACCCTTTCTCTCGAGGGATACAGTTACCTCTATTTGATGGCATTAGTCCTCCCCAGGATGTGGGTCCACCCCCACTCTCACTACTTGGGTTTCTACCCCATGGTGTCACCCACTCTGGCAGAATGAGCATTTAGACATTCCCCAGGAGTCCGTCCTGCATCAGACCCTCCCCTCCGAGCATTCTAAACAGGTAACCCTCTTTATTATATTTTGATATGATTTTCTCGGCATTTTACTCTCCACCAACACCTGACCCTCTCCTGGTTCGTATGCTACCCCTCCCTCCCCCCACTTATGGGCAACGTTACCCATCCGTCCCTCCCCAGCCACCCTCAAACCCGCAAAGCCCCAAGCAAAGGCAACCCCCTGCCCCCCTTTTATCTCTTCTTTGTGTTCATACTTACCACCATCTCGTCTTAAATTCGACCCCTGCAGACATCGGCTCATATCCTTCCTCCACCCTCCGATTTCCTGTAAGCCTATCGTTCAGTCTCTTGCTATCTAGGGCAGCTTGGTTATTTCAAATCATTGAGGTCATGTAGTATTTGTCCTTCAATGTCTGGGTTGCTTCACTCAACATAAGGTTCTCAAGATTCATCCATGCTATCACATGTGTTTGTAGTGTGTTTGTTCTTACAGCCGAGTAGTATTCCATTGTGTGTATATACCACATTTTATTGATCCACTCATCTGTTGATGGGCATTTGGGTTGATTCCAACTTTTGGCAATAGTGAACAATGCTGCTATGAACATTGGTGAACATATATCGGTTTGTGTTCTTGTTTTCAGTTCTGCTGGGTATATACCCAGCAGTGGTATTGCTGGATCATATGGCAAATCTATGGCTAGTTTTTTGAGAAACCGCCATACTGTCCTCCAGAATGGTTGGATCCTTCTGCATTCCCACCAGCAGTGGATGAGTGTTCCCCTTCCTTCACATCCTCTCCAGCACTTGTATTCTTCTGTTTTTTTCATAGCTGCCAATCTTATGGGTGTAAGATGGTATCTCATTGTAGTTTTGATTTGCATTTCCCTGATAGCTAGAGATTTGGAACATTTTTTCATGTGCTTTCTTGCCATTTGTATTTCTTCTTCGGAGAAGTGTCTGTTTAAGTCTTTTTCCCGTTTTTTAAATGGGTTGTTTATCTTTTTATTTTCAAGATATAGGAGTTCTTTATATATGCAAGTTATAAGTTTCTTATCAGATATATGGTTGCCAAATATTTTCTCCCACTGTGTGGGCTCCCTTTTTACTTTCTTGACAAACTCCTTTGAGGTGCAGAAGGCTTTAATTTTGAGGAAGTCCCATTTATCTATTAGTTCTTTTGCTGCTCGTGCTTTTAGTGAGATATTCATAAATCCATTTCCTATTACAAGGTCCTGTAGATGTTTCCCTACACTGCTTTCTAAGGTTTTTATGGTCTTGGCTCTTATATTTAGGTCTTTGATCCATCTTGAGTTGATCTTTGTATATGGTGTGAGATGGTAATCCTCTTTCATTCTTCTACATATGGCTATCCAGTTCTCCAGACACCATTTGTTGAATAGGCCACTCTCTCCCAGTTGAGAGGGTTTGGTGGCTTTATCGAATATTATGTGGTTGTATATGTGAGGTTCTATATCAGAGCTTTCAATTCGATTCCATTGGTCTATGTGTCTCTCCTTATGCCAATACCATGCTGTTTTCACCACCGTGGCTTTATAGTATGTTTTGAAGTCAGGTAGTGTGATTCCTCCAATTTCGTTTTTCTTTTTCAGTATGTCTTTGGCTATTCGGGGTCTCTTTCCTTTCCAAATAAATTTAATAGGTAGTTTTTCTAGTTCCTTAAAGAAGGCTGCATTGATTTTTATTGGGATTGCATTGAATATGTAGATCAGTTTTGGTAGGATAAACATCTTAATAATGTTCAGTCTTCCTATCCATGAACAAGGAATAGTCTTCCATTTATTTAGGTCTTCTTTGATTTCCTTGAACAATCTTGTATAGTTCTCGGTGTATAAGTTCTTTACCTCTTTAGTTAAATTTATTCCTAAGTATTTGATTTTTTTATTTACTATTGTGAATGGTATTTGTTTCTTGATTTCCTCCTGATCTTGCTCATTATTGGTGTACAGAAATGCTATTGATTTTTGCGCCTTGATCTTATAACCTGCGACTTTACTAAACTCATTTATGAGTTCTAGAATCTTCGTTGTAGATCTCTCAGGGTTTTCTATGTATAGGATCATGTCATCTGCAAATAATGAAATTTTGACTTCTTCCTTTCCAATTTGAATGCCTTTTATTTCTGGTTCTTGCCTTAGTGCTCGAGCAAGTACTTCTAAGACAATGTTAAATAGGAGCGGAGACAGTGGGCATCCTTGTCTTGTTCCTGAGTTTAGAGGGAAGGAGTCTAGGATTTCTCCATTGTAAACAATATTGGCTTTAGGTTTTTCATATATACTCTTTATCATGTTCAAAAAATTCCCTTGTATTCCAACCTTTTTTAGTGTTTTTATCAAGAAAGTGCGCTGTATTTTGTCAAATGCTTTTTCTGCATCAATAGATATAATCAAGTGATTTTTTTCCTTCAATCTGTTTATATGGTGTATTACGTTGATTGATTTTCTTATGTTGAACCATCCTTGCATACCTGGGATGAATCCCACTTGGTCGTGGTGTATAATACGCTTAATGTGTTGTTGAATACGATTAGCAAGTATTTTGTTAAGTATTTTTGCGTCTAGGTTCATTAGAGAAATTGGTCTGTAATTTTCCTTTCTTGTGATGTCTTTGTTTGGCTTTGGTACTAGGGTAATGTTGGCATCATAGAAGGAGTTGGGTAACGTTCTTTCTGTTTTGATGTTTTGGAATAGTTTCAGCAGGATTGGTGTCAGTTCTTTCCGGAATGTTTTGTAGAATTCACCTGTGAAGCCATCTGGCCCTGGGCTCTTCTTAGTTGGGAGATTTTTAATAACTGATTCTATCTCTCTGCTTGTGATTGGATTGTTAAGATCATCAATTTCTTCTTTTGTCAATATGGGCTGTTTATGTGTTTCTAGGAATTTGTCCATTTCCTCTAGATTGTCATTTTTGTTGGAATATAGTTTTTCAAAGTATCCTCTTATGATAGTCTTTATTTCTGTGGGGTCAGTGGTGATATCGCCTTTCTCATTTCTTATTTTGTGTATTTGCATCTTCTCTCTTTTTTTCTTTGTTAGTGTTGCTAAAGGTTTGTCAATTTTGTTAATCTTCTCAAAAAACCAGCTCTTGGACTTGTTTATCTGTTCAAGTGCTTTCTTATTTTCTATTTCATTTAGTTCTGCTCTTATCTTTGTTATTTCCTTCCTTCTTCTTCCTGTTGGGTTGCTTTGTTGTTGTTTTTCTAATTCCTTCAAATGTGCAGTTAGTTCTTCAATTTTTGCTCTTTCTTCTTTTTTGAATATATGAATTTATGGCTATAAACTTCCCTCTCAGTACTGCTTTTGCTGCATCCCATAAATTTTGGTATTTTGTGTTATCATTATCATTTGTTTCAAGGTAGTCATTGATTTCTTTTGAGATTTCCTCTTTGACCCGCTGTTTTTCTAAGAGTGTGGTGTTTAATTTCCAAATCGTGGTGTGAAATCTGGGCTTCTGTCCCTTGCAAATCTCCAGCTTGACTCCACTGTGGTCAGAGATAATGTTTTGTATGATTTCAATCTTTCTGAATTCGTTCAGCCTTTCTTTGTGGCCTAGCATATGATCTATCTTGGAGAATGATCCATGTGCGCTTGAGAAAAATGTATATCCTGCTGTGTTTGGGTGTAGCGATCTATATATGTCTATTAGATCGAGCTCCTCTA
Organism: Dasypus novemcinctus; assembly: GCF_030445035.2. Lineage (NCBI taxonomy): Eukaryota > Metazoa > Chordata > Mammalia > Cingulata > Dasypodidae > Dasypus > Dasypus novemcinctus. The sequence goes on along the minus strand of NC_080704.1, from coordinate 142,007,355 downwards.
ATATACTATTCAGATGTTTTGTTTCTTTGGTGATTCTCTTTTGAGATGTTCTGTCCAGAGTTGATAGTGGTGTATTAAAATCCCCCACTATAATTGTAGATGTATCTATTCTTTCACTTAGTTTTTCCAGCATTTGCCTGACGTATTTAGAGGCACCCTTGTTAGGGGCATAGATATTTATGATTGTTCGATCTTCTTGACAGATTTTCCCTGGGACTAAAATGTAGTATCCTTCTTTGTCTCTCACAATTGTTTCACATTTAAAGTCTATTTTGTCTGATATTAATATAGCTACTCCTGCCTTATTTTGGTTATTGTTAGCTTGTATGATTGTTTTCCAGCCTTTCACTTTCAATCTCCATGCGTCTCTGGGTCTAAGATGTGTCTCTTGTAGACAGCATATGGATGGGTCATATTTCCTTATCCAATGTCCCCGTCTGAATCTTTTGATAGGTGAGTTTAATCCATTGACATTCAGTGTTATTACTATCAAGGAATTATTTGTCTTAGCCATACTTTGATTGGATTTGTGTTTGTCATATTTTGTTTGTATATTTTTTTGTCTTTTTTGTTGTTGTTGTTGTTCTTATACTCTCCTCCAACTTTGCCTTTCCTGTTTTTTCCTTTCTTCCTGCAGCACTCCCTTTAGAATTTCTTGAAGGGGAGGTTTCTTGTTGATATACTCTTTCAGTTTCTGTTTGTCTGCGAATATTTTGAACTCTCCATCATATTTGAATGCTAGTTTAGCTGGATAACGTATTCTTGGTTGGAAATTTCTTTCCTTTAATACCTTGACTATATCATACCACTGTCTTCTTGCCTCCATGGTTTCAGAAGAGAAATCAGCACTTAATCTAATTGAGCTTCCCTTGTATGTGATGGTTTTCTTTTCTCTTGCTGCTTTTAGGATTTTCTCTTTGTCTTGAGCATTGGATAATTTGACAAGTATATGTCTTGGGGTGAGCCTGTTGGGGTTTATGACTTGTGGAGTGCGCTGTGCTTCTTGGATATGTACATCTGTCTCTTTCAGTATATTTGGGAAGTTTTCAGCCATTATTTCCTGCAACACTCTTTCTGACCCCTTTCCCTTCTCTTCACCTTCTGGAATGCCTATAATACGTATGTTTGAGCGTTTTGCATTGTCATTCAGGTCCCTAAATCCTAATTGGATTTTTTCTATCTTCTTATTGACCCCTTCTACTATCTGTTTGATTTCTGATGTACTGTCTTCCACATCACTAATTCTCTGCTCTGTCTCTTCTAGTCTGCTGATATTTGCTGCCAGTGTATTTTTGATTTCTTGAACTGTGGTGTTCATTCCCATCATATCTGTTATGTTTTTGCGTATGTCTGCAATTTCCCCTCCAAGTGATATCTTCATGTTGTTAACCTCTTTCATTACTGCATCAAATTTGTCGGTGATAAATGTTCTAAGATCTTTCATTGCTTGTGCCAAGTTTTCTCCCCTTCGTGATTATTGGTTTGTTGATTGGATTCAGCCATGTTTTCCTGATTATTGGTTTGGTTTGTAGATTTTTGTTGCTTTCTGGTCATCTCTTTATTTTGACGAATTTAGTCAGTTCCTTAGCTTCTTTGTCTGCTCTTGGAGGTTAATTAGCTGTTATTTTTGCATAGGTGTTATATCTTCTCTTTGTCAGATTTTTCTTCTTATTCTAGTTACTTGTTGTTGGTTAAGTTCACTTTAGAGGAAAGTATTAGTGTTGGGGAAAGGCAATTGTGTAAGCAAGGGAAAAGTGTAAAGTTGTATTGGTGATGTATGTTAACAAAGCAAGAATATGAGATCTGGAAGGATGGAGGTTAGATTCATGTAGATTGTATAGAGTTATAGCTGTAGGTAGAGTACCTTTTATGAAGTAGATGACTGAATTTGGGAGGAATATGGTATGAACTACAAAGCTATTGTTTTCATGAGAGAGGGAGAAAGAAAGGAGAGGTAATAGTTTCAAGAGTGGATAATAGACAGAAAACAGAACAAAGGTATTAGAAATTAAGAGTTAGACACTTTGTGGATCAAAGAACGGGAGGTTGGGGGTGGAATATAGGAGAGACAGTAGATGATAGTGGATATCAAGATGCAGGGGAAGGGGGATAGTGTAGGTAGCCTAAATCAGTTCACACAGAAATGAGGCAGTGGAGGATCGGAAAACCCAGCAAATGTGAGGTGTTCCCTGTAGCACCTATTGTGTACTTGAATTAAAATAAAAATAAGTGGAAGATGAGGGACAAGAGGGAAAGAGAAAACCGAAAAAAAAAAACTAATTATAAGAAAGACAAGAAGAAAGGAAGAAAGAAAAAGAGGATGGGCAAAAGGTGGGGAATGGATAGGGAGAAGAGAGATACAGGTATACACGTGTCACAATTGCAACACTAATTAAAACAACAACTTCCCCCCGCTTTGCCCTAAAACCCCCCGTCTGTCTGCCCAAATGGGTCTGCAAGCACTTCCCTTCCCACAAACCCCCAATAGGCCGCCCAGGGCCCACGAACTCCCCAGTACTGTAGATGCTCCAAAAAAAAATAAAATAAAATAAAATAAAGTAAAATAAATTAAAAAAAAGAACAGAAACCCCTCCGCAGGCCCGGCTCCGCCCGCTGCGGAGGCTTGGACCGGCTCTGCCCGGCTCCTTACGCCGCCTTGGCCTGGCCTGGCTCCGCCCGGCTCCGCTGACTACAGCGGCCCAGCCGGCTCCCGCGTCCACCTCCCACCACCGTGGCCTGGACCGGCCCCGCCCGGCTCCGTACCCGCCGCGGCCTGACCCGGCTCCGCCTGGCTCCGCTCGCTACAGCAGCCCGGCCCAGCTCTGGCGTCCGCCTCTCGCCACCGCGGCCTGCACCGGCCCCGCCCGGCTCCCAAACATAACCTCTTGAATGACCTTCCAGCTCACTTGGAAGTCTCTTAGCCATATAAACTCCTTTTTCTTTACCTTTTCTTCCTTTTGGTAAATGTATTTTTCCAGTTGCATTGCTCCATGTTACCTGGTAATAATCCCTCAGTGCCAACAAGGCCAATTGCTGGGAATAATGTCCCATGCTTGGGGGAAGGTAATGTATTTATATGCCGAGTTTTACTTAGAGAGAGGCCAAGTTTGAGCAACAAGGAGGCTCCCAGGAGGCCATATAAAATACTAGGCTAAGTTTCCATTTCAAGATTAAGAGTTCCTATGCACACACGTAAATATCAAGGATCCATCAATAAGCCACCCTCCTTCACCTGTCCTTGCCCCTGTTCTTGGGGGATTCTTGCTGATCCTTTGGATAATGTGGCAGAGCACATGACAATAGGAATTTGATTTACTTTTGGTTCTTGTATGAATTTCAACACACCACGACAACTGGAACACAATTATATGCCTTATATGTATGCCCAGGTGAGCTTCTTCTCATGTATCGACCATCACTGACACCCCACACCAGTAATTCTCCCCTGTCTCAGTTATAACATTTCTGTTGTCCAAAACTTTTTCAAAAATGAAGCCAATGCATGAATCAAATACAATTAATAAGAAAATGAAATAATAATAATAGTTTTAAAATTAAGAAATAAAATATAGAAACATTTAAAAAAGAAAAAAAAATTCGGGTTAAGAAAAATAATGAAAAATATTTTTTTTAAATTTTTGGACATTTTGACTTGCATCACTGTAATACATGTTGTCCTATATGTACAGTGGCATTTTCTTCCATTTATTCCCCCAGTGTCTTACTTTTTTCATTTTGTCCTCAAAGAAGTTTTAGGTTACAGAACAGTCATGTGCTCAATACAGAGGACTCCCATATATCCAAAACCCTCCCCCTTTCCCACTTCCCCTATTAATAGCATTTTATATGAGGATGATCCATTTGTTAAAACTGATGCACTGATACTGAAACATAGCTACCAAAAAATTGCAAATGGTTTACATTACAGTTAACATTTAAGGCCATATGCTCTTATAAACTTTAATGCAATTCAACATGGCCAGTATCCATCATAGCAAGATCATGTAGACCACTTCCATTGCTCCCAAAATGCACCCTGTTCCAACTCTTCTATTCCTCACACCGCTTACCTTCAGAACCCATGGCAAAAATCAAGCTTCACTCCTTGAAGGACAAGATTCGTAATTGAATAAAACAGCACAGAGAACTTGACACACTGGTATGTCCTACCCTATTAGGCACCAGCCATTCTCTAGAGAGACTCCTGTCCCTCTATTTGAGACCATAATAAGCCTAGCCATGATGGGAGTCCACCACCTTGCCACTCATTATGTGGATCCCAGGAAGGCTAAGAAAATTCCTAAAACTGTAGTTTCAACCATGTACCTGCCTATCACCAGTGCTCCCTTGCTCTCTTCCCCAGCCCTCCCCCTAGTTCCATAGACAGTCCAACCCACACTTCACACCCCAAACTCCTGACAAACCAGAACTACCCAACTTAGCACTATCATTACACCACATCATGCCACTCCACTATACAACTACACACTTCCACCTTATCATAGATTTTGTCCATATGAGCATTGACTCACAACTTGGCCTCCCTTTCTATTTTGTGTAAACCTCTCTTGCAGACTCTAGCTCTCTGAGTTGGCTCAATTTGTTTAATTCACGTCAGAGAGGTCATGTACTATTTGAACTTCCATGCCTGCCTTGCTTTACTTAACATAAGATCCTCAAGATTCATCCTTGTTATATCATGTGCTAATACTGTACTCCTTCTTACAGCTGAATAATAATCCATTATATGTATATACCACAATTTGCTTATCCATTATTTTTTTAATACCATGAGATTCATTTTTTATTTTTATTAACTTTTTTAAAGATATATACATCACACAAAATATTACATTAAAAAATATGAGGTTCCCATATACCCACTCCCTACAACCCCCACCTCCCCCACATCAACAGATTCATTCATTAGTGTGGCACATTCATTGCATTTGAGTAATACATTTTGAAGCACTGCTACAGAGCATAGAATATAGTTTATGTTGTAGTTTACACTCTTTCCCAGTCCATTCAGTGGGTTATGGCAGGATATATAATGTCCTGCATCTGTCCCTGCAATATCATTCAGGGCAAATCAAAGTCCTGAAAATGCCTCGATATCATACCTCTTTATCCCTGTCCCTGCCTTCAGCAACTACTCTGGTCACTATCTCCACATCAAGGATATAAATTCTTCCATTGCTAGAGTCACAATAATACTAAAGTAGAATGCCAGTAGGTCTTTCTCATCCATATATTATTCCTCCATTCTAAGAATCCTGGGATGGTGATGCCCAATCCACTTCTAAATAGAGATGGGTGCTTAGATCCCACATGACTGATTGATGAGATTCTCCTGCTTGCAGCTGTAGACACTCTCAGTTCCTTGGTGTGGTGGTTGACCATTCCCAACTTGTTAGCTGACCTGGGCAAGTCCAATGAACAAGACAGTAGGTGTTACAACACTGCTGAGGTTCATGGCTCAGCTGGCACATGGACAGTCCAGAGATTCAAGTTTCCTGGGCATACACCAAAGCCAGTGCCAACCACAGGTTCATTAAAAGTGACTAGAAGAGCTATGTGTAGAGAAGTCACATCTGAGTCCAACTCCATCACACTTAGCAGCACAAATTCCAAAGTAGGGACCACAGGCAAGGCTATGAAATCCAGAGATATCTGCCATGACTATAGGACCTGAGTGTCTCCATAGCCATCAGGAACATCACTACCTGGGGTTATATCAACTTTAGATGTCTCTGAGCTTCTGCAGAGATCTGCATAAGCACAGCCCCTCTGAAGAACTCCTGGCTCATTTTGAAGTATCTTACCCATGTAAACTCATTTGTCTTTACCATTTCCCCCTTTTATTAAAGAACTTTTTTCCAGTAGTGTCACCAGCTGGTGCTTGGTTGTAATCCCTTGACACCAGGAAGGTGCAACCCTGGGAGTCATGTCCCATCCTGGGGGGAAGACAATGCATTTATATGCTGAGTTTAGCTTAGAGAATGGACCATATTTGCACAAGATGGATGCTCTCAGGAGGTAAATCTTAGGCAACCTGCAACTCTAAGCCAAGTTGAAATTTTAAGGACACAGGCTCAGAAGCATGGTCATCAATATCATCCTTCTTCACTGGTCTTTGTCCTTTCACTTGCAGGGTTGTTAGTGCTCCATTCGGGAATGTGAGATAGCAACCCAGGATGGGGACTGAACACTCCCTCAGTTAGTTGTCTTGTGAAACTCTACCCATTATGTCTATACCCAATGAACATCTGACTACACACACACACACACACACACACACACACACACCATATGCATGCCCTGGAAAAATTCCTTCCACACATGCATCCCCTACCAATGACCCCCAAACAACTACTCCTCCTCTGCTATAGTTGAACCTTTCTGTGAACCAACACATCTTCAAATTGAAGTCTAATATAATGCTAAATTTAGTTAATAGGAAAATGAAATGGCAATGATAGGTCTAAATGTTAGAAATAAATACATAATAATTTAGAAAAACTAAAATAAAGTAAAAATTAATTGGGGTATTAAAGAAAGGAAAATATTATAAAATATTTTTGACTTGGACATTCATCATTGTAATAGGTATTTCCCTGTATGTACAGTGGCAAGGCAATATCTTCCATTTCTTCCTCAGTGTCTTACATCTTTTATTTTATGTCTTCAAAGAAGTTTTAGGGCACAGTAAAGTCACATAGAGAATATAGGGGGCTCCCAGATACCCAACATTGTCCCCCACCTCAACTCTCCACAGAAATGATCATTTTAAATGTCAATGTTACATTTGCTACAACTAATGTGCAAATGCTGAAACATAGCTACCAATAATGGTTACATTATGGTCTTACATTATGGTTTATATTTTAGACTGTACACTTTTATAAAATTTGGGTTATATTATGCTTTACATTATGGTTTACATTTTAGACTGCAAACCTCTTCAAATTTTTGGTGAAATTTAAGATGGCCTGCATCCATCACTGCATGATCATGCAGAACACATCTATTGCCCACCAATTACCCTCTCTTCCATCTACTCTATTCCTCAAACCCTCCTCCCTGAAGTCCACAGCAAGAACCAAGCTTCACTGCTTGAAGGACAAGAAGCATAGATACTTGCAACAATGCTGAGGGCTTGACACACTAGTCTGTTCTCCCCAATTGGGAGCCACCCATGTTCTCCAGAGAACCCCTCCCCTCAGTTTGAGAACATCAGGTCTCCCCAGATGGTGTTACAACTTCCCAATCGTTGTATGGGTCTCCATCCACTGAGAGAAAAAACTATGACAAGATGAGCACTCACATTCCCTAGAAGCCTGCAGTAGGTGCACCCAATGCCAGATGCCCCTCATCAAACACCTTAAATCCATATCACATCCTTATTGTATTTTCTAAAGTTTTCTCAACATTATTGTTTCAAACAAATATATGACAATCTCCCATGTCCCCCTCTCTCATCCAACCCTCCCCCATTTCCATGGACCATATGACCCATCCTCCCAACCCTAGCCTCCTCAAGCCTGCAAAGACCAACCCAATATTATTGCTATACACCTGTCTTATCCCTTCACTGCACAACTGCTTACCTCCACATTATTATAGATTTTGTACCTGTAGGCATTGGCTCACAACCTTTCTATCCCATCATATTTCTTGTAAGCTTATATTCCAGTCTCTAGCTCTCTGAGTCAGCTTGATTTGCTTAATTCATATCAAAGAGGTCATGTAGTCTTTGTCCTTCAATGTCAGGTTTGCTTCACTCAATCTGAGATGTCCTCAAGATTCATCCATGTTATCCAGTATGTTAGTACTGTATTCCTGCTTGCAACAGATTAATATTCGATTGTATGCTTATACCAAATTTTGTTTATCCATTCATCTTTTGAATGGGAATTTGGATTGTATCCAACTTTGGGCAATAGTGAATAATGCCACCATCGACATTGGTGTGTATATATGGGTTCATGTCCTTGTTTTCATTTCTTCTGGGTATATACCAAGCAGTGGAATTGCTGGCTCATATGGTAAATCTGCATGTAGTTTTCTGAGGAACCACTGAACTGTCCTACACAATGACTGGATCCTTCCTCATTCCCATCCAGCAGTGGATTAGGGTTCCCATTCCTTCATATACTCTCCAAAACTTGTAGTATTCTGATTTTTTTCTCTATTTTTTAAATATTACATTAAAAAATATAAGAGGTTCCCATATACCTCCCACCCCCCTCACCCCTCTCTTCCCACATCAACAACCTCTTTCATCATTATGGGACATTCATTGCATTTGGTTAATACATTTTCCCATCAGTCTAACGGGTGTAAGATTGTATCTCATTCTGTTTTTGATTTGCATTTCCCTAATAGGTAAAGATGTTGGTCATATTTCCATGTGCATTTTAGACATTGGTATTTCTTATTAGAAGAAGCATCTTTTCAAATGTATCCCCCCCTTTTTTTAATTGTTTGTCTTTTTTTTTTTTGAGAATAATGATTTCTTTATATATGTTTCTTACTATGTTCCTATCAGATAAATGGTTACCAAATATTTTCTCCCATTGGATAGCCTGTCTTTTCACTTTCTTGATAAGTTCTTTTGAGGTGCCATAGGTTTTAATTTTGAGGAGGTCCCATTTATCAAATTTTTCTTTCACTAGTAATACTTTCAGTTTGAATTTCATGAATCTATTTCCTATTACAAGGTCTGGTAGGTGCTTCCCTATATTGTCTTCCAAGGTCTTAATAGTCTTTTCTCTTATATTTAGCTCTTTGGTCCATCTTGAGTTGATATTGTATAAAGTGTGAGATGGTATTCCTCTTCCATTTTTTTGCATATGGATATCCAGTTCTCCAAGCACCATTTGTTGAAGAGGCCATTCTCTCCCAATTGAGTGGGCATGGTGGCCTGATTGAATATCAGATGACTACATATGTGAGGATCTATACCAGAACTCTCAAATTGGTTGCATTGGTCTGTATGTATATCCTTGCATCAATACTAAGCTGTTTTGACCACTAAAGATTCATAGAATATTTTAAAGTCAGGTAGGGTGATTTCTTTAATTTCAGTTTTCTTTTTCAATATGCCTTTGGTTATCCAGGGCATTTCTCTATTCCAGATAAATTTCATAGTATTATTAGTTCATTAAAAAATACTGTGTTGATTTCTATTGGGAGTGGATTAAATATGTAGATCAGTTGGAGTGGGATAGACATCTTAATGATATTTAGTCTTCTTATTCATGAACAGGGAATATTCTTCCATTTATTTAAGTCTTCTTTGATTTCCTTTAACAGTGTTGCATAGTTTTCTTTTACATCATTAGTTACATTTATTTCTAGATATTTTATTTTTTAATTTCTATTGTAAATGGTACTATTTTTTCTTTATTTCCTCTTTAGATTGCTCATTATTGGTGCACGGAAATGGTACTGATTTTTGCACATTGGTATTTTAACCTGTGCCTTTACTTAACTCATTTTTAGATTCTAGAAGCTTTGTTGTAGATTTCTCAGGGATTTCTATGTATAAGATCATGTCATCTGCAGATAGTGAAATATTGACTTATTCCTTTCCAATTTCGATGCCTTTTGTATGTTTCTTGCCTCAGTGCTCATGCAAGTAATTCTAACTCAATGTTAAGTAGGAGGGGTGATAGTGGCCATCCTTGTAGTCTTCCTGATTTCAGAGGGAAAGTTTTGAGGATTTCACCATTGCATATGTTAGCTGTGTGTTTTTCATATATACCCTTGATCATGTTCAGAAAGTTTCCCTCTATTCCTATCTCTTGCATTGTTTTTATCTGGAAAGGGTGCTATTTTGTCGGATGCTTTTTCTGCATCTCTACATATAATCATGTTTTTTAAAAAATCTGTTTATATAGTATATTACATTGTTTGATTTTCTTATGTTGGACCATCCTTGCATAGCAGGGATGAAACCCAATTGATCATGGTGCATAATTCATTTGATGTGCTGTTGAATACATTTAGCAAGTATTTTGTATGGATTCTAGCATCTAGTTTCACAAGAGTGATTGGTCTCTTATTTTCCTTTCTTTTGATGTCTTTGTTTGGTTTTGGTGTTAGTGTAAATTTGGCATCATAGAATGAGTTAAGTGATGTTCCTTCTACTTCAATTTATTGGAAATTTTAAGCAAATTGGTATTAGTTTTTTCAGGAATATTTGATATGATTCACCTATGAAGCCATCTGGTCCAGGGTTCTTCTTAATTGGGAGGTATCTAATGACTGATTCTACATCTTTACTATTGAATGATTTGTTGAGGTCATTAATTTCTTCTTTTGTGAATGTAGACTGCTTATGTGTTTCTAGGAATTTTTTCAGTTCCTCTGAGTTGTATTCCTTTTTGGCATGTGGTTTTTCAAAGTATTCCCTTATGGTACAAGGTCCAAATCCTCTTATATACTATTCAAAATCTTTGTTGCTTTATTGATTCTCTGTTGAGTTGCTGTGTCTAATGGTGATGATGGTGTATTAAAGTCCCCCACTAAAATTGTAGAGGCATCTATTCCTCCAAATAATTGTTCAAGTGTTTGCCTCATGTATTTTGAGGCACCCTGTTTAGGAGCATAAATGTATATGGTTGTAATTTCTTCTTGAAAGAATATCCTTTTACTAATATATAGTGTCCATCTTTGATTTCACAATTATTTTCAGTTTAATGTCTATTTTTTCCCAATGTTAGTATAGCTACTTCTGCCCTATTTTTTGGTTTTTGTTTGCTTGTCAGTTTGTTTTCCAGCCATTCACTTACAAACTCCTTGAATCCCTGGGTCTAGAGTTGCTTTCTGATAGACAGCATATGGATAGTTATATTTCCTTATCCATTCTGCTAATCTATTTTTTACGAACTCCTACAAATTGCAATTAGGTCTTCAACTTTAGCTTCAATTTTAGCTAAATATATGAAATTTATAGCAATGATTTTCCCTCTCATTAAAGCTTTGGCTGCATCCCACATGTATTGATAGGTTGTGCTGTCATTTTCATTAGTTTCAAGGTAGATACTTATTTCTTTTGATATTTCCTCCTTTACCCACTTTTGTCTAAGAGTATGTTGCTTGAATTACATATCACTGCACCTAATCTGGTTCTCTGGCACTTGCAGATTTCCAGCTTCATTCCATTGTGGTCTGAGAAATTATTTTATATGATTTCAATTTTTATGAATTCATTGAGATTTTCTCTGTGGCTTATCATGTGGTCTATCTTGGAGAATAGTCTATGTGCTCTTGAGAAGAATGTATACCTGCTGCATTTGGATGTAAGTGAAAGAATAGATGCCTCTACAATTATAGTGGGAGATTTTAATATACCACTATCAACTTTGGACAGAACATCTCAATAGAGAACCAATAAAGAAACAAATACTTTGAAAAATATATTAGAGAAGCTGGACCTAATAGACATATACATAACATTACACCCAAATGCAGCAGGTAATCTGCTAATCTATTTTTTCTTGACTGGTGCATTAACCCATTAACTTTGGGTATTATTACTCTCAATTAATTACTTACATTAGCCATATTTACTTTGGATTTGTGCATGTTATATGCTGTTTTTATTTCTCTCTCTCTCTCTTTTTTTTTTTTTTTTTGCCTTTTTAGTTGTTCTTACACTCTATTCCAAATCTCTGTCTCCTGTTTGGTTTGTTTTTCTCTCAACCTACAGAACTTTTAAAATTTCTTGAAGTGTATGTTTCTTATTGGCATACTCTGTTTCTGTTTATCAGGAATTTTTTGAATTCTTCATCATTTTTTTATGCCAGCTTTGCTGGATAGCGTATTCTTGGTTGAAATTGTTTTTTCTTGTAGTACCTTGACTACTTCATACCACTGCTTTCTTGCCTCCATGGTTTCAGATAAGATATCAGTACTTAATCTTACTGAGCTATCCTGGTATTGATGGTTCTTTTTTCTCTTGCTGCTTTCAGTATTTTCTCTTTGTCCTGAGCATTAGGTAATATGAAAAGTATATGTCTTGGATTAGGTCTCTTGGGTTTTATACTGTTTAGGGTGTGCTGTACTTCCTGGACTTGTACATGCTTCTCCCTCATTAGGTTTTGGAAGTTTTCAGCCATTATTTACTCCAGGACACGTACTGCCCCCTTTCCCTCTTCTTCCTTTTCTGTGAGGCCTATAATGTGTATGTTTGTGTATTTGGTGTTGCCACTCAAACCTCTAAGTCTCTGCTGGATTTTTTTCTATTTTTTTATCTATCAATTCTACTATTTGTTTGATTTCAGATGTAATTCTTCTACATCATTAATTCTTTCACTAATTCTTTCCTCTACCTTTTCAAATCTACTGTTGTTTGCTGAGAGTGTATTTTCAATTTTTGAATTGTGCCATTCATCACCATCATATCGATTAACTTTTTGCATATGTTCACATTTTCTTCAAAATGCTATGCAAATATTTTCTTGATATCCTTTATCTCTCCCTTCACTTCATTAAGTTGGTTCATGATATTTGTTTGGACAGCTTTGATTACTTGTTCAATGTTCTTTTCCTTTTCCTGATTTTTAGTTTGTTCATTGGAATGAGCAATGTCTTCCTGATTATAGGTATAGTTTGTAAATTTTGCTTCTGTATCTTAATGCATTTATTCAGATGATTAGCTTCTCCCTCTAATCTTGAGTTTTATTTAACTGCTGTTTGTGTGTGTGTATTAAGATTTCTCTTGATATTCTATTTTCCTTATTCTATTTCCTTATTGTTGTCCAAGTTCCCTTGAAGGAAAAAGATTAGCATGAGTGAAAGCAAAAATGTAAGAAAAGAAAAAGTATAATACTAATATTAATAGTTAAAGTTTGCATAAGAACCCTATAAGACCTAGGAGAATGAATGTCAAGTTCAAGTAAGCAGTGTAGAGTTATTGGAATAAAAAACGTGCAGTCCCTACAATGAAATGGGAAACTGAATATGGAGAAGAATATAGTATGAATGGAAAGGCCAGAGTTATGAGGAAAGAGGGAAACAAAAAAGAAAGGAAAAAAAAAAAACAGAAAGAGTTAATAAAAGATAAAAAAAAAACCAAAGTAACCCCAAAGGAACAGGAAAGAAAGTGGCAACAAATATTAGAGCAGAACTAAATGAAATAGAAAATAAGAAACCACTAGATAAAATAAACAAAACAAAGTGCTGTTTCTTTGAGAAGATCAATAAAATCAACAAATCCTCAGTTAGATTAACAAATTTAAAAAGGGAGATAATGCAAATACTCAAAATAAGTAATGAGAAAGGGGATATCACCACTGACCCCAAAGAAATAAAGAGTACCATAAGAGAATACTTTGAAAAACCATATGCCAAAAAGGAATATATACAATGTAAACTATTATCTATGTGGTGCAACAGTGCTCTAAAATGTATTCACCAAATGCAATGAATGTGCCACAAAGAGATGGGAGGTTGTTGATGTTGGAGGAGTGAGTTGGGAGGGCGGGGGGTACATGAAAATCTCTTATATTTTTTGAATGTAACATTTTTTGTGATCTATGTATCTTCAAAAATACAATTAAATAGTATGGGGTAGGAGGTGGGGAGTGGTGTATATGGGAACCTCTTATGTTTTTTATTGTAATGTTTTGTGTCATCTATTAACTTTAAAAATGTCAATTAAAAATAAAATATAAAATATACAAATTAAAGGTATTTTTGACTATTCATTGCCCCCATTCCATTCTAAGAAATGATAATTGGCTTTTTCATTTTGACAAAATGCTATTGGGGTTTTTATTGTGATTGCATTGTAAATCAGTTTGGGTAGAATTGACATCATAATGATATTTAGTCTTCCAATCCATGAACCTGAAATGTTCTTTCATTTGCTTGACTTCTTCCATTTTTTTAAAGATTTATTTTATTTATTTCTCTCCGCCCCCCCCAGTTGTCTGTTCTCTGTGTCCATTTGCTGCGTGCTCTTCTTTGTCTGCTTCTGTTGTTGTCAGCAGCATGGGAATCTGTGTTTCCTTTTGTTGCATCATCTTGTTGTGTCAGCTCTCTGTGTGTGTGGCTCCATTCCTGGGCAGACTGCACTTTCGTGCTGGGCGGCTCTCCTTATAGGGTGTACTCCTTGTGCATGGGGCTCCCCTATGCAGGGGGCACCCCTGCATGGCAATACACTCCTTGCATGCATCAGCACTGCATGTGGGCCAGCTCCACATGGGTCAAAGAGGCCCTGAGTTTGAACCGCAGACCTCCTATTTGGTAGACAGATGCTCTATCCATTGGGCCATGTCCGCTTTCCTCTTCAGTTATTTTAAGCAATATTTTGTAGTTTTCTGAACATAGGTTCTTTATGTACTTCTTTAGGTTTATTCCTAAATATTTAAATCTTTTAGAAAATTTTGTAAGTGAATTATTTTTCTGATTTCCTCCATAGATTGCACATCATCAGTGTATATAAATGCTACTGATTTTTGCATATTAATAATTTATCCTGCCATTTTGCTGAACTAGTGTATTAATTCTAATAGTTTTGCTGTAAAATTTTAGAATTTTCTAGGGACAGGATCATATCATCAGTGAATAGTGAGAGTTTTACTTCTTCTTTTCCTATTTGGGTGCATTTTACTTCTTTATCTTGCTGAATTGCTCAAGCTAGAACTTATAGCACAATATACAATAACAGCGGTCACAGTGGGCATCCTGGTCTTGTCCCTGATCTCAGTGTAAAACCTTTCATTCTTTCACGATTGAGTAAAATACTAGCTGCAGGTTTTTCACTTATATACATTATCATATTGGGAAAGCGTCCTCCTATTCACATCTTTTGGAGTGTGTTTTCAATAAAGGGTGCTGTATTTTGAAAAATGTCTTTTCTACATCATTCAGGAGGATCATGTGATTTTTCTTTTTCAGGATAACATGGTGGCTTATTACACAAATCATGTTTCATCTGTTGACCCACTCTTGTATACCTGGGATAAAACCCAAATGATCATGGTGTGTAATTCATTTAATGTGCTTTTGGATTCAGTTTGCAAGTGTTTTGTTGAGGATTTTATTTTGCACCTGCATTCATTAGTGATATTAGTCTGTAAATTTCATTTTTTGTCATAGCTCTTACCAATTTTGGTATTAGGGTGATTTTAGTTTCAAATAATCAGTTTGGTAGTGGTCTTCCGTTTTTAATTTTTTGGATGATTTTCCACAATATTGGTGTTAGATCATCTTTGAATGATTGGTAGAATTTCCCTGTAAGCCATCTGCTCCAGAGCTTTATATTTTTGGGAGATTTTTAATAACTGTTTCAATCTCCTTATTTGCAATTGGTTTGTTGAGGTCTTCTATTTCTTTGAGATTCAGTGAGAGTTGTTCATGTGTTTCTAGGAATTTGCCATTTTGTCTATAAGTGTAAGTTGGTGATGTACATTTGCTCATATTATCCACTTATGATGTATTTTATTACTGTGGGGTCAATGATAATGACCCCTTTCTTGTTTCTCATTTTATTTGATTTTATCTTCTCTCTTTGTGTGTTTGTCAATCTATCAATTTTTTTTTTCTACTTTGGTGAACTTCTCAAAGAACCAAATTTTGTTTCTGTTGCCTATTGTGTTTTATTATTATTATTCTCAATTTAATTCAGTTCTACCCTTACTTTCATTATATATTTCCTTCATCTGGCATTGGAATTAGTGTGCTCTTCTCTCTCTAGTTACTCCATGTGTGCAGTAATGTCATCAATTTTAGGTCTTTGTTCCTATATAATATAAGCATTAAGGGTTATAATTTCCCTCTCAGAAATGCTTTTGCTATGTCCCATACATTTTGATATGCTGTGTTTTGGTTCTCAGTCATTTTGAGATATTTACTGATTTCTCTTACAAATTCTTCTTTGACCCACTGATGGTTTAAGAGTGTGTTTTTTTTTAATCTCTAAATATTTTTGAATGTTCTTTTTAGCCTGTCATTGATTTCCATCTTGATTAAATTATTAGCAAAGTACTTTGCATAATTTCAGTCTTAAAATTTATTGAGACTTTTCTTCTGATCCAACATATGGTCTAACATGGAGAAGGGTCCATGAGTACTGAGAAGTATGTATTTCTTTCTGACTTGGGGCATAAGTCTCTATAAATGTCTGTTAGTCCTAGTTCATTTATCATATTATTCAAGCTGTTTCCTCACTTATGCTCTCTCTTAATGTTCTTTTGAATGCTGAGATTGCTTATTGACATTTCCAAATATTATTGTAGGAATATCTCATTTTCCATTCAGTTTTCCCCATGTGTTTTATCTATTTTGGGTCCCACTTGTTATGTGCATACATATTTACATTCTTAAATTTCATCTTGGTGAATTGCTCCTTTTTAATATATACTGATCTACTTTATTTCTTATTTTTGCATGTAAAATGCATTTTTTTTCTGATATTAATATCACTTCTTCAGATCTTTTTTGGTTACTATTTAAATGGCATATATTTTTCCAATCTTTCAATCTTTCACTTTTGCCCTGACTGTGTTCTTATAGACCATTAATATTCACTGTTATTACTGTAAAGGCATTACTTGTTCATCCATTTTTTCATTTGTCTTTCCATTTTCCTATCTTACTATTATCTTTATTTTTACCCTTTTAGTTGCCAAAATAATGATCTTCATTTCTAAGTACTTCTTCAAGTATTTTGCCCTTCTCTTTTCCTTTCATGCTGCAGCATTCCATTTTGTATCTCTTGTATATCTCATCTGTTTGTAACAAATTCTCTAAACTTTTGATTTTCTGTGAAGATTTAAATTTCACTCTCATTTCTAAAAAAACAGTTTGGTCAGCTAAAAATTATTGTCTGGCAGTTAATCTCTTTCATATCCTTAAATATATCATATCACTGCCTTCTCTCCTCCATGGTTTAATAGTAAGTATTTCAGAGTGGGTCTATTTGAATTTATTATTTTTGGGGTGCATTGTCCTTCTTGGATGTTAATGTTTGTCTCTTTCATACGGGTTGGAAAATTTTCAGTCTTTCTTTCCTTAAGTCTTCTTTATGCCCCTTTTCCATTATCTTCTCCTTCTTTGACACATATAATACACAATTTTGTGCATTTTCTCTTGTCAATCAAATCTTGAGACCCTGCTCACTCTTTTGCATTTTTTTTTTCTGTACTACTGTCTTTTCAAGTTCAAATGCTTGGCATCTAATTTACTAATTCTATCATCTACAAAATTAAATATGCTACTAGTTAATTTTAATTTCATCCAAAGTATCTTTTTCCACTTAAGCTCTGTTACTTTTCTTTAGAGGTTTTCACATAGTTTGTTATGCTCATCTTAATAACATCCTTTATCTTTTTTACCATATTTGTCTTAAACTCATTGAGTTCATTTAATAGATTTGTATGGAATGCATTTCTTATTTTTCTCAAATCCTGTGTCTCCTTAGGATTTTTATTTGTTCCTTTTTTTTTCAATTATTTATTTATTTTTAAAAATTACATTAAAAAAATATGAGGCCCCATTCAACTCCACCGCCCCCACCCCCCACTCCCCTCACAGCAGCACCCTCTCCCATCATCGTGACACATCCATTGCACCTGGTAAGTACATCTCTGAGCATCACTGCACCCCTAGTCAATGGTCCACATCATAGTCCACACTCTCCTACGTTCCATCCAGTGGGCCCTGGGGGGATCTACAATGTCCTGCAATTGTCCGTGAAGCACCACCCAGGACATCTCCTCGTCCCAGAAACGCCTCCACATCTCATCTCTTCCTCCCATTCCCCAAACCCAGCAGCCACCATGGCTATCCTTCCCACACCCATTCCACATTTTCTCTGTGGACATTGGATTGGTTGTGTCCATTGCACATCTATGTCAAGTGGGGGCTTAGATTCCACATGGATACTGGATGCACTCCTCCTGCTTTCAGTTGTAGATACTCTAGGCTCCATGGTGTGGTGGTTGACCTTCTTCAACTCCATGTTAGCTGAGTGTGGTAAGTCCAATAAATCAAAGTGTAGGAGCTGAAGTCTGTTGAGGCTCTGGGCCTGGGTGTCATATTATCAGTCCAGAGATTAAAATCCCCTAAATATATCTAAAACCCCAGCACCAACTACAGTTCCAATAAAGTAGCATGCAAGTCTTGTGAAAAGAGATCCCCTCTGAGTCCAATTCCATCACGCAGAAACACCAGCTCCAAAGAAGGGCCATCTGCCATGGCAGTGAACCCCATCTGCCATGACCATAGAACCTGTGGGTCTCTTTATTCCTCAAAAGAACCAATAACTGGGGTTGTATCTACTTTATCTGTCTCTCAGACTCTGCTCAGTTGTGCATAAGGGCATTCCTTCTGACAACCTCCAGACTCTTTTTTAGACACTCATAGCCTTATATACTCATTTCTCCTTTCCATTTCCCCCTTACATTAGGTCAAACAGCATTTTGAAGTCATGTTATTATATGTAGACAGGGATATTCTGCTGATCCATGTTGAACCTTTAACTCAAGGTCCTTTTCTAGTTGCATCTTCAGCTGGTATGTGGTAGTGATCCCTCGGTGCCAGGGAGGCTCATCCCCCGGTGTCATGTCCCACGCTGGGGGGAATGCACTGCATCTACATGCTGAGTTTGGCTGTGAGAGTGGCCACATTTGAGTAACATGAAGGCTGTCAGGAGGAAACTCCCAGGCACAGTGCTACTCTAGGCCTTATTCTTATTGCAGTTGTATAGGCTCAAAAGCATAGCCATTAGTATCAGGAGCCCACTGTTGGGCCCTCCTTCCTTCCTGGTTCTTGCCATTGCACCTGGGGGACTGCCGCTGTCCCCCAGGGTCCATGACAGTGACCCCCCGGCCAGGGGACCAGTACACCCCCAGCTGTTGTTTTTAATTGTTTCCACTATGACTATATCTAGACATTACTATATACCCTGGGCATATGCCCTGTATAACTCCCTGTCAACCATATATATCCTGTCAATAACATCCAATATCAGTATTCCTCCGCTGCCATTGTTGAACCACTCTGTGATCCAAAACTTCCTGTAAAGTGAATCCCACCATAATGTCAGCTTGACAAGACTCTTAGATCACCAAAATTCATATATACAATATACAGTACTTTCCCAGATTCACCATAAAACCTTTTCCCTTCCACAGCGATAATCTCTTAACTTATTCATATCATATTTCCTGAAACTGATGTACAGATTTCGAGACAATAGCTTTCAAACAAGATGACATCTGTGCTTACTATGTGGTCCATACTTTAGGTTGTACAGTTTTCTAAATTTTTTAGTTATCCTATGTTTTGCCTTATGGTTTACATTATTAGTCTGTCGTCCCCTATATGTTTTTGGTGTAATATTACATGTTTTATATTCATCTTCGTGTAGTCTCACAAAACTCCTCTCTTGCCCCCATATTTACCTTGGTTCCATCCATTCCACATCCATTTTCCCCTGCCCTTGGGGCCCACAGAGACAGGCAATCTCAATTTCCCGAGGAGCCACGTCCACAGATACTTGCAGCAGTATTCAGGGCTTGACTTTCTCAACTGCCCTAATGCCCTGGGAGCCATCCCTTCTCACTAGAGATACAGTTCTCTCTATTTGACGGTATTAGCCCTCCCCAGGATGTGGGTCCACCCCAACTCTCACTTCTTGGGTCTCTTCTCAATGATACAACCCACCTTGGCAAAATGAGCCTTCAGCTATTTGCCCAGAGTCCGTCCCGCATCAGACCATACCCCCTGAGCATCCTAAACCGGTAACCCTCCTACTTATACTTTGATACGATTTTCTCAACATTTTGTTCTCAACGAACACCTGACACTCTCCCATGTTCATATGTTGCCCCTCCCTCCGTCCAATTTTTGGACAATATTACCCCTCTGCCCATCCCTAGCCCCCATCAAACCCACAAAGCCCACCCAAAGGTAACCCCTTGCCCCCATTTTGTCCCTTCTTTGTGCTCATTCTTACCACCAGCTCATCACAGATTCCACCCCTACAGACGTTAACTCACATCCTTCCTTCACCCCCCGATTTCCTGTAAGCCTCTTTTCTGCTGTCTAGCTCTCTGAGGCAGTTTGCTTATTTCATATCATTGAGGTCATGTAGTATTTGTCCTTCAATGCCTGGGTTGCTTCGCTCAGCATAAGATTCTCAAGGTTCATCCATGTTATTACGTGTGATTGTAGTGTATTTGTTCTAACAGCCGAGTAGTATTCCATTGTGTGTATATACCACATATTATTGATCCACTCGTCTGTTGATGGGTATTTGGATTGATTCCAAGTTTTGGCGATAGTAAACAATGCTGCTATGAACATTGGTGTCATATATCTGTTTGTGTCCTTGTTTTCAGTTCTGATGGGTATATACCCAGCAGTGGTATTGCTGGGTCATATGGCAAATCTATGGTTAGACTTATGAGAAACCGCCAAACTGTCCTCCAGAATGGTTGGATCCTTCTGCATTCCCACCAGCAGTGGATGAGTGTTCCCCTTTCTTCACATCCTCTCCAGCATTTGTATTCTTCTGTTTTTTTCATAGCTGCCAATCTTATGGGAGTAAAATGGTATCTCATTGTAGTTTTGATTTGCATTTCCCTGATAGCTAGAGATTTGGAGCATTTTTTCATGTGCTTTTTAGCCATTTATATTTCTTGTTTGGAGAAGTGTCTGTTTAAATCTTTTTCCCATTTTTTCAATGGGTTGTTTATATTTTTGTTTTCAAGATTTATGAGTTCTTTATATATGCAAGTTATAAGCCTCTTATCAGATATATGGTTGCCAAATGTTTTCTCCCATTGTGTGGGTTCCCTTTTTACTTTCTTGACAAACTCCTTTGAGGTGCAGAAGTCTTTAATTTTGAGGAAGTCCCATTTATCTATTTGTTCTTTTGCTGCTCGTGCTTTTGGTGTGATAGTCATGAAGTCATTTCCTATTACAAGGTCCTGTAGGTGTTTCCCTACACTGCTTTCCAAGATCTTTATGCTCTTGGCTCTTATATTTAGGTCTTTGATCCATCTTGAGTTATTCTTTGTATAAGGTGTGAGATGGTAATCCTCTTTTATTCTTCTACTTATGGCTATCCTGTTCTCCAGGCACCATTTGTTGAATAGGCCATTCTCTCCCAGTTGAGAGGGTTTAGTGGCTTTATCAAATATTATGTTGCTATATATATGAGGTTCTATATCAGAACTTTCAATTCAATTACATTGGTCTGTGTGTCTCTCCTTATGCCAATATCATGCTGTTTTCACTACTGTAGTTTTGTAGTATGTTTTGAAGTCAGGAAGTGTGATTCCTCCAATTTCGTTTTTCTTTTTCAATATGTCTTTGGCTATTCTGGGCCTCTTTCATTTCCAAATTAATTTCATAGTTAATTTTTCTAGTTCCTTAAAGAAGGCTGTCTTGATTTTTATTGGGATTGCATTGAATGTTTAGGTCAGTTCTGGTAGGATAGACATCTTAATAATATTCAGTCTTCCTATCCATGAATGCGGTCACCCCTCGGGCTGAAGTGTGGTTTGCTGGCCTGGCAGGGGAGCGGCCGCGGTAGGCCTAATTCCGCTGCCACCATAATAGGGTGGCTGGTCGGACTCACCGCCACCCCTGAAGGAAGCTCGGCATGGGCGCAGAGTGCCCTCGGGTCTCCCCTTCTCGGCAGCCATGCTTCCGCGGCCGCCCCTCCTCCCAGATGGCGCCACCCGATGCCTTGTGGGGCAGCACCCTTCTGCTTCCTTCTCCCTAGGGCAGAAAATTCCAGTCTGCCCTTTTCCCCTCCCCCGACAGCAGCAACAGCCAGGCGTGGGCGGGAAACTCAAGTCTGCCCTCCACCCCAGCAACAGCAGCCACCAATCCCTAAACCCTGCCCCTTCCCCCAGCAACAGCGACAGCCAATCCCTAACCACCACCCCTCCCCCATCCAGTACCGCCCACCGACCTTTCACTGGCAACCAATCAGAACAGGGCGTGGCTTTGACCAATCAGCCTTCCCCAGCCCCTATAAAACTGTTGCCTCTCCCTCAGTAAAGTGGACTTGCGTGTTTACCTTGTCTCCGCGGTAGTTCTTCTGCCGTGCGCCCTCCAGTCCTGAGAGCCCCCGACAAGGGCCTGGCCTCCCTTGTCCCCAGTTCGTCGCCTGATTCTCCGGGCGACCCCTTCATCACCGGCTTCGCCCGGCGACCCCGTCAGCCGAACCGCGCAACCCCTTGTGAGATCGATCCCTCGTCTGCTGCCGGACCGACCCCTTGTCCCAAGTGGGACCGACCCCTCGTCCCAAGCGGGACCGACCCCTCATCCAGAGCTGGACCGACCCCTCGTCCACAGCCAGACCCCACCTCTACCGACCGAGCAAGCCGCCGCACATGAACAAGGAATATTCTTCCATTTATTTAGGTCTTCTTTGATTTCCTTGAACAGTCTTGTATAGTTCTCCATGTATACGTTTTTTACCTCTTTCGTTAAATTTATTCCTATTTGATTTTTTTATTTACTATTGTGAATGGTATTTGTTTCTTGATTTCCTCCTGATCTTGCTCATTATTAGTGTACAGAAATGCTACTCATTTTTGCACATTGATTTTATAACCTGTGACTTTACTAAAGTCATTTATGAGTTCTAGAAGCTTTGTTTTAGACCTCTCAGGGTTTTCTATGTATAGGATCATGTCATCTGCAAATAATGAAATTTTGACTTCTTCCTTTCCAATTTGAATGCCTTTTATATCTGGTTCTCGCCTCAGTGCTCGAGCAAGTACTTCTAAGACAATTTTAAATAGAAGGGGAGCCAGTGGGCATCCTTTTCTTGTTCCTGAGTTTAGAGGGAACGATTTTAGGATTTCTCAATTGTAAACAATGTTGGCTGTAGGTTTTTCATATATACTCTTTATCATATTCAAAATATTTCCCTGTATTCTGAGATTTTGGAGCGTTTTTATCAAGAAAGTGTGCTGTATTTTGTCAAATGTTTTTTCTGCATCTATAGATATAATCATGTGATTTTTTTCCTTCAATCTGTTTATATGGTGTATTACATTGATTGATTTTCTTATGTTGAATCATCCTTGCATACCTGGAATAAATTGCACTTGGTCATGGTGTATAATTCGTTTAATATGTTGTTGAATATGATTAGCAAGTATTTTGTTAAGTATTTTTGCATCTAGGTTCATTAGAGAAATTGTTCTGTAATTTTCCTTTCTTGTGGTGTCTTTGTTTTGCTTGGTACTAGGGTAATTTTGGCATCTTAGAAGGAGTTAGGCAATATTCCTTCTGTTTTGATTTTTTGGAATAGTTTCAGCTGGATTGACGTTAGTTCTTTCCGGAATGTTTGTAGAATTCAACTGTGAAGCCGTGGGCTCTTCTTAGTTGGGAGGTTTTTAATGACTGATTCTATCTCTTTGCTTGTTATTGGTTTGTTAAGATCATCAATTTCCTCTTTCGTCAATATGGGCTGCTTATGTGTTTCTAGGAATTTGTCCATTTCCTCTGAATTGTCATTTTTGTTGGAATATATATTTTCAAAGTATCCTCTTATGATAGTCTTTATTTCTATGGCATCAGTGGTGAGATTGCCTTTCTCTTTTCTTATTTGGTGTATTTGCATCTTCTCTCTTTTTTTCTTTGTTAGTCTCGCTAAAGGTTTGTCAATTTTGTTGATCTTCTCAAAAAACCAGCTCTTGGTCTTCTTTATCTTTTCAAGTGCTCTCTTATTTTCTATTTCATTTAGTTCTGCTCTTATCTTTGTTATTTTCTTCCTTCTTCTTCCTGTTGGTTTACTTTGTTGTTGTTTTTCTAATTCCTTCAAATGTGCAGTTAGTTCTTAAATTTTTGCTCTTTCTTCCTTTTTGATATATGTATTTATGGATATAAATTTCCCTCTCAGTACTGCTTTTGCTGCATCCCATAAAATTTGGTATGTTGAGTTATCATTATCATTTATTTCAAGGTAGTCATTGATTTCTTTTGAGGTTTCCTCTTTGACCCACTGTTTTTCTCAGAGAGTGCTGTTTAATTTCCAAACCGTGGTGTGAAATCTGGGCCTCTGTCTCTTGCAAATTTCCAGCTTCACTCCACTGTGGTCACAGATATTATTTTGCATGATTTCAATCTTTCTGAATTCATTAAGCCTTTCTTTGTGGCCTAGCATATGGTCTATCTTGGAGAATGATCCATGTGCACTTGAGAAAAATGTATATTCTGCTGTGTTTGGGTGTAATGATCTATATATGTCTATTAGATCCAGCTCCTCTAATATACTGTTCAAATTTTTTATTTCTTTAGTGGTTCACTTTTGAGATGTTCTGTCAAGAATTGATCGTGGTGTATTAAAATCCCCCACTGTAATTGTAGATGCATCTATTTTTCTACTTAGTTTTTCAAGCGTTTGCCTCACATATTTAGAGGCGCCTTGTTAGGAGCATAAATATTTATGATTGTTCGAAGTTCTTGACAAATTGTCCCTTTCACTAAAATGTAGTATCCTTCTTTATCTCTCACAATTGTTTTGCATTTAAAGTCTATTTTGTCTGATATTAATATAGCTACTCCTTCCTTTTAAGAATTTGATTTGGGCCCATGCCTGGCGAGGGTGAAGGACTTATGGGGACTTCTTTCTTTATGAAGAAAAAGGCACCGTAATCATAGTCGCTCATGTAGAGTCGGTTTCCCCAGGTGCGGCTGTGTAGCCAGCCTTCATTTTCAGGGTTTTTGACAGTGAGCGTGATACTGTCCCAGCATTTTTTATCTTTGAAAGAAAAGGAGAGGTAGAGGTCCTTATTGGGAGCTCCTGACCATCCATAGGCCATGGTTTTGCACCCCCAGGAGGGGCAGTAATAGTGCGCTGGGTCATGGCAGCCTCTGGCCGTGGAAGGGAAAATATAGAAGCCTGAGATCTCATGATTATAGGGGCCTTGGAGGCCTGTAATTGAACTGTACCAGCACCGGTGAGTATTGTGTGTAATGTCATGAAGGGAACCACCATTGGCGAAAGGAAGGTTGGCAAGATTACATATGTGCACTGTAAAGGAGTGCGTATGTGCACTGTAATGCAGTGACATTAAAGCTAAGGATCTTTTCTTGCTGCCAGAGGGTGAGTGTCCAATTGTAGGGTTGGTGCGAGGAGTTGGAGAAGGCGGGCGGGAGAAGAGGAGTGAGGAGGAGAAGGACTGGATACTGGCGAGCTTCAATCTTCTGCTCTATTGCCATTGCTCTCTTCTTATACAGGTGGAGTAGGTTCGTCCGCTGGCGGTGGGCTCTCTGGTGTCTGATCAGTGACCGGCCGGACGAGGCGTCCCGGGATCCAAAGAGGCTGCGGCTCGGAATCTGGAAAGACACAAGCAAAACCTCTCCCTTGGGCAAGGAGGTGGGCTGGCCCCTGCCAAGTATTATTTTTGGGGTCTTTCCAATGAACTAGAGGGGCTTGGGTGGGGTGGTATGAGGGGCCCCAGTGCTTATGGACAGGAGATAGCCCCTCCTCATCAAAGGAGAGGAGGTTAAGATGAATAAGGCAGGAAGTGATGACGTCTTCTGGTGTCTTCAAGGGATACTCCTGCCTTTCCTTAGGAATTAGGAGCTTGAGTTGCTGATTGACATGCTCGACGATGCCCTGTCCTTGCGGGTTGTGTGGCATGCCGAAGTGATGGGTAATCTTGTAGAGCTGTAGGAAGGCTGCGAAGGCAGTACTTCGGTAGGCAGGCCCGTTATCTGTCTTGAGGTCCCAGGGCACTCCCATGAAGAGAATGGCTTGGCGCAGGGCTCGGATGGCGTGCTTTGCTGTTTCTCCAGGCAAGGGAACAGCTTAGCACATGCGCGAGAAGGTGTCAACAGCGACGTGCACGAATTTGAGCTGTCCGAAGGAATTGACGTTTGTGACGTCCATTTGCCATCTGGAGTTGGGGCGGAGGCCGCGGGGGTTGATTCCTTGTGGCTGAAGAGGCCCGAGGGGCAGGAGAGGAGCACAGGTGCGGCAGGAGCGCACTCGATGCTTACAAGTCTCTATAGGCAGGTCTGGAAAGAGCCAGTGAATGGAGGGCGCAGAGAAGTGGAACTGCACATGCAGGAGTTTGGCTTGGTTGATAGTATCTCCAGCGTTGGGAGGCTGAGGCGCCGTGTGGCTGGCAAGAGCGGCAGCGGTGGAAGGTTGCACAGCTTGGTCGGCCACTTCATTTCCAGCGGTCAGTGGGCCTGGGAGGCCAGAGTGGCTTCTGATGTGTGAGATGAACCATGGATGACATCTAGATTCTAGTTGACGCTGAAGGAACTCAAGCGCCTTGTCGATGGGCGAGTCTGTTGGGAAAAAGGTGGCGAGGGGCAGGGCGCGACATGCTTGTAGGGTGTACAAACTGTCTGTGAAGATGTTCTAGGGTTGGTCCACGCACGCGTGTAATGCAACAGCAACAGCGAGCAATTCTTCTACTTGGACGGAGAACGCGTTGGCGAACAGAAGAGTCTGCGGCTTCCCAGCTGAGGGAGTGTAGATGATGGCAGCGTAGCTGGTCTTGGAGGCATCAGTGAAGATGGTGACAGCATGAGGAATAGGCTTCTGTGCGGGAAGCAGATGGAAGCAAGGGGAGAAGGGCAGTTGAGTGATGCCCTGCAGGAGCCGGTGATGCGGGTAATGGTTGTCAAAGGAACCTCTGAACACTTCTGCGAGGACTTGCATGTCTGCGTCATGCTGGAGCAAGTTGGTGGTGGCTCGGGCGTCGAATGGCCAGATTATTTGAGCAGGTTGGACACCGTAGGTATGCATGCTCTGGTAGACTAGGTTGGTGGCAAGAGTGATCCATGCTCGAGTAACCGGGCCGATCTTTGGAAGCTTGCTCTTCGCCATGTGAACCCAAAGTAATGGCCCATCTTGCCAGAGGAGTCCGGTGGCTGTTCCTCGTGTGGGAAGGATGAGAGCTTGGATGCTCTTGCCAGGATCATGTCGCTCAAGTCTGCAGGTTTTGAGTGCTTCATTTACTGCCTGTATGGCTGCTCGGGCCGCCAGAGTGATGGTAATTTTCCGAGCAGTGGCTTCTGGAGGTTGGCCCTTGGTCTGCAAGAGAGAAAAGAGGGGCTGGAGCTGGGCGGTGGTGATGGGGAGTGCGGACCGCAGCCAATTGATTTGTCCGCACAGTTGCTGCAGCTCAGCGAGCGAAAGTTTTGGCGGGGTGGTCAGCTCTGGTGCTAATGGAGTGATGGTGTGATGGAAGCGGAACCCCAGGAAATAGAAGGGTGGTTGAAGGGGAACCTTGTCTGGCTGGACCGCTAAGCCAATTTGGGTGAGGAGACTAAGAAGGTCTTCAAGGACATTTTTGAGTTCTTGAGCGTCCTCATGGGCGATAAGCAAGTCGTCCATGTAATGAATGATAAACGCGTGCTTGCGCAATGGAGCGACTGCACGGTCAACATAGAGCTGACAGATGGCTGGGCTGTTGCGCATTCCTTGTGGGAGTACTGTCCATTGGAAGTGCTGTGCTGCCCCTTGATGATTTGTCCATGGCACAGTGAAGGCGAATCGCGGACAATCGTCCGGGTGGAGAGGAATGGAGAAGAAGCAGTCTTTGATGTCAATGATTGTCGCATACATGTACTGTGGAACTGTGGTGGGGTGTGGACACCCCGGTTGCTGTGAGCCCATCGGCTTGATATGTTTATTGATTTCCCTCAGATCATGGAGGAGGCAGTACTTTCCGTTGCTCTTCTTCAGAATGACAAAGACAGGTGAGTTGTACGGGCTGGTGGAAGGTTCAATGTGTCCTGCTTGTAGCTGTTCTTGAACGAGGGTCTCAAGAGCTCTCAATTTATGGGATGGAAGAGGCCACTGTTCAACCCAGATGGGTTCCTCTGTGTCCCATTATAGAGGAACGGGTTCAGGCAGTGTAAGATGAACAGTGGCGCTTATTATTGGGGGGACTTTTGGACTGTGGAGGCTGCCGTGGTGAGGATTGCTCCCATCTGCTCGAGGATGTCTCGGCCCCAAAGAATGTTGGAGATGGTGGAGAGAATGAGGCGGCGGAAGTGGCCATGACGGCCCTCTCTGCCTTCCCATTTGATGGTAGTAGCGCACCTCCAGGAGTCTGAGGAGCCCGTGGCTCCAATGACTTGCGGCCCTTGCTCAAGGGCCCAATGGTTGAAGGCAGCGATTTCAAATGGGATACAGGAGATTTCTGCTCCAGAGTCGAGTAGACCTTCTAGCCATTGGCCTTCGACCTTAAGCTCCATGAGGGGCTTTGTCCCTTTAATGGGAACAGTCCACATCACGGTTGAGGTGGGCGTGGCATTTTGACCTCTTGGGTGCGGGGCTGAGGCCTGCTCCGGGAGGTGTTTAAAGGTGGCTGGCTGGCATTGGTTGAGCAGCAGTCACGAGCCCAATGGTACCCTTTTCCGCACTTAGGGCATGGGGTAGGTGTCCTCGGCGGCGAGGTGGAATAGCCGGGACAGTGGTCGCATGGGGCAGCATGGCAGGCTGAGCGTGAGGGCATTCTCGGGCGAAGTGACCTGTCTCTCCACATCTGAAGCAGTCAGAAGAGATGGCGAGGGCTGTAGCTATAGCCTTGGCCAGAGAGGTGGCTTGTGGATTCAGGTTGCGACAGGCCAGGACCCAATCATGCACCCCTTTGTCTCTCATGGTGAGGATGACCTGTCTGCAGACCTCGTTCGCTCCCTCTAAGATGAGCTCTCTGGCGAGAGCTAGCTGAGCTTGCTCCCCAACGACTTTACGCTTGCAGGCTTCAGCGACTCTTGAGACAAAGGTAGAGAACTCTTCATCCTTGCCCTGTGTCAGTTGGGTGAATTTCTGAGGCTGAGAGGTGGCGGTGTTGCGGAAGGCTCAGAGGGCGACTTCCCGGAGCCGAAGCTAAAAGCCAGGCGGGGCATTCCGGTAACAAGCAGGGTCAGTATATCGCCCGGTGCTGGTGTATGCGTCCGTAGGGTCCTGAATGCCTGCCCTGGTGTTCTCGGTGACAAGCCTTTCTGCCTCTGCCTGGAAGTGTGCTCTCCATTCAATGAACTGCCCTGGCAACAGAATGGCACAGCCTAGGGAGACCCAATCGTATGGGATGACCAGCTGTGTACCGAGCTCCTCCAAGAGTTGCTGAGCATATGGGCTACCAAGACCATCCTCTTTTACTGCATGCCTGAGATTCTTAATTTCATCAGGAGTGAAGGGATACCAGTCATGCGGGCGTTGCGCTGTTGCGTTGGCATTCAGCAGATAGAGGTGCGGAGTGCACGGAGCACACGGAGGCTGCCCCCAGCCTGCGGGACTAAGCTGTCCTCGAGGGAGAGGCAGCGGTGCCAGGAGCAGTTGAGCAGGGGGGGCGCCGGCATGGCTCAGTGGGCCCCCAGAGTCTGTCCAAGTATCAGTGTCCATCCAGGCTGGTGTCAGCGGCCTTGCTGCCCCTGCGTGTCCCCAAGATGGTGCTGGCCCTCCTTCCAGTGGACCACAAAATGGCGGCTGCGGCACTTCCGGTGGCGCCTCGGCCTGTCTCCAAGATGGCATTGGCCCTCCTTCCGGCGGACCACAAAATGGCGGCCGTGGCACTTCCGGTGGCGCCTTGGCCTGTCCCCAAGATGGTGTTGGCCCTCCTTCCGGTGGACCACAAAATGGTGGCTGCGGCACTTCCGGTGGCTTATAAGATTGCGGCGGCCCACACTCTGGTTCGCCCGAAGATGGCGCCACCACAGGAAGGGGTGGGTATAGGGAGCTGGAATTTCCGCCCACCTGCCCCCCTGGTGGGAACTTCCCCCTTTCAGGTGGAGAAGAAGGAGGAAGTTCACCATCTTGGTGGCAGCAGCCTTTAGGAGGGTTCCTCTCAAGATCAGCGTTAAGCTGATCTGACAGACTCATTGTCGGAATCATCAGGAGGCGGCTCCCCCTCTTCAGAGTCGCAATTGAGGGGGTGCTTTGGGCCTCATGAATTGCTGTAATAGGCGTCTTTCAGAGCGGGTGCGCCGAGAAGACAAGCACGGATGCCCACGAGCGTGGGCAGAAGGCCCGGGGGGAACGACCTGCCGTCATTCTCCATCGAGGAGGTAACGCGATCAATTAGGCATGTGTAAGTTTCTGGGCTCCAAAGGTGGCAGGTGGCCAGCCACGGATTGAAGGGTAGAAGGAGGTCCCAGTACTTTTGCAGTAGGCATAGGGAAACCCTGACGCCGTTAGTATCTAAAAGGCCAGCAAGTGCCCTGACTTGCGGCACTAGACGGGAAGATAGACGTGCGCCCATCTTATCTGCCGGTGGCCGGTATATGGGGGTCCTTACCTTGAGAGCGCGGCGGAGTGGTGGGAGTGGAGTCCCATGGGGGTGGGACGTCAGTCGCGTTGGACCTGCCCCATGTTGGGCGCCAGAGTGCACGGGAAGCCTCTTCTTGACGGGGGCAGCTGGAGGGGTCAAGAGGGCCGCACTTAGCGGGGTTCGAGGCTGCGGCAGATGACCCTGGGGGCTCTCAGGCGTGGATGACGCACGGTGGAGGGAAGGAAGAAGCCGCGGAGACCAGGTCTGTGCACAAGTCCATTTTATTAAGGAAGTACAGTGGGTTATATAGAGAATGAGGAGGGTGGGGGGAAACGTAGCTTATCAGGATAGGCAAAAGCATGGAAGGACTTGTGGTTGTCTGCTGTAAGCAGATGCTAGGGACGGGGGCAGATATTAGGTCAGTCCTGGATGGTTGGCGAAGGAAGTGGGTTGCAATTAGGGGCAGGGATCTGCTATCTGAGCCACTAGGACAGCTGTTTGAGGAGATAGGCCAACACCTGTTATTATATGTAGACAAGGATATTCTGATGGTTCACGATGAACATTTAATTCAAGGTCATTTTCTTGTTACATCATCAGTTGGTACTTGGTAGTGATCCCTCGGTGCCAGGGAGGCTCATCCCCATGTGTCATGTCCCATGCTGGGGGAAGGCATTGCTTTTACATGCTGAGTTTGGCTTTGAGACTGACCAAATTTGAGTAACACAGAGGCTGTCAGGAGGGAACTCTTAGGCACAGTGCTGCTCTAGGCCTTGTTCTTATTTCAGGTGTATAGGCTCACAAGCATAGTCATTAGTATCAGGGGATCACTGTTGGACCCACATTCCTTCCTGGTCCTGGCCGTTGCACCTGGGGGAATGCCTCTGCTCCCCTAGGAACCATGACAGAGCACCCGGCCAAGAACGCAGTATCCCCCCAGCTGTTGATTTTAATTGTTTCCACTATGAGAATATCCAAACATTTCTGTGCACCCTGGACACATGCCCTGTATAACTCCCTATCAACCATATGTCCCCTGTTAATAACATCCCATACCAGTATTCTTCCACTGCCATTTTTGAACCACTCTGTGATCCAAAACTTCCTGAACAGTGAAGCCCGATATAATGTCAGTTTTCCTTAATAGTAAAATGGAATATAGTGATGCATTTAAAGGTTAGATATAGAATACATATTGATTTGGAAAAACTCTACATCCTATCTTTTTCTTTACTTTTTTCACTAATTATTGAGCTTCTCTTCACAAGAGCCTTAGATCACAGAAATTCATGTATACAATATACAGTACTCCCATATATCCATTATAAAACCTTTTCCCTTCCACAGTGATAATCTTTTAACTTATTCATATAATATTTACTGAAACTGATGTACAGATATTTAGACAATAGCTTTCAAAAAAGGTAACATTTCTGTTTGCATTATGGTTTATACTTTAGACTATACATTTTTCTAAATTTTTTAGTTATCCTATGTTTTACATTATAATTTACATTATTAGTCTGTCACCCCTATATGTTTTTGGTGTAATATTACATGTTTTATATCCATCCTTGTGTACACTTGTGAAACATTTCTTTTGCCCTCACATTTACTTTGGTTCCATCTATTCAATATCTATTTCCCCCTCCCCTTGAGGCCCACAGTGACAGTCAACCTTCATTTCTTGAGGAGCCATGTTCAGAGATAATTGCAACAGTGTTGAGGGCTTGACTTGCTCAACTGCCCTAATGCCCTGGGAGACACCATTTCTGTTGAGAGATACAGTTCCCTCTATTTGATGGCATTAGTCCTCCCCAGGTTTTGGGTCTACCTTCACTCTCATTGTATGGGTCTCTACCCAATGGTATAACCCACTCTGGCATAATGAGCATTCAGATATTCCCTAAGAGTCTGTCCTGATCAGATTATCCCCTTTGAGTATCTTAAACAGGTAATTTTCCTAATTATATTTTGAAAAGGTTTTCTAAGTATTATACTCTCAACCAACACCTGACAATCTCTTCTGTTCATATGTTGCACCACCCTCCCCCCAATTTCTTGGGCAATATTACCCATCCGAACATCCGCAGCCACACTCAAACCCCAAAAGCCCCACCCAAAGTTTACCCTATGCCCCCATTTTATCCTTTCCTTGTAAACATACTTACCTCCAGCTTATCATAGATTTCACCCATGTAGATGTCAGCTCACATCCTTCCTCTACCCCCCAAATTTCTGTAAGCCTATCTTCCAGTCTCTAGCTCTCTGAGGCAGCTTGCTTATTTCATATCATTGAGTTCATGTAGTATTTGTTCTTCAATACCTGGGGTGCTTCACTCAACATAAGGTTTTCAAGATTCATTCAAGTTATCACGTGTGTTTGTAGTGTATTCATTCTTAAAGCTGAGTAGTATTCCATTGTATGTTTATACCGCATTTTATTGATCCACTCATCTCTTGATGGGCATTTGATTCATTTCCAACTTTTGGCAATAGTTAACAATGCTGCTAAGAACATTGGTGTGCATATATTGGTTTGTGTCCCTGCCTTCAGTTCTGCTGGGTATATATGCAGCAGTGGAATTGCTGGCTCATAAGGCAAATCTATGGTTAGTTTTTTCAGAAGCCAACAAACTGTACTCCAGAATGGTTGGATCCTTCTGCATTCCCACCAGCAGTGGATGAATGTTCCCCTTTCTTCACATCCTCTCCAGCATTGGTATTCTTCTGTTTTTTTCATAGCTGCCAATCTTATGGGAGTAAGATGGTATCTCATTGTAGTTTTGATTTGCATTTCCCTGATAACTAGAAATTTGGAGCATTTTTTCCTGTGCTTTTTAGCCATTTGTATTTCTTCTTTGGAGAAGTGTCTGTTTAAAACTTTTTACCATTTTTTAAATGGGTTGTTTATCTTTTTATTTTCAAGATATATGAGTTCTTTGTATATGCAAGTTATAAGTCTCTTATCAGATATATGGTTGCCAAATATTTTCTCACATTGTGTAGGTTCCCTTTTTACTTTCTAAACAAACTCCTTTGAGGTGCAGACAGCTTTAATTTTGAGGAAGTCCCATTTATCTATTTGTTCTTTTGCTGCTCGTGCTTTTGGGTGATGTTCATGAAGCCATTTCCCATTACAAGGTCTTATAGATGTTTCCGTACACTGGTTTCCAAAGTTTTTATGGTCTTGGCTCTTATATTTAGGTCTTTGATCCATCTTGAGTTGATCTTTGTATAACGTGTGAGATGGTAATCCTCTTTCATTCTTCTCCA
The DNA here is from genome assembly GCF_030445035.2 of Dasypus novemcinctus. Lineage (NCBI taxonomy): Eukaryota > Metazoa > Chordata > Mammalia > Cingulata > Dasypodidae > Dasypus > Dasypus novemcinctus. The sequence goes on along the minus strand of NC_080704.1, from coordinate 141,973,855 downwards.
TATCGATATCCTGTTCTCCAGGCACTATTTGTTGAATAGGCCATTCTCTCCCACTTGAGAGGATTTGGTGGCTTTATCAAATATTATATGGCTATATGTATGAGGTTCTATATCAGAACTTTCAATTCGATTCCATTGGTCTGTGTGTCTCTCCTTATGCCAATACCATGCTGTTTTCAATACTGTAGCTTTGTAGTATGTTTGAAGTCAGGTAGTGTGGTTCCTCCAATTTCCTTTTTCTTTTTTTAATTTTTTTTTTTTGGCTATTCGGGGCCTCTTTCCTTTCCAAATAAATTTCATAGTTAGTTTTTCTTGTTCCTTAAAGAAGGCCGTGTTGATAGTTATTGGGATTGCATTGAATGTGTAGATAAGTTTTGGTAGGATAGACATCTTAATAATATTTAGTCTTCCTATCCATGAACAGGGAATATTCTTCCATTTATTTAGGTCTTCATTGATTTTCTTGAAATCTTGTATATTTCTCAGTGTATACGTTTTTTACATCTTTAGTTAAATTTACTCGTAAATATTTGATTTTTTTATTTACCTCTTGTGAACGGTATTTGATTCTTGATTTCCTCCTGATCTTGCTCATTATTGGTGTACAGAAATGCTCCTGATTTTAGTGCATTGATCTTATAACCTGCGACTTTACAAAACTCATTTATGAGTTCTAGAAGCTTTGTTGTAGACCGCTCAGGGTTTTCTATGTATTGGATCATGTCATTTGCAAATAATGAAATTTTGACTTCTTCCTTTCCTATCTGAATTCCTTTTATATCTGGTTCCTGCCTCAGTGCTTGAGCAAGTACTTCTAAATCAATGTTAAATAGAAGGGGAGAGAGTGGGCATCCTTGTCTTGCTCCTAACTGTAGAGGGAAGGATTTTAGGATTTCTCCATTGTAAACAATGTTGGCCATGGGTTTTTCATATATACTCTTTATCGTATTCAAAAAATTTCCCTGTATTCCAATCTTTTGGAGTGTTTTTATCAAGAAAGTGTGCTTTATTTTGTAAAATGCTTTTTCTGCATCTATAGATATAATCATATGTGTTTTTCCTTCAATCTGTTTATATGGTGTATTACATTGATTGATTTTCTTATGTTGAACCATGCTTGCATACCTGGGATTATTGCCACTTGGTTGTAGTGTATAATTCTTTTATTGTATTGTTGAATACAATTAGCAAGTATTTTGTTAAGTATTTTTGTGTCTAGGTTCATTAGATAAATTGGTCTGTAATTTGTCTTTCTTATGGTGTCTTTGTTTGGCTTTGGCACTAGGGTAAATTTGGCATCATAGAAGGAGTTAGGTAATGTTCCTTTTGTTTTGATTTTTTGGAAGAGTTTTAGCAGGATTGGTGTTAGTTCTTTCCATAATGTTTTATAGAATTCACCTGTGAAGCCGTCTGGCCCTGGGGTCTTCTTATTTGGGATATTTTTAATAACTGATTCTCTTTATTGTGATTGGTTTGTTGAGATTTTCAAATTCTTCCTTCGTCAATATAGGGTGCTTATGTGTTTCTAGGAATTTGTCCATTTCCTCTGAATTGTCGTTTTTGTTGGGATATAGTTTTTCAAATTATCCTCTTATGAGTGTCTATTTCTGTGGGGTCAGTATTGATATCTACTTTCCAATTTCTTCTTTTGTGTATTTGCATCTTCTCTCTTTTTTTCTTTGTTAGTCTCACTAAAGGTTTGTCAATTTTATTGATCCTCTCAAAAAACCAGCGCTTGGTCTTGTTTATCTTTTCAAGTGCTCTCTTATTTTCTATTTCATTTAGTTCTGCTCTAATTTTTGTTATTTCCTTCCTTCTACTTCCTGTGGGATTACTTTGTTGTTTTTTTACTAATTCCTCCAAATGCAAAGTTAGTTCTTCAATTTTTGCTCTTTCTTCTTTTTTGATGTATGAATTTATGGCTATAAATTTCCCTCTCAGTACTGCTTTTGCTGCATCCCATTAACTTTGGTATGTTATGTTATCATTATCATTGTTTCAATTTAGTCATTGATTTCTTTTGAGATTTCCTCTTTGACCCACTGTTTTTCTAAGATTGTGCTGTTTAATTTCCATATCTTGGTGTGAAATCTGGGTCTCTGGCGTTTGCAGATTTCCAGCTTCACTCCACTGTGGTCAGAGATATTATTTTGTATGATTTAGATCTTTCTGAATTCATTAAGCCTTTCTTTGTGGCCTAGCATATGGTCTATCATGGAGAATGATCCAAGTGCACTTGAGAAAAAATGTATATCCTGTTGTGTTTGCATGTGATGATCTGTATATGTCTATTCGATCCAGCTCCTCTAACATACTGTTCAAATTTTTTGTTTCTTTAGTGATTCTCTTTTGAGATGTTCTGTCCAGAGTTGATAGTGGTGTATTAAAATCACTCACTATAATTGTAGATGCATGTATTCTTTCACTTAGTTTTTCCAGTGTTTGCCTCACATATTTGGAGGCACCCTTGTTAGGAGCATAAATATTTATGATTGTTTGATCTTCTTGACAGATTTTCCCTTTCACTAAAATGTAGTATCTTTCTTTGTCTCTCACAATTGTTTCACATTTAAAGTCTATTTTGTCTGATATTAATATAGCTACTCCTGCCTTATTTTGGTTATTGTTAGCTTGTATGATTGTTTTCCAGCCATTCACTTTCAATCTCCATGCGTCTCTGGGTCTAAGATGTGTCTCTTGTAGACAGCATACGGATGGGTCATATTTCCTTATCCAATGTCCCAGTCTGAATCTTTTGATAAGTGAGTTTAATCCATTGACATTCAGTGCTATTAATGTGAAGGAATTATTTATGTTAGCCATATTTTGATTGGATTTGTGTTTGTCATATTTTGTTAATTTGTTTTTTTCTTCTCTTTTTGTCTTTTTTGTTGCTCTTACACTCTCCTCCAACTGTGCCTGTCCTGTTTTTCCTTTATTCCTGCAGAACTCCCTTTAGAATTTCTTGAAGGTGAGGTTTCTTGTTGGCATACTCTTTCCGTTTCTGTTTATCTGTGAATATTTTGAACTCTCCATCATTTTTGAATGCTAGTTTAGCTGGATAGAGTATTCTTGGTTGGAAAAATTTTTCTTTAAGTACCTTGCCTATATCATACCGCTGCCTTCTTGCCTCCATGGTTTCAGATGAGAAATCAGCACTTAATCTTATGGAGCTTCCCTTGTATGTGATGTTTCTCTTTTCTCTTGCTGCTTTTAGAATTTTGTCTTTGTCTTGAGCGTAGGATAATTTGACAAGTATAAGTCTTGGGGTGGTCCTATTGGGGTTTATGATGTTTGGGGTGTGTTGTGCTTCTTGGATATGTACATCTGTCTCTTTCTTTAAATTTGGGAAGTTTTCATCCATTATTTCCTGCCACAGTCCTTCTGATCCCTTTCCCTTCTCTTCTCCTTCTGGGATGCTTATAATACATATATTTGTGCATTTTACATTGTCATTCAGGTCCCTAAGTCCTAGCTGGATTTTTTCTATCTTTTTATCGATCAGTTCTACAATCTGTTTGATTTCTGATATACTGTCTTCCACATCGCTAATTCTGTGCTCTGCCTCTTCTAATCTGCTGCTATTTGCTGTGAGTGTATTTTTGATTTCTTGAACTGTGGTGTTCATTCCCATGATATCTGCTATCTTTCTGTGTATGTCTGCAATTTCCCCTCCAAGTGTTGTCTTCATATTGTTATCCTCTTCTTTTCTTCATTAAAATGTCTGTGATATATGTTCTGAGATCCTTAATTACTTGTGCGATGTTTTGCTCCTTTTCTTAGTTTTTAATTTATTCATTGGGTTCAGCCATATTTTCCTGATTACTGGTTTGGTTTGTAGATTTTTGTTGCTGTCTGGTCATCATTTTATCTTGATGGGTTTAATCAGTTCCTTAGCTTCTTTGTCTAGTCTTGGGGAATAATTAGCTCATATTTTTACATAAGTGTTATATCTTCTCTTTGTTACTTTGTTCTTCGTATTCTAATTTCTTATTGCTGGCTGAGTTCACTTTGAAGGAAAGTATTAGGGCCAGCGAAAGGCAATTGTGTAAAATAGGATAATGTGTAAAGTATTATTGGTAATAAATGTTAACAGAGCAACAATATGAGATCTGGGAGGATGGAGGTTAGATTCATGTAAGTTGTGTAGAGTTATGGCAGTAGGTAGAGTACCTAAAATGAGGTAGTCGACTGAATATGGGAGGAATGTGGTATGAATTAAAAAGCTAGTGTTTTTGTGAGAGAGGGAAAGAGAAAAGAAAGGCCATAGTTTCAAGAGTGGATAAAAGACAGAAAACCAAACAAAGGTATCAAAAATTAAGAGTTAGACAATTTGGGGATCAAAGAAAGGGAGGTGGAATATAGGAGAGACAGTAGATGATGGAGGATATCAAGATGTGGGGGAAAGAGGATAGTGTAGATAGCCAAAATCAATTCACAGAGAGATGACGCAATGGAGGATGCGGAAACCCAGCAAATGTGAGGTGTTCCCTGCAGCACCTATTGTAAAATTAAGATAAAATAAAATAAGAACAAAATGAAGGACAAGAGAAAAGAGAGAAAAAAAGAGAGAAGAAAGAAGGAAAGAAAAAGTTGGGTGGGTAAAGAGAAGGGAGGGGAACAAGTAAGGGAAAGAAAAGAAGATATAGAACACCAACAACAGCAACAACAAAAAAACCCTAAATAAATGAAAAAAAAAAAGACCTTGGGGAATACAATGGGAAAAAAGCCTAGGAAATAATGCAATATTAGCAAACAAGACAATAAAAATTAAAAAATTAAAAATTAAAATTGATATAAAAAAGAACCCACAAATGTTGAGGGCTAGGACAATCAAGGACCTCAGATTGGCCCCAGGGCATGGTGGATTCAGGGTTGGAAAGTCTGTGATATTGCAGACTCAAGAGGTGTGAGTCTCTGGGGTGCGGGCTACCATGGTTTAGGGGATGCAGACCTGGCAACCTCAAATCCAGTTAACAGGGAGCCTGGGAGCACCACAGTGCAAAACAGCCTTAAGAGATCCCTGCAGCTGGGTGCCAGCCGTATGGCAGAGGTCACATACCAAACTCTGACCTATGTGTCCAAAACCCACAATTCCCCCTCTGTCTAGGGTCTCTTCTGTGGCTGGAGTATCAATTTGATTTCAGGACACCTCTTGCCCTACAAGCCCCTGAAACAGCCAGTTGGGGGTGCCTCTATATTGCAGCTATTTTAAGGATGCTGCAGATCCACAGCCAGGCCTAGGGGGCGGCGCTCTAGGATGAAGTGCTGTATCAGTGTCCGAAACCGAAAATCCCACACCTTGCAAAAGATTCCCCTAATCGGCATCCAGATGCCTCCCACCCTGCAATCCTCCAAAAAAGCCTCCTGTGACTTCTCTTTACTGCGAGTGATTTAAGGCCTCTGCAGATCAGCAGCCACCCTTGGCGGCAGGGCTCTAGCCAGAAGCGCTATAATTCGTGTCAGAAATCAAAAATTCCCCGCCTTGCAAAAAACTCCCGTCTGTCTCACCAAATCAGTTTGCGAAGACCTCCTGCCCTGTTAGTTCCTTAATAGCCCTGCTCAGGGCTTATGAATTCCCCAGTACCACAGAGCCCCCAGGAATTGCCACCGCAGTGCCGGTACCGCAGTTCCACCCACCCCAGGAGGAGCGTCCCTCGTGCAGCCCCTAACTCCATGTAAGAGAGCCTCAATTTTATCTTTTACACGAATTTTCTCTGTTACCTTCCCATGAAATTGATGTCCAGTCACCTCCTGCCCTGCAAAATCCTGAAACAGCCTTGTCCTGAAGAATTTCTAATGCTGCTGAGCCGCTTCTTTGCAGGAGAGACTATCAGGTGCACTCACTCAACCACCATCTTCAGAGCCGCTTTCTTGTTCATATAGCTTCTTCTGTCTCTTTTCTTTTCATCAGACATACATGAGAGAACAACTGTCCAGAACACAATAGCAGAGGTTCTCTTCTAGCCCAGCCCCCACCCAGCAGGCTCTTCCATTTTATTTTATTTTTGTATACATTCTACCTATTAGCAGAAATATTCATTTCTGTGGAGGTCCTATTTATTTATTAATATTTTTTCTTTTGTTGTTCATTTTTGTGTGTAAATTTTAAGAAACCATTCCCTACCACCAGATCAAAAAGATGCTTTCCTACATTTTCTTCATGGATTTTTAAGGTTCTGTATTTTATATTCAGGTCTTTGATCCATTGTCAGCTAATTTTTCTATATTGTTTGAAACAGCAATCCTCTTTCATTATTTTTGACAAGAACATCCAGTTCTCCTAGCTCCACTTGTTTAAGAAACTGCTCTGTGCATGCTGAGTAGAAGGTAACCTTGTGAAACATAATTGACCAACAACTCTTAAGAAGATGGCGACAGAGTAGGAAACTCTAAGATTTAGTTCATGCTACAAGACTGTTAGTAATTAGCCAGAATCTATCTGAATCACCTGGTTGGGGTGTTCAGGAGATTAGAAGAATATTGTACATCATTCAATGAAGAACTGAATGGAGAGGCTGGCCATCTGCAGTGATGATTCATTCATAGATCGCTCCATGTTGTGCAGGCTGATGTTCATCTCCCATCAGTAAGTCAAGATGCCTTAGGTGCCATGCCCTGACTGGAACTGGATGCTCCATTTCCCCAAAAAAGGGGAAGAGGGGATGGCTAGGAACTGACTATGGTTATTTATTTGCAAATTAAGCTAGCTAGATTCTAATTTTAAGCCCAGCTAAAGTTTAAACCCATCCAAGTCAGAAAGTAGTAGGAAGCTTCCATTTTAACCCTGCCAATGACAAGAATGGAAGTAAGGCTGATTAAAAATCACAGTGACATCCTGGGTGATAGGGATTGGGCACCTTTTTTCCCACATCAGATTACCAACCCAGTTTGGGCTCCAACCTAATCCCTCAAAGGGAAGAAAGTGGATAGAGCTTCATTAATCTCTCCCTGCAACTACAAACAGATTCAGCATACTAGTCCCAGCATACGCCTTTCAAAGGGCAACCCTCTCCCTCAAATCCATCCCCACCCCTGGCATTCACCATTTTACTCTTCCTCCAGCATGATTGGATAAGGAAGTGATTGAAATTTATAGTGTCTTCTGAGATTGTGAACATCAGCTACTTTCTCACAGGGTAGATTACCACCATAGCCTAGGCTTAAACCCTGTCCCTGCCAGGGAAGTAAGGTGAATAGAGCTTTGTCATTCTCTCTGGACAGCTACAGACAGTTTCACCCTGTATGACTTAAATTCCTGTTCACACCCTCAGCTTTAAACCTCTCCCAGCAGTGAAGAAAGGTAGGTGGAGATACATAAATTTCCCTGGAAGGGGAAAAAGTGGGTGGAGAGTCATTTGTTTCTTGGGACAATATGCACAGTTTCAGCCTGCATGGCTGAAATCATCACCTCCAGCCTTGACTAAAATGCCTTCTCCAGCATGGGAGAAAGGTGAACAGAGTTTCCTCAGTTTCTGGGGCAATACTGGTGGTTTCATCAGGAAGGATTTGAGTAAAACCCACATTCTCAGCTACGCCCCCATTCCTGGCAGGAAAGGAAGTTGGGAGGAGCTTTATCAGTCTCTGCATGCAGTTGTAGAATATTTCAGTTTATACATCACTACCCACAACCTTGGCACCAATACCAAACACTGCAAGGGAGAAAGGAATACTGAGTTTAATAGGTTTCTCTTGTTTACTGCAGATGGTTTCAACCCAATCAGCTCAAAAAGCAATTGGCAGTCTCTGTCTCAGAATTGCCTCTAACATTGGATGGTCTGCACCTATTTTAGAGACACAAGGCTCTCTTGGAGCAGTGGGGAAGAGTTTGTTAGATGAAGGTTCTTCCACAAGAAATGGGGGGAGCAAGGCCCAGTGCAAGTTGTGGTGGTTGATTAGAGATCTCAAATCACAACCTCAGCCTCAACCATGTCCCAGATCCGGTCTCAGTCTACTAAGAATTAATAATGGTACAAAACTACATTCTATCTGTGTGGAAAAGTTGGCTGAAGATTGCCACCTACTGGGTACATCAGGAAAGTGCAGATTCAGAAAATCATCAAAGACATTTTAGTCTCCTCCCCAGGGAAAGTTGGAAATGATCTGTACCCCATCTTTTAGTTCCAATGACTGTTTTGGCTGGGAAATCTGATCTGGGAAGGGCTCCTTGGAGAGAGCATCTCTTATGAAATGTACCCTTTCAAGTAATAGCAGCTAGAGAAAAGAAAAAGAGTGTCAAAATTTAGAGGCAAATAAAAAATAAGAACAGATTAAAAATCTGAGTAGAGTAATAGGAGAAATGAAGCTTTGTTTTGTGAATGAAATCAATGTACAAATAGCGCATTCTCAAAAATTGTATCATATATTCAGGGGAAGAATCAGAAAAATAAGAGCAAAAAATCTGATCTTCTAAACAAAAATTATTATAAACTTCCAAATAAATTGAACAGAGTGTAACTTTAGCAAAATGCAAATCAAGAAAGCTATACATTAAATACAGAAACGGATCCCAGAATAAATACATCAAGGAAATTAAATATCAACACATCACCAAGATTACAAGCCATACTAAATTTGCAGGAAGGTAGGGTACACTCAAAGATGCAAATTAAACCTTCAAACAACATACAGAATTTCAGACAACTATTCACAGATTTTCAAACAAATCACCATAATAAATACAATGAGATAGCTAATGAGGTCAAGGACATTAAGAAGACACTGGGTGAACAGAAAAAATATTTGGATGTATGCAAAGAAAAATAACAGATAATAGGAATGAAAGGCAAAGTAAATAAAAATACACTGGAGGTACAAAGCATCAGATTTGAAGAGGCAGAAGGACCAGTGAGCTAGAAGACAGAGCATTCAAAATCGAACACACGGAAGAGATAGCAAAAAGAATGAAAAGAAAATTGAATAGGGAATCAGGTAATTAAATGGTAATATAGTGTGTGCAAACATATGTGTCATGGGAATACTAGAAGGAGAAGAGAAGGGAAAGGAGGATGTAGGAATATTCAAGGGTATAATGGTAGAAAATATCCCAAATCTTATGAAGATCATTGATTTCTGCATCCAAGATGTAAAACATAGTCCAATCCAAATAAATCCAAATAGACCTATTCTGAGGCAAATTCTAATCAGAATGTCAAATGCCAAAGTTAAAAAGAAATTCTGAAAGCAGAAAAAAAAAATGTGATTCATCACATACAAGTGATATCCAGTAATTTAAAGGGCTAATTTCACATCAGAAAACATGGAGGTAAGAAGGGAGTGGTATTCTATATTTAAGACACTGAGAGAGAAAAAACACCAGCCAAGAATTCTATATATGGTTAAATTAATCTTCAAAAATGAGGGTGAGTTTAGAGTAATAACAGATAAGCAGAAACATAGAGTTTGTTATCCAAGAGTTTGGTATTAAAAGAAATAATATAAGGGGTGATCCAGTCTGAAAGGAAAAGACAGGAAAGAAAGGCTTGGAAGAGAATCTAAAAATGGACATTATCAGTTAAAGTAATTAAAATGTAAAAAGAGTGGTGAAAATAAGATATGACATATAAAAGCCAAAGCATGAAATGGATGAAGCAAGTACAGTCTTCATGGTAATAACATTGAATGTTAATGGATTACAATCACCAATGAAAAACAAACACTGATATTATGGATAAAAAATATTAGTAATCTATATGTTGTCTATGAAAGAGTCATCTTAGACCCAAGGGTACAATTGGTTGAAAAATAAAGGTCAGAGAAAGATATTTTATGGATAGAGTAACAACAAAACCAACAACAAAAACTGGAGTATCTATACTAATATGGGGAAAAATAAACTTCAAAAGCAAAGCTGTCATAAGAGAAAAGAAGGACATTATAAAGTCTTAAAAGGGGCAATCTACCAAGAAGAAATAACAATCATAAATATCTATGCACCTAGCCAGAGAGCCAATAAATAGATGAGGCAAATACCAAGAACTAAAAATTAAATAAATAAATAATAAAAACTGAAGGGAAACTTTACAATTGTATTTAGAGACATCAATACAGAGCTAAAATCACTAGATATGACACCTACAGAGAAAATCAATAAGGAGATAGAGAACATGAACAATTTGATAAAAGAAGTAGACATAACAGGCTTCTACAGATCAATGCACAACAAAGCAGCAGAATACACATCCTTCTCAAGATCTCCTGTATTATTCTCCAGGACTTGCCACATGTTAGGCAACCAAATAGGTGCAAGTAAATTTTAGAAAGATTGAAATTTTGCAAAGAACTTTCTCTGATCTTGATGGAAGGAAGAAAGACATCAACAGCAAGCAGAGGATTGGAAAATACACAAATGTTGGAGGTTATTTAGCACATTCTTAAACAAGCAGGGAGACAAAGAAGAAATTTCAAGATAAATAAGTAAGTCTACTGAGATAAATGAGAATAGAAACATAAAAATATATTTTAAAAATTGTGGTGGCGGACTTGGCCCAGTGGTTAGGGCCTCCATCTACCACAAACCCAGGGCCTCCTTGACCCATGTGGAGCTGGCCCATGTGCAGTGCTGATGCGTGCAACAAGTGCCTTGCCATGCAAGGGTGTCCCCCTCATAGGGAAGCTCAAAATGCAAGGACTGCGCCCCGTAAGGAGAGCTGCCCAGTACGAAAGAAAGTGCAGCCTTCTCAGGAATGGCACTGCACACACGGAGAGCTGACACAACAAGATGACGCAACCAAAAGAAACACAGATTCCCATGCCACTGACGACAACAGAAGCGACGAATAAGACGCAGCAAACACATAGAGAACAAACAACCGGGGTGGGGGGGAAGGGGAGAGAAATAAATAAATACATACATGCATACATACATACATACATACATAAATAAATAAATAAATAGAAATCTAAAAAATAACTAACTAAATAAAAAATTGTGATGAAGAAAAAACAATGTTGAGAGAAAAATTTATAGTGCTAAATGCCTACATTAAATAGGAAATAAAGAACTAAAGGCAAAGATCTGACAAGAAACTTAGAGTAACTAGAAAATGAACAGCAAACTAAGCATAAAACAAACAGAAAAAAAGAAATAACAAAGATTATAGTGGCAATTAATGAAATTGAGGAGAAACAGTAGAGAATCAACAAAATGAAATCTGGTTCTTTGAGATCAACGAAATTGACAATCTTAGCTATACTGACAAAGCAAAAGTGAAGATACAAACAAATAAAATCAGAAAAGAGAAGAGGCACATTAATAATGAATCCAAAGAAATAAAACAGATCATGAAAGTATACTATGAACAGCAAATTAGACATTGTAGGTAAAATGGAGAAACTCCTAGAAACACATTAACAACTTACAATGATCTCTGAAGGCATAGTAGACATTTAGAAAACAATCTCAAGAAAAGAGATTGAAACAGGCATCACAAATGTCCCAAAAGGGCCAGACTGATTCACAGGTGACTTCAACCAAACATTAAAAGAAGGCTTAATAACCGTCTTGCTCAAACTCTTCCAATGTCTTGAACAGGAGGGGTGCAACCAAATTCATTCTATGAAGCCACCTCACCCTAATACCAAAGGCAGTTAAAAGAACTACAAAAAAGAAAATTACATCCCTAACAAAGGTAGATGCCCAAATCCTAAATAAAATATTTGCTAATCAAATCCAACAGCACACTGAAAGAATTATACATCATGATCAAGAGCAACTCATCCCAGGTATAGAAGGGTGGTTTAACAAAAGAAAATCAATCAGTGCAATATACTACATTAAAAAGTCACAGAAGAAAAATCACATGATTATCCCTACTGATGAAGAAAGGCATGCAAAAAAACCCAGTACCCTTTCTTGATGAAAACGCTAAAAAAAACATAGGAATAGTAGCAAACTTTCTCAACATGATAAAGAGCATATATGAAAAAAAATCAGTTAAAATTTTACTCAATGGTAAAATACTGAAAGCTTGCCCAGTAAGATTAGGAACAAGATAAGGATGAATACTGTCATCACTATTGCTCAATAGAATGCTAGAAATTCTATTTAGGGTAATTAGGCAAGAAAGATAAATAAAAGGCATCCAAGCAAGAAATAAGAAATCAAGAAGTAAAACTTTTGCTCTTCTCAGATGATGAGATTGGAAAGTCTAAAAAAATCTACCACTAAAATAGCAAATCTAATAAACATGTTCAGCAAAGAAGCAGGGAACAATATTAATGAGCAAAATATCTGTAGTGCTTCTATACAAGGGGAATGAGCAATCTGAGCAGAAAATCAGAAAAAAGTACCTGTTTCCATAAAACTACAACACATATAACTAAAAGAAATCATGTATGACTCTACTGAATAAAGGGATATTCTGCATATGCAGATTGGATATTAATTCATGGTATTAATTCTTCACAAATTGCCTTACAGATTCAATTCAATCCCAATAAAAATTTCAACAGCCTTTTTGAAGAAATGAAAAAGCCAATTATCAAATTTTTGTGGAAGCATAAGGGTGTCTAAATAGCCAGTGATATCTTAATATAGAACCAAGTTGGAAGACTCCTACTTCCTGTCTTTAAATCATATTACCTAGATACAGTGGTAAAAGCAGCATTGTACTGGCATAAAGATAGACATATAGACTAATGGAACCTAATAAAGGTTCAGAAATAGACCTTAACATCTATGGTCACAAGCTTTTGACAAGGATCTTAAGTCCACCCTCCTGGGTCAGAACAGTCTATTCAAAAAATGATAGTTGAAAAATTGAATATCAATATCCAAAAGAAAGAGAGAATAGCCTATCTTACACCTTATACAAAAATTAACTCAAAATGGATGAAAAGCCTAAAACTATAAACAAGAATCATAAAAATCCTAGAAGGAAATGTAGGAAAATATCCTCAGTATTTTGTGGTAGGTGGTGGTTTATTAAACTTTTCACCCATGGCCAAGCAATGAAAGAAAAAAATAGAATCAGGTGAGCCTCAAAATTAAATGCTTTTGTGTCCCACATGACTTAGCCAAGAAGGTGAAAAGTCAGTCTATTTAATGGGGGCAGAATTTGAAAAACACACATCAGATAAGGGTTTGATTTCCATATTATATAAATAGATCAACTCATTGATAAAAAGTTAAGCAACCCAATTTTTAAAAATCTGCAAAAGACTTGAAAATAAATCTTTCAAAAGATGAAATAAAATGCCCAGAGAGCACATGAAAAGATGTTCAACATCACTAGCTGTATTAGTCAGGGTTCTCAAGGGAAACAGAATCAACAAGGGATATCCATGGATAGTAAGAGATTTATCAGTCTCTCACACAGCCATCGGGATTCACAAGTCCAGGTCCCACAGGCAGCCTGCAACCATGAGCTCTGATGAAAGTCCAATGAAGATTCTTTTTTTTTTAAAGATTTATTTATTAATTTAATACCCCCCCCTCCCCTGGTTGTCTGTTCTCTGTGTCTATTTGCTGCCTCTTGTTTCTTTGTGCACTTCTGTTGTCGTCAGCGGCACGGGAGGTGTGGGCGGCACCATTCCTGGGCAGGCTGCACTCTCTTTCACGCTGGGCGGCTCTCCTTACAGGGCGGACTCCTTGCGCGTGGGGCTCCCCTACACGGGACACCTCTGCGTGGCAGGGCACTCCTTGCGCGCATCAGCACTGCATATGGGCCAGCTCCACATGGGTCAAGGAGGCCCAGGGTTTGAACCACGGACCTCCCATGTGGTAGATGGACGCCTTAACCACTGGGCCAAGTCCGTTTCCCCCAATGAAGATTCTTGATGAGCTCTGGTTGATGTTGGCTGTCCAAAGAGAAGCTGGGAAATTCTCTCCCAATGCTGGAATCACTTCCCTTTTTAAAGGATTCAAGTGATTGGGTTAAATGTCACTCATTATTGATGGCAATCTCCTTGATTGAGGTAATTATAACCAGCTATCTATGATTTACCACTGTAGTAAATTCAGTGGTGACTAAAGTCCATAGATGCCCTTGTATTACAGTTAGCCCAGTGCTTGCTTGACCAAACAACTGGGCACAGTTACCTGACTGATTTGACACAATAGCCTAACCATCACACTAACTATTAGGGAAATCCATATTAAAGCTACAAAGTTATATAATTTCACACCTACTAGAATTGGCATTATTTTTTTAAAAATCACCAAAGTACAAGTGCATGAGAGGAAATGGAGAAATAAGAACACTCATTCACTGTTGGAAGGAATGTAGAATGGTGCATCATTAAAGAAAGACTGGCAATTCCTCAGGATGAGATATATATATATATATATAAAATACTGTGTTCCCTCTTCTATGGCTATATTCAAAAGAAATGAAAGCAGAGATGTGACAAAAAATGGAAACAATGCAATTGTTGATCAATCAATGAATGGATAAACAGTGTGGTACCCCCCCCCCCCCATATGTTAGAATACTATTCAGCTGTAGGAAAATTGAAATTGGGATTCTTATGACATCATGGATGATTTTTGAAGACATTTCATACAGTGAAATAAAGTAGACACAAAAGGAAAAATATTGTATGGTCTTAGTAATATAAAATATTTATGATGGGTAAACTCATGGAGTTAAAATCTACAGTGCAGGTTACTAAGAGATAGAGTGTTGAGAATAGTGAGCTAATGCTTAATTTATGTACAAGTTTTTAATATGGTGGATTGTAAATATTTGGAAATGGCTAGAGATGATGGTAACACATTATAGTAAGCATAACTAATACCACTAATGTTAAGGTATGATTGGTATCATAGGTGTAATCTGGGAAAATAAATATCAATAGAAAGAATGCTAGAGGATAATCTTGGTATTGTACCACATAGTGAGCTCAATGGGTGATGATGATTTGGGAAAATATACTAATAAAAGAATGTTCTCCATGAACTAGAACAAATGTGCATCACTACTGCAAGGTTAGTTAAGAATATGGGGAAACTGATAAAATACAACTAATGTAATTCATGTAGTATAGTTATCAGTAATAATGTGATATTTTTGCATCAAGGGCAATGAAGGTTTTATATCAATTCCAAGGCTATAAGATTGTAAGGGATTTTTCTTTTTAAAGTAAAGAAAACATTCTAAAATTGACTGAGGAAATGACAACACAACTCTGTGTTAATGCTGAGAGTCACTGAGTATACAATTATGAGGGATTGTACAAGACATGGGACTGCATATCACATTGAATCCTGTAGTGGATGATGGATTGTGGTTAACAGTGAAAATATGAGAACAATACTCTATGAACTATAACAAATCTGCAATATGGATACATGGTGTTACTAACAAGGTAGCTTATGAAAAAAATTGCACCTAATGTGAGCTATAGAATATTGATAGTAATATTTGGATGTTCTTTTATCAATTATTTAAAAAAAGGTCAATAGCAGTGCAAGCTGTTGATGGTTTGGTGGTGTATGGGAATCCTATATATTATGCATGATTGTTCTGTAAACTCACAACTTCTCTAATAAATGTAAACAAATTGACTGTAGAGGTGAGGGTCTATTTCAGAATTGCCAGTTTGGTTCCATTGCTTAATATGTCTATCTTTATGTTCATATCATTCTCCTTTGAATGTAGCTTAGTAATACTTTTCCTTTCATCAAGAAAGAATGCTGGAATATATCAAATGCCTTTTCTGAATAAATTGAGATGATCAGTTGGTTTTCCCTCTTTGAATTGTTGAAGTTCTGTATTACTTGAAATGATTTCCTGTGTTAAACCACCCTTGCATACCAGGAATAAAACAAGCTTGACAATGGTATATAATTTTTATACACCCTTGCATTCAATTTGCAAGTACTTTGTTGAGAACTTTTGCATTTATACATATTAGAGAGATCAGTCTGTAAATTATTTTCTTGGAGTATTTTTATCTGGCTTTGTTATTAGGCTGATGTTGGCTTCATAGAATGAGTTAAGTAGTGTTCCATCCCCTTCAATTTTTTGGAAGACTTTGAGAAGGAATGGTATTAATTCTTTTGGATTGATGGAAAGAATTCACCTGTGAACCAATCTGATCTTGGATTTTCTTTGTTTAGATATTTAATTGACTGATTCAAGCTCTGTACTTGTGATTGTTTTTTTGATGTCTTATATTTCTTCTAGAGACAGTGTTGGCTATAAATGTGTTTCAAGGTTTTGGATCATTTCATCTCGGTTGTCTAATTTGTTGACATACAGTTTTTCATAAAATTCTTTTGTGATACTTTTTTCCTGTGAGTTAAGTAGTAATGTCACTGCTTGTGTAGCAGTTTGATATTAGTTATGAATTCCAAAAAAGATATTGATTATGTTTCTGAACTGGTCTGTTCTTGTGGGCATGATACACTTTGATTGTATTAAACTCAAAAGTTTTATGTTTACTTGACTAAATCAAGATTAGGGCTTTGATCCAACTGCATCAGTAAGGAATGACACAGGGCAGAGTCCCCACCCCCTTGGTGGGTTGATAGATACAAATACTCATTCAAGAAGACACAGAGTTGAATATACAGAGCACAGAGAATTTGTCAGTTTTGATCCTGGAAGCCTAAGAGAGATGAGCCAATTGATAGTTTACAGCTGATGTTGTGATGAGAACAAAGTAGATGAGAAGCCCTGAGAGATGAACCATATGCAAGCCTACACCTGAAATCAGAAGAAGCTGAGCCCATGGAGCCTTAAGAGGAAGACAGAAGGAGAGATCAGGGAGATTGTCCACCATAATTCTTTAACACATTACAACTGACTTTGGTAAGAAATCAAGCTTGAATTGGACTCCTTAGGGCCTTGTAACTGTAAGATTTTACCCAAAATAAATACACTTCATAAAACTTGAGGGACCATTTACTCCCCAGCAAGCACAGGTGTGGCTGACGAGTTTGGCAGAGTCCAAGGTATGAGATGGAAAAACGTCTCCCTTGAAAGGTGTCAGGGTTCGAGGTGGCCAACGCCTCCCCTCAAGCCTTCTTCTGCCCATCTCCGCAGCTCACCAACCCTGCTAGCCACCCTCGCCTTAAATAAAAAAGAAGGGGAAACTGAGGGAAGGGTCCGCAGGCAGGCAAAAATATGGCTGGTGCAGTTCTCAGACCCCATGGGTGCGGCTCAACGAGCAGCGGACACTCAGGTGCTCAGGTGCGCTCTGGACACCTTAGGAGCCGGGGCGGGGTTTCCTTCCTCCCTTTTCCTTCTTTCTTTCCTTCTTTCTCGTGCCTTGGTTTCTCTCTGCCACAGTAACTGACTCCGAGGATCTCATGCAAATGGCGTGACCTCTTCTCCAGCTTCTGCCTGACCAGGGACCCAACTGCGGTCAGCTCCCGACCCCAGGGGAGGAGCCCGTCTCCCTGGGAGCAGGCGCGGGGCCAGGGCTGGCTAGCTCAGTCGGTAGAGCATGAGACTCTTAATCTCAGGGTCGTGGGTTCGTGCCCCACTTTGGGCACCAGTTGAGGCAGGGCCTCGCAGCAGGTAAGACAGACGCGAGTGATGCTCACGGAGACTGGCTGATGGCGCAGATCCAATTAATTGAGGAAGTGCATACAGTTTTATAGGGCACAGGGTGACGTGTAAGCCGTTCATTGGCTCAACTAATAGAAGCCTCTGATTGGTTACCATAAGCAGTTGCTAGGGAAAGGTTTGAAATCTGAGGGCCGGTACTAAAGGGCGGCAGTCAGGGTTGATGAGACTGTGGCATTGTGATTGGTGTGCGTAAGCTGTTACTAGGGAGAGAGTCTGAAGCAAAGGCCCTGGCACTGGTGCTATGACTGGCACTTTGGAGCGGGCTTTCAAGGAGGCGGATTATCTACCTCATACTTGATGCCTGCAGGGGAGGCGCGTATCAACCTCAGACCCTGGTTTCAGCTACTTGCGCCAGCCATATTTTTGCCTGCCTGTGGACCCTTCCCTCAAAAACTCAATAGACTTCTGGCACTTTGCTTTAGCATCCCTCTTAGGTCACTAATGCAATTGCATTTCTGATTTTATTATTTATTTCATTCTCTTTTTTCTTTGTTATTCTCGCTATGATTTCTGATCTTATTGATCTCAAATGAACATTCTCTTCATTCCTTTATTGTTTTTCCCACAATTTCATTTATTTGTCCACTAACCTTTGTTTCTTTTCTTCCATTTGCATTAGAATTACTTTGCTGTTGTTTTTCTAGTTACTCAGTGTGTGCATTTAAGTCTACAGTTTTAGATCTTTTCACTATTTGTTATTTTGTTTTTTCAAATTCAGATGTCCCATCCTCTAATTCACTTATCCTTTCTTCTGGCAGTTTAAATCTGTTGATGTATGCCTCTAATGTATTTTTTGTCTAAGTCATTGTATATTTCATTCCCATAGGCTGTTATTTTTCTTTCCTGCTTTCAAATACTTCTTTATGTTTATCCAGTGTCTTCTTAATATCCTTTATGTCTTTAACTATATTTTCTTTTAGCTCCTTGAATTTATTTGGGAAATTTCTTTGACCATCTTTGATTAGTTATTTCAAATCCTGTGTCTCATCAGGTCTTTAAATTTTTTTCATTTCACTGGGCCATATCTTCCTGTTTCTTGGTGTGGATTGTAATTTTTTCATGATTTCTAGTTATTTGATTGTGGTGGTGTGTTTAATCTGATGGCCAGTTTCTTTCTTGCTTAGCATTTTATTTTTGATTAGCTTTGCATTGCAACTCTTCTTAGATTATTGATTCAACTACTGCTAGATTTTATAATTGCCTCTTTTTGATCAAAGCAATGCCAAGTACCCCCTAATAGCAGGCAGACCAGGTTCAAATTGCTTTGGTGAAGACACCAAGTAAATCTGTTTTTGTTTTTCCTGAAGTGAACTTTTTATCTCTCTATTTTTGTAAATGTTACATTAAAAAATATGAGGTCCCCATGTACCCTGAACCCCCTCACCCCACTCCTCCCACATCAACAACCTCTTTCATCATTGTGGGACATTCATTGCATTTTGTGAATACATTTTGGAGCACTGCTGAACCACACGGATAATGGTTTAGAACTTCTATGGTCTGCTGGAAGATGGTACCTTTTGGTATAATTTTTCCCTCAGGCCGAGGGGAGAGTGTGGTAACTTCAACATCCACTGAGGCAGATGTGCTGAAACAATATTTATTAGAGCTTCCCCTCCAGGTGAGCTATAAAAGGCAAGGACAAGTACCTGCAGTCCAAACTTGCTGATCTGAAGCTACCCTTGGCCCTTGCCCTCATCCTCTCTTCTCCCAGGGAGAATAATCATTAGTCCCCTCTGAGTGAGCAACAGACTGTCCTGGTATGTAAAGAGGGTGTTTGCTTCAAGGGCATTGGCCTCAAGGGTATTGGATAAGCACCATTACTTGATATGGTCAATTTACACATGGTATTTGTTCTTTGATTTCTCACTCGCCCCATGTCACTCCCTCCTGTCTAGTGTACAGCACTCCCCTTTTCTGAAAATGATAAAGCAGTTTTTATGGTGCAGTTTCTGCTTTTCCACAATAGAAGAGAGGTGAGCACTGTTTGTTTCTATGTAGTCATCTTCTCAGAAAGTACTATGATCATCACTCCCTAACATTCTATTGCAAAGCAGTTTGCCTTTTACTTTGTGTTATAGTTTCAATGTGTCTTTGTTTTTATTAACAGCTAATGTGAAAATGAACCTTCACTATTCAATAAACTGGCATAAAGATTATGAGAGCTTTGGCTTTATACCTTGCTAGGTGTAAAAGCTAGCTACAAGGCATCAAAATATCTTGTCATTTCACCTGATATTGTAAAATTAATTTTAACAATAGTGATAATAATTTTCAACCCTTTTGAAGTTGGGTTAGTGGAATAAAATATTTGTTACTTTCCAACCAGTTTTTTTATTCTATGCAGGCTAAGTCAGGTATTTCAAGCTTAGTTTTTTCCCCCAGGTTTTGTTTTAAAATTTTATGCTATAATCCTTAATATTTATAAGTAATCAGGAAAAATCTGAAGTCAACATTCTACGAAGTTATTTTTGCAGAAATCTGCATGTACATCAATTATTATGTAAGTTTTGCTTCTAATTAAAGCATACATTACAATATTTGTTATAATAAACATAGTAAAATTGTCAATACTTAAAGAATATTTCTTTTATAACAAGCACTGTACTAAGTCAAATTGTAACATGGTCATTGTGTCGGACCAACCAAGTTTGTGCCATGCTTCTCTGTTATCTATTTCTTTCCTACAGAGTTCCATTGATTTCTCCAAGCCTCAGTATCCTCATCTGTAAAAAAAGAAAAAAAAAAGGTCTAAATACCTCATAAGATTATGAGGAATGAGTGAAAATTACTCTCATCTGAAAAATTCTCAACATATGTTAGATACTGTGATGATTATGAAGATGCTGATAGTATTGTATCAACTGCCTGCTCCTCTTAAAATATAACATGTTAATTCATCATTGTGTCTTGTGTCCATCAAAGAGTCTGCAATATTGTACATAAAAACATTTGTTGAATTGAATAAAAATTATATGAATGAATGGTCAGAGACATTCTAAATATATTTTTCTTTTTAATAAGAATGCAACTAAGATTGAAGCCGCCAGGTTACACACAGACACCCAAATATAAGCACCATATATCTGAATCTTAATCATTAATCCAATTCTTAATTTATTTGTTTTCAACTTAGATGCTAATTTCTTCAATTTTAGCTTTATTCTGAACAGCCCTCTATATCACATTTTTATATTATCATACTTATTTTATCTATGAAATTTTTCAATTCCTTCCTTCATTTCTTTCAAATCTCAAATAACATTTTCCCCTTAAAATTGATTTTATTGAGAAAATGATGATATATATACCCAATGAAATGTATACTTTATTAATGTTTAAGGTAAATGATAGTAACACAAAATATACAAAGTTTCATTGTGTGTTAATGTGTTTGTTTTGCTGTTTTAGTTCGCATTACAATTTTTAAAAGGGGATGGGAAATAATTATTAGCTTTCAATAAAGTGCAATTGGTCTAAAAGAAGAAAGTTTTTGCATGGAATTTTTAAAAATTGAAATTCAAGAATATTTCAATAGAAACTTTATATTTGAAGCTCTTTTCCTACAAACTAACAAATAAAAATAAAACATAAAATCCCTGATTAATCTCAAATGGATGGAATGCATGAAGGACAAATCACTTTAAATCTAAAAGATAAAGCAATATTGCATGCAGTAAACACTAAATTATTTTTTCTTTTAAATTATTGAGTCTCTTTATGATCAGGGTGTCTTGAAAGTACTAAGATTAAATGAAAATTAATGTAAAGTTTAGGGTTACACTGAAAACACAGAAAATCAGGTTCTCAAGATAGCTAGTGGGATTGAAATGGCTGAATTTAAGAAATAAAGTAACTATTAGATTTACAATTTATAAGTTCTTTTGAATATAACACTACATCAAAGTATTTTTATACCCTTTATTTCTTCTACTTCAAGGCTAGCTTCCACTTTGCTGTGTGATCTATTAATAATGAGCAAGTCTTGGCTTCTTCAACACATTCAATATAACTATTGAAATTTGTGGTAGTCTTACTTTATTTTTCTTATAATAATCTTTAAAAAATTGGATTACAGAAAATTTACATTGAAGGTATATGAGATTCCTATATACCCTCCCCTCCCTCTCACATTTTCCCCTATTAATAACATCTTACATTAATGTGGTACATTTGTTACAATTGGTGAACCTATATTGAAGCATTGGTACTAGCCAAAGTCTATATTTTACATTATGATTTATGCTGTGAACTATACATTGTTACAGTTTTGACAAAATGCATAATGGCCTATATTCACCATTGTAATATAATGCAGAATAATTCCAATGCACATGTTCCACTTTCTACACTCCCCTTCCCCTCAGAACCTCTTGTAACCACTATCTTTATATCAGAGATGCAAGTTCATCATTTAAGTTCATCTGTTACTATAATACAAATGAGTCTACTTTGGCCCATGTTTGCATTACACCCTTATATATTCATTTCTCAATTTTGAGAATTTTTGGATGATATTGCCCACCCTGATTCAGATTGGTAGGGGGATTCAATCTTATGGGAAGATGGAAGAAATTGTTTTGCTTTCAGTTGTAGATACTCTTTGTTTTCTCGGGATGGGAGATGTTCTTCTCCATCCTTTTGTTAGTTTTCCTAGGTGAGTGTGTTGAACGGGAGAATAGGTATTGGCTGCTATCTGCTGAGATTTGGGAATCAACTGGCATATGAAAAGACCAAAGATGTAAAGTCTCTGGGGCATGCATTTAAGGGTTAAAGTGCTAATTATAGTTTTAAATAAAAGGATTTAGAATAATCAGTAGGGAAATTATTAATGAGTCTAACTGTAATGTTGGGGAAATGGATTGTAGTAGTTTGATATAATTATGAATTCCAAAAATAGATATTGAATTATTGTTTGTAAACTGTACCTGGGCATGATTAAATTATGATTATGGTTTTGATTGGGTGACATCAGTTGGGTGAGTCCCTGCCTCTTGATGGGTGTGGACTCAGATAAAAGACACGGCAAAGGAGAGTTGGAGATTTTGATGTTTGAGCTTTGATTTGGAGTTTGATGCTGGAGCCTTAAGCTGGAGCCCAGGGAAGTATGCACACAGAGTAAAGAGAAGAAAGCCCTGAGAAGAGAGGACCTGAGCAAGGAGAAGAAAATAGAGGAATAGAGATAGCTCCATAGACAGCAGAAAACCCAAGGAAAGAGATATAGCCATTTGGCTGATAGTCTACAGCTGGCCTTGTGAAGCGAGGCAAAGCCTAGAGAAATTCATAGTCTACAGCTGACCTTGTGGAGAAAACAGAGGACCTGAGCCCAGAAAGAAGCAAGCCCTGGGAAGAGAGGAACCAAGAAAGCCTGAACCCTGGCAGATATTGGCAGACAATTTGCTCCAAAATGTGGAAATAGACTTTGTTGAGGGAAGTAATTTGCATTTTATGGCCTTGTATTTGCAAAGCAGTTTGATATGGTTTATAATTTCCAAAAATAGATATTGGATTATGTTTGTAAACTTGTCTGAACCTTGGCATGATTAAATTATGATTAGGGCTTTGATTGGGCCAACTCTGTATGATGTTGAGTCCCTGCCAAGGGTGTGGGGTGGGGACTCACAGTTAAAACTACACCGCAGAGCAGAGGAGTTATTTGGAGTTTTGATGCTGTTGTTTGGAGGTGGAGCCCAGGAAATAAACACAGAGAGGAGCAGAACAGCTGAGCCTGGGTAGAGAGACAGAGCCAGTCACCTGATACATTACAGATGGCTTTGTGGAGAAAACAGAGATGCTGAGTCTGGAAAGAAATGAACCTGGGGAAGAGAGAAACCCAGGAAGCCTGCTCCCTGGCAGACATCAGTGTCATCTTGCTCCAACATGTGGAAATAGAATTTGGTGAAGGAAGTGACTTATACTTTATGCCCTGGTAACTGTAAGCTTCTACCACTAATAAATACACTTTATAAGAACCAACTGATACCTGGTATTTTTCATCAGCACCCCTTTGGCTGAGAAATACAGGGTAATTTTAGAATCATAAAATAATTGTGTTAATTGTCCATAATTTTGCATACTATTTTTCAAAATATCTCTTTCAATATTCTTTATTTCTGTGGGACCCTGACTCTCTTTTCTGTTTGTATTTATTTGCACCTTTTCTCTTTTTCTTAGTTAGTCTAGCTAAAGATTTTTCCATTTTATTAATTATCTCAACGAACCATCTTTTACTTTTCTTAATTATTTCTAGTGATTTTTTAAATTCTCAATTTCATTTCATTCAGTTCTAAACTTTATTTCTTTTTTTTCTAATTGCTTTGGGATTAGTTTGTTGTTCCTTTTCTAAGTCCTGTAGGTGTACAGTTATATCTTTGATTTTAGTTCATTCTCCTTTCTTCATGTACTTAATTGGAACTATAAATTTCCCACTCAGCACTGACATAACTGCACCGCATAAGTTTTAATATGCTGTGTTCTTGTTTTCATTTGTTTTGAGATATTTACTGATTTCCCTTGCAATTTCCTTCTTCACCCACTGATTGTATAAGAGTACATTGTTTAAGTTCCATACCTTTGTGCCTATTTTGGTTCTCTGCCCCTTATTAATTTCCAGCTTCATTACATTGTGGTCAGAGAAATTTCTTTGCGTAACTTCAATCTTTCTAAATTCACTGAAACTTTTTCCATGACTTGCCATGTGGTCTATATAGAGAATGATTGCTGTGTGCTTGAGAAGAAGTTATATATTGCTGTTTTGCAGTGTGATGTTCTGTATATTTATATTAGATCTAGTTTCTCTACATATTCTTCATGGTCTCTGTTTCTTTATTGAGCTTCTGGTTTGAAGTTCTTTCTAAAGTAGTTAATGGAGTATTGAAGATTCTCACTATGATTGTAAAGACACCAATTACTCCCCCTAGTTTTGTCATTGTTTGGCTCATGTACTTTGGGACACTGTGGTTAGGTGAAGACTTATGATTACTCTATTATTTTCCCAGAGTTGATACTTAAATATATCAAAATGTACAGTATGAATAAAAGAGTACAAGTTAAAGAAAGATACAAGAAATTATGGTCCATTCAAAAGAAGATAAAAATCCAGAAAACATCAGTGAAGAATTGAAGACAGTGGATGCGCTGAATAAAGAGCAAAATTAAATAAGTAAATGTCAGTGCAATCAGAGTGAGCATCACCATCCCCAAAACCTCAATACTCAGGAATGTACAAAGTAGAATGTGACTATGGACTAAAATAGACTTTTTATTATTCTAGTACTGGATGAACTTGTAAAAATGATAGAAAAGCAGTGGTCACCAGAATTTCTAAAGGAAGGGAGACATTATTGAGGCACTGAAATTGTTCTGCATGATATTGCAATGATGGATACAAGCTATTTTAAATTTTTTTCAAAACCTATAAACCTGTGTGGTTCAAACTTTAAACCATAATGTAAACTATAGACCATGGTAAGTAACAACGCTTCAATATGTATTCATTAATTGGAACAAATGTACCACACTAGTGAAAGATGTTAATGGGGAAAAGTGTCGGAAGGGGAGGGGATAGTATATGAGAATTACCTACATTTTAAAAATAAATCGATTCCATTGGTGCATATTAATAAAGCATACAATTAATCTGAACTTCACAATGGCATTTGGTACAATCACACAATTTTGCATTTATCACCCTAATCATTTTAATAATAATAATAATAATAATAAACAAAAACAGAAAAACAAAAACAAAAATTCCTCACCCCTCAATCTCTCTATACTTTCCTCAATGTACATAGCTGTTGTTTCTGCCTATTTCATCCAAAGTGTAAAATCAATGACTTTTCTAAAAAAAAAATTATTTTTTTACCCCCCTCCCACTCATTGTTTGCACTTGCTGTCTCTTCTCTGTGCCCATCTCTTATGTGTTCTTCTGTGTCTTTTTGTCTTCTCTTTAGGTGCCACTCTGAACAGATCCTGGTACCTTCTGGAATCAGAGAGGTGCTCAATCTTTTGCAACACCTCAGTGCACTGCTTTGCTGTGTATCTTATTGTCTTTCCTATTTATCTCTTTTTCATTGCACCATCTTGCTGCACCAACTCTCTGCATGGGACAGGACTCTGGGTGAGCCAGCAATCTGTATATGTCAGCTCACCATGCTAACCAGTTTGCCTTCACTAGGAGGCCCCAGAAATTGAACCCTGAACCTCCTATGTGATAGATGGGAGTCAAATTTCTTGAGTCACATCCACTTTCCATTAATGGATTTTAATATATTCACAATGGTATATATTCAGCAACTCAAAATTTTAGAATAATTTCAGTACTCCTAAAGAAAGACTCCACACCCCTTAGTTCCTTCCTCAGACCTACATAACCACTAAACTCCTTTCATGTTTTTAAATTGATTTATATTTACATTTTATATAAATGGAATCATACAGTATATAGTACTTTGTGTCTGGTCTCCTTCACTTAGCATAATGTGTTTTGAAAATGTTAATATTGTGTAGTATTAACTTACATTTGTTCAGCTTCAAAGAAAAACCGTCTTATATATGAAATTCTAGGCATACTTACATTTCACATAATTTATTTATATTTACCTAATATATTCATTTCATAATAGGGCAATCCTATAGTATTTGTCTTTTTGTGTTTAGCTTGCTTCACTCCACATAACATCCTCCAGGTTCTTTCATGTTGTCTTATGTTTCATGACTTCATTTCTTCTTACCGAGACATAATGTCCCATTGTGTGCATACTCCACAATTTGTGTGTCCATTCATCAGTTGATGGATACTTGGGCTGTTTCCAACCTTTGCCTACTGTGAATTAATGCTGCTCTGAACATCAGTGTCCATTTGACTGTTTTCAGTTCTTTGGGTTATATACCTAGGAATGGTATTGCCAGGTCCAAATGGCAAGTTTATATTCAACTTCCTTAGAAAATGCCCAACAGTCCTCCACAGTGGCTATACCATTCTACATTCCCACCAACAGTGAATAAGCATTCAAAACTTTCCATATTCTCTTCAACATTTACAATTTTCCAACATTTTAAAAGAAGCCAACCTAATAGGTATAAAATGTTTTCTCACTGTAGTTTTGATTTGCATTTCCTTAATCACTAGTGATGTTGAAAATTTTCAATGTGTTTCTATATTATTTGTATTTCTTTTTTGACAGTTGTCTTTTCAAGTCTTTTCCCCAATTTTTAATCCATAATTTGTCTTTTTATTGTTGAATTGTCTGATCTGAATCCTATATAATCTAATATGCACAGAGGAGAAGACAATTTCACAAACATAATCCAATATCTATTTTTGGAATTTATAAATTATATCAAGCTGCTACAATGACTATGCAGTTCTCCCAGAAGCTTTTGTTGAATAAACTTTTCTGGCCAAGTTGGGTTGGCTTAAGCCTTGTCAAAAATCACTTGACAGCAGATGTGAGGCTAAATATCAAAGTTCTTGACTTGGTTCAATTGGTCAATCTGCTTGTCCTTATGTCAGTACCATGCTGCTTTTTACCACTGCAATTAAGTAATATTATTTAAATTCAGGAAGAATTTCTGAGAGTCCTCCAACTTCATTCTTCTTAAAGACATTTTTGGCCATTCAGGGCCTCTTAACCTTCCAAATAAATTTGATTATTGGCTTTTAATTTTCTGCCAAAATACCTCGTTGGTGTTTGCATTGGGATTGTGTGAATCTTTAAATCAGTTTAAGTAAAATTTACATTTTAATGATATTTAGCCTTCCAATCCATGAACACAGAATATCATTCCATTTATTTAAGCCATGTTGGTTTATTTAGCCGTGTTCTGTAGTTTTCTGAATTCAGGTCTTTTATGTCCTTTGTAAAGTTTTTTCATAAACAATTTGATTGTTTTATTTGCTATTAAAAATGGATTTTTGTCTGATTTCCTCACAATGCGCGTCAGTTGTGTCTAAAAATACTATTGATTTTTGCATAGTAATCTTGTACCCCAATACTTTCCTGAACTCATCTATTAATTCTTACAGCTTTCATGTGGATTTTTCAGGATTTTCTGTATATTGGGTCATGTCACTGGTGAATAGGGAAAGTTTAACTTTCCTATTTGGATGCTTTTCATTTCTTTGTCTAGCTTAAATGTTCTAGATAGAACTTCCAGCACAATATTAAATAATAATGATGACATAAGGCATCCTCCTCTTTTTACTGATCTCAGCAGGAAAGATTTCAGTCTTTCACCATTGAGTACAATGTTAGCTGTAGGTTTTTCATAAACGCACTCTGCCATATTGAGAAAATTTTCTCCTGTTCCTATCTTTTGCAGTTTATTTTCATCAAGAAAGGGTGCTATATTTTGTCAAATGCCTTTTCTGCATCAATTGAAATCATGTGATTTTTCTTCTTCAATTTATCAATGTGGTTTATTAGACTGATTGATTTTCTTTTCTTGATCTACCCTTGCATACTTGGGAAAAAATCCACTTTGATCACAGTGTATAATTCTTTTAATGTGCTTTTGGATTCTGTTTGCAAGTATTTTGTTGAGGATTTTTGCTTCTGTATTCAATAGAGTTATCAGCCTCTAATTTTCTTTGTTATTGGTAGATTTCCCCTTTTGTTAATATATAATGTTCTTTGTCTCTGACAACAATTTTGCATGTAACATCTATTTTGTCTGATATTAGAATAGCTATTCCTGCATTTTTTTGGTTACTGTTTTCTTTTAAATTTGTTGCCAACCTTTCACTTATAAACTATCTGTGCCCCTAGATCTAAGATGAGTTTCTTGTAGACAGAATATAGATGCATCACATTTCCTTATCCATTTTGCTACTCTGAGTCTTTGTGTTGGAGTGTTTAATCCATAAACATTCAAAGTTAATACTGTAATGGCCACTACTTAGCCAATTTTATTTATGTTTGTATACTTCATATTTTATTTTTATATTTTTATCCTTTTAGCAACTTTTACCAATAATCTTCCTTTTACATTCTCCTCTAAACATCTCTCTCCTGTTTCTTTCTTTTTAGCATGCAGAACTCCCTTTAGTATTTCATGAATGACAAGACTCATTTTTAAAAAATCACTTAATTTCTGTTTATTGGTGAATGTTTGAACACTCCCTTAATTTATAATGCTTTCAGGATTCTCTGTTTGTCCTGAGCTTTTGACATTTGTCATCTTGATAAATATGTGTCTCAGGGTACAACTGCTAAGATTAATTCTGTTTGGAAGGTTTTGTGATTCCTGGATATGGTCATCCACATATCTCATAAGTATTATGAAATTTTCACCCATTATTTCATCCCAAATTCCTTTTATCCTTTTCCCTACTCTTTTCCCTCTGGGATGACTGTAATAATTGTGTTGTGCAGTTCATGTAGTCATTTAATTTTCTGAGTCCCTGCTGAATTTTTCCATTTCTTTTTTTTGGTCTATCTGTTCAATGATCTATGCAATTATGGATGGACTGACTTCAACATTTCTAATTCTTTCCTGTGCCTATTCAAATCTTTTGTGTTTACAGTGTATTTTTAAATTCTTTCATTGTGACTTTCATTATAAGTTCTCTTATCATTTTAAATATGTTCCCATTTTATTCTGTATGTTCCCCTAGTGTTTTCTCAATATCCTTTGTCTTTTAATTCACTTCATTAAGTTGCTTAATGATATTTGTTTAGATATCCTTGATTAGTTGTTGCACATAATGTATGTCCTCCTGCTTTTCTGTTTGTTCACTAGACTGAGACATGACTTCCTATTTCCTAGTAAGGCTTGCAATTATTTGTTGATGCTAGACATCTGTTTATCTTGATGTGCTTATTGAGTTGGGTAGTTTATCTTTCTTTTATAGGGTTTTAATTTTGTTTGGTTTTCTTTTAAGTGTCCAATTTGACACTTGGTTCCACCTATTGCATATTTTTATAGTTTCCCATTATTATAATTATATATTAAGTATGAATCCCAAAAAGAGAAAGATTTTGTTTGTAAACACATATATTCCTTGGGTGTGATAAAATTTGATTGCAATAAATTCAGCTGAGGTGTCTGATTGAATTAGTTGTTAATATTAGGGATTTTTATTTGTCTACCTTAGTGAACAGGACTCAGATTTGACTTCTGAACACTTTCTGTTTCTGAAATATATGGAAACTTACTCAGAGACACACAGGAAAACAAAACATAGTTCTGCCATTTTTTATCCTGCTATGTGACTGAAAAGAGAAAGCTCAAACAGCTGAGGACCCTGGGAGAGGTGAACTATTTTACAAGATGGCTTACAGCTGAAATTGGGAAGAGAGCAGAACAGCCAAGAATGATATAGGAGACCCATAAAGAAGCAAGTTTTATGACAGGAAAGAGAGGAAGCCCTAAGAGTCAAGCCTTATACCAGCATGCCACTGAAATTGGAAAAATGTGGAGCAGTTTAGCCTGAGAGATGAAGCCCAAAGGGGAAGGCTGAAACCTTGCAGAAATTTTTGGCTATCTTGCTTCACCACATGGCAACTTACTGGGATAATCAGTAGCTTACTTTGTGAGAAAGCATCTTTGCTGATACCTTGATTTGGCTTTCAACTGTAAGATATAAACACCAAATAAATTCCCCAATATAAATGCCAACAGATTTCTGACATTTTGCATCAGAATTCCTTTGGCAGACTAATACAGAAAATGGGGGCAGGAGAGTGGGGTCTTGCTGCTTGCAATTACCAAAAATGCTGGAATGGTTTTATAAATAGGTCATGGGTGTTTTTTGAGGAATTGTGACATGATTGAAAGAAAAGGCATGGATATCTTTGAAGAGATTGCTGGTAGGAATACAGACTGTAAAGTAATTTCCAGTGATTCCTTATATGGAAAAGAAACTATTATTGGAAATTGGAGGAAAGGAGAGCATTGCATTGATGTTGAAAGAATTTGGTATGATTGATTCCTGATGTTAAATGGAAGGCAGTATTTGAAAATGATAAAGTTGAATATTTAGATGAGAAGATTTCCAAAGCTATGTGTAAAATGTGACATGTCTTTTCTTGCAGCTAATAGCGTAATGTGGGAGTAAATAGATAAGCTGAATTGTTGGGCACAGAAACAACAACAACAACAAAAAACTAAAGATTTATTATGCATATTACCTCCTTTTCAATATTGTAGGATATATAGGTATTGTGAAAAAAAATTTGAAAATACATTTGTGGGCAACTTAATAAACAAAAAGAGATACATATAGTGAACATTACAAAGTAGGAAAGCTGCTTACCTGACCTAGAAATGTCCTAGATTTTCATTAGGGTTTGCATGTTTAATATGATCTAGGTTCAGATATGAAATAGGAGCTTATTGAAAAATCCAGAGGAATCAATGCGCTCTTAAAATAAGAAATGAAGTGACTTTGGGGAAGTATTAGGGGAGGGGAGGCAAGATATAGTCTTGCAATTAAAATGCAATCCCTTGAGATCACTTAACCCTGAGAAAGGTTAGGCAAAAGAGTCACATCATGATGATTAAGCAAAGAAGCAGATTTGATTGGTATCACAAGATGGGCCTTTACCAACAGATAGTGAATGCATTGCACCAAAACAAAATAGATAAAAAACAGCCATCAATATGAACTGATTATATATTATTGTTCAGGCTTTCTGCAAGATAATGGAGATAAAAACAGGATAAATCACTGCTCAAACTTGTTTTTTTTACACTTTGTAAGGAGCTGAGTCTGAATGTATTTCAAGGTGAATATAAAAGTTAATTGATAAGTTATTTCAGAACAACCTAAATATGTTATTTCCAAGGAAAGTAATCTTTAGAAGTTAGGTAATACTAATTGATGGTGCTATAGGTGGTAGTAGTTACTGTGTCATCCATATAGGTTTCCACACTTACTGTGTTTGTGGTATCTGTCATTAGTTATCCAACAAAATTTGTACAAAAATGTGACCTATTTTCTTTAAAAAAATCTGAAAATGGTATGACCCACTTTAAAAGAAAACAGATCTTATGGTGATGAAAGACATAATGCATAAAATTTTATTACATTATTTTTAATTGTGTTTTCTTTTAATATTTTAATTGTTATTATTATGAAGTTTTTTTTATTATTTTCATTTGATCATATTGTGCCTTTGTTTTGCAGTAGGTTTTGGGTTTCAAAATGGCTGCAGTTGTGGCAAGGGAGGATCACTGGTGTGGGAGGGGAGAACCTGGGGCATGCCTCTATGGTATATGAATATTTTCAAGTGGCCATGGGGCATTGTTTCAATGGGTGGAGACCTACTCAATAACTGAAAGAACATTGGATTCCCATCCTGGAAGTTCTGCTACATTCTCTAATAGAACCACAAGAATCCCCCCAGTACATGGGTAGTGTCTAGTGAAGGAAAACAGAATTATTTTTTGGGGGGTCACATTTCATTTTTTATTTTTTATTATTATTAAATTGTCTTTTTTATAAGGTACATAGATCCCACAAAAAGCATCAGAGGTTTGCACATACCCCACCCACATCAAACACCTTGACTCCTCCCACATCAACAGCATCTTTCTTTATTGTGTCACATAAATTGCATTTGGTGAATACATTTTGGAGCACTGCTGCACCTCATGGATTATAGTTCACATTATAGTTTGCACTCTCCACTAGTACATTCAGTGGGTTATGGCAGGATATATAATGTCCAACATCTGTCCCTGCAATATCATTTAAGACAACTCCAAGTCCCAAAAATGCCCCCACATCTCATCTCTTCTTTCCTTTCCATGCCCTCAGCAACTACCATGGCCACTTTCTTCATACCTACAGTTTCTTCCTATACTAGTCACAATAGTTCTACATCAGAATACCAGTAAGTTCACTCTAACCCATATTTTATTCCTCCATTCTGTGTACCCTGGGTTGGTGATGTCCACTTCACCTCTATGCCATGCTCTTGATATTGATGATTGTTCTTATTAAACTTTTCTTCTGAAATTGAAGCTTAACCTATTATTATATACTTCCTGTCACCTCCTGAAAGCCCCCTTGTTGCTCAAATGTAGCCTCTTTCTAAGCCAAACTCAGGATATAAACACACTGCCTTCCCCATAGTGTGGGACATGACTCCCAGGGATGAGCCTCCATGGCATGAAAGGATTATTACTAAGCACTAGATAACAATGCATCTGGAAAAATACCTTGATCAAAAGGGGGAAACATTAAATTCAAATGAGTTTTATGGCTAAGAGATTTCAGAGTTAGTCAGGAAGTCATGCCAGAGGTTACAATTATGTTTGTCTCAACAAGGTCTCTTTGACAATCACAGTAAACAGTGCCTCAAATAAGGGTGCCCCAGAGGGCTCTAGAGTTATCTAGACACTATAGGCAGGGAAGACAACCTCAGGGATTTGGCATCCTGTCAGTGTGCCTTACATTGGAATTTATGCTCCTCAGTTAAAAGACATTTATATTTTCCCTAAAAATGACTCTTCTACTCCTCTTATTTGAACTTATAATTAACACTATATTTGTTAAATATATGTCCCAAAGGTTTAAATCTTTTGTCTGTTTATATGCTGGTTGAACCCTGAATCCCAAAACAGTTGCAGCACCTATGATCCAGATCACTGGACTCACCCAAGAAAACTAACAAAAGGATGATGATGGACAAAGTTCATCCCATAAAATAGATCATATCTACAACTGCAAGCCAGACAGATACATCCATCTGCCTAATGGAATCTAAGCCCCCTCTCACTCAGAAATGAATTGAGCATCACTATCCCTAAATCCTCAAGATTGAAGAATGAGCAAACATAAGTTGGGAATTCAACTATGGACTAAAGTAGAATTATTATTATTCTAGTAATGGAAGAACTTGTATTACTGATATAAACGCAGGGGTGACCAGAGATTCTGAGGGGAGGGAGAGGGTAGAATAGGTGTAACATGGCAGCATTATCGGGACACTAGAATTTCCTGTATGACACTGAAATGACAGATACAGACTATTATACATTTTGTCAAAACCTATAAAATTGTGTGGTGCAAAGTGTAAGCTATAATATCATCTATAGTTCATGGTTAGTAGCAATGTTTCACTATGTGTTCATCAATTGCAAAAAATGTACCATACTAATAGAAAATGTTAATATCGTAATGTGTGTGGGGGGAAAGGTATAGGCTATATGGGAATCCCTTATATTCTTTTTTTTAATTTTTTTAATTCATTTTTTTAAATATTACATTAAAAAAATATGAGGTCCCATTCAACCCCAACGCTCCCACCCCCCACTCCCCCCACAGCAACACTCTCTCCCACCATCATGACACATCCATTGCACCTGGTAAGTACATCTCTGGGCATCGCTGCACCCCATAGTCAATGGTCCAAATCATAGCCCACACTCTCCCACGTTCCATTCAGTGGGCCCTGGGGAGATCTACAATGTCCCATAGTTGGCCGTGAAGCACCACCCAGGACAACTCCAAGTCCCGAAAATGCCTCCCCATCTCATCTCTTCCTCCCATTCCCTGCACTCAGCAGCCACCAAGGCCACCCTTCCCACACCAATGCCCCCTTTTCTCTGTGGACATTGGATTGATTGTGTCCATTGCACAACTTTGTCAAGTGGGGGCTTAGATTCCACATGGATACTGGATGAAATCCTCCTGCTTTCAGTTGTAGGCACTCTAGGTTCCATGGTGTGGTGGTTGACATTCTTCAACTCCATGTTAGCTGAGTGGGGTAAGTCCAATAAATCAGAGTGTACGATTTGAAGTCTGTTGAGGCTCAGGGCGTGGCTATCATATTGTCAGCCCAGAGATTCAAATCCCCTAAATATATCATAAACCCTACCACCAACTATTCCAGTAAAGTAGCATGAAAGTCTTTTGAAAAGAGATCCCATCTGAGTCCAGTTCCATCACGCAGAAACACCAGCTCCAAAGAAGGGCCTTCTGACATGGCAGTGAACCCCATCTGCCATGACATAGAACCCGTGGATCTCTTTATCACTCAAAAGAACCAATACCTGGGGTTGTATCTACTTTATCTGTCTCTGAGACTCTGCTCAGTTGTGCATAAGGGCAATCCTTCTGACAACCTCCAGACTCTTTTTTAGAGACTCGTAGCCATATAAACTCATTTCTCCTTTCCATTTCCCACTTACATTAGGTCAAACAGCATTTTAAAGTCATGTTATTATATGTAGACAGGGATATTCTGCTGATCCGCATTGAACCTTTAATTCAAGGTCATTTTCTAGTTGCATCTTCAGCTGGTATTTGGTAGTGATCTCTCGGTGCCAGGGAGGTTCATCCCTGGGTGTCATGTCCCATGCTGGGGGGAATGCACTGCATCTACATGCTGAGTTTGGCTTCTAAGCACAGATGTCACCTTGTTTGAAAGCTATTGTTTCATAGTCTGTACATCAGTCTCAGTAAATATGATATGAATAAGTTAAAAGATTACCTCTATTTCTTGATGTAATATTTATGTTATCTAAAGTTTTTTAGGGAAACGGACTTGGCCCAGTGTTTAGGGCATCCATCTACCACATGGGAGGTCCGCAGTTCAAACCCTGGGCCTCCTTGACCCGTGTGGAGCTGGCCCATGCACAGTGCTGATGCGCACAAGGAGTGCTGTGACACGCAGGGGTGTCCCTCGCATAGGGCAGCCCCATGCGCAAGGAGTGCGCCCGTAAGGAGAGCCGCCCAGCGCAAAAGAAAGTGCAGCCTGCCCAGGAATGGCACCGTCCACACTTCCCATGCCACTGATGACAACAGAAGCAGACAAAGAAACAAGATGCAGCAAATAGACACAGAAACAGACAACCGGGATGGGGAGGGGGAAATTAAATAAATTAAATTAAAAAAAATCTAAAGCTTCTTTAGAAGTAAAAACTATTTTTAGAAAAGTAAATGAACAGATATAGAGAGGATTTTTCCTTACATTTTTATTCTGAACTTAAAATTATTTTCATTTTAGATAATTTCTCTTATTGAAAATAATTAATGAAAATGAAATTAATTGTGGTATTTTATCAGCGTTTATTCACATGTCATAGACTATATTATATCTATTGTGAAATCATAGATTTTCCATTTTGAAGGAAAACATTGTTATCAAAGTTTAATAAATATATTTAATTAGCTCATACATCACATTTACATGCTATGATATAATGTAGGCTCTAAATTAGTGTCATCCACTGCAATTTCTCTAGTTTAAGACACTTTTATCCCTCAAATGGAATTCTACAATGCCATCATATATTGGTCTACCCTCATCAACTGTGTCCTCCCTCCCCTACTCTTAGTCGCTATACAATACTAAGTGAAAATATTATCAGGTCATGTTACTACTTTGAGTAACACAAAACCATCAAGACTTCCCATTGAATAAATAAAATTGAACTACTTAAAATAGTCTTTAATCACTACAGGATTTGGTCCTGCCTACTTCTGTAATCTGTCTGAGACAACTCTCCTACTTGGGTCATAAACTCCAGCCATAATCTTTCCTTTTTACCAACATTGAAGTTCAAACTCATCTCCAACCCAGTAACAATGCATTGTCTCTTTAGTCTGCCTGGAATGCTCTTCCCTCTCAGGGGCTGCTTATTATTAAAATCAAAGCTCAAGTATCACCACCTCAAAGAGTCCTTCCCTCACCATTCAAGGTAAACTAGATACCACCCCTAGTTGAGAAAGCAACTTCCAGTCACTATCACATCACCTTCTTTCAGTTCCTTCATTGCATATGTGAAGTTATATTATCAGTTTAATTAATTTACTTGTATAAAACATGCAAGTTCCATGAGGGGGTCAACCTAATCTGCCTTGTTTACTAACATAGTACAAAAGTCTGTATCATAGTAGATACTTTGTAAGTACTTGAATGAATAAATGAAAGAATTTGTGAAGTGAGGCTTCTAAAGTTTTTCCCTTTCTTTTCTGCTCACTTCACATTATGGCAGCCCTAAGAAAATAAGACAAACTGAAACCTAATTTTGAGTGATTTTTCAGCTTTGATTCTGCTATTGATTTATATACTGAAATCCATCTTTCAGGGTGATTCCAAATATAATTTTGTGAAATATTGCACTATGACAAGAGAGTAAATGATTCTAACCCTAATCCAATTTGAAGTCATTTTGTTTACCTGTTGTCTAAGGAGGATCAAGGAGATTAATTGGCTCTGAATAACCACAAAACTAATTAGAGGTGGTAGGAAAAATGTAACTTATAATTTTATAGTGTCACTATTAAGGTTTCTTGTATTATACATATTTGGGTAGTATTTTACTCAAGTCTTTTTATTTTTCTATTAATCAGAAGTGATTGAAGTGGCTTTCATACATTGCTGGATTTTATTTCCTTATTTACACAGAACAATTGTGACATATGCAGCAATTAAATTTAATCTGTTTTTTGCTCTCATCTCATTAAGTGATGTTCATCAGACTCAAGTGAAATAAATTATTGTTGAAAGATAAGGATGGTTGAGTTTCAGTAACAATAGTTCAGACAAATTTCACTTTTCTTTTCCTACTCCTTATTATTCTAGAAACAGAGAAATGTTAATGAACATTTCTAGATTTCATATTTCATTCTCAGAGGTAATCAATGTTTCAAGCTCATTTGAGTGCAAATTTTATACTAATAGTAGGCCTAGTTATATTTTTTTTTGTAGTTTACTACTTCATTGAAAACCTTAGCTCTCTACAGAGCTTTTCTGTCATGCATCTAAACATTAGTATATTCTCACGAATATAATATTTTTTTTGTGTTTTTCAGCAGTAAATGGCATATTCATAATATTCTGTTTACAAAATAGATGGTTTTTAAAAATTTTATCCTTTATACCTTATTACTCTGATCCATTTCTATAACCACTGATATAGACATATTTCATAGGCCTTGCCTATGAAAAATTAGCTGGATTTTAAAAAATACCAATCCCAGTTCCCAGTTGATTTTACTGAAAGCACCTTATACAAAGAAATAACACTAGTACTAGATTCCTATTATACAGCATAAGCACCTGTTTTGATATTTAATAGAGTATCATTATTACTGCAAGCAGGTGTCACAAATAGGTACTGGCTTCTCAGCACTTGACATAGAATTCAGTGGGAATAATAAGATTGAACCAAGGGGTCATCATTTCATTCATTAAACAGATATTTATCTCATACTATATGAAAGCCACTGTGCTTAGTGGGATACAGTGATAAGTAAGAAAGACATTATCTATGCATCCACAATTTCCTCTTTTACACACACTTATCTAAGAGATTGTCAATTTAAGTTAAAAAAAAAGTATTCCTTGCACTATCTTCCATGTAAAAGCAAAAATGGAAAAATACTTCCTTACTATACAATTTTAATTGTGTATTTGATATGGCATAGTTTATTCTTTCTATAGAGGTCAACACTAGGAGAGGTCGTGATAATGACATGCTAATTAAATTGAACATTTCACTAATGATGCTACCCAATACTGCCTTCCCCTAGAATATCTCCAGGTATTTTACATTTCTAACTACTCTCTGCTTGTGCATTATTCTGTTTGATATATGGGACTTGGGGCTCATCCACTGTCTATATTTTCCTTATCATGGAGACTCTTTATCCAAAGTGTATAAATTCATTTGGAATGAATTTTTAGCCTTTTTTTAAATGTACAATATGATGTAGTATACTGATAACAAGCAAGAAAAAAGGCACACACACACATATATATGGATATTAGAGGACTTAAAAATAGAATTCATAGGGGAGAGTGCAAAATATACAGGCAATGAATGGTTAGAAACACAGTTGTTGCAATGAGAAATAAAGGGAAAAATGACATCTGCATTTAGATTCATTGCAAAACATTATTTTTTCATCTGAAATATACATTCTTAACTAAATAAATGGTAATTTGTCTTTGGAGGCATAAACCTGAAAAATAAATATCACAATGCCAAAGCTACTAAAACAATTGGAAATAAAATAATACATGTAACCAGAAAGCTCAATTAATCATCCCTCCTAACTGAGTCTTCATTTTTTGCCGAAATGGACATATATTAAAATATTCTGAATATAAGGGTTAATCCACAAAACACTTCCAGAGGAATGGCATGGAATCAATAAGGATTCACTCACATTTTTTACACTTTCTACAGCACCATCAACAATCCTAGACAGAATTTAAATCCAGAATAATGAATCATAGATGTTTAATCATATCATCCAACTGCACTCAGTTAAGTTAAATGTGCTAATTTTGAGCCTAGCTTTATGAAGAGACAAATTGCAAATTTGGTGTGATAACAAGCGATTTAAATGATCCCATTTCTTTACAAATTTCCATGCCCAAGTATTAGTTTATTACTGAAATTTTGGTTACAACTGTATTTTTGGTCTCATCTTCACTTATAATGCAAATAAATTTGGGGTAGTAAGAATATATCCCTTGGTGTATATGAGTTCCCTAAAGATAATTTTCATGATCATGCATGACACTGAGGGAATATAAGGAAATCAGGAATTAGGGAAAGGCATGATCCAAAAAGGAGAGCTAAGAGTATAGAGTTTAAAAAAAATGTAGATTGGGATATTAGCCCCTAGTTTCAACTAAATATTTAAAATATTTTAAAATATTTTAAAATATTAGACTGATACAACTATCCAACAATGAATATATAGCCTCCAAATTACATGAAGTTCCAAATGTCTTTAATGAAGTCAAATAATCAGACTCTTTCCAGTTGCCTTTGTATTTTAAATATTGTTTGGTATAAAAGAAACACAGTCTCATTATTATGATATTTGCAAAATGGGAAAGGAGAAAAAAATCACCCAGATTCACACAGTTCAAATACAAATAAAATAATATATGTGTAGGTTTACTTTCAATATTTCTATGCATATGTCTCTTTTCCCTCTGAGGTATCTATGCAGAATAGTTTATTTCATATATACTTTATCTCATCTTGTATTTTCAGGGTACATATTTGCAAGGCACAAAACTGACTCTGGACCACACTTGGATAACTAAAAAGATACCATCAGGATGTTAGAGAAACTGACACAGAGTATGGACAGGAACCAGACTTCTTTTTCTAGTAATGGAAGTGTACATGAATGTTACCAAACTACTCAGTGAAGACGACTAACATCTTAGAATATGTATGCCTTCTAAAATCTTCATAGAGTTAGCAAGATGGTGAGGTAATATTGAGACAATAGTTATGGGAAGAGAATATTCCAGAAATGAAAAAGTAAGACAAGCACTAAGTGCAGCTTTTCCCTAGGGACATTTGCACATCTGGAAGAAACAGTTTCATGCAGGTTGAACTGTATTGTTTTTTTTCGGGGGGGAGGGTGGATATTAATTAATTTTTTTTTCCAAATTCTACTCAATTTATTCATTTTTTAAAAAGATGTTACATTAAAAAAAAATGAGGTCCCCATTCGCCCCCAACACCCCCACCCCACCACTTCCCCCACTGTAACACTCTCCCTCATCATCATGACACATCCATTGCTTCTGGTGAGTACATCTCCAGGCACAGCTGCACCCCATGTCCCGTGTTTCAAACCATAGCCCACACTTTCCCACGTTCTATCTAGTGGGCCAGGGGAGGATTTACAACATCCAAAAATTGTCCCTGGGGCACCACCCAGGAAAACTCCAAGTCCCGAAAATGCCTACACATCTCTTCTCTTCCTCCCCTTCCTCGCATCCAGCAGCCACCATGGCCACTTTTTCCACATCAATGGCACCTTTTCTTGATTATTAACAATAGTTCAAGAATAGAATATAATTAAGTCCACTCTGATCCTTACGGTATTCCTCCTTCCTGTGGACCTTGGCTTGGTTGAGTCCATTCCATATCTATGTCAAGAAGGGGGTTAGACTCCACATGGATATTGGATGCAATCCTCCCAATTTCAGTTGTAGGCACTCTAGGCTCCATGGTGTGGTGGTTGACATTCTTCAACTTCATGTTAGCTGAGTGGGGTAAGTCCAATAAATCAGAGTGTAGGAGCCAAAGTCTGTTGAGGCTCAGGGCCTGGCTATCATATTGTCAGTCCAGAGATTCAAGTCCGCTAGATCTATCTTAAGCCCCAGCACCAACAATAATTCCAGTAAAGTAGCGTGAAAGTCTTGGGAAAAGAGATCCCATCTGAGTCCAGCTCCGTCACGCAGAACCACCAGCACCAGAGAAGGACCAACTGACATGGCAGTGAACCCTATCTGCCATGACCATAGAACCTGTGGGTCTCTTTAGCCCTCAAAAGGACCAATATCTGGGGTAGTATTGACTTTATCTGTCTCTGAGACTCAGTTCAGGTGTGCATAAGGGCAATCCTTCTGACAACCTCCAGACTCTTTTTTTAGAAACTCATAGCCATATGAACTCATTTGTGTTTTCCATTCCCCCTTACTTTAGGTCAAACAGCATTTTTAACTCCTGTTATTATAAGTAGACAGGGATATTCTGCTGGTTTGCATTGAACCTTTAATTTAAGGTCATTTTCTAGTTACGTCATCACCTGGTACTTGGTAGTGATCCCTTGGTGCCAGGAAGGCCCATCCCCGGGTGTCATGTCCCACACTGGGGGGAAGGCATTGCATTTACATGCTGAGTTTGACTTCGAGACTGGCCACATTTGAGTAACACGGAGGCTGTCAGGAGGGAACTCTTAGGCACAGTGCTGCTCTAGGCCTTATTCTAATTTCAGGTGTATAGGCACACAGGCATAGTCATTAGTATCAGGGGCTTACTGTTGGACTCTCATTCCTTCCTGGTCCTTACCATTGCACCTGGGGGACTGCTGCTGCTCCCCTAGGGACCACAACAGAGCCTCCCCCGGCCAGTAACGCAGTACCCCCCCAGCTGTTGTTTTTAATTGTTTCCACTATGAGTATATCCAAACATTTCCATGCACCCTGGACACATGCCCTGTATAACACCCTGTCAACCATATATCGCCTGTCAATAACATCACATACCAGTATTCCTCCGCTGTCATTGTTGAACCAATCTGTGATCCAAAACTTCCTGAAAATTGAAGACCAATATAATGCCAGTTTCCCTTACTAGTAAAATGGAATATAGCGATGAGTTTAAAGGTTAGATATAGAATACATATTGATTTGGAAAAATTCTACTTCCTATCTTTTGCTTTTCTTTTTTCCTAATTATTGAGCTTCTCTTCGCAAGAGCCCTAGATCACAGTAATTCATATATACAATATACAGTACTCCCACATATCCACCATAAAACCTTTTCCCTTCCACAGCGATAATCTTTTAACTTATTCATCTCATATTTACTGAAACTGATGTACAGACTCCGAGAAAATAGCTTTCAAACAAGGTGACATCTGTGCTTACATTGTGATCCATACTTGAGGATATACAGTTCTCTAAATTTTTTAGTTATCCTATGTTTTACATTATGGGTTACATGATTATTCTGTCGTCCCCTATATGTTTTTGGTGTAATATTACATGTTTTATATCCATCCTTGTGTACTCTCGTGAAACTCCTCTCTTGTCCCCACATTTACCTTGGTTCCATCCGTTCAACATCCATTTTCCCCTCCCCTTGGTGCCCACAGCGACAGCCAATCTCCATTTCCTGAGGAGCCACGTCCAGAGATACTTGTAACAGTGTTCAGGACCTGACTTTCTCAACTGCCCTAATGCCCTGGGAGCCATCCTTTCTCTCAAGAGATACAGTTCCCTCTATTTGATGGCATTAGTACTGCCCAGGATGTGGGTCCCCCCCCACTCTCACTACTTGCATCTCTACCCAATGGTACAACCCACCCTGGCAAAATGAGCACTCAGACACTCCCCAGGAGTCTGTCCCACGTAAGAGCATCCCCTCCCCTCCGAGCATCCTAAACAGGTAACCCTCTTACTTATATTTTGACACGGTTTTCTCAGCATTTTCTTTCAACCAACACCTGACAATCTCCTATGTTCGTTATGTTGCCCTCTCCCCCCAATTTTTTGGGAAATATTATCCATCCGCCCATCCCCAGGCCCCTTCAAACCCGCAAAGCCCCACCCAAAGGCAACCCCTTGCCCTTATTTTATCTCTTCTTTGTGCTCATAATTACCGCCAGCTCATCATAGATTCCACCCCTGCAGAGGTCAGCTCATATCCTTCCTCCACCCCCTGATTTCCTGTAAACCTATCTTTCAGTCTGTACCTCTTTGAGGCAGCTTACTTATTTCATATCATTGAGGTCATATAGTATTTGTCCTTCAATGCCTGGGTTGCTTCACTCAGCATAAGGTTCTCAAGATTCATCCATGTTATCACACGTGTTTGTAGTGTATTTGTTCTTAAAGCTGAGTAGTATTCCATTGTATATATATACCATATTTTATTGATCCACTCAACTGTTGATGGGCATTTGGGTTGATTCCAACTTTTGGCGATAGTGAACAATGCTGCTATGAACATTGGTGTGCATATATCGGTTTGTGTCCTTGTTTTCAGTTCTGCTGGGTATATACCCAGCAGTGGTGTTGCTGGGCAATATGGCAAAACTATGGTTAGTTTTTTGAGAAACCGCCAAACTGTCCTCCAGAATGGTTGGAACCCTCTGCATTCCCACCAGCAGTGGAAGAGTGTTCCCATTTCTTCACATCCTCTCCAGCATTTGTATTCTTTTTTTTAATAGTTAACAATCTTTTGGGAATAAGATGGTATCTCATTGTAGTTTTGATTAACATTTCCCTGATAGCTAGAGATTTGTAGCATTTTTTTCATGTGCTTTTTAGTCATTTGTATTTCTTCTTTGTAGACGTGTCTGTTTAAATCTTTTTCCCATTTTTTAAATGGGTTGTTTATCTTTTTATTTTCAAGATATAGGTGTTCTTTATATATGCAAGTTAAAAGTCTCTTATCAGATATATAGTGGCCAAATATTTTCTCCCATTGTGTAGGTTCCCTTTTTACTTTCTAAACAAACTCCTTTGAGGTGCAGACGGCTTTAATTTTGAGGAAGTCCCATTTATCTATTTGTTCTTTGGCTGCTAGTGCTTTGGTGTGATATTCATGAAGCCATTTCCTATTACAAGGTCTTATAGATGTTTCCCTACACTGGTTTCCAATGTCTTTATGGTCTTGGCTATTATATTTAGGTCTTTGATCCATCTAGAGTTGATCTTTGTATAAGGTGTAAGATGGTAATCCTCTTTCATTCTTCTACATATGGATATCCAATTCTCCAGGCACCATTTGTTGAATAGGCCATTCTCTCCCAGTTGAGAGGTTTGGTTGCTTTATCGAATATTATATGGCTATATATATGAGCTTCTATATCAGAACTTTCAATTTGATTCCATTGGTCTTTGTGTCTCTCCTTATGCCAATACCATGCTGTTTTCACTACTGTAGCTTTGTAGGATGTTTTGAAGTCAGGTTGTGTGATTCATACGATGTCATTTTTCTTTTTTAATATGTCTGTGGCTATTCAGGGCCTCTTTCCTTTCCAAATATATTTCATAGTTTTTCTAGTTCCTTAAAGAAGGTGGTGTTGTATTTTATTCGGATTGCATTGAATGTATAGATCAGTTTTGGTAGGATAGACATCTTAATAATATTTAGTCTTCCTATCCATGAAAAGGGAATGTTCTTCCATTTATTTAGGTCTTCTTTGATTTCCTTGAACAGTCTTGTATAGTTCTCAGTGTA
Source organism: Dasypus novemcinctus (assembly GCF_030445035.2). Lineage (NCBI taxonomy): Eukaryota > Metazoa > Chordata > Mammalia > Cingulata > Dasypodidae > Dasypus > Dasypus novemcinctus. Next base: position 141,929,642 of record NC_080704.1, on the reverse strand, counting down.
TACTTTTTTACATCTTTAGTTAAATTTTTTCCGAAATACTTGATTTTTTTATTTACGATTGTGAATGGTATTTGTTTCTTGATTTCCTCCTGATCTTGCTCATTATTGGTGTACAGAAATGGCACTGATTTTTGCGCATTGATCTTATAAACTGCGACTTTACTTAACTCATTTATGAGTTCTAGAAGCTTTGTTGTAGATCTCTCAGGGTTTTCTATGTATAGGATAATGTCATCTGCAAATAATGAAATTTTGACTTCTTCCTTTCCAATTTGAATGCCTTTTATATCTGGTTCTTTCCTCAGTGCTCAAGCAAGTACTTCTAAGACAATGTTAAATAGAAGGGGAGACAGTGGGCATCCCTGTCTTGTTCCTGACATTAGAGGGAAGGATTTTAGGATTTCTACATTGTAAACAATGTTGGCTGTAGGTTTTTCATACATACTCTTTATCATGTTCAAAAAATTTCCTTGTATTCCGATCTTTTGGAGTGTTTTTATCAAGAAAGGGTGCTGTATTTTGTCAAATGCTTTTTCTGCATCTATAGATAGAATCATGTGATTTTTTTCCTTCAGTCTGTTTATATGGTATAGTACATTGAATGATTTTCTTATGTTGAACAATCCTTGCATACCTGGAATGAATCCCGCTTGGTTGTGGTGTATAATTCATTTAATGTGTTGTTGAATACGATTAGGAAGTATTTTCTTAAGTATTTTTGCGTCTAGGTTCATTAGAGAAATTGGTCTGTAATTTTCTTTCTTGTGGTGTCTTTGTTTAGCTTTGGTACTAGGATAATGTTGGCATCATAGAAGGAATCAGGCAATGTTCCTTCTTTTTTGATTTTTTGGAATAGTTTCAGCATGATTGGTGTTAGTTCTTTCAGGAATTTTTTTGTAGAATTCACCTGTGAAGAATCTGACCCTGGACTCTTCTTAGTTGTAGGATTTTAATAACTGATTCTATCTCTTTACTTGTGATTGGTTTGTTGAGATCATCAATTTCTTCTTTTGTCAATATAGTCTTCTTACATGTTTCTAGGAATTTGTCCATTTCCTCTGAATTGTCATTTATGTTGGAATATAGCTTTTCAAAGTATCCTCTTATAATAGACTTTATTTCTGTGGGGTCAATGGTGACACCTCCTTTCTCATTTCTTATTTTGTGTATTTTCATCTTCTCTCTTTTTTTCTTAGTCTGGCTAAAGGTTTGTCAATTTTGTTGATATTCTCAAAGAACCAGCTCTTTGTCTTGTTTATCTTTTCAAGTGCTTTCTTATTTTCTATTTCATTTATTTCTGGTCTTATCTTTGTTTCCTTCCTTCTTCTTCCTGTTGGATTACTTTCTTGTTTTTTTTTTTTTTATAATTCCTCCAAATGTGCAGTTAGTTCTTCAGTTTTTGCTCTTTCTTCTTTTTTAATATATGTATTTATGGCTATAAATTTCCCTCTTAGTACTGCTTTTACTGCATCCCATTAATTTTGCTATGTTGTGTTATCATTATCATTTGTTTCAAGGTAGTCATTGATTTCTTTTGAGATTTCTTCTTTGACCCACTGTTTTTCTAAGAATGTGCTGTTTAATTTCCAAATCACAGTGTAAAATATGGGCCTCTGTCCCTTGCAAATTTCCAGCTTCACTCCACTGTGGTCAGAGATATTATTTTGTATGATTTCAATCTTTCTGAATTAATTAAGCCTTTCTTTGTGGCCTAGCATATGTCCTATCGTGGAGAATGTTCCATATGCACTTGAGAAAAATGTATATCCTGCTGTTTGGGTGTAATGATCTGTATATGTCTATTAGATCCAGCTCCTCTAATATACTGTTCAAATATTTTGTTTCTTTATTGATTTCTATTGAGATGTTCTGTCCAGAGTTGACAGTTTTGTATTAAAATCTCCCACTATAATTGTAGATGCATCTATTCTTTCACTTAGTTTTTCCAGTGTTTGCCTCAGGTATTTAGAGGTGCCCTTGATAGGAGTATAAATATTTATGATTGTTCATTCTTCTTGACATTTTGTCCCTTTCACTAATATGTAGTATCCTTCTTTGTCTCTCACAGTTGTTTCACATTTAAAGTCTATTTTGTCTGTTATTAATATAGCTACTCCTGCCTTTTTTTGTTTATTGTTTGCTTGTAATATTGTTTTCCAACCTTTCACTTTCAGCCTCCATGAGTGTCTGGGTCTCCGATCTGTCTCCTGTAGACAGCATATGGATGGGTCATATTTCCTTATCCAATGTCCCAGTCTGAATCTTTTGATAGGTGATTTTAATCTGTTGACATTCAGTGGTATTATTTTCAAGGAATTAATGTTAGCCATATTTTGATTGGACTTGTGTTTCTCATATTTTGTTTGTTTGTTTGTTTTCCCTTCTCTTTTTGTCTTTTTATTACTCTTACACTCTCCTCCAACTCGACCTGTCCTGTTTTTTTCCTTTCTTCCTGCAGAATGTCCTTTAGAATTTCTTGAAGGGGATGTTTCTTGTTGGCATACTCTTTTAGTTTCTGTTTATCTGTGAATATTTTGAACTCTCCATCATGTTTGAATGCTAGTTTAGCTGGATTGAGTATTCTTGGTTGGAATTTTTTTTCTTTTAGTACCTTGACTATATCATACCACTGCCTTCTTGCCTCCATGGTTTCAGATGAGAAATCAGCACTTAATCTTATGGAGCTTCTCTTGTATGTGATGTTTTTCTTTTCTCTTGCTGCTTTTCGAATTTTCTCTTTGTCTTGAGCATTGGATAATTTGACAAGTATATGTCTTGGAATGGGACTGTTGGGGATTATGACGATTGGGGTGCACTGTGCTTCTTGGATATGTACATCTGTCTCTTTCAGTAGATTTGGGAAGTTTTCAGCCATTATTTCCTGCAACACTCCTTCTGACCCCTTTCCCTTCTCTTCTTCTTCTGCGATGCCTATAATACATATGTTTGAGTGTTTTGCATTATCATTCATCTCCCTAAGTCCTAGCTGGATTTTTTCCTATCTTTTTATCGATCAATTCTACTACCTGTTTGATTTCCGATGTACTGTCTTCCACATCACTAAATATATGCTCTGCCTCTTCTACTCTGTTGATATTTGCTGCAAGTGTATTTCTGATTTCTTGAACTGCATTGTTGATTGCCATCATATCTGTTATCTTTTTGCATACATCTGCAATTTCCCCTTCAAATGTTGTCTTCATTTTGTTAACCTCTTCCTTTACTTCATTAAATTTGTTGGTGTTAAATGTTCTGAGATCTTTAATTGCTTGTGTGAAGTTCTGCTCCCCTTCCTGGTGTTTAGTTTGTTCATTGTATTCAGCCATGTTTTCCTTATTACTGGTTTGGTTTGTAGATTTTTGTTGCTGTCTGGTCATCATTTTATCTTGACGTGTTTAATCAGTTCCTTAGCTTCTTTGTCTAATCCTGGGGAATTAATTAGCTGTTGTTTTTGCATAAGTTTTATATCTTCTCTTTGTCACTTTGTTCTTCTTATTCTAATTTCTTATTGCTGACTGAGCTCATTTTGAAGGAAAGTATTAGGGCCAGGGAAAGGCAATTGTGCAAGCAAGGAAAAAGTGTAAAGTAGTATTGGTAATAAATGTTAACAGAGCCAAAATATGAGATCTGGGAGGATGGATATTAGATTCATGTAAGTTGTGTAGAGTTATAGCAGTAGGTAGAGTACCTATAAGAGGTAGTCGACTGAATAAGGGGTGAATATGGTATGAATTAAAAAGCTAGTGTTTTTGTGAGAGAGGGAAAGAGAAAAGAAAGGCAATAGTTTCAAGAGTGGATAAAAGACAGAAAGCAAAACAAAGGTATTAGAAATTAAGTGTTAGACACTTTGGGGATCAAAGAAAAGGGAGGTGCAATATAACAGAGACAGTAGATGATGGAGGATATCAAGATGTAGGGGAAAGGGGATAGTGTAGGTAGCCAAAATCAATACACACAGAAATGAGGCAGTGGAGGGTGAGGAAATCCAGCAAATGTGAGGTGTTCCCTGCAGCACCCATTGTATATTTAAGATAAAATAAAAGAAGAAGAAAATGAGAGTAATCAGGGAGAGGGCCAAGATGGTGGCTGAGTGAACTTGCCTTGCGGTCTCTCGTGGGAAAAGGAGGCTGGGCGCCACTGGAGATTCTCTGAGGCCAGGCTTTTTCAGGATTTTTGCAAGGCAGGAAGTGTTTGGACATAGATTTGGTGGAAAGGTAACGGAGAGGATCGGTCTATAAGATATAATTTGGCTTCTATTGCCCGGAGGTGATTCCGGCAGACGGGTTGCTCACTCCTTGGGGAGGCAGGGGAGCCCCAGAATCGGCACTCTGGCTGCGCTTTTGGCGGCTCTGCGGTGCTGGGGAATTCGTGAATCCTGTACAGCCTGTTGGGAGGTTGAGGGAACTGACGCCTTTGCAAATGGATTTGGGGAGACAGACGGAGTTTTGTGAAGTGGGGGAATTTTTATTGCAGACACAAATAATAGCGCTTCTGCCTGGAGCCCCACCACCCAGGCCCGGCTGCCGATATGCAATGAAATTAGATTCTTAGTAATAAAGGGACGTAATTGGGAGGTAGTTTCAGGGTGCGGTGAGGGAGGGGGACACGTCAGGAAGCCGATTGCGGAATATTTTGTGAAGCTTGGGAATACCGGTTTTGGAATCCGTTTTCGGCATTTCCAACCAGAACCCAACCCATGGCGGGCTTCAGATCTGCTTCAGTAAATTGGCTGCAGTGTAGAGGCTCCCTCAGCTGGCCGTTTTTTGGAATGACAGGGTGGGAGCTGTCCAAAAGCTGAATTGTTGATTTACCCACAAAAACAAACCCTACTGAGTAAGTGAATTGCAGGGTTCAGACATAATATAGAGTTTGTGGATCTGACTTCCCCTATAGGGCTGACACCCAGCTGCGGGGCTCCCTGAGGGCTATGTTACACTGCAGGGCTCCTAGGCTTCCTGTTGACCAGATTTGAGGTTGCCAGGTCTGAATCCCCTAAACTCTGGTGGCCCATACCCGAGACTCACACCTGTTGAGTCTTCAATAACTCAGACTTTCCACCCCTGAATCCATCACAGCCCTGAGGTCCATCTGAGATCCTTGAATGCCCTAGCCTCCCACGTTTCCGTTTTTTTTATCATTTCATTTTGTTTTGTTTTTATTTTCATTTTACCTTATTTTTTATTTTTTTAATGTCCTGATTGCTACTATTTTATTATCCCCTAGTCTTTTCTCCCAGCGTATCCCCTAAAGTATTTTTTTAATTCAGTTATCTAGGGTTTTTAAAATTTTTTTTTCTACTTATTTCATTTTAACTCAATTATACAATAAGTGCCACAGGGAACACCTCACATTTGCTGGGTTTTCTCATCCTCCACTGCCTCATTTCTGTGTGAAGTAATTTAGGCTACCAACACTATCCCCTTTCCCCTACATCTTGATATCCGCCATCATCTACTGTCTCTCCTATATTCCACCTCCCACCTCCCTTTCTTTGATCCACAAAGTGTCTAACTCTTAATTTCTAATACCTCTGTTTTGTGTTCTGTCTGTTATCCACTCTTGAAACTATTACCTTTTTTTCTCTTTCCCTCTCTCAAAAAAACAATAGCTTGTAGCGCATACCATATTCCTCTACACAATTTACACGAATCTAACCTCCACCCTCCCAGATCTCATATTCTTGCTTTCTTAACATATATCACCAATACTACTTTACACGTTTTCCTTGCTTACACAATTGCCTTTCCCCAGCACTAACACTTTCCTCTAAAGTGAACTTAACCAGCAACAAGCAATTAGAATAAGAAGAACAAAGTGACAAAGAGGAGATCTAACACTTATGCAAAAACAACAGCTAACTAATTTCCAAGAGTAGACAAAGAAGCTAAGGAACTGAATAAACCCATCAAGATAAAATGATGATGAGACAGCAACAAAAAACTACAAATCAAACGAGTAATCAGGAAAACATGGCTGAATCCAATCAACAAACTAAAAATCAGGAAGGGGAGCAGAACTTTGCACAAGCAATGAAAGATCTCAGAACATTTATGACCGACAAATTTGATGAAGTAATGAAAGAGGTTACAAACATGAAGACAAGATTGGAGGGGAAATTGCAGTCATACACAAAAAGATTACAGATATTATGGGAATGAACACCACAGTTCAAGAAATCAAAAATACACTTGCAGCCAATATCAGCAGACTAGAAGAGGCAGAGCAGAGAATTAGTGACATGGAAGACAGTACATCAGAAATCAAACAGAGAGTGGAAAGGGTCGATAAAAAGATAGAAAAAATCCAGCTATTACTCAGGGACCTGATAATGCAAAATGCTCAAACATACATATTATAGGCATTCCAGAAGGAGAAGAGAAGGGAAAGGGGTCAGAAGGAGTGTTGCAGGAATTAATGGCTGAAAACTTCCCAAATCTACTGAAAGAGACAGATGTACATATCCAAGAAGCACAACACACTCCACTAGTCATAAACCCCAACAGGCCCACCCCAAGACATATACTTGTAAAATTATCAAATGCTCAAGACAAAGAGTAAATCCTAAAAGCAGCAAGAGAAAAGAAAACCATCACATACAAGGGAAGCTCCATAAGATTAAGTGCTAATTTATCATCTGAAACCATGGAGGCAAGAAGGCAGTGGTATGATATAGTCAAGGTACTAAAGGATAAAAATTTCCAACCAAGAATACTCAATCCAGCTAAACTAGCATTCAAACATGATGGAGAGTTCAAAATATTCACAGATAAACAGAAACTGAAAGAGTATACCAACAAGAAACCTCCCCTTCAATTAATTGTAAAGGGAGTTCTGCAGGAAGAAAGGAAAAACAGGACAGACAGAGTTGGAGGAGAGTATAAGAGCAACAAAAAAAGACAAAAATAGAAGGAAAAAAATACAAAATATGACAAAAACAAATACAATAAAAATATGGCTAACAGAAACAATTCCTTGAAAGTAATAACACTGAATGTCAATGGAGTAAACTCACCTATCAAAAGATTCAGACTGGGACATTGGATAAGGAAATATGACCCATCCGTATGCTGTCTACAAGAGACACATCTTAGACCCAGAGACGCATGGAGATTGAAAGTGAATGGCTGAAAAACAATCATACAAGCAAACAATAACCAAAATAAGGCAGGAGTAGCTATATTAATATCAGACAAAATAAACTTTAAATGTGAAACAATTGTGAGAGACAAAGAAAGATACTACATTTTAGTGAAAGGGAAAATCTGTCAAGAAGATCAAACAATCATAAATATTTATGCTCCTAACAAGGGTGCCTCCAAATATGTGAGTCAAACACAGGAAAAACTAAGTGAAACAATAGATGCATCTACAATTATAGTGGGGGATTTTAATACACCACTATCAACTCTGGACAGAACATCTCAAAAGAGAATCACTAAAGAAACAAAATATTTGAACTGTATATTAGAGGAGCTGGATCTAATAGACATATATAGATGATTACACCCAAACACAGCAGGATATACATTTTTTTCAAGCGCACATGGACCATTCTCCAAGATAGACCATATGCTAGGCCACAAATAAAGGCTGAATGAATTCAGAAAGATTGAAATCATAGAAAACAATATCTCTGACCACAGTGGAGTCAAGCTGGAAATTTGCAAGGCACAGAGGCCCAGATTTCACACCACGAATTGGAAATTAAACAGCATTCTTTTAGAAAAACAGTGGGTCAAAGAGGAAATCTCAAAAGAAATCAATGACTACCTTGAAACAAATGATAATGATAACACAACATACCAAAATTTATGAGATGCAGGAAAAGCAGTACTGAGAGGGAAATTTATAGCCATAAACCCATAATCAAAAAAGAAGAAAGAGCAAAAATTGAAGAACTAACTGCACATTTGAAGGAATTAGAAAAACAACAACAAAGTAACCCAACAGGAAGATGAAGGAGGGAAATAACAAAGATAAGAGCAGAACTAAATGAAATACAAAATAAGAAAGTACTTGAAAAGATAAACAAGACGAAGAGCTGGTTTTTTGAGAAGATCAAAAAATTTGACAAACCTTTAGTGAGACTAACAAAGAAAAAAAGAGAGAAGATGCAAATACACAAAATAAGAAATGAGAAAGACGATTTCACCAATGACCCCAAAGAAATAAAGACTATCATAAGAGGATACTTTGAAAAACTATATTCCAACAAAAATGACAATTTAGAGGAAATGGACAAATTCCTAGAAACACATAAGCAACCCCTATTGATGAAAGAAGAAATTGATGATCTTAACAAACCAATCAGAAGCAGAGAGATAGAATCAGTCATTAAAAATCTCCCAACTAAGAATAGCCTGTTGCCAGATGGCTTCACAGGTGAATTTTACAAAACATTCCGGAAAGAACTAACACCAATCTTGCTGAAACTATCCCAAAAAATCGAAACAGAAGGAACATTGCTGAACTCCTTCTATGATACCAACATTACCCTAGTACCAAAGCTAAACAAAGACACCACAAAAAGGAAAATTACAGACCGATTTCTCTAATGAACCTAGATGCAAAATACTTAACAAAATACTTGCTAATCATATTCAACAACACATTAAACGAATTATACACCACGACCAAGTGGGATTTATTCCAGGTATGCAAGGATGGTTCAACATAAGAAAATCAATCAATGTAATACACCATATAAACAGACTGAAGGAAAAAAATCACATGATTCTATCTATAGATGCAGAAAAAGCATTTGACAAAATACAGCACCCTTTCTTGATAAAAACACTCCAAAAGATCGGAATACAAGGAAATTTTTTGAACATGATAAAGAGTATATATGAAAAACCTACAGCCAACATTGTTTACAATGGAGAAATCCTAAAATCCTTCCCTTTAAACTCAGGAACAAGACAAGGATGCCCATTGACTCCCTCCTATTTATCATTGTCTTAGAAGTACTTGCTCGAGCACTGAGGCAATAACCAGATATAAAAGGCATTCAAATTGGAAAGGAAGAAGTCAAAATTTGATTATTTGCAGATGACATGATCCTATACATAGAAAACCCTGAGAGATCTAGAACAAAGCTTCTAGAACTCATAAATGAGTTTGGTAAAGTTGCAGGTTATAAGATCAATGCGCAAAAATCAGTACCATTTCTGTACACCAATAATGAGCAAGATGAGGAGGAAATCAAGAAACAAATACCATTCACAATAGTATGTAAAAAAATCAAATACTTAGGAATAAATTTAACTAAAGAGGTAAAAAACTTATACATCGAGAACTATACAAGGCTGTTCAAGGAAATCACAGAAGACCTAAATAAATGAAAGAATATTCCTTGTTCATGGATAGGAAGACTGAATATTATTAAGATGTCTATCCTACCAAAACTTATCTACACACTCAATGCAATCCCAGTAAAAATAAACACAGCCTTCTTTAAGGTACTAGAAAAACTAACTATAAAATTTATTTGGAAAGGAAAGAGTCCCTGAATAGCCAAAGACATATTGAAAAAGAAAAACAAAATTGGAGGAATCACACTACCTGACTTCAAAACCTACTACAAAGCTACAGTAGTGAAAACAGCATGGTATTGGCATAAGGAGAGACACACAGACCAATGTAATTGAATTGAAAGCTCTGATATAGAACCTCACATATATAGCCATATAATATTCGATAAAGCCACCAAACCCTCTCAACTGGGAGAGAGTGGCCTATTCAACAAATGGTGCCTGGAGAACTGGATAGCCATATGTAGAAGAATGAAAGAGGATTATCATCTCACACCTTATACAAAGATCAACTCAAGATTGATCGAAGACCTAAATATAAGAGCCAAGACCATAAAAACCTTGGAAAGTAGTGTAGGGAAACATCTAAAGGACCTTGTAATAGGAAATGGCTTCATGAATATCACACCAAAAGCACGAGCAGCAAAAGAACTGATAGATAAATGGGACTTCCTCAAAATTAAAGCCTTCTGCACCTCAAAGGAGTTTGTCAAGAAAGTAAAAAGGGAGCCCACACAGTGGGAGAAAATATTTGGCAACCATATATCTGATAAGAATCTTATAACTTGCATATAAAAGGAACTCCTATATCTTGAAAACAAAAAGATAAACAACCCATTTAAAAAATGGGAACAACATTTAAATAGACACTTCTCCAAAGAAGAAATACAAATGGCTAAAAAGCACATGAAAAAATGCTCCAAATCTCTAGCTATCAGGGAAATGCAAATCAAAACTACAATGAGATACCATCTTACTCCCATAAGATTGGCAGCTATGAAAAAAACAGAAGAATACAAATGCTGGAGAGGATGTGAAGAAACGGGAACACTCATCCACTGCTGGTGGGAATGCAGAAGGAACCAACCATTCTGGAGGACAGTATGGCGGTTTCTCAAAAAACTGACTATAGATTTGCTATATGACCCAGCAATACCACTGCTGGGTATATACCCATCAGAACTGAAAACAAGGAAACAAACTGATATATGCACACCAATGTTCATAGCAGCATTGTTCACTATTGCCAAAAGTTGGAATCAACCCAAATGACGATCAACAGACAAGTGGATCAACAATGTGTGGTATATACACACAATGGAATACTACTCGGCTATAAGAACAAATACACTACAAACACACGTGATAACATGGATGAATCTTGAGAACCTTATGCTGAGTGAAGCAACCCAGGTATTGAAGGACAAATACTATATGACCTCAATGATATGAAATAAGAAAGATGCCTCAGAGAGCTAGAGACTGAATGATAGGCTTACAGGAAATCGGGGGGTGGAGGAAGGACGTGAGCCGACGTCTGCAGGGGTGGAATTTATGATGAGCTGGCAGTAAGTATGAGCACAAAGGAGAGATAAAATGGTGGCAAGAGGTTGCCTTTGGGGGGTGCTTTGTCGGTTTGAGGGGGGCTGGGGACGGGCGGATGGGTAATCTTGCCCAAAAAGTAGGGGGAGGGAGGGGTAGCATACAAATATAGGACAGTGTCAGGTGTTGGTTGAGAGTAAAATGCTGAGATAATAGTATCAAAATATAATTAAGAGGGTTACCTGTTTAGGATGCTTGGAAGAGATGGTCTGATGCAGGACGGGCTGCTGGGGAATGTCTGAATGCTCATTTTGCCAGAGTGGGTGGTACCATTGGATAGAGACCCAAGTAGTGAGAGTGGGGGTGGACCCACATCCTGTGGAGTACTAATGCCATCAAATAGAGGGAACTGTATCTCTCGAGAGAAAGGGGGGCTCCCACGGCATTGGGGCAGTTGAGCAAGTTAGGCCCTGAACACTGTTGCAAGTATCTCTGGATGTGGCTCCTCAGGAAATGGAGGTTGGCTGTCACTGTGGGCACCAAGGGAATGGGAAAATGGATGTTAAATGTGTGGAACCAAAGTAAATTTGGGGTAAGAGAGGACTTTCACGAGAGTAAACAAGGATAGATATAAAACATGTACTATTACACCATAAACATATAGGGGACGACAGAATAATAATGTAAACCATAATGTAAAACATAGGATAACTAAAAATTTAGAAACTGTATATTCTAAAGTATGGTCCACAATGTAAGTACAGATGTCATCTTGTTTGAAAGCCATTGTCACAGAGTCTCTACATCACTGTAAGTAAATATGATATGAATAAGGTATAAGAATATCGCTGTTGGAGGGAAAAGGTTTTACGGTGGATGTGTGGGAATACTGCATATTGTATATGTGAATTACTGTGGTCTATGGCTCTTGTGAAGAGAAGTTCAATAATTAGGGGAAAAAAAAAGAATAAGATAGGATGTAGAATTTTTCCTAGTTAACACGTATTCTATATCTAACCTTTAAATCCATCGCTATATGCCATCTTCCTAGTAAGGGAACCTGACCATATATTGGGCTTCAATTTTCAGGAAGTTTTGGATCACAGAGTGGTTCAACAATGGCAGCAGAGGAATACTGGTATAGGATACTATTGACAGGTGATATGTGGCTGACAGGGAGCTATACAGGACATATGTCCAGGGTGCATGGTAATGTTTGGATATACTCATAGTGGCAACAATTAAAAACTACAGCTGGGGGGGTACTGGGTTCCTGGCCGGGGGTGCTCTGTCGTGGTCACTAGGGGAGCAGCGGCAGTCCCCCAGGTGCAACGGTAAGGACCAGGAAGGAATGAGGGTCCAACAGTGAGAGCATGACACTAATGAGTATGCTTGTGAGCCTATATGCCTGAAATAAGAACAAGGCCTAGAGCAGCACTGTGCCTGGGAATTTCCTCCTGACAGCCTTTATGTTATTCAAATGTGGCCAGTCTCGAAGCCAAAATCAGCATGTAAATGCAATGCCTTCCCCCCAGCGTGGGACATGACACCCGGGGATGAGCCTCCCTGGCACCGAGGGATCACTATCAAGTACTAACTGATGATGCAACTGGAAAATTACCTTGAATTGAAGGTTCAATGCGAATCTAGCAGAATATCCCTGTCTACATATAATAACATGACTTTAAAATGGTGTTTGACCTAATGTAAGGGGAAATGGAAAGGAGAAATGAGTTTATAAGGCTACGAGTCTCTAAAAAAGAGTCTGGAGGCTGTCAGAAGGATTGCCCTTATGCACAACTGAGCAGAATCTAAGAGACAGATGAAGTAGATACAACCCCAGGTATTGGCTCCTTTGAGGGCTAAAGAGACCCACGGGCTCTATGGTCATGGCAGATGGGGTTCACTGCCATGGCAGATGTCCCTTCTTTGGAGCTGGTGTTTCTGCGTGATAAAACTGGATTCAGATGGAATCTCTTTTCATTAGACTTTCCTGCTACTTTACTGGAATTGTAGTAGGTATTGGGATTTAAGATATATTTAGGGGATTTGAATCTCTGGACTGACAATATGATAGCCAGGTCCTGAGCCTCAGCAGACTTCAGGTCCTACAATCTGATTTATTGGACTCACCTCACTCAGCTAAGATGGAGTTGAAGAAGGACAACCACCACACCATGGAGCCTAGAGTGCCTACAACTGAAAGCAGGAGGATTGCATCCAGTATCCATGTGGAATCTGAGCCTCCTCTTGACATGGAGATGCCACGGACATAACCAATCCAAGGTCCACAGAGAAAAGGTGGCATTGGAGTGGAGTGGGAAAAGTGGACATGGTGGCTGATATGGGTATGGGGAATGGCAGGAAGAAATGAAATGTGGAGGCACCTTTGGGATTTTCCCTGGATGGTGCTGCAGGGGCAATCACCGGACATTTTAAATCCTCCCAGGACCCAATGGATGGAATGTGGGAGAGTATGGGCCATGATGTGGACCATTGACCATGAGGTGCAGAGATGCCCAGAGATGTACTTACCAAATGTAATGGATGTATCACGATGATGGGAGTGAATGTTACTTGGGGGGGAGTGGTGGGGTGGGGATGGTAGTGTTGAATGGACCCCATATTGTTTTTTTAATGTAATATTTCTACAAAATCAATTAAAATAAAACCAACAAACAAACATAAAAAAACCAAAGTGCTAGTAATCAGAGTAGTGTGTTACCGAAATAGAGGGAGATAAATAGATCAAAGAACAGAATTGAAAGTACAAAAATAGATCCACACATTGATTGATAGATAATTAATTTTCAACAGCGGATTTATATACATGCATGGGAATAGAATAGTCCAGACAAAAAATGAAATGGGAAAACTGGATATTCTCATGAAGAAAAGTAAAGTTAGATCCCTAGCAATTAACAAATTCACAGAGTTAGAAAGCATAGTAAAGGTTTCCTAGGGAATGGGGAGAAAAGAAAGCAAGAATAATTTGTAAAAAACTAATACATACATACATACATATATGTATGTGTATATATATATATATATATATATATATATATATATGACAAAATGGAACTGTTGGAATTACAGAGAAATATTTATTTTTTGTGTAAGAGCTAATTCAGATTAATTTTCATTCTATGTGGAATTGTAATCAATACAAAAGATGATAAAATTTTCATTGTATATTCAATATGAAAAATTTATATCAATATAGTTATAATCATAAAAACAAGAAGTTAATTTACATAAAGAAATTTAAAAACACTTGAGAATGCAAATATTTATTAATTCTACAATCTTCTGGTAGACTTTAACATACACTTATCAGGTAAAACAGGTAAATTAAATTAAAATTAAAACATATTCTCTTTTAAAAATGGAAAAGCACAGGACTGTTCAGGGAAGTTGCCTTTGCTGTGTTAATAAATATGCTGCCCTTACCATTTGGTTTCCTGTCTGTGATCCACCATAACCCAGAAGATGAGGGACCAGGACCACTGGGGCTTCCAAGGTAGGAAGCTGAGTTGAAAAACATGGACACTCATTCTGCATAGCCAAAAATAAATATCCAACTTCATAGAGAAATAAAGAAAGTTTTCCCTATAAAGTATCAGAATCAGATTGTAGGTAGGCAGTGCTAGTATATCTTATTGTCCATTTGAGTGTTTTCTGGCTAAAAGGATGGGAACACTTGTTCTATGTCTCATCCAGGCAAAAAAATTCAGGAAAGCCTATCACAACTGTATTTTGACTCATTATCTTGCTGAATAGAGAGGACATGATATGGAATTTTTGAACTCAAGGAATCAACCACACTATAGGATTGAAAGAGTTACAAAATGAAGAAACCTTGGACTGCCATCTTTGGCATGAAAGAGAGATGCTCCTAACAGTAACCATATTTGTGTGACTATATTTTACTCTATCCTGTCCTATTATTCTCTTACACTATTTCTGTTCTACTACCATATGGACCTAATTGTTAGAGTAAGCCAAAGAAAGTGGCCATGGTAGTTGCTGAGGGCAGGGAGAGGGAAGAAGAGATGTGATGTGGGGGCATTTTTGGGATTAGGAGATGTACTAAATGATAGTGCAGGGTCAGATACTGGACCTTAAACATCCTGCCAAAACCAACTGAAAGTACTGGGGGAAAGTGTACACTACAATGTAAACTATAATCTATGCCATACAGCCATGCTCTAGAATGTATTCATCAAATGTAATGAATGTGCCACAATGATGAAAGAAGTTGTTTATGTGGGTGGGAAGAGTGGGGGTTGCAGGGTAAGGTATATGGGAACTCATATTTTTAAATGTAACATTTTTGTGATCTATGTATCTTCAAAAAAAATAAAATTAAAAAAAAAAGAAGAAAATGAGGGACAAGAGAGAGAAAAAAAAGAGAGAAAGGAAGAAAAAAAAGGGGGTGGGTAAAGGGAGAGGAACAAGTATGGAAAAGAAAAAAAAAGATATAGAACAACCACAACAGCAACAACAAAAGAACCCCCCTAAATAACTGAAAAAAAAAAAACTTTGGGGGATACGCTGGGAGAAAAGACTAGGAAATAATGCAGTGTTAGTAATCCGGACATTAAAAAATAAAAAAAATAAATTAAAAATGAAAACACAACAAAACAAAATAAAACAAAAAAGAAAAAAACGCAAACTTTGAGGGCTAGTACATTCAAGGACCTCAGATGGACCTCAGGGCGTAATGGATTCAGGGATGGAAAGTCTGAGATATTGAAGACTCAAGAGGTGTGATTCTCTGGGGTGTGGGCCACCAGGGTTTAGTGGACTCAGACCTGGCACCCTCAAATCTGGTTAACAGGGAACCTGGGAGCACCACAGTGCAACACAGCCTTCAGGGATCCCTGCAGCTGGGTGCCAGCCCTATGGAGAGGTCACTTCCACAAGCTCTAACCTATGTGTCTAAACCCCTCAATTCATTCACTCACTGGGTATATTCTGTGGCTGTATCACCAATTCGACTTCAGGACACCTCTCACCCTGTAAGCCCCTGGAATGGCTACCTGGGGGCACCTCTGCGGCGGCTTGCTCGGTCAGTAGAGGTGGGGTCTGGCTGCGGACGAGGGGTTGGTTCAGCTTAGGACGAGGGGTTGGTCCCACTTGGGACGAGGGGTCTTTCCAGCAGCAGACGAGGGGTCGGTCTCACAGGGGTTGTGCGGTTCGACTGACGGGGTCGCCCGGTGAAGCCGGTGACGAAGGGGTCGCCCGGCGAAGCCAGCGACAAACTGGGGACAAGGGAGGCCAGGCCCTTGTCGGGGGCTCTCAGGACTGGAGGGCGCATGGCAGAAGAACTACCGCCCAGACAAGGTAAACACACAAGTCCAACTTTATTGAGGGAGAGGCAACAGTTTCATAGGGGCTGGGGAAGGCTGATTGGTTGAAGTCATGCCCTGTTCTGATTGGTTGCCGGAGAAAGGTCAGTGGGAGGTACTGGAAGGGGGAGGGGCGGTGGTTAGGGATTGGCTGTTGCTGTTGCTGGGGGAAGTGGCAGGGTTTAGTGATTGGTAGCTGCTGTTGCTGGGGTAGAGGGCAGACTTGAGTTTCCTGCCTTGCGCCTGGCTGTTGTTGCTGTCGGGGGGAGGGGAAAAGGCAGACTGGGATCTTCCGCCCTGCACCTGCGCAGGGAGAAAGAAGAAGAAGGGTGTTGCCTCATAAGGCATCGTGTGGCGCTATCCGGGAGGAGGGGCGGCCGCGGAAGCATGGCTGCCGAGAAGGGGAGACCTGAGGGCACTCTGCGCCCATGCCGAGCTCCCTTCAGAGGTGGCGGTGAGTCCGACCAGCCACCCTATGATGGGGGCAGCGGCTTGTAATTAGGCCTACTGCGGCCGCTCCCCCGCCGGGCCAGCAAACCACACTTCAGCCCAAGGGGTGACTGCACACCTCTACACTGCAGCCAATTTAATGACGCAGATCAGTAGCCAGGCTAGGGGGTGGGGCTCCAGCTGGAAACGCTGTTAACAGAGTCCAAAACCGAAATTCCCACACTTCGCAAAATACTTCCCTAATCAGTTTCCAGATGTCTCCCACCGTTCAGGCCCTTAAACAGTCTACTGGTGATCTCTCTTTATTGTGAAAAATTTAAGGCTGCTTCAGATTGGCAGCCGGCCTTCAGGGCGTGGGTCTCTAGGCGGAAGCACTATTATTTGTGTCTGCCATAAAAAATTTTCCGCTTCACAAAAAATCTCCCGTTTATCTCCCCAAATCAGTCTGCGAAGGCCTCCTGTCCTGTTAACCCCCCAATAGCCTGCTCGGGACTTATGAATTCCCCAGTACCACAGAGCCTCAAGAAATCGCCACCACAGCGCTGGTGCCATGGCTCCGCCCACCCCAGGTGGGAGCGTCCCACGTGCAGCTCCCACCTCGATGTAATAGAGTCTCAATTATATCTTTTACACGAATTTTCTCTGTTACCTTCCCACCAAATCGATGTCCAGACACCTCCTGCCCTGCGAAATCCCTAAACAGCCTGGTCCTGAAGAATTTCCAATGTTGCCCAGCTGCTTCTTTGCAAGAGAGAATCTCAGGCGTGCTCACTCAGCCACCATCTTGCCCTGCCTCTGAAAGTGGCTTCAAATGACTTATGAAAAACTAAGACATCCAAAAATATTATAAACACTATCTTAGTTTTGTTTTATTGTGCAACAATTTACCACACACACACACACACTGCTTTAAACCACCACACCATGGAGCCTAGAGTGATTACAACTGAAAATGGGAGGATTGCATCCAGCATCCAGGTGGAATCTGAGCCTCCTCTTGACATAGAGGTGCAATGGACACAACCAATCCAATGTCCACATAGAAGAGGTGGCATTGGATTGGGAAAAGTGGACATAATGGACAAAGGGTATGGGGAAAGGCAGGAAGAGATGAGAGGTGGAGGCGTCTTCGGGACATGGAGTTGCCCTGGATGGTGCTTCAGAGGCAATCACCGGACATTGTAAATCCTCACAGGGCCCACTTGATGGAATAGAGGAGAGTATGGGCCATGATGTGAACCAATGTATATGAGGTGCAGAGGTGCCCAAAGATGTACTTACCAAATCCAATGGATGTGTCATGATGATGGGAACGAGTGTTGTTGGGGGGGGGGGAGAGGGGGGGTGGGGGGGTGGGGTTGAATGGGACCTCACATATATATTTTTAATGTAATATTATTACAAAGTCAATAAAAAATAAAAAAATTAAATTAAAAAAAAACACCATTTATTATCCCATAATTAATGTTTGTTTAGGTCACAATTCTGAGCAGAATTTAGATGGATGCCTCTGCTTAGGGTCTCACAAACCTGAAATCAAGGTTTAACCTGAGCTGCCTTGTCACTTGGGAGAGGGGTGAGGACTCAATTAGGGAAGTATCCTCTGAGCTTCCTTGGGTTTGTTGGGAGAATTCATTTCTTTCAGCTGTTGAATTCCTGGCAACTCAGTTCTTCAAAACCATCATTGGAGAGGGTCCCTGGTGCTTCAAGTCTCTAACCGCAAGTTCCTTTTATCAAGAGACATCTGATTAGGTTAAGCCCAACCAGGATAATATATTCTTTAATTAACTCAAAGTCAACTGAGTAGACTCCTTATCCATACCTGCAATATCCCTTCACATTGGCCATATTCCATTTGTTAGAAGCAAGTCGGTCTATGCCCACATAGAAAGAGTGGGAATTACACAGTGGCCTAAATGGTGGGTGGGAAGGTGTCAGAGGGACCATCCTAAAATTCTACTTACCACTACCACACCACCCAAGTGTGAAGATCCTGATTAATTACCTCACATTTTGAATGAGAATGCCAAAAGCCTATATCTAGGAGTGGAGCTGGTTTGTAAATCAATCATTGAATGATGTCATATCTGGTTTGTCTGGGAAAGCTTAAGCATGAAACATGGATTAATGTGTTGTGGGACAGGTAGTGTCCTTTGTTTCAACACGACTTTGAAGGGTAAGAGTAGTGGCAGCAATAAGGCCAAAGAATGCACCAGACAAATGAGATTTATTGGGATTTATGAACAGGAGAGGCTCCTTAATGGCAGCTGGACAAAGAATTAAGATAGCCCTGTGAAAAGAGGAGAAAATGAAGGGTGGTATAAGGGTTTTCAGAACAAATACATTCAATATGGTATTAAAACAGAGTTTCAGCAAGTGTACTAATCAGCTAAAGGGATACTGAGGCAGAGTACAAGAAATCTGTTAGCTTTTTTATTAGCAAAATTTTATTGTCTTTTTAAAAAGATACATAGATGACACAAAATATTACATTAAAATATATGAGGATCCTATATACCTGAATTTCCATCCCCCTCCAATCTTCTCACATCAACAACCTCTTTCATCACTGTAGCACATTCATTGCAATTGATGAATACAGTTTGGATCACTGGTACACTACATGGATTATAGTTTACATTGAAATTTACACTCTCCCCCAGTCCATTTAGTGGGTTAGGACAGGATATATAATGTCCTGCATCTGTTCCTGCAGTATCATTCTGGATAATTCCAAGTCCAGAAAATATCCCCATACCACACATCTTTTCTCTCCCTGACCTCAGCAAATCCTGTGGCCACTGTCTCCACATCAATAATACACTCTTCCATGACTAGAGTCACAATAGTTCTATAGGAAAATACCAGTAAGTCCATTTCAGTCCATATTTTATTTCTCCATCCAGCGGAATATGTGATGGAGATGTTCACTCCACCTCTAAATAGAGAGGGGCCTTAGGTCCCACAAGGTTGATGGATGCCAATCTCCCACTTGCAGCTGTAGACTATCTCCATTCCCTGGTGTTGTGGTTGACCATCTTCACCTCCCTTTTAGCTGGCCTGGGCAAGATGAAAGAACTGGAGAATAGGTGTTGCAACTCTGCTGAGGCCCAGTGCCCAGAAAACACAAGGACAGTTCAGAGATTCAAGTCTCCTGAGCATACACAAAACCCAGAAACAGCCACAGATTTAGTAAAAGGGATAGAAGAGGCATGTGTAGAGAGGTCTTATATGTGTCCAACTCCATCACACTCAGGAGCAGTAATTACAAAGTAGGACCCACTGGCAAGTCACTGATCTCCAGTGCCATCTGCCATGACTTAGAACCTATGTGTCTCTGTAGCTCTCAAGAGAAACACTACCTTGGGTTATGTCTACTTTAGCTGTCTCTGGTATCTTGCTGAGATGTGCTTAAGTGTGACTCCTCTGATGACCTCCTGACTAATTTTGATGCCTCTTAGCCATAAAAACAAATTTGTCTTTGCCATTTCCCCCTTTCATTCAAGGTCTTTTTCTAGTTGCATCACCAGCTGGTGATTGGCAGTAATCCCTCAGGACCAGGGAGGCTCATCCCCAGGAATCATGTCCCATATTGGGGGGATGTTCATGCACTTACATGCTGAGTTTGGCTTAGAGAGTGGCCACATTTGAGCAACAGGGAGGCTCTCAGGAGATAACTCTTAGGCACCCTGCAGCTCTAGGATTAGATGAAATTTCAGGCACACAGGCTCCTAAGCATAGTCATCATTATCAAAGGCCCATAATTGGACCATCCTTCCTTACTGGTCTGTGCCATTTCACTTTGGGGGTTGTTGCTTTTCCATTGGGGAATGTGACAGAACTCCAGATGGGAACTCAGGACTCCCTCAGTTGTCATGTGAAATTCTACATACTATGAAAATACCCAATGACTATTCAAACATATTTATATACCCTATATACATGACCTGGGGAACACCTTCCCACACATAGGTCCTGCATCAATGAAACCCCACACCAGTGTTCTTCACCTACCATAGTTGAACCCCTCTCTGATCCAAAACTTCTTAAAAAATGGAGCCTAATATATTGCCAAATTCAATTAGTAGGAAAATGAAAGTATAATGAAAGTTTTAAAGATTACAAGTAGAATTAATACTAATTTAGTTAAATTAAAAAGCAAAAGTAAATTGAGGTGTTAAAAATGAAAAATATAAAAATTTGTTTTTGATTTGTTTGCCTTTCATCACTGAAATAAGTGTTGCCCTGTATGTACAGTGGCAAGGCAATTTCTTCCATTCCTTCCTAAGTGTCTACATCCTTTTTTAATTTAAATTTTTATTATGTCTTCAAAGAAGTTTGAGATCACAGTAAAGCCACATAGACAGTATAGGGGAATCTCATATACCCAAGATCAAACACTTTTCCCCCTTCTCCAGCAATTACCTTTTTACAGGTGGATGATATATTTGCTACAGCTGATCTACAGATATTGAAACATAGCTACTAAGCATGGTTCCATTATACTTCACATTATGGTTTATATTTTAGATTGTACAATTTTCTAAATTTTTGATTACATTATGGTTTACAATATGGTTTATATTTTACACTGTACACTTTTATAAATTTTTGGTAAAATTTAAAATGGCCTATATCCATCGTTGCACAGTCTTGTAGATCACTTCCATTGCCCCCAAGTTACCCCCACCTCCATCTATTCTATTCATCTCTTCCCTTCCCCTCAGCGCCCACAGTGAGAAACAAACTTCACTGTGTGAAGGACAAGACTCATAGACACTTTCAACAATGATGAGGGCTTCAAACACTAGTCTGTCCTCCCCCCTTGGGAGCCAACCATGCTCTTGAGAGACACCCTTCTTCTGTTTGAGAAAATCTGGTCTCCCCAGGATGGGGGTGCAACATCTTCCCCCATATTGTATGGGTCTCTACCCCCTGATATAACACATTACGTCAAGAGAAGCACTCACACACTCCTACAAAACTGCTTCAGGTGCACCCTGTGCCAGATAACTCCATCAAACATCTTAAAAAATAATCTTTCCATATTATATTTTCTAAAGAGTTCATGCATCATTGTAGTTTCACCCATGTATCTGACAATCTCCCATGTTCACCTGCTCCCCCCAAACCCTCCCCCCAATTGCATGAACCATCTGACCCATCCTCCCAACCCAAGACCCCCTCAAGTCTCAAAGCCCTACTAATAAAATTCCTATGCCCCTGTCTTATCCATTCACTGCACAACACTTAACTCCACTTTATCATAGATTTCACATGTGTAGGCATCAGCTCACAGCCTTCCTCTACCCCGTGTTCCTTCAAAGCCTATTTTCCAGTATCTAGCTCTTTGAGACAGCTTGATTTGTTTAATTCATATTAGAGAGGTCTGTAAAATTTGTCCTTCAACGCCTGGCTTGCTTCACTCAACTTAAGGTCTTCAAGATTCATCCATTTCATAAAATATGTTAGTACTTTATTCATTCTTACAGCTGGGTATTATTCTTTTGTATGTATATACCACATTTTATTCATCCAGTCATCTGTTGAAGGGCATTTGGGTTGATGACAACGTTTGGCAATAGTGAATAATGCCAATATGACCATTGTTGTGCATATATCAGTTCATGTCCTTGTTTTCAGTTCTTCTGGGTATATGTATGTAACCATCAGTGGAATTGCTGGGTTATATGGTAAATCTAAAGCTAGATTTTTGAAGAACTAGCAAAATGTTATCCAGAATTACTGAATCTTTCTACATTCCCACCAGAGGTGGATGAATTTTCCCATTACACCACATAATCTCCAACACTTGTCCTCTGTTTTGTTTTAATAGTATCATCTTATGATAGTCTTTATTTCTGTGGGGTCAATGGTAATATCCCCTTTCTCATTTCTTTTGTGTATTTGCATCTTTTCTCTTTTTTCCTGTTAGTCTACATAAGGATTTGTCAATTTTATTGATCTTCTGAAAGATACAGCTCTTTGTTTTATTTTTTCTAGTGCTTTCTTATTTTCTATTCCATTTAGTTGTGCTCTAATCATTATTATTTCTTTCTTTCTTCTTCCTTTGGAGATAGTTTGTGGTTGTTGTTGCTGTTTTCCTAATTCCTCCAAGTATGCAATTAAATCTTTGATTTTAGCTCTTTCTTCTTTTCTAATGTATGAATTTATATCTATGAATTTCCCTCTCAGTAGAACTCCTGCTGCATCCCATAAGTTTTGATAGATTGTGTTGTCATTTTCATTGATTTCAAGGTAGATACTGATTTCTTTTGAGATTTTCTCCTTGTACTACTCTCTGGCTAAGAGTGTGCTGCTTAACTTCCATAACTTTGTAACTAATCTGCTTCTCTGGCCCTTGCAGATTTACAGCTTCATTCCACTGTGGTCAGAGACATAATTTTGTATGTTTTCAATGTTTCTGAGTTCACTGAGATGACTTTCTCTGTGGTATAGCATGTGGTATTTATTTGGGATAGAAACTTACAGTTACAAGGCCTTAAAGAGTCCAAATCAAGGTACCAGAAAAGGTATTTTCTCACCAAAGCTCTTTTGCCACATATTGACACAAGATGGTGGGTGACATCTTTGAGGGTTCAGCCTTCCTTTTCTCTCTTAAGGCTCTGTGGTCCCAGCTTCTGACCTCAGCTGTAAGCTTGCATAACTCTCATCTTTCCCCCCCTCAGGGATTATTTCTTTCTGGGATCAGTTGTTCTGCTCTGTTCACAAGATCACCTGTAGACTATCCATCTCATCTCTCTTCCCAAGGCTGGAGATGTCTCTCTTCCTCAGTGTTCTTCTCTGTTTGAGTGTCTGTTCAACAAGGGGGTGGGGAATCAATGCCCTACTGAATCAGCTGAATCAAAGCCCTAATTTCACTTTAATCAAGTAAATGTAACCTTTGAATTTAATACAATCAAAGTGTATCAAATCCAGAAGAACAGACCAGTTTAGAAACATAATCTAGATTTCTTTTTGGAATTCATTAATAACATCAAACTGCCACAGCAAGAGTTACACAAACAGGGTCTTTGGTGGTGTTTTAGTAGAAAGGAACAAACAGCCTTGAGAGGATAAAAGTTTGCAATACCTTTTGTACATTCTTTCCATTGGAGAGGTCTGCTACTTTTTAACTAATGAGTGTCCAGATTTCACCAGTGGCTACATACTTTGAGCTGTATTTCATTTAAGGCAGTCATCCTAGAACTCTGGGCTACCACAGCCCATTCCACACAGCAGCTGGCACTGACCATAGTGTCATTGTATCCACATCCCACAGCAACATTATAAAAGACAACAGAATAATAATATTCCTCCACCAAAAGTTAGTAGACCGAAGAAGACATGTCACCAGGGCCAGAAGAGGGAAATCAACCAGTCAAATAGAGGGCCAGTGGCTAATAAATCAATGTGCTGTATGTGCTGTTGCATGTAATTTAGAGCTTGTTTAATATTTTGGGAATTATTAGGAATATATACACTATATTGACCATCAATGCATGTGAGTGAAATTACATAATTCTGAGGTAACCACCTCATATTACAGATTCACTCTTGTCTTTCCATATAGACAGTGCAAAGTGATCTAGGGTGAAAGATTCAGTTGTTAACCATCTTAAACCATCTTATGCAGCATATCCTCACAAAAGTTTAGTCTTATTTACTTGCCCTTTTACAATGGAAATATATATTTACTATTCTTATGGTAAGGTGGTAGCTGGATGTCAGCCTTAAAGGTAGAGGTCTTGTTCTAATCTGGTTGATAGGTTTTAGTATACAATGCCAGCAAGGTATGCCACGCTGTCCAATTTGCAGGAGTGACATTCAAAGGAAGGCCAGTAGCACCCGAGGAAGGCAGGTATGTTTAAACCCTACAATGGTTCCAATTGTGGTCATGAGTTACTGCTGAAGCCAACTGCAGGAAGGTATTGGCTAGGGTGCCAAAAGAAAACTGTTTATGGGGAACAATAATGTTCAAAGAGTACACAAATAACATTTCCATCAGTAGGTAACAAAGTAACAGGTAGAGGGGATTTTTAAGGTGGTTTCCAATACCATGCATTTTACCCTTCTAAATTCTCTGAGTTTACTTCAGTGACATCAAAAACTACTTTAGGCATAAGAAGAGTACACATAGATTCACATAGAGTCACAAAAGGAACATGAGACACCAGATTATTAAAGATGTTTACTGGCAATTTTTGTACAAATTGTGGTGTTATAAAATAATTTGGGTGACTCCTATTCCCCATGGGCTAAAAATTCCAAACCAGCTAGGATGCATAGGACAGGACCATGACCAAAACACCTCATTTCTCCCAGTTTGTATAGTTTCAGGTATAGGAAAATATAAATTATTATTACTTCCCTCAATAAAGAGTTCCATCATGGTAACTATACAAATATGAATTAAAATAAAGTAAAATCCAAGAATTTGGAGTGGGTGAAAAAAGATAAGAAAAAAAGCTAGTACCAATATTTTAATTTGATATTATTTTAGGAAAAGACCACATGTATGGTGTCTTGTTTGCATATTTCATAGGGGATTTAAAACATTATGCTAAGTCATGGTGTATGGGACAAATCTGTATGTGATGAATAACTGTGGATTTTAATACCAACTCTGACAAAACTTAGCTTTAATTACCTTGAAGAAATTACTTTCCCTCCCTAAGTGATAATCTCCTTATTTTATTCAGCTCTGTGATCTTTCAAATAGATTTAACAGAGAACCACAAAAAGAAATATATTTTAAAATGTGAGCCTGCATATTAAATTTATTGATTCTATAGCCCCTCTGGAGCTAAAATTATGTGACAAGTTAATCTAACTAGATGTGCCACTATAAGCACCCCTCATTATCTGAATCTGATATACTCTGAAAATGTGGTGGAAAACAATTTTTGAGAAATAAGAATGTTATATTCCATTATTCTGTCTGTGTGTTCTTCTGAGCATTGATACATATTAATAAAAGATGCAATTCCTCCATACTACAATCATATACTTGTGCATTCATCAATTCAATCATTATTAGAGCATTTCCACTATTTCAATATTATTAATAAACAAAAAAACAAAGAAACAAATGAGAAAATTTCTCACCTCTCTATCTCTCTATACTTCCCAGACTGTACACAGCTGCTGCTTCTATTTTATGCAAATTATGTAATCAATGGTCTTTAGAATAATCACAATGTTGTACATTCATCATCTTAAAAATTCTAGAACAATTTCATTACTCCAAAAAGAAAGACTCCAAACCCCTTAGCATTCCTTCCTCAGACCTACATAACAAGTAAACTTGCACCTTTAAGAATTGATTTATATTTACATTTTATATAAATGGAAGCATACAATGTTTAGTACTCTGCATCTGCTCTCTTTCACTTAGTGTAATGTTTTTTTGTGTGTTTGATATTAACATTGTGGAGTATTAATTACATTTATTTAGCTTCAAGTAAAAATGTTCTTAAATACATAATTCTACCATATTCATATCTCATTCATTTCACATAATATATTTAGTTCATAATAGGGCAATCATACAGTATTTGTTCTTTTTTATTTGGCTTGCTTCACTTAACATAATGTCCTCCCGGTTCATCCATGTTGTCATTACATCTATTAATATTCACAACATCTATTAATATTCACAACATCTTTTAATATTCACAACATCTATTAATATTCTATCATGTGTATACTCCACAAATTGTTTATCTGTTCATAAGTGATGGGAACTTGGACTATTTCCAATTTTTGGCTACCTTGAATAATTCTGCTATGAACTTCAGTGTGCAGATAAATATTTGTGTCACTGCTCTCAGTTCTTGGGGTATATACCTAGGAATGATATTGCTGGGTCACATGGCAAGTCTATATTCAACTTCCTTAGGAAGTGTGAAACAGTCCTCCACAGTGGCTGTACCATTCTACATTCCCACCAACAGTGAATAAGCATCCCCATCTCTCCACATCCTCTCCAACATTACAGTTTTTCCGACCTTTTAATAGTGGCCAATCCAGTAGGTGTGAAAATATATCTCTTTGTAGATTGATTTGCATTTCCCTAACCAGTAGTGATGTTGAACATTTTTTCACGTGTTTCTTTTCCATTTGTATTTCTTTGGACAGTTGTCTTTTCAAGTCTTTTGCCCATTTTTAATGGGATACTTTGTCTCTTTATTGTTGAGTTGTATGGTATCCTTATAGATCGCGGCTATTAAATCTTATCAGATGTGTGATTATCAAATATTTTCTTCCATTGAATCAGCTGCCTTTTCCCCCTTTTGACAAAGTCCTTTGATGTGCAAAAGTGCTGAATTTTGAGGAGGTCCCATTTATCTAATTTTTCATCTGTTACTCATGCTTTGAGTGTAAGGTTGAAGATACTATCACCTATCACAAGGTCTTGAAAAAGTTTTTCTACATGTTCTTCTAGAAGTTTTATGATTTTTGTTTTTATATTTAACTCCTTGATCCATTTTTCATTAATTTTTGTATAAAGTTTGAAATAGCGGTCCTCTTTCTTTCTTTTGGATATGGCTATCCAGTTTTCCCAGCACTATTTTTTGAATAAACTGTTCTGGCCCAGCTGGGAGGGCTTAACGGCCTTGTAAAAAAATGCTTGACTGTATGTTTGAGGGTCAATTTCTGAGTTCTTGGTTCAGTTCCATTGGTCATTCTGTCTTTACATATGTCAGTACCACACTGTTTTTTTTTTTTTTTTTTTTTTGCAATTGAAACTAGGTAATATGCTTTAAAGTCAGGAAGTGAGAGTCCTCCAGCTTTGTTCTTTTTTAAGAATTTTTCTGCTATCAGGGTCCTTTACTCTTCCAAATAAATTTATTGGCTTTTAAATTTCTCCCAAAATGACTGTTGGGATTTTTACTAGTATTACGTTGAATCTGTAAATCAGTTTGCTTAGAATTGTCATCTTAATGATATTTAATCTTCTGATTGATGAACACAGAAATTCAGTCCATTTATTTCAGTCTTCTTCAGTTTCTTTTAGCAATATTTTGTAGATTTCTGAATACAGATCCTTTATGCCCCCAGTTAAGTTTATTCCTAAATATTTGATTGTTTTTGTTGCTATGATAAAAGGGACATTTTTTTTCAATTTCTCCCCAGATTGCACATCAGTATTTATAGAAACGCTATTTATTTCTACATATTAACCTTGTATCCCACCACTTTATGGAAATCGTTTATTAATTCTAATAATGTTGTTGTGATTTTTTTCAGACTTTTCTAGATATAGGATCACGTCATTTATGAAAAGTGAAAGTTTTACTTCTTCCTTTTCTATTTCATTTCCTTTTATTTCTTTTCTAGCCTAATTTCTCTAGCTAGAACTTCTAGAATAATACTGAATATTAATGGTGATAGTGGGCATCCATGTCTTGTTCTTGATCTCAGCAGAAATGTTTTCGATCTTTCACCATTGAGTACAATGCTAGCTGTAGTTTTTTTCATATATACACTTTACCGTATAGAGAAAGCTTATTTCTTTTTTTTTATATTGACTTTGTAATAATATTACATCAAAAATATATATGTGAGGTCCCATTCAACCCCGCTCCCCCACCCCCCCCTCTCCCCACCCAACAACACTCGTTCCCATCATCATGACACATCCATTGGATTTGGTAAGTACATCTTTGGGCACCTCTGCACCTCATAGTCAATGGTCCACATCATGGCCCATACTCTCCTCCATTCCATCCAGTGGGCCCTGTGAGGATTTACAATGTCTGGTGATTGCCTCTGAAGCACCATCCAGGGCAGCTCCATGTCCCAAAGACACCTCCACCTCTCATCTCTTCCTGCCTTTCCCCATACCCATCGTCCACCATGTCCACTTTTCTCAATCCAATACCACCTCTTCTATGTGGACATTGGATTGGTTGTGTCCATTGCACCTCTATGTCAAGAGGAGGCTCAAATTCCACATGGATGCTGGATGCAATCCTCCCATTTTAGTTGTAATCACTCTAGGCTCCATGGTGTGGTGATTGTCCTTCTTCAACTCCATCTTAGCTGAGTGTGGTAAGTCCAATAAATCAGATTGTAGGTGCTGGAGTCTGTTGAGGCTCAGGGCCTGGCTATCACATTGTCAGTCCAGAGATTCAAATCCCCTAAATATATCTTAAATCCCAACGTTAACTGCACCTCCAGCACATTAGCATGAAAGTCTTATGAAGGGAGATCCCATCTGAGTCCAGATTCATCACACATAAACACCATTTCCAAAGAGGGGCCATCTGCCCTGGTAGTTAACCCCATCGGCCATGGCCATAACTCTCATGGGTCTCTTTAGCCTTCAAAGGAACCAATATCTGGGGGTTGTATCCGCTTTATCTGTCTCTCTGACTCTGCTCAGTTGTGCATGAGGGCAGAGAAAGCTTATTTCTATGTCTCTTTTTTGGAATGTTTTTATCAAGAAAGGGTGCTGTATTTTGTCAAATGCCTTTTCTAAATCAATCAAGAAAATCATGTGGTTTTTCTTCTTCAAATTACCTTTGCAATTTTTTATACTAATTGATTTTCTTATGCTGAAACACCATAACATACCTGGGATAAAACCTACTTGATCATTGTATATAATTATTTTAATGTGATTTTGGATTCGGTTTGCAAGTATTTTGTTGAGGATTTTTGCATTTATATTCATTAGAGATGTTAGTCTGCAGTTATCTTTTATTGTAGTATCTTTATATAGTTTTCATATTAGGGTGATTTTGGCTTCATAGCATGAGTTTGGTAGCATTCTTCCCTGTTCAATTTCTTGGAAGAGCTTGAGCAAGATTGGTATTAGTTCATCTTTGAGTGATTGGTTGGGTTCACCTGTGAAGCCATCTGGTCCTGTGTTTTTCATCTTTGGGAAGATTTTGATGACAGTTTCAATCTCTTCACTTGTGATTGGTTTTCTGAGGTATTCTATTTCTTCTTAAGGGAGTGTAGGTGGTTCATGTGTTTCCAGGAATTAATTCATTGTGTCTACTTTTTCTAGTTTTTTGGCATACAGTTGCTCATAGTATCCTCTTATGGTCTCTCTTATTTCTATGTGGTCAGTGGTAATGTCCCTTTTCTCAATTCTGAATTTATTTATTTCTGTCTCCTCTTTTTTTTCTCTTTATCAGTATAGCTAAGTGTATATGAATTCTTTTGATCTTCTTAAAGAAATAAGTTTTGGTTTTGTTGATTCTTTCTATTTTTTTCTTCTTTTGTTCTCGATTTCATGGATGTCTCCCCTGACCTGTACTGTTTATTTTCTTCAGCTTTGTTTGGGATTAGTTCGCTGTTCTTTTCTAGTTCTTCCAGGTGAGCATTTAGATATTCAATTTTAACTCTTTCTTTTTTATAATATAAGAATTAAATGCTATAAATTTCCCTCTCAGCACTGCCCTCGTGGTGTCCCATAGATTTTGATATGTTGTGTTCTCATTTTCATTACTCTCAAGATATTTGCTGAATTCTCTTGCAATTTCTTATTTGTCCCACTTTTTGTTTAAGAGTGTGTTGTTTAATCTCTGTATACTTATAAATTTTGCTTTTTTCTTTCCATTATTGGTTTCCAGTTTCATTCCATTATGATCAGAGAAACTGTTTTGTGCAATTTTTATCTTTTTAAATTTATTGAGACTTGTCTTATAACCCAACATATGGTCTATCTTGAAGAAGGATCCATGAGCTCTTGAAAAGAATGTATATCCTGCTTTTTTGGGTTGCAATCCTCTATAGATGTTTTTTAGGTCTACTTCATTTATCATATAATTCAAGTTCTCAATTTATTTTATTTATTCTCTGTCTAGGTGTTCAATCCAATATTGAGACTTGTGTATTGAAATCTCCAACTATTATTATACAAATATCAATTACTCCCTTCAAATTTGCCAGTGTGTACCTCATGTATCTTGGGGCATTGTGGTTAGGTACATAAATAATTTGAATAGTTGTTTCTTCTTTTTGTAGAGCTCCTTTTATTAATACATAATTACCTTCTTCATCCATTATGACAGTTTTACATTTAAATTCTATTTGACTGATATTAGTGTTGCTAATCCAGCTCTTTTTTTATTACTATTTGTGTATTTTCCTAACCTTTCGCTTTTAAAGTGGTTTTGTTTCTACATCTGAAGTGAGTCTCTTGTAGACAACATTTATATTTTATAATATAATATATCTATAATATCATGTTATATTTATAATATATATAATATAGCATTGTATTTTTAATCCCTTCTATTAGACTTTGTCTTATATTTAGAGAGTTCAAGACATTAATATTCAATATTATAACTGTGAAGGCATTACTTACTTCATCCATTTTGACATTTGTCTTTCAGTTGTCATATCACACTACATTTTTTTTATGTTTTACCCTTTCTAATATTCTTCATTTCTACACTCTTCTCCAAATTTCTCACCCTTGTTTTTTCCTTTCATGCTGCAGCACTCCCTTTAGTATCTCTTGTAATTCTGGTCTTTTGGTAACATATCCTATCAGTTTTTATTTGTCCTTGAAGACTTGAAACTCAGCTTCATCTTTGAAGCACAGCTTTGCCAGACACAGAATTCTTAGCTGGCATTTTTTCTCTTTCAATATCTTAATTGCATCATACTGTTTTCTTCTCTTCTCCATGTTTCTAATGAGAGGTTAGCACTTAATTTTATTGAGTTTTCTTGTATGTGATTTATTGCTTTTATCCTGTTGTTTCCAAAATCTTTTTTTCTCTGATATTTGTCTTTCTAAATAGTAGCTGTCTTAGGGTAGGTCTATGCATGTTTATTCTGTGTAGAGCGTATTGTCCTTCTTGGACATTGATATTTACATCTTCCACAACGGTTGGGAACTGTTCAGTCATTATTTCCTCAAATATTTTTCTGCCCCTTTTCCATTTTCTTCTACTTCTGGGAGTCAGATAATATGTATGGTTTTGTGTTTCATGAGGTCATGCAATTCCCTGATACTCTGTTCCATTTTTTTCCACTCTTCTCTCTTTCTCTTTTCTTGTCTTTTCCAGTTCAGATGTTCTGTTTTTAAACTCACTAATTCTGTCTTCAATTATTTCAAAACAGCTCTTATATACCTCTAATGTATTTTATTATCTTTTTTAAAGAAGCATGGGTCACACAAAATGTTACATTAAAAAATATGAGGCTCCCATATACCCCACTCCCCACAACCTCCATTCCTCCCACATCAAAAACGTATTTAATTAGTGTGGTTCATTCATTCCATTTGATGAATACATTTTGGAGCACTGAATAACAGCATGGATTATAGTTTATTTTGTAGTTTACACTCTCTCCCAGTCCAGTCAGAGGGCTATGGCAAGATATATAATGTCTTGCATCTGTCCCAGCAATATCATTCAGGACAACTCAAGTCCCAAAAATGCCCCATTTCATACCTCTTCTTCCTTATCCCTGCTCTCAGCAGTTTCCATGGCCACTGTCTCCATATCAATGATACATTCTCTTCCATTATGAGAGTCACGATAATTCTATAGTAGAATACCAGTAACTCCACTCCAACCTATATTTATTTCCACCATCCTGAAAAGCCTGGGATGGCAATGCACTCTCCACCTCTAAATTGAGAGAGCGCTTAGATCCCACATAGCTGATAGATCGATTCTCCTGCTTGCAATTGTAGACTCTGTTGGTTCCTTGGTTTGGTGGTTGACTATCCTCACTTCCTTGTTAGCTGACCTGAGAAAGTCCAATGAACTGGAGAGTATGTGTTACAACTCTGCTGAGGCTCATGGCCCAGCTGACACATAGGCAGTCCTGAGATTCAGATCTTCTGGACATACATCAACCCCAGCACCAACCACAGGTTCAGTAAAACTGACAGGAGAGGCCTGTATAGAGAATTCACATCTAAGTCCAACTCCATCACACTCAGGAGCCAAATTCTAATGTACTGCTTACTGGCATGGCACTGAACTTCAGAGCCACCTGCCATAACCTTAGGATATTAGTGTCACCATTGGTCTTAAGAGCATCACTACCTGGGGTGGTATCTTCTTTGGTTGTCTCTGAGATTCTTCTGAGATGTGTGTAACCTCATAAGTGGTGTCTTTCATTTCCATTAATCAGTTACTTTTCTTTGTAGACTTTCAAATTATCCCTTATGCTCACTCAATGTCTTCTTAATATTCTTTTCCCTTTAGTCATATTTTTCTTTCAATTCCTAAAAATGATTAATGAGAGTTTTTTTCAAATCCTTAATCTCTTTAGGATATTTCGTTTTTTCCTTTAGCTGGGCCATTTCTTCCTGTCTCTTAGTACAGCTCATAATTTTCTGCTGATGTCTAGATATCTGATATTTTGGTGAATTTACTCTGATGGCCAATTTCTCCCTTGCTTATTATTATTTTTTACAGATCTTTGATTTTTTTTCAACTTATCTTAAGTCTTTAAAATTGCCAAGCTTAAGTTGCCAAAAATGTGCGTAGGACTAGCTAATGGGGTGCAGACTCTCCCATGGGTTGGGTAAAGAGTGTTGGAAAAGCAATTTCTGTCCATGTGATTTCCAGACCGATCAAAAGATGGCGCTTTTCGGTGCACATTTCCACAGAGGTGCATGTCTCTTGGTATTCCATTATTTTTGTCTTTCCAGAGCCAAGATTCAAAGTGGGTTCTGATGATTGCATTCACTGAGGGAAAGCCCCCTGGCCCCCACTTCCTTTTCCCTTGTAATATCTGACAGGGAGGAAGATATCTGTTTTCCTCTCAGTTAGCTTCAATGAGCCTTAGGTTTTACTGCTGCTGAATATCTTGGAGGTGGAGTGGGAGATCCCTTCCCTGTGGACAGGATGTTTAGTAATTCATGGTTTGTATTTGGCTTCTTCATCTCTCTGTCCTTCAGCCTCCTGGGATTTGTGAAAAGCCATCCTGGTCTGCTGACCCCCAAAGCAGTTCCCTCTGGCAGATTTAGACTTTTTCTGTTTCGTTTTTGTGAGAATGCTGAGCCTTAACTGCAAACCAATGCCATGTTCCTATAATTCTCCATTGTATTTAATGAAAATAAAAATAATGCATTCCCCATCATAACACTGTTAATGAAATATCATGAAGATGCTGTTAAATATCTATATAATATTTCCTCAAGGATTTTAATATAACACTTTTAAAAGACCAGTTTTTTATTAATTGAAAATTAATGCTTTCGTGAGCTATGAGTTGTGAGCACTATTATGATGGAGCAGTTTACAATGTCTCAACTCACAAGAGCTGATTGTTAAATTCATAGGAAATACATGAGTCAATTTTTAAAAATAGTAGCTTAGAATTGCTTTTGTGGGAGTACATACACTTTGGAAATTATCAAATTTTATTTATAAGAGCTGTCATAAGAGCTCACACCCAGTTGTTAAATATTTGTGAGATTTTCATAAACAAGGCAGAAAAAGGAGACATAACTCAGTGTGGTAGATGGTGATGCTTTCATCCTATTTAATGTATAATGAATTTGATCATACATTTTCTTCCAAAAAGAACAAAATCAAAAATTGTTGCTTACTACCACTATATGTAAGGTAATAATATTTTGATGTATAATGAATTTAATCATACTTATTCTTCCCAAAAGAACATTATCAACAATTTCTGATCACTGTCACCATATGTAAGGTCATATATGCCAAGAATTGCACTGGAACTTTAAACAGAGTTTCTATAATTTTTCTCAACACTTCCATGTAGGTAATAGTATTTTTCCCATATTACAGAATAGTGTACTTAGTCTTTGGGAGAGATTTATTATATTCTCTGATGTACTCTACTATTATGTGATAGAGGTGGAATTAGAACTCAGAACTGCCTGATGGTAAATCCCACTCAAACACTCAAGCTATATCCACTCTCCAATACATTGTACTTTTTACTTCTGCAGATCCTTATCTGCATGTAGTGAAATCTACCAATTTTTCAATACCCTTTTCAAAATGTTCCCTTTCCATGAATTTTTCTTTTAGTACCTATATTCGAATAGGCTTGACATCCTTTTAAATATTACAACTGAAGTTTTTGTATAGTATTTGCCAGATTCTTCCATGTATCCTAGTTATTTCTGCTTCTTTCCCCTTCTCCTATATTGGGCTCAAGAAAGGTTTCACAAATGAATGCAAGGATAAGTGAGGATTTGTGTACCAAAACACGGTCTTGACTCCTGTTGAATTCATTGTGAACAAAAAACCTAGCTCTTATTTAATTTGTTTAATAGTATGTATTTTTAAATTTTCTAAATTTTTATTTACCTCCCCCCCCTCTTTGTGGCTTGCTTGCTGTCTGCTCTTTGTATCTATTCGCTGCACATTCTTCTGTGTCTGCTTGTCTCCATTTGTTGCATCATCTTGCTGCACCAGCTCTCTGTGGGTGCAGGTCGAAAGCTCTCTGTGGGTGTGGGCCATTAGCTCTCTGAGGGTGTGGGCCGTCAGCTCTCTCTGGGTGCAGGCCGGCTTGTCTTCACAAGGAGGTCCTGGGATGTGGATCTCATGGCTTCTCATGTGGTAAACAGGAGCCCAATTGATTAAGCCACAGCTGCTTCCCTCTTAATTAATTTTGAGATTCTATAAACTTAAATTTTCCCTTGCTCTTCTTATGTATTTGAGTCTTCAAAATTACGCACAAAGTTTACCTAACATTTCTTTCCATTAATTTCAATTATTTTAGTTAAATCCATTATAAAAATTGGGCTTTTTGGAAAATGTTTACTTTAAGGTATTAACTTTTTCTCCTAATTTCCCCCAAAGTGTGTCATGAAAGTGTTCAAATATTTTTAAAAATAAGACATGACGTGACATGTATATGGCATTTCCCTTTTAAACAGATGAAATTTAAAATTTTACTCAGTATGAAAATTAAAATTTTAATATATAATTATATATAATATAAAATTTTTAATATAATTATATAAAATTTTTCATTTTTATATAATTATCTCCTTAAACTATGTTCATGCCTTAATGTTATATGAGAGAAGAAAGCACATATATTAAAAATGCAGTATTAATCAATATGGTTTTAAAAGGGCATGAGTACAAACAAAATCTTAGGTATTGAATGTGATGTTCATAGAGGTCAAGATCTCAGGTACCCTAATTCACATTCTGTGGCTGTTTCCCATCTGGATGCCTTTGGAGAAGAGAAACAACAAGGACTCTTATGGATTAAATTCATAATCTGTTGTGGACCTACTCCTGAATAAGATGAAAAGGAAGATAGAAAACTTAAGACAAAGCACCTACCTTTAAAAAGTTAGCAATCTGGTAGCATTTTAACACTAGGGAAACAGATAATAATTCTCTGACTGGTCAGGCTAACAGTTAAATCACTATTTTTTTTTTACACTTACTGATCATTCTTGTGGTAGGGGAATGTACACATTTTGAAAAGTCACACCTCTGAATCTGCAAAGCAATAAATCAAATTTTACTTGAATTTAGCCAAGTACAGGGTGTGTAAAACAGTATTCAGGAGTCTATACCTTTTAGAATAACATTCTAAAGAAAATCTTATGCAGTGGGAGAAGGAGAAAAAGAGTGAGAGAGCATAAAATAAAGATGAAGAATATCTGCATTGACCCCAGGTTCTTTTACAAGGTTTTCTTTTCTTCCATAGTTTGCACTAAAAAATGATTAAAAATACAATTATGAAAATCTGCCTTCTCTTTGGTCAGCGCTTCCCTAAAAATTCATAATTCACACACTTTTAATGCCTGAAGATGACAGATAATGTGAGCACCCTGCTCAAGAGGTATGGTAAAAAATGGAAGTCTTTCCATCTTGGATTTAAAAGCAACTTTGTTAAGAAATGGAGCAAATATTACCCAAAATAATTTTTCTCTATGGAAACAAAATACTAGAAACTCCACAAGCTTATTGTACCTTTGTGAATGACCTTTACCACAACCTGCCCAAATCCACCAGCTTATAGTATTTTCTTTTCTCAGCCTTTTAAAAAATATTTCTCACAAATTAAACTTTTCTAGTATTTATCTAAGCAACACATTCATTTGGCTCAGGGTTTAAGAAGTATCAGAGAAACTGTCATGCATATATTGGGAACATGTATGTCATGCCAATCTGTTTGATGGTGGCCTGAAGGACTCAATGTCTCAGAACTTGCCCTAAATGTTGAAGACTGCTCATAGAACTCTCCTATAGAACTACAGAACAATGTGTGAGAGAAGGCAGGTTTTTCTAACTGGAGCAATGGATTGCTGGCTGTAGGATATATAGGGAAATGCTTAGGACTGTGAGGAAACTGTTTCCTAAGGAATAGCGAACTTTAGGAAATATGTACATGGAAAAATTCCTATGGCTATATGCATATGTCTAAGACAAGAGGCAAGAACAGAAAGGATCTGGAAAGCTCTTACAACTTGGCTCAGAGCTATTCTCTAAACTGATTTTGTGGCTGAGTTCTGAAGGAAAGCACTTGCACAAGACAATCTGCAAAGACTGAGAAAAGAGTTTCCATTTTTACAGTTTTTTTGGTTAGCTCCTGACAAATAAAGCACTTTGTAAAATGAGCTGGATATAAACTTAAGGAACAGATGCCTCTGAGTCTAAATTCCAATGATAATATTAATTTATCAAAATCTCCATGTTCCACCAATAGGTATCAAAACATAAAAATTCATTAAGAAGTGATGGCCCAAGAAAAGGAGAAAAGTAAAGCATTAAAGTCCAATGCATCGGATCAGACCTGGGATATACTAAAAAAAGATTTGAACAAAAATTTTCCCAAATATGCTTAAAGAAATAAAAGAGAACATGGACAAAGAACTAAAGGAAATGAAGGAAACCATAGGTGAACTCAATGAAAGATGGAAATTATGAAAAAAAGAACCAAACAGAGCTGAAGATCATAGGAAAAATAAATAAATAATTCCTTAGCATGTTTAACAGCATATTAGAATTCATAAAAGAATCAGAGAATTTGAATTTAAGACAATTTAAATAATTTTGTCTAGGAACAGAGAGAAGAAGAAAGGTGAACACGGTATGAGGAAAGTGTGGATAATCATCAAGTGTAACAATATACACATTGTGTGAGTCCCAGAAGGAAAAGAGATAAAAAAGAGGTGGAAAAAATATTCAAAGAGATAATGCCTAGAGGAGCAGATGTAGCTCAAGAGGTTGAGCACCTGCTTCCCACATACAAGGTCCTAGTTTCAATATCTTGTAACTTGTAAAAACAAAAACAAAAGAAACAAGCAAACAAATGAAAAAAAAAAAACTCAGGGGAGCCAGTTTAGCTCAGTGGGTGACTGCCAGTTTAGCACATACAAGGTCCTGGGTTCAAACTCTGCCATTGGTACCTCAAAAATAAAAAAAAAAAAAGAGATAATATCTGAACACTTTCAAAAACTAATGAAAGACAAGATGTTCAATAAACTCCAATCAGGATAAACTCAAATAGATGCACCCTGCAGCATATTATTTTCAAACTGTCAAATGCAAAAGATCAGGAGAAAATTTTAAAAGCTGCAAGAGAGAAGCAATGTGTACCATACAAGGGAGCCTCAGTAAGACTAAGTGTACACCTCCCATTAGAAACCAAGAAGGAAATGTTAGCACAAACTTAAATTGCTGAAAATGAAATAAAAATATATACCAACCAGTAATTCTATATCCAACAAAATTGTCTTTCAAAAATAAGGTATAGTTTAAGACATTCACAAGTAAACAAAAGTTCAATGAGTTCCTTGCTAGACAGGCCATACAAAAGATGATAAGATCTCTGCAGTTTGAAAGGAAAGGACAACAGACATTAGATCAAAGCCATATGAAGAAAGATCCTAGGTAGAACAAGGACATGAGTAATTAAAGTGTCAATACTATTGCATTTTTTATTTTATTTTTAAAATTTATTTATAATTTATTTATTTTTAAAATTTATTTCTCTCCCCTTCCTCTTCTTTCATCCCACCACACCTGTCTGTTCTCTGTGTCTATTCACTCTGTGTTCTTCTGTGTCCACTTGTATCCTTGTCAGTGGCTCTGGGAAACTGTGTCTCTTCTTTATTTTCTCCTTTTTTTGGTCTTTATTTTTTAATGTTACATTAAAAAAATATGAGGCCCCAAATACTCCCACTGCTCTCACCCTGCTCCTCCCCCCATAACAACAGCCTCCTCCATCATCATGAGACATTCATTGCACTTGGTGAATACATCTCTTAGCACTGCTGCACCTCATGGTCAATGGTCCACATCATGGCCCACACCCACCCACAGTCCACACCGTGGGCCATGGAAGGACATACAATGTCCGGTAACTGTCCCTGCAGTACCTCCCAGGACAATTCCAAGTTCTGAAAATGACCCCACACCACATCTCTTCCTCCCACTCCCTAGGCCCAGCAGCCACCATGACCACTTTCTCCACACCAATGCCACATTTTCTTCAATTACTAATCACAACAGTTCATGAATAGAATATCAGTAAGTCCACTCTAATCCATACTCTATTCCTCCATCCTGTGGACCTTAGAATGGTTGTTTCTCCTCCACATCTATATCAAGAGGGGGCTTAGATTCCACATGAATGCTGGATGCATTTCTCCTGCTTTCAGTCGTAGGCACCCTTGGAGCCCTGGGGTGGTGGTTGACCTTCTTCACCTCCTTGTTAGCTGGCTGGGGTATGTCCAATAAACCAGAGTGTAGGAGTTGCAAATCTGTTGAGGCTCAGGGCCTGGCTATCACATGATAAGTCCAGAGATTCAGGTCCCATGGGTTATACATTAAACCCCAGCACCAGCTACAGTTCTGGTAAAAGTAACCAGAGAGGCTTGTGAACAAAGATCACATCTGAGTCCAGCTCCATCACACAGAAACACAAACTCCAAAGTAGGGCCAACTGACATGGCACTGAACTCCATCTGCCATGACCATAGAACCTGTGGGTCTCTGTAGCCCTCAGAAGAATCAATATCTGGGGTTGTATTTACTTTAGCTGTCTCTGGGACTCTGCTCAGGTGTGCATAAGGTCAACCCCTCTGATAACCTCCCAGCTCTTTTTGGAGACTCATAGCCATATAAACTCATTTGTCCTTTCCATTTTCCCCTTTTATTCAGGTCAAAAAGCATTTTTAACTCCTGGTATTATATGTAGATTGAGATATTCTGCTGGTCCAAGTTGACCCTTTTATTCAAGGTCATTTCTAGTTACATCTCAGCTGGTACTTGGTAGAAATCCCTCAGCAGCAGGGAGGCTCATGCCTGGGTGTCATGTCCCATGCTGGGAGGAAGGCAACACATTTACATGCTGAGTTTGGCTTCGAGAATGACCACATTTGAGCAACATGGAGGCTCTCGGGAGGTAATTCTTAGGCACCCTGCAGCTCTAGGCCTTGTTCTTATTTCAGGTGCACAGGCTTACAAGCATAGTCATTACTATCAAGGGCTCATTGTTTATTTGTTACTCAACCTTTTACTTCCCAGAATATGTAAAAATCAAATGCATAAAATATAATGATAAATCAGTGGTTTTTTGCTCAGAATGTGTAAACATTCAATTTGTGACAAGAACAACATAAAGGTGAGGGGCAGATGGCAAGAGGAACACTATTTCTGTATACCATTGAAGTTGGTATCTAAGCAAACAATTATGTTATATATTCAGGATGATACATTTAAGTCCCAAAGTGATTACACAGAAAATTTTGGAGAATATGTAGACTCCTAGAGATAGAAATTAAGTGCAGATTTTCAAGAGTGGAAATTGGCAGGGGAATGGGGAGTTTATGTATAATGGGTTTAGGGTTTTTATTTGGGGAGATGGGAAAGTTTCAGTAATAACAAGTGGTAAGGTTATAACAAAATAGTGACTGTGACAAATCCCACTGAGTTATATGCTTGGGAGTAGTTGAGATGGAAAAGTCTATGCTGTATATATATTCCCACAA
The DNA here is from genome assembly GCF_030445035.2 of Dasypus novemcinctus. NCBI lineage: Eukaryota > Metazoa > Chordata > Mammalia > Cingulata > Dasypodidae > Dasypus > Dasypus novemcinctus. The sequence goes on along the minus strand of NC_080704.1, from coordinate 141,889,053 downwards.
TTAAAATAAGAATGAGCATTTAAGACAATGACAATTACATGCATTATGTGTGCCTGGAAAGGATATAATATTCTAAGAGAAAAAATCCAAAAGTAAAGTTTTGGAATATATGAAAATTGGAATATAGATTGTAAACTTCATATCAATGTTAAATATCTTGAACTTTACAATTGCATTTAATGTGGTTACATAATTGAATAACCCTTTTCTAAGGAAATGGACAGGGGATTATTAAGTGTTGAAGTATTTTGATTTTCAAGTGTACAGAAAATGAATTGATAAATAGACACATTTATGAATAGGAAGACTGATAAATATATGGATAGAAAGAATGATTTGGAAAAAATGTGGGAAAATGTTAAAAATTGGTGGATCTGTACATCTAGGATCTAATGGTATGTTGGATTTCTCTGTGTGGGATTTCTACTTTTCCTGCAGTTATTCTGCAAGTTTGAAAGTATTCCAAAACATAAAGTTAATTAAAAGAGAATGAAGGGCTTTTATCTAGGTCATCTGAGAATAATTCATGGAAACAATCAATTTGTGAATAATGAATTGAAAAATTGTTAGATTTTCAGTGTAAATATTATGTGTGTTTGTCTCTGCATAGGTTCTGAGCTTCAGTTTGTATTCCAAATTTAAAGGAATAGATCATTTCTGTCTTTAGTGCCCTATTGCAATCGTAAAATATGTGAAGTTATCAAAAAATGTTTACTGTTAATATTTTAAGGTTTGACATGAAAAAGAAGAGTCATGGCATAACTAATTATAGACATATGTGTATTTAGTGTATTTCAAATAAAGTAAATTGCTTATTTTCCACTTAGGCATGGAGTAATATCTAGGAAAATAGAGAAGTCTCTAGTATAGTACAGTACTTTTTCAGTGTATTTACTCTTGGTTTTATATTAAGACCTGGAAAGAATTTGATACCTTCACATGACCTCGCTATGCATACAAAGAGACACGATTCCTGGTTCTAAACACTCAAGTAAGTCAGGGTTGTTCCTTCAACTATGCTTTTGGAACTGTATTTAAAATAAGAACCAAAGTCTTTGCATTGCCAAAAAGCTCTACATATATGGGGCCTGCCTAACTTTTCTTTCTTCCCTTCTTAAATTTGCTCACAAATCTGTAACCAAATGGTCTTTCTTCAGTTCCTGAAATGTATCCACGATTGTCCCTAACTCTGATGTTACCTGACCCATCTACTATATCTAAAAGAGATAAGAAAAGCAGGTAACACATATCAAACATATGTAGAAAGTGTAACTTAAGTCCCATAAATGTAGCTTTTTATAGAGAAATTTAGCACATTTTGTAAATGCAATATCCAAGAATTATTTGTGCAGCTATTGCACATAGTAGCAATCATCAGTCTTTAAAATAGTGTATTCATAACCAGTGTGTCTGATTTAGCGAATTTTACCTTTACAATATTTTGCACATAAAACTCTCCTATAATATTTGAAAACACAAAAATCATGGATATTTATTGGTCATGTGAATAAGTGACAAGACAAAATATTTTATTATTTTTAGTTAATTTTACTAGTGAACAGGATAGGCAAAAACATATAATTTAAGTCTTGATAATTACCTAGGTTTGATCACTGAGGAAAAATGCCCATATCATTCATTTAAAATACAAAGTGCCAAAATTTCTTGGGGTTGGGTTGGGGGAGAAAATAAACTGCAAACATAGTATGATTGAATCATTATTAAAGTGAACATTTCCTGAGAGTTATAGTTACCAAATATTGCATATGGAAATTAGTTGTCCTTAAACTACTTACATAAGACTGATGGAAATATTAAAAAGTAATGAGCTTACAGGATTGTTTGTTAAAACTATATAAAAGTGGAAATTATACATCTTTTCCTGCCTAAAGCTAAACCCAATTGAGAGTCTAAGAAAATTTTAAATAAACCTCTTCAATAGAAATGTGAATACAGCCAAATTTTATGATGAATTTCCATTCAATGATCTTTGTGGTATCTCAACCTTAAAAATATGAGACAATAAATAAAGAAAAAAAAAAACCCAGCATGTTGATATATTAAGGGCATGAAATTGTATGCTTATGGAAAATGCAAAATTAAAATATATACACCTGTAATCAACTTAAGCTCTAAGGAGTGGATTCCACATTGAACTATTATTTAATGTATATTTAGGGGCTAATTATTTTGGATGTCTATTGTAAATTTTAGTATATATAACTTTTAATAATAAAATAATAATTGATGACTGCAATTTTTCAAAGTGCGTTTGAAATGCAATACTGGTGTTTGAATTTTAGGGTTCTGGCTATATTTCTATATTGAGCCCTTTAAAATCTTTGTTATACAAGGTCAGAAATGATGCTTAATGGGATATTTTCCTTTGAAGAAATACCATGAAAGCAAATTTTTTCTCAATTTATTTTTAATTTTCTTTTTCATATGAATCCAATTTTCATTTCTGATGGTAGTTTTTAGCAGGTAGCACGCAGTAAAGAGCATGCTGGTCTTTCATCATGCCAGTTATGTTGAGTGGCAATGAGAATTTTAATTCTATCAAGATAGAAAGTGTGTGTGTGTGTGTTTTTTTAAATAAACAGTCTTTTGGATGATTTTACATTCTTATCAGAGATGAGGTGTTTGGAAGCTTTGGTTAAAAGCCTAAGCCATTGTTCACAAGCCTCTTCCATTACTTTTACTGGACCTGTGGTTGGTGCTGGGGTTTAGTGTATACTTAGGGGACCTGAATCTCTGGACTGGTCATGTGCTAGCCAGTCCCTGAGCCTCAACAGACTTGCAGCTCCTACCCTCTCCTACCCTGGAGCACTGCCACACCACATAGAACATAATTTATATTGTAGTTCACACGCTTCCCCAATTCATCCAGTGGGTTATGGCAGGATATACAGTGTCCTGTATCTGTCACTGCAATAACATTCAGGACAACTGTAAGTCCCAAAAATACCCCATACACAACTCTTCCTCCCCCTCCCTGCCCTCAGCAACTCCCATGGCCACCATATCCACATCAGTGATACAATTTCTTCCACTGGTAGAGTCATAACAATTCTGTAGTAGAATATAAGCAAATTCACACAAATTCACATTGCTCCATCATGTGAGCCCTGGGATGGTGATGTCCATTCCACCTATAAATCAAGAGGGGGCTTAGATCTCACATGGCTGATGGATGTGATTCTCCAGCTTGGAGTTGTAGACACATTCGGTTACCTGCTGTGGTGGATAAATGTCTTTTTTTCATTTTTAAATGATCTTTTATTTAAGACACATAGATCACACAAAAAGTTACATTAAAAAAATAAGAAATTCCTATATACCCCACTCCACACAACCCCCACTCTTCCCACATCGACAACTTCTTTCATTAGTGTGGTACATTCATTATATTTGATGAGTACCTTTTGCTGCATTGCTACACAGCATGGATTAAAATTTATCTTGTTTATACTATCTCCCAGTTCATTCAGTGTGTTATGGTAGTATATATTAAGTCTTGCATCTCTCTCTGCAATATCATTGAGGACAACTCCAAGTCCTGAAAATGCCCCAATGTCGCACCTCTTTTACCCTTTCCTTGCTTTCAGCAACTCCTGTGACCAATATCTCCACAACAAAGATATACTTTCTTTCTTTGCTAGAATCATAATAATTCTATAGTAAAATACCAGCAAATCCACACTAATACATATTTTATTCCTCCATCATTAGGACCCTGGGATGATGACATCCAGTCCACCTCTAAATCAACAGGGAGCTTAGAGTCCACATGGCTGATGGATAGAATTCTGCTTGCAGCTGTAGACTCTCTCAGTTACCTGGTATGTTGGTTGACCATACTCACCTCCCTGTTAGCAGACCTGGGTAAATCCAATGATCTCAAGAGTAGGTTTTGCAATTCTGCTAAGGCTCAGGGCCCACCTAGCACATGGACAGTCCAGAGATTCAAATCTCCTGAGAATACACCAATCCAGTGCCAACCAAAAGCACAGTAAATTGACAGAAGAGACATGCATTGAGAGGTCACATCTGATTCCAAGTCCATCAAGCTCAGGAAGGCAAACTCCAAAGTAGGGCCCTCTGACAAGGCATAGAACTCCAAAGCCATCTGTCATGACCATAGTACCTGGGTGTCTCTCTAGCCCTCATTTGCACCCCTACCTGGGGTTGTATCTACTTTGGCTGTTTCTGAGATACTGCTGAGATATGCATAAGTGCAACCCCTCTAAAGACCTCCTGACTCATTTAAGGTCTCTTAGCCATATAAACTCATTCATCTTTACCATTCCCCCCTTTTATTCAAGGTCTTTTTCTAGTTGCATCAACACCTAATGCTTAGTACTAATACCTCCATGCTAGAGAGACTGATCTCCAGGAATCTTATTCCATGCTGAGGGGAATGTAATGCATTTACATGCTGAGTTTGGCTTAGAGAATGGCCACATTTGAGCAACATCTCAGGATGTAACTTTTAGGCACCCTGAAGCTCTTGGCCAAGTTCAAATTTCAAGCCCACAATCTCATAAGCACAGTCACCAGTACCAAGGGTTCATCATTGGTCCATCATTCTTCACTGGTATTTGCCCTTTTACTTTGGGATTGTTGCACCATTGGGGAGTGCAACAGAATTTCCCAGAATGGGAACTTAGCACTCATTCAGTTGTCATATGAAACTCAACCCTCATGTCAATAACCAATGAACACACGAACATAACTATATACTCTATAAGCATTTACTGGAGAACTCCCTCCCACCCATGCATCCCCCATCAATGACACCCCACATAGGTGCTCCTCTCCTGCCATAGTTGAACCCCTCTATGAAGCAAAATTCTTCAAAACTGAAGTCTCTTATATTGCCAAATTCAATTATTAGAAAAGTTAATTAGTAATGATAGGTTTAAAACTTAGAAATAAAAAACATAATAATATAGAAAAATTAAAATAAAGTAAAAAATCGACTGGGGCATTAAACATGAAAAATGTGTTAAAATATTTTTGAAGTTTTGCCTTTCATTACTGTAATAGTTCTTGCCCTGTATATACTATTCCAAGGCAATCTGTGTCATTTATGCCTCAGCGTTTTCATCCTTTTTAAAAAACATATATGTCTTCAGAAAAGTTTTAGGTCACAGTAAAGTCACCTATAGAATATAGGGAACTCCCATATACCCAACATAAAAACCTTTTCCCAATTCCCCAACAATGACCTTGTTACATGTGAATGTTACATTTGCTGAAACTGATGTACAGATACTGAAACATAGCTACTAACCATGGTCAGTAGTTTACATTATATATTATATTTAGGCCACACACTTTTATAAATTTTGGGTGAAATTTAACATGACCTGTATCCATTATTGCAAGAACATGCAGAACACTTTCAATGCCCCCTAACCATGCACTCTTCCATCTATTCTATTCCTCTCCTCTCCCCTCGGGGCCCACAGCGACCAGAAGACTTCACTGCCTGAGGGACAAGAGCCATAGATACTTGAAAGAACACTGAAGGCTTGACACACTAGTCTGTCCTCCCCTACTAGGAATAACATATGCTCTCAAGAGACACCCTCCACTTTGTTTGAGAACTTATCAGGCCTCCCCCAGATAGGAGTACAACAGCTTCCTGTTCACTATATGCGTATGACAGGGGTGTAGGGATATTATTGGGTTGAGTGCTGCAAACTTAAAAGGGAGATAAGGTGGTGAGGATGGTGTGGATGGTACATTGGACTGGGGGGAGGGCTGGGGGATGGAGAAGATGAACACTGAGTTTCGGTGGGTATGTGGTTGAAACTACAATGCTGAGAAAACTCTTTTGGCAATATGACAAGGGAGGGTTACTGATATACGGTGTTGGAATGGGGGGCATTTAGCACAGGGTGCATCTGGGACAGGCTTCTAGAGAGTGTGTGAGTGTTCATCTTCTATTGTGACATTATTCTTATATCTAGAATCTCCTGAAATACCACAACTTACTAGAACTTATACAAGAGTTTAGAAAAGTGGTAGGATGAAATATTAATATCCAAAAATCCATAGAGTTTCTGCAAACTACTGATGTGCAATCTAAGGAGGAAATGAGGGAAAAAATTACATTTATAATAGCAAATAAAACAATCAAAAATTAAGGAATTAACATAACCAAGGAAACAAAGGACCTGGATTCAATAAATCTACACAACATTGCTAAAAGAAACAGAAGACTTAAATAATTGAATGGGCTTTCTGTATTCACAGACTGGTAGACAAAATATTGTTAAGATGTCATTTCTACATAAATCAAATTCCAGACTCAATGCAATTCCAGTAAAAATCCCAACACCCTTTTTTGCAGAAAAGGAAAATCTAGTTATTAAATTTATTTGAAAGGGTAAGGGAAACAGAATAGGCAAGAAGATATTTTTAAAAGAAGAACAAAGTTGGAGGATTCTCCCTTCCTGAATTTAAAGCAGGTTACTTGATAATGATTCATCACAAAGAGCAAGTAAGGTAACTTATGTACACAAATCATGACACAAGCCCTTTTTTTTCTCTTCTCGTCTCATCATTCCCACCTTTAAATTCATTCTATTTTTCAGTCTCTATTTAGTTCTTTGTTTCATTTTTTTCTGTTGCACCATTTTTATTCTCATTTCTTTGTACTTAAAAATTTTTTTATTCATACTACTTATTTTCCCAAATCTTGTATGGTTCTCTATCAACCTTTATTATTATTATTATTATTATTATTATTATTATTATTACTACTACTACTACTACTACTACTACTACTACTACTACTATTATTCTTTTTTTCCTGTTATCACTTTCCTTTTCCCTGGTCCCAATATTTCTTTCAAGGGAACACAAACAACTACAAAGATGTTAAATAAGAGGAAACAATTGTCAAAAGGAATCTTACCATCCACATATGTAAAACAAAAAATAAAACCCTAGAGTAGAAAGGGAAGATAACCAACAGAATAAACCAATCAAGATAAAAAGGTGCCTAGACACCAAAAAAAATTACAAACTATACAAAGAAATGGGAAGACATGGCCTATACTAAAGAATAAATTAAAAACAAAACAAAACAAAACAGGAAGAGATAACATGGAGCAATGAATCAGGGATGTGCACACAAATATTTTGAATCACCTTAAGTGAAGTAAGAGATTAGAGATATTATGAAGACACTAGGGTAATATACTGAAGAAACAGCATACATACATAAAAGGATAAAAGATATGATTGTGATGAATGGGACAATGAAATAAATAAAATATACACTGGAAGCACATAACAGCAGATTTCAATAGGCAGAGAAAATATTTAGTGATATTGAAGACAGTACATAAGAAACAATAGAACAGAGAGTTAAAAAATGATAGGAAAAGTCCAGTATGGATTTAGGAACTTGAAGTACAACAGGAAACACACAAATATACACATTATAGGCATCCCAGAGGGAGAAGAGAAGGGAAAGGAGACAAAAGGTGTTTTGGAGTAATTAATGGCTGAAAATATCCCAACTCTTTTGAGTGACATGGACATATATATCCAGGAAATGCAGTGCACCCTAAATAGCATAAATCCAAGCAAGCCAATCCACAGACACATACATGTCAAATTGTCCAATGCTGAAGACAAAGAGAAAATACTAAAAGCAGCAAGAGAAAAAAAGATTCATCACACAAAATTGAAGTGCAACATGATTAAGTGCTGATTTCTCACCTGAAACCATGGAAGTAAGAAGGCAGTAGTATGACATAGTAAAGATTGTTAAAAGAAAAACTTCCAGCCAAGAATTCTCTATCCAGCAAAGATGTCATTCAAAAATGAGACACAATTCTAAACATTCATAGATAAGCAGAATTTAAGAGAGTTTTTCAACAAGAAACCTGCCCTTTGAGATGTAATAAAGGGAGTTCTGCAGGTTGAAATGAAAAATAGTAGAGAGAGGGCTGGAGGAGAGTGTAGAAAAGAAGATTATTTGTAAGAACTACTAAAAACATGAAAGGAGAAATAAAAAACAATATATATCATATAAAAGCATAAAGAAAATATGGCTAATATAATTCCTTAACAGTAGTAACAGTGAATGTTAATGGATAAAATTCCTAATAAAGAGACACAGATTGGCAGCATGGATAAGAAAATATGACCCATCTATATGCTGTCCGCTAGAAACCCACCTTACTCTCTTTAGATGCAATGAGGCTGAAAGTGAATGGTTGGAAAAAACCATAAATAAATAACCAAAAGCCAAAAAATGGTGGGAGTAGCTATACTAATATCAGGCACACTTTAAATCCAAAACTATTGTAAGAGAAAAAGAAGGACACTATATATCAATAAAAGCGGTAATCAAGAAGAAAGACCTCATATTTTTTAATGTAATTTTTTTTTTAAAAATGAATTAAATAAAAATAAATAAATTAAAAAAAGAAGAAAGAACAATCATAAACATTAGTGCACATAACCATGGCCCTTCAAAATATATGAGGCAAACACTGGAAAAAATAAATGCAGAAATAGATGCTTCTACAATTATAGTGGGTGACTTTGATATACCATTGCCACCATTAGACAGAACATCTCAACAGAGGATCAAAGAAATAGATAACTTCAATAATACAATAAGGAATCTAGACCTGGTAAAAATATATAGAACATTGCATCATAATACAGCAGGATATAAATTCTTCTTGAGTGCACATGGATCATCATCCAGGACAGACCATATGTTAGGCCACAGCACAACATTCAAAGAATTCAGATATACTGAAATTAAATGAAGTAATTTCTCAGACCACAGTGGAATGAAGGTAGAAATCAGTGAGGGGCAGAGACCCAGATTAGGCACAAAGATATGGAATTTGAACAAAACACCCTTTGATAATCTGTGGGCCAAAGAGTAAATTGCAAAATAAATCAATAAATACCTTGAAATGAATGAAAATTACAACACAAAATAAAAAAATTTATGGGATGCAGAAAAAGCAGTACTGAGAGGAAAAGTTATAGGCATATGCCTATATTAAAAAATAAAAACAGAGCTAAAAACAAAGACCTAACTGCACAGATGGAGGAATTAGGAAGCAGCAGGAAAAAAAGTAAAACTAAGGCAAGTAGAATCAAGGAATAACAATGATTGGAACAGAGCTAAATTAAATTGAAATAAGAAAACACTGTAAAAAAATAACAATAAAAAGCTGGTTATTTGAGAAGATTAATAAAAATGACAAACCCTTATCTAGACTAACATAGAAAAAAGGGGAGTAGAAGGTGCTGCAACCACCTCAGCAATAGGTTGGCTCAAAGGGAAGACAATGCAGTATGTTATGAAATAAAAGACAGAGAGGAACACACCAGAGAGGAAATAAAGATGGGACCAGGGCACCCACAGCTTCTGGAACTGAGAGCCTCAACCTTAGCTTCCACATCTCATTGATTGGGAAACTACCAAGCAGATGTTTCCTATCAGAACTGCAACATCTTTTACAATAATAAGGAACAACTGCAGCATCTACAATAAGGAAGAGGTCATACAAAGTTCAAATATAATCTAAACACTTTCTTACAACAAGAATGCAAATACATAAAATAAGAAAAAAGGATGGGGATATCACCATTAACCCCCAGAAATAATGAGTATTGCAAGAGGATACTGTGGAAAATTGCATGCCAAGAAGATGGGTAACTTAGATGAAATGGACAAATTCCTAGAAACACACAAGCAGATTACATTGATGAAAGAAGAAATTCAAGAACTCAACAGACCAAACACTAGTAATGATATTGTATTATGAATCAAAAAACTTCTGACAAAAAACAGTCCAGGACCAGATGGTTTCACATGTGAATTATACCAAACATTCTGGAAAGAACTAACACCAATCCTTCTTAAAATCTTCCAAAGAATATTGGATGAGGGAACATTGCCTAACTCTAAAGGCCAATGTCACCCTAATACCAAAGCCACACAAAGATATCACCATAAAGGAAAATTGTAGATAAATCTTTCTAATGAACCTAGATGCTAAAATCCACAACAAAATACTTTCTAATCATAGAAAATACTTTCTAATCAAGTGCATTTCACCCCTGATATGCAAGGATGGCTCAACATAAGAAAATCAATCAATGTAATACACTGTAACAAAAAATAATTTTAAAAAAATCACATGATAATCTCTATTGATGCAGAAGAATCTTTTAAAAAATACAGCACTATTTCCTAGTAAAAACACTTCAAAAGATAGGAATAGAAGGAAACTTCCTCAACCTAATTAAGGGTATATATATAAAGCCCACAGCTAGCATCATATTAAATGGTGAAATGCTAAAACCTTTTCTTCTAAGATTTTGGACAAGACAAGGATGCCCTCTGTCAGAACTGTTATTTGATACTGTGTTAGAAATACTTGGTCAAACACTTAGAGAAGAAAAAGATATAAATGGCCTCCAAATTGGAAAAGAAGAAGTAAAAATTTCACTATTTGCAGCTAACATGTTCCTATAACTGGAAAGCCCTAAGAAATCTACAACAAAGCTTTTAAAGCTTATAAATGATTTCAATAAAGTGTTAGGGTATACGACCAATGAACAAAAATAGTAGCATTTCTGAACACCAATAATGAGCTATCTGAGGAGGAAATCAAGAAAATATTAATTTACAATGACAACTAAAATTATCAAATACCTTGGAATAAACTTAACTAAAGATGTAAAGGCCTTGTATGCAGAAAACTACACATCATTGTTAAAGGAAATCAAAGAAGACCTAACTAAATGGAAGAATATTCTTTGATCATGGATAAGAAGATTAAACATCGTTAACATGTCTATTGTACCCAAACTGATTTACAGATTTAATTCAATCCCAATAAAAATTACCACAGCATTTCTCCTTAATTGAAAAAAACTCTGTAGTTAATTTGGAAGGGCAAGGGACCTCTAATAGCCAAGTAATACTTAAAAGGAAAAATAAAATTTGAGGGATCATACTACCTGACTTTAAGACATACTGCAAAGCTACTGATTTTAAAACTGCTTTGTATTGGAACAAGTTTAGAAATACTGACTATTGGAACAAAACTGAAGCTTCTGGTATAGATCTCACAAACATGGTTAACTGATATTCAACAAGTCCACCAAACCCACTCAACTGGGAAAGAATGACCTCTTCAACAAATGATGCTTGGAGACCTGGATATCCATAGCCAAACAATGGGAGAGGACCACCATCTCACGCACTACAAAAATAATTAACTCAAGATGGAGCAAAGTTCTAAATATAAGAGCCAAGACTAAATCTTCTGGAAGATAATTTAGGAAAGAGTCTTCAAGGTCTTGTAGTAGGAAAAGATTTCATAAACTTTACACCCAATGTATAAGCAACGAAAGAAAAAACAGATATATGGGACCACTTCAAAACTAAAAATATTTTCACTTCAAAGAGACTTGTCAAGAAAATGAAAAGGCAGCCTTCTCAATGGGATAAAATGTTTGATAAACACCTATCTGATAGCAACCTAATATCCAGCATATATAAGAAACCATACATCTTGAAAATAAAAAGACAATCAACCTATTTAATAAGATGGTGGCCACGGTAGTTGCTGAGGGCAGGGAGAGAGAAGAAGAGATATGATGTGTGGGCATTTTCATGACTTGGAGTTATCTCAAATGATATTGCAGGAACAGATGTTGGACTTTATATATCCTGCCATAACCCACTGAATGGACTAGGGAAGAGTGTAAAACACAATGTAAACTATAATCCATGCATTGTGGCAGTGCTCCAAATGTATTCACCAAATGCAATGAAAGAGCCACAATGATGAAAGAGGTTGATGATGTGGGAGGATTGGGGGTTTGGAGTGTGGGGTATATGGGAACCTCTTATATTTTTTAATGTAACACTTTTTGTGATCTACATATCTTTTAAAAAAGACAATTAAAGTTTTTTAAAAAATAAAATGAATAAAAAAATAATGGGCAAGTGATTTGAATTGACACTTCTCCAAAGAAAAAAATACAACTTGCTAAAAAGCACAAGAAAAGATGCTCAACATCACTAGCTGTTAAGGAAATTCAAATTGAAACTAGAGTAAGTTATCATCTGACACCCATTAAACTGGCAGATATTTAAAAACAGAGGACTCCAATGTTGGAGAGGATGTGAAAGGAAAGGGAACACTTATCCACTACTGGCAGGAATGTAGAATGATGCAACCATTTTGCAGGACAGTTTGGTGATTCCTCAAGAAGCTAACTATAGAACTGTCATATGATCCTGCAATTTCACAGCTGTGAATATACCAGAAGAATTGAAAGCAGGGGCATTAACAGATATATGCAGACCAAAGTCCACTGTGACATTATTCCCTATTGCCAAAAGTTGGAAGCAACCCAAATGTCCTTCAAGAGATGAATGGCTAAGCATTTTCTAGTATATACAATGAATGGAATATTACTCATCTGTAAGAAGTAATACAGTATTAATACATGGGATAACTTGGTTGAATCTTGAAGATCTTATGTTTAGTTAAGTAAGCCACACACTGAAGGGCAATATTACATCATGAATTAAGCAAATTTAGCAGATTCAAAGATAGAGTCTGGAAGATATGTTTACCAGTGCCCATATAGGCGAAACCTATGATAAGGTGGAAGGTTATAGTTGTTCATTGGATGGGCATGACAGGAGTGCAGTGATGCTATTGTGCTTGGTCATGCTTATCTATGAAAGCGTTGAGGGTTTAGGTTGGAATATCCATGGGACTGGGGAGATGGTTGGGAGAAGGGGCAGATGAACTCTGGCGATTTGCAGGTCTGTGTATAAAAATACAACACTTTGGGCAAATACGGCAGGAAAGGGATTATAGGTGTAGGGTTTTGGATGTGCGGGTGGGCATGCAGGACAGGGTGCATCTGGGGTAGCTTTTTATGGAATAAGTAAGTTCTCGTCCTTTCATAGTGTGTTATGTTAGTGGGTGGAAACCACACAATACACAGGAAAATATTGAATCCTCATCCTGGAGAGATGTACTATGTTCTCAAATATAGGGACCAGAGAATGCCAAGAACATAGGCAGTGCCTAAAAAAGAAAATAGATCAATATATCAAGCCCTCTCTATTATTGCAAGTAACTATGAATCTTATTCTTGAAAAAGTGAAACTTTTTTTTAATTCGTTTTTTAAAAAATATTACATTCAAAAAATGTGAAGTCCCATTCAACCCCACCGCCCCCACCCCCCACTTCCCCCACAGCAACACTCTCTCCCATCATCATGACACATCCATTGCACCTGGTAAGTACATCTCTGGCCATGGCTGCACCCCATAGTCAATGGTCCTCATCATAGCCCACACTCTCCCACGTTCCATCCAGTGGACCCTGGGGGGATCTACAATGTCCCGTAGTTGTCCGTGAAGCACCACCCAGGACAATTCCAAGTCCCGAAAACGCCTCCCCATCTCATCTCTTCCTCCCATTCCCCACACCCAGCAGCCACCATGGCCACCCTTCCCACACCAATGCCACCTTTTCTCTGTGGACATTGGATTGGTTGTGTCCATTGCACATCTATGTCAAGAGGGGGCTTAGATTCCACATGGATCCTGGATGCAATCCTCCTGCTTTCAGTAGTAGGCACTCTAGGTTCCATGGTGTGGTGGTTGACATTCTTCAACTCCATGTTAGCTGAGTGGGGTAAGTTCAATAAATCAGAGTGTAGGAGTTGAAGTCTGTTGAGGTTCAGGGCATGGCTATCATATTGTCAGTCCAGAGATTCAAATCCCCTAAATATATCTTAAACCCCAACACCAACTACAATGTTTACCATACATTCCAAGGAAGTAGGAGGGAAGAATAGAATAGATGGAACATATGCCATTTTGGGGCATTGACATTGTTCTGCATGATCTTGCAATAATGGATATAGGCCGTTTTAAATTTCATCAAAAGTTATAAAAGTGTATACTCCAAAATATTAATCATAACGTAAACCCCTGACCATGTTTAGCAGCAATGCTTCAATATCTGTACAATAATTGTCACAAATCTACCATCCACCTCTAAAACATTATTAAAAGGGGAGAGAAGAAAAGGTGGAGGACATTGGTATAAGGGAATCCCCTATATTCTCTACATGACATCTCTGATTACAGTGGCATTATCTAGTGAAGAATGATGAACCATTGCACTGAGCTATAGATATTGATGATTGTGCTTACAAAACCTTCTGTTTTAAAATGGAAACTTAGGCTAATATTGTATGTTTGCCTAAGAGTTACCTCCCAAGGGCCTCCTTGTTGTTCAAATGTGGCCTTTCTCTGAGCCAAACTCAGCGTATAAATATATTACCTCCCCCTGGCATGGGTTATGACTCCCTGGGATGTGCCTCAGTGGCTCTAAGCGATTATTACCAAGTGCCAACTAGCAATTCACCTGGAAAAAGAACGTGATCATAGGGGGAAATTATAAATACAAATAAGGTTTTATGCTAAGGGATTTCAAATTGAGTAAGGAGTTCATTCCCAAGGTTACACTTATGCATGTCTCAGCAGGATCTCATTGACTGCCACAGTAAATAGTGCCTCAAGAGCAGGGTTTCTGAAGGCTCTAGAGACACCCAGATACTATAGGAAAGGCAGACAGCTCAGTTTGGTACCCTGCCAGTGGGCCTTACCTTAGAATTTATGCTCTCCAGTGTGAGAAAGTTGGACTCATTTGTGATTTCCTGACACCTAACTCTTCTGCCTCTTCTACTTGAACCTATAGGCAGTACTATACTTTAAAGCTATATATCCAAGAGACTTAAATATTTTGTCCATCCATGTGCCAGGTGGGCCATAAATCTAAGCAGAGTTGCAGCACCTACTCTCTATGTAATTGCACTCACTTAGGATAACTAACAAGGTGATGGTGATGGCCAACACCCTTCCCAAAGTATACATGTAAATAAGATAGTCCCATCCAAATGCTTCTTGTGATATAATTTCCCTCTCAATTAAAGGCAAAGTTAGCATCACCATCCCAATATCTTCAGGATTAGGGAATGAACAGTGGACTATAGTTGACTTACTATTTTTCTTCTATAGACTTATTATTATTCTAGAAACGGAAGAACTTTTATCAGTAATGTGGAGGTAGTGGCCACTGGGGATTCTGAGGAGAGGGAGGGGGAAGAATTTTAATATGGGAGCATTTTGGAGACATTGCAATTGTCCTGCATGACGTTGCAATGATGGATAAAGGCCATTATATATTTTGTTGTAACTTACAAAATTGCATATGACAGAGTATAAACTACAATGTAAACTATAATCCGTGCTTAGTAGCAATGCTCCAAAACATGTCCATCAATTGTAATGAATGTAACACATTAATGAAGGATGTTGTTAATGTGGGAAAATGTGGAAAGTGTAGGGATTTGGGCATATGAAAACCCCCTCTGTTTTCTATGTAATGTTTATGTAATCTAAGTATATTTAAAAAATATTGGGGAGCAGGTTTGGCTCAAGTGGTTAAGTACTTCCCACATGGGAGTTCCTGGATTCAATTCCCAGTATCTCCTGGGGATAAAAAATTAACAGCAAGTAAACAAATGAGATAGCCAACTGAGAAAAGCTGATGTAGCTTGGTGGCTGAGCACAGATTTCCCACATATGAAGTCCATGTTTCAATCTCGAGTCCTGGTACTTCACAAAAAGAAAAAAAGAAAAAAAATATTGCAAAAGAATAGGCTTCTGAATTTGTCCAATTTGACTTACTCAAACTCCTTGACAAAAGCTTCCATAAATATTTCCACTACACTTGATCATTTCCTCCTCCATTTATTTCTCTCAATGCTCATTTACATGTAATTATGGGTACAAAACATGTATAGTATTGTTTCACATATTGTTTAATTATTTTATTCCAAATCAATAAAGTGAAAGAGACCTTAGAATCATATATGATCCATATTTATTACCACTATTATCTTTCTTACAGAAGTGAAAACGTTTATTATATAAACTCAGATATATTGATCAACAAAACAATGAAATACTGTCATATTTTGATTTTTGTCTTTATTTATTTTTTAATGTTACATTAAAAAAAATGAAGTCCCCATATACCCCCCACCTCCCTCACCCAACTCCTCCCATAACAACAACATCCTCCATCATCATGGGACATTCATTGCACTTGGTGAATATATCTCTGAGCATTACTGAACCACATGGTCAATGATACACTTTATAGTTTATACTCTCCCCCAGTCCACCGAGTGGGCCATATAAGGACATACAATGTCCAGCAACTGTCCCTGAAATTTTTCACTTAAAATGAGTATAAAATAGTTTTTATTCTTGAAGTCACAGATGGCTGCTATTTTTAGATGGTGGTATTATATTATGTCATTTGAAATATGACAATTTATTTAGCCAATTGCCTATTCTGGTGCATTGGATATATTTCTAATTTTTTTGCTGTTATAAAACTAACATGAGCATTATTGTACCTAATCTTTAATGTATATTGATGTTATTTACTCAGGCTAACTTCAAACAAGTGCGATTCTTAAGTCAAAAAACATTACAATTTCAACGCCTTTAATATTGTAACTTGCTCTCAAAGATCCTGTTATTTATATTACCACAGGTAGTGTATGAGAGTGTCTATTGAGCCAACCTTTCTCCAAAAATGAACGTAATTATTTAAAATAAGTGGCGCCAATTTTATATGTAATAAATTGCGTTTTTAATTGCATTTACAAACCAGGTGCTTTATATCTTTATTAGCCATTTGTATATCTTATTTCTGTAAATTACCTGCTTTTACTTTTTACCCATTCATCCATTGGGATAGGAACGTTTTCTGATTGTACCATAGAAATTCATTTTATATAAGGTATTTTAATGATTTTTGTCTAGATATGCTGCAGATTATTTAGAAATTTGTCATTTTTTCAGTGCTGTTTATGGTAATTTGTCTTATATTTTAAAACAAATAGAACAGGGTGTTTTAATATTTTATGAAAAACACATCAATGTGTTCTGTTGTTTCTGATGTTATTATCATGTAAAGAAAATTAAAGATATTATCATTATTCACCTATTTCACCTATATTTTCTTCTCTATTTTATGTGGATTTCTGATTTCTTTTTTAAATTTATATATTTAATGCATTTGAAATTCATCTTCAAATATGGCATGATGAGGAAACTCTGACTTGTCCACAAAATCTCATTTTACTCTTGGCCAAATTACTAAATCTTTCAAGTTTCACTTTCTTCATCTGTATATTGCAAACTTTTCAGACTAATAGAAGTGGTGTTAATTCTAAATAAACCCATGAGCATACAATTATTCAAATTCCTTTGAAAGTTATATTTTCTACCACTGAGGAAAACCTAATGTTTCCCTTTTCTCTCTCTCTCTTTACTTTTTTAAATGTTACATTCAAAAAAATATAAGAGGTTCCCATATAACCCCTCACCCTACTAACCCCACTCCTCCCATATCAATCCCTCTTTCATCATCGTGGGACATTCATTGCATTTGGTGAATGCATTTTAGAGCACTGCTACACTACATGGATAGTGGTTTACATTGTAGTTTACACTCTCCCCCACTCCACCCTGTGGGCCATGGCAGGACATACAATGTCCAGCATCTGTCCCTGCAGTACCACTCAGGACAACTCCAAGTCCTGAAAAAGCTCCCATATCATATCTCTTCTTCCCACTCCCTACCCTCAGCAGCTACCATGGCCACTTTCTCCAAATCAATACTATGATGTCTTCCATTACTAATCATATTAGTTCCATAGTACAATATCAGTAAGTGCACTCTAATCCATACTCTATTCCTCCATCCTGTGAACCCTGGAATGGTTATGTCCACTCACCTCAATATCGAGAGGGGACTTAGATTCCACATGGATGATGGATACAATTCTCCTGCTTGCAGTTGTAGGCACACTTGGCTCCCTTGTGTGGTGCTTGATGTTCTCTTATAAATCTGTTACTTCTACAGATTGTTTCTTGTTTTTACCTTCTATAGCACCAAATGTGAAACTTTTTTTTGTAGTGTGTGCTCAATAAATGAAAATTGAATAACTTTAATTCCAAGTCCATGAATTCCTTGTTTTCTACTCCATCAAAGTCTGCTTATTTGTTTTGGCTAGGTAAGGCTATGCTTTAAAGACCTCTTACCAGTTTCCCAATCAGGCATAGATTGCAATTTGCATGCTTCACTTCTGTCCATCCTAAAAGAATAACAATATCAAGTTAAAAATAGAGTAACATTTAGGCATTGGAATAGCCATTTTCCTTATATAGCTTCACTTCATGCCAAATGCCTAAAGGAGGAATAAGAGCATTCATAATGTGTAGGGGATGTGTGTATGGTCCATTTGACTGGTGAGGGCAGGGATGTTAACTAATTATAGACTTGGACAATGTGTGGTACATGTAGATTTCAACTGGTTTGTAAAAATGCCTGACACTGAAGCAATAACAGCTCTTATAAACTCTGAAGATGTTTTGTTGTTGTTTTAATTTTCATGCCTTTTTGAAGATTTGGGATTATTCTTGGGTTTATTGATGATCTTTAGATTGCCATGGCTATTTTTTAATGAAATATTTACTTTTGATTGACTAGTGCCTCCAGGTATGACTGATTACTAATCGAAAAGTATTTTAACTGTTCTGTCTATGGATAATCAACTTTTTAGTTATGCCATCAAAACTGTCCTCCATTGATTTATTGTAGAATATATCACTAATTTCCTATTGGTCACAACTTAGAATTAACACAATGTACAGGGATTTTAGACCTAATGGATGTAATAATATGCCCTTTTGGGAAATGATAAGAGTAACTGGTTTCAGGATGACTTGATTAAATAATTTCAGGAAATCCATCTCAGGAAATTATGATTCGGTGGGAGGGAAGATAGGGTAAAATTTGTAAAAGGTTTGTGTACCATACTAGAGGGAAACAAAAATTAGAGTTAGTATTTAACAAAAAACAGAGTCTTGTATATTTGAGAAATTGAGGAGAAAATTGTTCTTTTGTGAGAACATTGCACACCCACTTTACTGATGAAGTTAACCTTAATGATTATGTGTCTCCTTGTTAAGGCCAGTTTGGATTATTGATGAAACCTAAACCAGAAAGCACTTCTACTTTCACATAAGGAATGTGAGATTGGATGCTAGCTAAAGAGAAATGATATTTATGGAAAGGAATGAAGTTGCAGAGATGGATTCATTTTTAGGAAAACTGGGTAGTATTTCTCTAGCTATTTTGTCCCACTCCCTCAAACATAAGTCTCCTAAACAGAGACCCCTCTGTCTTGAAATACTTGCTGCATAAAACTTCTTTCTTTTCTAACTCTCCCCTCTATTTTCTGTGGATTACTTTTCTCCATGTCCAAATTTACCTTTTTTCCCCCCACAGAACTTCCAATTTGCAGCTACCTAGTATTCTAAACCATTTCATCTCTTCTCAACTGACAGTGTCACTGATCTCTATTTTCATCTTCTGTCTTTCTCAATCTCTTTTTCTCTTCCTCACATGCACAAACACTGCCCATAAGCGACCATATTTCCAAAGTTGCTTTGTCTCTGATTCAGTTTTTACAATTGGAGTGTTGGACAAAGTTAAACGTATATGTGTCAATGAATTATATGGTAGATAAAGTCCTTTAATGGTGGGATTGATGGATTTGGGGCTTTGTATTATTTTATTTTACTTGGGAAAGGGAATTTTCAGAGTTGAGGAAAAGAAAACCATCAGGTTACTTCTATAATGTAATCCAGGAAAATGATCCAAACCCAAAAAAATGATGAGGTCACTTTCATGGAAATGTCCTACAGATAGTTCCTTTGAGATACTAAGAAACTGAAATATTCTTTCTGGGTAGTAGTAAAATCCTAAAAGGTGGATGAAAATGCATATATGATTAGTCATGGTTTAGCAAGCATGGGTCATTCTCAAACACGTAAGACAAAGTTTGCATAACGAAGCACAATTTATTTTACTTCTCAAATTTTGACTTGAAAAATGATACATATTTATCAAAGATAAATTATATACCTTTGTATTGTTATAAGAAAAAAGGAATTTTACCACAAATAAATGGGTTCTTGCACTTAATTTAACCTCATCACATGCTCTCTTTGAGAAAATACCACTCAATACAATTCATTATAACTAAGCCATACAAGGTTTTGTAATAGCTATAGAATTTATGTCATTCTCATTGTCATAGATAAGGTTTTTATCTATATAAAATTGTTCTTGCCTCTACATTTGGCCCATTGATCTTAAAATTGTGTCATTTTTCAGAGTTATATATTAATGGCCCTTCAAAAACCAACATCTCTATCTACCAATAAAGCAAAGCCATTGTTACTGTACAATGTGATAATTCTAGTGTAACATTTTTCCCCGCTATTATAAAGTGCTACCTAGTTACTTAGTGACAGCTACACAGTAAACCTCTTGTTGCATGGCAAAGGAAGATAGCACTGGGCTCTCAAATTTAAAATTCTTGTGAAATTAAATTATTTTGTACCATTTAGTGTTTTTTAAAATCATTCTCAGAAGAATGAATTACTTTATATTATATTTTATTTTCAGAAGATACATAGATCACAAAATGTTGACATTAAAAATATGGAAGGTTTTCATATGCCCCACTCCCACAACCCCCACTTTTCACATCAACAACTTCTTTCATTTGTGTGGTACATTCATTGTAACTGATTAATTTATTTTTGATCACTGCTACACAGCATGGATTGAACTTTACACTGTAGTTTACACTCCTCCCACCCAGTCCACTCAGTGGGTTATGGCAGGATATATAATGTCCTGCATCAGCCCCTGCAATATCATTCAGTACAACACCGAGTCCCAAAAAATTCACACATCTTTTTCCCTCTCTCTGCCTTCAGCAACTCCCATGGCCACTGTCTCCACAACAATGATATATTTTTTTTCCATTGCTAGAGTCACAATAATTCTATAGCAGAATACCAGTAAGTAAACTCTAATCCACATTTTATTCCCCTTCCTGAGAACCTTGGAGAGGTGATATCCACTCTACATCTTAATAGAGTGGGACCTTCAATCCCACATGGCTGGTGGATGTGACTCTTGTGCCTGCAGTTCTAGAATCTCTTGTTTTCTTGGTGTGGTGGTTGTCCATCCTCACCTCCCTGTCACCAGACCTCAGTATGTCCAATGAACTTGAGAGTAAGTACTGCAACACTGCTGAGGTTCAGAGCCAACCTCGCACTTGAAAAGCCCAGAGATTCAAGTCTCCTGGGCGTACACCAACCCCAGCACCAACCACAGGTTCAATGAAAGAGGAGAGGAATGTGCAGAGAAATCACATTTGAGTCCAACTCCATCACACTCAGGAGCACAAATTCCAAAGTAAGGTGCACAGGTAAGGCACCAAACTCTGGAGGCATCTACCATGACCATAGTACCTGAGTGTTTCCAAAGCCTTCAGGAGCACCATTACCAGGGTTTGTATCTTCTTAGGCTATCTAAGAGATCCTTCTGCAAAGAGTATAAGTGTCAACCCTGTGATGACCTTCTGACTCATTCTGAAGTCTCTTAGCTATATAAACTCATTTGTCTTTACAGTTTTCCACTTTTATTCAAGTTCTTTTTCCAGTTGCATCACCAGCTGTTCTTAGTGTTAATCCTTCGATGCCAAGGATGCTCATCTACAGAAATCATGCCCCATGCTGGGGCGGGGGGAGGTAAATCATTTATATGTTTGTTTTGGTGTAAGAGAGTGTTCATATTTGAGCAACATGGAGGCTGTCCGGAGGAAACTCTTTGGCACCCTGCAAGATTAGGCCAAGTGGAAATTTCAGATGCAACAGGCTCATAAGCATAGATATCCATATCAAGGGACCATCATTGGACCATCCTTGTCCAATGGTCATCACCCTTGTACTTGGAGAATTGTTGCTATTCCATTAGGAAATGCAGTCGAGCTCCCCAGGATTGGATGTCAGTACTCCCTCAATTGTTATGTGAAACTCTAGCTACTGTGTCAATACCCAGTGAACATCCGAATTTTTCTAAGTTTCCTATATGCATGCTCAGTCGAATTCGCTCCCATGCCTCCCCCATCAACACAAATGCTTCTTCACTGCCATAATTAAACCACTCTGTGATCCAAAACTTCTCCAGAAATGAAGTCTAATATATCACCAAATTCAATTAATAGGAAAATTAAATAGTAATGATAGGTTTAAATATTAGAATAAAATATATAGTAATTTTAAAAAATTGAAATAAATTTTAAAAATTGGTTAGTAAAAATGAAAATATTATTTTAAAAATGTTTTTGGATATTTTGCCTTTCATCACTGTAATACGTTTTGTCCCATATGTACACTGATAAGGCAAACTCTTCCATTTTTTCCTCAGTGTCTTACTTCTTTTTTTTATTATTATGTCTTCAAAGAAGTTATAAGGCACAGTAAAGTCACATACAGAATAGAGGGGACTCTCATATACCCAGCATCCTCCCCTTTTCCCCACTTCCCCAAATTTTTACATGTGGATGGCACATTTACTACCACTCACGTACACATATTGAAACATAGCTACTAACCATGGTCACTATTTTTCATTATGGTTAAATTTTAGAGCATATACTTATTTTTTTGGAGGGGGGATTTAACCTTTATTGTATCCATCATTGTATGGTAATGTAGAACACTTCCATTGTCCTCCAGTTACCCATGTTCCATCTATTCTATTCCTCTCTCACCCACCCTTCAGGGCACACAGTGACAACCAAGCTTCACTGCTTGAAGGAAAAGATTCCTAGACACTTGCAATGATGCTGAAGGCTTGATACTCTAATCTGTTCTCCTCCATTGGGAGCCAGTCATGTTCTCAAGAGACAATCTCCCCTCTGTTTGAGAATATTGGGTCTCCACAGGATGGAGGTACAGTACCTTCCCACTCATTGTATGGGTTTCCACTTGCTGATACAACACACTATGACAAGAAGAGCATTCACAAAATCCCTAGAAGCCTGCCCCAGGTGAACCTTGTGCCAAATGCCCTCCATTCAATACCCTAAATCAGTAATTCTTCCTCATTAAATTGTCTGAAGAGTCTTATCAACATTATAATTTCAAAATCTTAGCAGCCAATCCCCCGTGTTCACCTGTTCCCTTCTATCCTCAGCCCAATTCCATGGACCATCTAACCCAAACTCCCAAATCTACCCACAGTCAAGCTGGCACAGGTCAAACAAATAGTATCCCAATATACCCACTGCATCCCTTCACTGCACAACTACTTACCTCCACCTTGTCATAGATTTCACCCTTGTGGGCATTGGTTCTCAACTTTCCTTTCTGCCCCCTATTTCCCTAAAGCTTATCTTCCAGACTCTAACTCTCTGAGTTTGCTCAATTTGCTTAATTTATATCAGAGAGGTCCTGTAGTATTTGCTATTCAATGCCTGCCTTGCTCCACTAAAAATGATGTCGTCAAGATTCATCCATGTTATCCCATGTGTTAGGACTGTATGTCTTCTTACAGCTGAGTAGTATAGTCCTCTAATTTTTTAAATAGCCACCAGTCTAAAGAGAGTAAGAAGATATCTCATTGTAGTTTTGATTTACATTGCCCTAATAGCTAGTGATGTTGAGCATCTTTTATGTGCTCTTTAGCCTTTTGTATTTAATCATTGGAAAGGCATCTGTTTAAATCTTTTGGTCAACTTTTAAATGGATTATCTTTTTAATATTAAGATAAAGGATTTCTTTACATATGCTGGATATTAGGTTCCTCTCTGATATACGGTTGCCAAATATTTTCTCACTTTGGGTAGGCTCTCATTTCAGTTTCTTGATAAACCCATATGAGGTGCAAAAGGTTTTAATTTTGAGCAGGCTCCATTTATCTAATTTGTTTTGCTGTGCGTGCTTTGATAGTGAAGTTCATGAAGACATTTTCTATTACAATGTCCTGTAGATCCTTCCCTACATTGTCTTTCAAGGTCTTTATGGTCTGGGCTCTGATATGTAGTTCTTTGATCCATCTTGAGTCGATTTTTGTAAAAGGTGATAGATGGTGTTTCTCTTTCATTCTTCTGCATATTGACATTCATTTCTCCAAGCATCATTTGTTGAAGAGGCCATTCTCTCCAAGTTCAATACATTTGGTGGCCTTGTTAAATATCAGAAAACTGTATATGTGATGATCAATATCAGAACTCTCGATTCAGTTCCATTGGAAGGTAAGTTTATCTTTGTACAAATACCATGACGTTTTGACCACTATAGCATTGTAGCATGCTTTAAACTCCAGTAGTATGATTCCTCCAATTTCATTTTTCTCTTTCAATATGCCTTTTGCTATTTGGGCCCTCTTCTCCCTCCCAAATAAATTTCATAGTTAGTTTATCCACTTCAGTGAAAAATCCTGTGTTGATTTTTATTGGAATTGCAATAAATCAGTAGATTAGTTTGGGTAGGATTGACATCTTAATGACATTTAATCTTTCTATCCATGAACACGGATTATTCTTCCAATTATTTAATTTTTCTTTTTCTTTAACAGTGTTGTGTAGTTTTCTGTATATAAGTAATTTATATCTTTACTTAAATTTATTCCTAGGTATTTGTTGTTGTTGTTGTTGTTATTGTTTTACTATCCTAAGTGGTATTGTTTTCTTGATTTCCTCCTCTGCTCATTATTGGTGTGTAGAAATGCTACTGATTTTTATGCATTGATCTTATAACCTGCAACTTTCCTGAACTCATTTATAAGTTCTAGAAGCTTTGATGTAGATTTCACATGGTTTTCTATATATAGGATCATATCATCTGTAAATAGTTATATTTTGAGTTCTTCCATACCAATCTGGAGGCCTTTTATATCTGTTTCTTGCCTCCAAGATTGAGCAAGTACTTCTAACCAATTTTAAATGAGGGTAGGGGTGATAGTCAGCATCCTGGTTTTGTTACAAAACTTAGGAGAAATTATTTTAGGATTTCAACATTGTGTATGATATTAGCTGTGATATATATATACGTATATATGTGTATATATCTATATCTATCTATCTATCTATATACGTATATACCCTTTATCATATTCAGAATATTTCCCTCTATTCCTATCTTTACAGTGTTTTTTTTTTGGGGGGGAAAGGGTACTGTATTGTGCCATATGATTTTTCTGAATCTATAGATATGCTTATGTAATTTTTTCTTTCAATCTATTTATGTTGTGTATTACATTGTATGATTACCTTATGTTGAAACATCCTTGCATACCAGGGATGAAACCCACTTGGTCATGGCAAATAATTCATTTGATGTGTTGTTGAATAAGATTAGCAAGAATTTTGTTGGGTATTTTAGTATCTAGGTTCATTAGTGAGATTGGTTTGTAATATTCCTTTCTTGTGGTGTCTTTGTTTGCTCTTCATATTAGGGTAATGTTGGTATCATAGAATCAGTTAGGCAATTTTTTTTTCTACTTAAAATTTTTAGAGGAGTTTTAAGCAAGTTTGGTGTTAGTTCTTTCCAGAATATTTAGTAGAGTTCACCTTTGAATCTGTCCGGTACTGGACTCTTTATAATTAGGAGTTTTTTAAAAAAATTATATCATGAAATATATTAGCCACACATAAACATACATAAACAATAAGTGCATAGTAATAGTTGTGAACTGACAAAGGAAACATATATAACATCATACAGGACTCTCATGCTCACCCTACCAACAACACCTTGCTTTGATTTTAAAAGTTTTTAACGAATGATTAAAGAGCATTATCAAAATATTACTACTAACCACAATATTTCCCCCAATCCACCATATTATTATTATTATATCATTTATAGATGAACTTACAAAAAATATAAGTGTGTAGTAACAGTTGTGAACTTACAAAGCAAACGTGCATAATGTCATATAGGGGTCCCCTACATCAACCCTCCACATACATCTTGTATTGTCATGAGACATTTTTCACAAATTATGAAAGAATATTGTCAAAATCTTACTACAAATTATAGTCCTTATCTTACATTTCATGTGTTTTTCCCCCAAACCAACCTTTTATTTTTTAAATACATTTTTACAACAAGTTGTAAATTTATAAAACAATCATACACATGTGCAGAATTCCCAAACAACACCTTTCAAACAACAACTATAGTGGAACATTTGTTACAACTAAGATAATATCATTTGATTGTTACCATGTCAATAGTGTACATTTGGCTCAGATTTTCCATACTGTCTCATTATCTATACAGTACATCTTTGGCACAGATGCAAAAATATTTTATTATTACTGCTAACCCCAGTACATAGTTCACTCCAGTTGTAATTTTCCTATGCATTGCCAGCACCCTGCAGTAGTGATGTACATTAGCTCTTGCTCACAAAGGACACTCTTGCATCTCTTCCATCAACCATAATTCTCATCCACCTCTTGGCTTAATGTGCTATTCAGTTCCTAGGTTATTTTCTATCATTCTGTCAATTGGCATATATACCCAGACTACCATTGTCAGCCACATCCCCATTTATAAACTAGCTGTTATTCACTACTTGCTACCATCCACTCTACCCATTTCCACACTTTTACAATAAAGCTAATTAAAACTTATATATACATTAAACATCAGTAGTTCATCTCAGTCCTCCTCTTTTCTCCTTTAAGAATGCACCACCTAACACTAGGTTTTGAAGATATTTTCCTACAATTTCTTCTGGAAGTTTTATGGTTCCTGTTTTTATTTTTAGTTTTTTTGATCCATCTTGACTTAAATTTTGGATAAGATGTAAGATAGGGGACCTCTTTCCTTCTTTTGGCTATGGATATACAGTGCTTTCAGCACCATTTTCTTGAATGGAATGTTCTCCCCAAGCAGTGTGGGTTTGACAGGCTAGTCAAAAATCATTTGACCATACATGTGAGGGTCTATTTCTGAAGAGTTTGGTTCTACTCGTCTATGTGTCTGTCTTTATTCCAGTATCATTCTATTTTTAACACTATAGCTAAGTAATATGATTTAAAGTCCAGAGATTAGGGTTCACTATTTCTTTTCATGATGTTCCTGGCTATGAAGGACCACTTACACTTCCAAATAAATTTGATAATCATGTTTTCAATTTTTTAAAAAATGGTGGTGGAATTTTTATCGGGGTTGCATTGAATCTGTATATCAATTTTAGTAAAATTGACATCTCTGATGATATTTAGTTTTCCATTCCATGAGCATGGAATGTTCTTCCAGTCCTTTAGGGCTTTTTAAAATTTCTTTTAACAATGAGTTGCAGTTTTCTGAATACAAGTGCTTTAAATTGTTGGTTAACTTTATTCCTGATTATTTAAGTTACATTTTTCATATTTTATTTTCACTACTCTTTTGACATTTTTAGTTACTTTCATTGATATAATCTTCATTTCAAGACTCTCTTCCAGGCCTCTCTCTCCTGTCTTTTCTTTTCAGGTTTTAGCATACCTTTTAGAATTTCCTTAACATTTTGTCTCTTGCTTAAATATTCTCTCAGTTTTTGTTTATCTGTGAATATTCTGATCTTGCCCTCATCTTTGAAAGTCATTCTTGCTGGATATAATTTTCTTGCCTTGAAGTTTTTCTCTGGTAGTATCTTAAAGATATCAGACCAGTGCGTTCTTGCCTCATGGTTTCTGGTGAGAAATCAGCACTTAATCTTATTGGATATCCCTTATATGTTATGCATTGCTTTTCTCTTGATGTCCTCAGCACTCTTTCTTTTTCTTTGGCATTTATCATTCTCATGAGTATGTGCCTCAGAGTTTGTCTATTTTGATTTTTTCAGATGGGTGTACATTAAGCTTCTTGGATATGGATATCTATGTCCTTCAATTGGGTTGTGAACTTTTCTACTATTATTTCTTCAAATAGTCCTTCTACCCGTTTTCCTTTCTCTACTCATTCTGGGACACCCATGACATTTATGTTTGCACATCTTTTGCTGTCATTTAGTTCCCTGAGTGTTATTTCAATTTTTTCCCATTCTTTTCTTCATCTGTTCTTTTGTATGTTCACTTTCAGAGGAAGGCCATTTCGTCAAGCTCAACAATCCTTTCTTCTGCTTCCTTAAATGGGCTATTATATGATTCCAATGATTTTTAAATTTCATTTATTGCACGTTTCATTCCCATATCTGCTATTTTTCATTGTGTACTTTCAAATTCTTCTGTGTGCTCATCCATTGTCTTCTTAATATCTCTAATCACTTTAGCCATCTCATAGAATTTATTAAGGAGATTTTTTTGAACATCTATGATTAGTTTTCTCATCTCTTATTTTATCTGGAGGCTTATCTTTTTCCTTTAACTGAGTCATAGCTTCCTGTTTCTTGGTGTGGATTGTAATTTTTTGTTGGTGTTTTGGCATCTGGCTTACTAGATTATTTATTCTGGGTGCAGTTTTTCTCTTTAGTTTAGGGCTTCCTGCCCTTTCTTCCTGGCTGGTCGTGAAGTATGATCCAAGGATGTAATTGACACTAAAAGCTGTGGAGGGTCAAGCTGCCATCATTGCACCAGGGACTGATGAAGTTTCTCCCAACTTTCTCCTTTGCCGGAGGTAGGACAGAGTGTCACCTGTGTAGAATAATCCAATTTGTGCAGGCCTAGATTGTAGTTGCTCAGATACTGATGAAGCTTCATGCCCATTTCTCCCCTGCCTGGGTCAGAGATGGAACTGCAGGTGTGGGCAGCCATCTTTGCCATGCGGGTGCAAGATGACCACAGTTGCCACAGTAGACTTCCAATTATTTAGTTTGTGCCAGCCAAATGTACCTGCAGTTACCAGGATAGGCTGGTTAGGGCACACCAGTTTCCTCCCTGACAGACTTTGGGCTGAAGTCTAGTCTAGTGCTGGAGGCCAATGTGTGAAAGAAATTGGTTCCTTTCATCACTGTGATTTTCACTCCTGGCTTCCTCTTATGCTGGGGGCTGATTCAAAATGGCAGGCTCCAGCCTCTTTCTAACCTTGTCATATTCACAACACAGCTATTCCTAGGGTTATACCTTTGCCTGCCAAGTCTGCCAATCAGTACCTGAAATCAGCAGCCAACCATCTCCACCTCCCCAGTTTCTGGGAAGTGGAGCTTCCAATTCCAGCCACAGAACAGCTTCTGGGGCAGCTTGCTCTGCCAGAGTAAGACAGTCACCAGCCTCTGTGGCTTGGGTGGCAATTTCCCAGAGAGGCTGGTGCAGGTCCCTGCAACCTCCTCCCTGCTGGAGGTTGTGCTGGGGCCTAGTCTAGAGCTGCAATCTGATGTGGTTGTATACCCCACTAACACTGTGATTTTCATTTCACCCCACTTGCCCTTGTTCCATGTGCAAAGGTAAGATTTAAGCTACCACACTCTTTTTGACTTGGACAGGGTAAAATATTAGCTGTTCTCTGGATTATACTTTAGCCCACTAAGTTTACTCATCAGTAGTTGAAGTTGTTGCCCAACTATCTCTTCCTCCTCCATTTTTGGGAAGTGAAGCTTTTAATTCCAGCCATGGCACACCTCCTGAGGTGGCTTATTCCTCCAGTGGAGGATAAGCCCCAGCCTCTGTTGTGTGGAGTGCTCTTCTTATGAGTCTTCTCTGCAGATAGGCAATCTCCTTCCATTTCTTCAAGGATGTTGCAGGATGTTCTCCTAGTCTGCTGGAGCTCCCAAGCAGGTACTTCAGCTAGCTACAGATACCTCTGGGTGTTTATTAACTGCCCTATAGCAGGAGCTCACTCTAGGAGCTCCTTATTTTGCTGCCATCTTGCTGTTTTCTCTCATTTGGAAGGTTTATCATGACTGATTCTATCTGTTTACTTCAAATTGGTAGTTTAAGATCATCAATTTCTTCTTTTATCAATGTTAGACTGCTTATTTGTTTCTGGTGATTTGTCCATTTCCTCTAAACTGTCCTTCTTGTTTGCATGTAGTTTTTCAAAGTATCCTCTCATGATATTTATTTCTGTAGTGTAAGTGATGATATACCCTTCCTTATTTTTTAGTGTATTTGCATCTTCTTTCTTTTTTTTCTTAGTCTATCTAAGGGTTTGTCAATTTTATTGATATTCTATAAGAACCTGTTCATAGTTGTTGTTTTTTTTTTGCGTTTGTTTACTAATTTTCTATATAATTTAGAATTGCTCTAATCGTTGTTATATCTTTCTTTCTACTTCCATTGGATTAGTTTGTTGTTTTGTTTTGTTTTGTTTTCACTAATTCTTCCAAGTGTTTGGTTAGGTTTTGATTTTAGCCCTTTCTTCTTTTTTGATATATGAGTTTATGGCTACAAATTTCTTTTTTTTTTAAGATTTATTTTATTTATTTTTCTCCCCTTCCTCCCACCCTGGTTGTCTGTTCTCTGTGTCCATTTGCTGCGTGTTCTTTTGTCTGCTTCTGTTGTTGTCAGTGGCATGGGAATCTGTGTTTCTTTTTGTTGCGTCATCTTGCTGGGTCAATTCTCGTGTGTGTGGTGCCATTTCTGGACAGGTTGCACTTTCTTTTGCACTGGGCAGCTCTCCTTATGGGGTGCACTCCTTGTGTATGGGGCTCCCCTATGCAGGGGACACCCCTTAATGGCACGGCACTCCTTGTGTGCATCAGCACTCCACATGGGCCAGCTCCACTTGGGTCAAGGAGGCTCAGGCTTTGAACCACGGACCTCCCATGTGGTAGATGGATGCCCTGTCCACTGGGCCAAGTCCACTTCCCTATGGCTACAAATTTCCCTCTCAGTAGAGCTTTTGCTGCATCCCATAAGTTTTGATAGGTTGTGTTGTCAGTTTCTTTACTTTTGAGGTATTTGAGGTAATGATTTCTTTTGAAATTTCCTCTTTGACCCACTGTTTGTCTAAAAGTGTGTTGCTTAACTTCTATATCTTTGGACCTAATCTGGTTATTTGGCCATTGCAAATGTCCAGCTTCATTCCATTGTTGTCAGAGAAATTACGTTGTATGATTTCAATCTTCTGAATTCATCAAGACTTTGTTGCCTAGCGTGTGGTCTATCTTGGAGAATGATCCATGGTCAATTGAAAAGAATGTATATGATTGTGTATTTGGGCATCAAGTTCTGTATAAGTCTATTAGATCCAGATCCTCTAATATATTATTCAAAGCCTTTGTTTATTGAATCTCTATTGAAATGTTCTGTCTAATGGTGATAATGACTTATTAAAGTCCCCCACTATAATTGTACAGGCATTTATTTCTCCACTTTGTTTTTCCAGTGTTAGCCTCATGTATTTTGAGGTGCCCTGGTTCAGTACATAGATGTTTATGATTGTTCTTTCTTCTTGAAAGGTTACCCTTTATACTAATATATAGTGTCTGTCATTGTGTCTTACAATAGTTTTCCATCTAAATTTTATATTGTTGATATTATTATAGCTGCCCCTACACTTTTTTGGTTATTGTTTGCTTATGATTGTTCTCCAGGCATTCAATTTCAATCTCCTTGAATCCCTGAGTCTAAGGTGGGTTTCTTGTAGCCAGCAATTAGATGGGTCACATTTCCTTATCCATTTTGCCAAACTGTGTCTCTTTACTAGAGAGTTTAATCCATTAACATTCAGTGTTATTACTCTGAAGGAATTACTTATATTAGCCATATTTTATTTTTGTTCATGTATGTCATATGTAATTTTTATTTCTCTTTTTATCTTTCTGGTTGTCCTTACACTGTCTTCCAACTCTCTCTCTCTTCTGTTTTCCCTTTCAAGCTGCAGAACTCCCTTTGGTATTTCTTGAACAGCCAGTTTCTATTGGTATACTCTCTTAGTTTCTGTTTATCTATGAATATTTTGAATTTTCCATAATTTTTGAATGCCATTTTTCCTGGATAGAAAATGCCTGGCAGGATTTTTTTTTCTTTTAGTACCTTGACTATGTCATACCACTGCCTTCTTGCTTCCATGTTTTCAGGTTACAAATCAGTACTTAATCTTGTTGCACTTCCCTTGTATGTGATGGTTCTCCTTTCTCTTGCTGCATTCAGTATTTTCTTTTTGTCTTGAGCATTGAATAATTTGACAAGTAAATGTCTTGGAGCATGTCTTTTGGGTTTTATTATGTTTGGGGTGTGTTGTGCTTCCTGGACATGTACATCCATCTCCCTCAATAGTGTTGGGACATTTTCAGCCATTATTTCCTTCATCACTCATTCGGTCCTCCCATCCCCTCCCCTCCCCTCCCCTCCCCCTCCCCTCCCCTCCTCTCCTCTTCTCAGCTGCCTATAATGCATTCTTGTGCTGTTTGCATTGTCCTTCAATCCCTAAGTACTTGCTGGATTTTTTTTTTGTATTTTTATCAATCAGTTCTACTATTTATTTGGTTTAGATGCACTGTCTTCCACATCACTAATTCTTTTCTTTGCCTGTTCAAATCTGCTGTTACTTGCTGACAGTGTATTTTTGATTTCTTGGATTGTGTCATTCATCCCCATCATATCCATTATCCTTTTACATATGTTTACCATTTCTTCAGTATCTTCTCCCTGTGTTTTCTTCATATTCTTAAACTCTTTCTTCATTTCATTAGGTTGGTCCATGATATTGTTTGGACAGCTTTGATTAGTTGTTCAATGTTCTGCTTCTCTTCCTGGTTTTTAGTTTGTTTAATGGACTGTATCATTTGTTCCTATTTCTTGGTATGGTATGTAATTTTTTGTTGCTATCTGATCATCTTTTTATCTGATGGGTTTGTTCAGGTTTTTAGCTCTCACTCTAGTGTAGGGTTTTATTTAGTTGAAGTTTGTGTGTGTGTTGTTTTTTCTTTGGCAATTTTTAAAATTATATTTCCTTGTTGTCGTGTAAGTTCGCTTGAAGGAAAAAGATTAGGGCTAGGGAATGCAAAAGAGGTATGAAAAGAAAAAGGATAATAGTGATATTGATAGTAAAAGTTAGCAGAAGAACCATATATGTCTTAGGAAAATGAATATTTAACTCTTGTGAGCTGTGCAATGTTATTGGAATAAAAAAGTACAGTACCTACAATGAAATGAGAACTTGAATATGGAGAAGTATATGGTATGAATTAATGCACGAGAATGATGAGGAGAGAGGGAAAGAGTAAAGAATGGATAAAAATAGAAAGAGTTTATAAAATATAGGATACAGATGAGAAGAGTTAGAAATAAAAAGCCAAGAAAACTCTGGGCTACACATAAAGAAGTGGAGTGTAAAATAACAACAGAGTGAAGAAGATAAAAAATGTAGGAAGGAAAAGAGATAGCTTTTTTTAGCCAAAATCGGTACTCACAGAAAAGCAGAGATGAAGGAATAAGAAACATAGGAAAATGACAAAAAACCAGCAGCACCTAATTTAAAAAAAGGAAAGAAAGAAAGAAAAAGAAAACAAAAAGGTAGAAGAAAAACAGGGGGGATAACGAGGAAAGAAAGACAAAGAAAAAGAAACAGGTTAATCAACAAGTAAGAAGTCTACCACACACTAAGGAATAACAGACTTCCTTTTTAAGTCCCAGTGGAGCTTCTTAGGCTGCCTGTGTTTATCAGTCAATTATCCTGCAGCTTTCCCACTGCAGATTTTGAGGTGGGTTTTAGGAAATAAACTAAGTTAAATTCTAAAACAGAAGTAACTTTTTTTCTTTTATGAAAAATAAGAGACCCAAGAGAAGCTAATACAATAATAATGTCTATGTTTTCCATGTTCTAAAATATTGGCTAGATGTTTAATATCCCAGAGGGTCACTACTATAAGCAGAGCCAGGAATCAAACTAGACACCTTGGATATTCAAGATGGAAACTCCTCCATTGAGTTAAAGTTTCTTGTTTGGTTACTTAGCTCTTCAGAAATATATAACCCCTTTCCCCTGGAAGAATTGACTCTGCAGTTGGATAAACTACTGATTAAGAATCTGTCCTTCCCCCTTTTTATTCTAACTGCTTTCTCTCTCAGGGCAGCAGGACACAATATTGTGAGTGAGACTTCTCTTTTTAAATTCAAATGTGGCCATGGCAACTTAACACAGAAAAAAAAATGAGTCTCAGGATCTTCCAGAGCACCTTCTCCACATGGGAAACTCCAAATATTCTCTTGGAAGCTCATTAAGCATTTCCTACTGCCTTCCTCCCTTAGAAGAGTTACACAGAACTAATTAATTGCCTGTTTACACCTTCTCCCAGGTAATTTTCCCTATCTCAGTTAAATCAGGGTGACTTGGCAGATTTGCCTCTCCCCTTTTCCTGGTTTCTCCTCATGCCAGCTGGGATGCTCCTCAAAGCTCAAAAAAATGAATTCATACAATCAAATAGGCACAGGATAGAACCCCCTCCACTCTTCACAAGAATCTTCCCACACATGGAGTTTGCCTCTTCCCACTTGGTGATCAGCAAGATTTGGGGATCACTGCGGCCTCCTTCCCTGAGGGTGGAGTTTAGCTGTCCCATAGCTCCAGCCTTAAGCACCAGAAACACACAATTTTACCTTGAGCAATCAATCATTTTGTTGTGTTCTCTCCAGATTGATGCCCTGAAGCCTCCTACTTTGTGTGTTCCCAAAACAGCTCACCGAGGCAGGATTTTGTCCCCACTCAGCCATTTTTTGCAAGAGAGATGATGTGGATGCACTTAATCTGATGGCATCTTGCCCATTCTTCCTGAAATATATTTTAATATCATTTCAGTTTATGAAAGAATATAAACTAAAAGAAAATTAATAACTTTGAACTTTAATCTTTTCACTATTTTGCACTTTGTCTTCATGTATACTTCTTCCAAAGCTGCAGTCATTCATTAAAAACAGTGGAAAATAGAAATGGCTAATGAATTATACTTTGCGACAAGGAAAAGGTCAATTTGTACAGTTTATTATTACCTTCCAGAAAATATATAGGATATTAAAATTCTGATGCTACATTTTGTGACAAAGAATAAAATGAGAACTATGAATAATAAACAGGATAACATGAATATTCTTCTGATAATAATTATAACTTATAATAATAAATGCTTAACCCACTCCCATTACTATTCAAATAAAAGACAATTTGCTGTTGTTTTTCTTTTCCTTTTTCATTTAGGACCTATTTAAACCACAGACAGAAAAGAAAAGTATACCTACTTCAAAAATTTAAATACATTGCTTGGTGAACACTTTCTAAAGTGAATAACATGTTGTGGAAATGTATTAATATTAGCTTATATTCCACAAGAATAAATTAAGCATAACAATTTTAACGCAAATTATTCTATTTAAAAGTGGATGTTCTGCTGCCATTGAGGACACTGGAACCTGTAATAACAAAATAATACAGCATTTCCTCACAGCAGCAGTGAATAAAATATTTCACTTGCATTTAATGGCAAGGTTCCAGGCTTATTTAATATTTGCATTCACTGAAACTTGTTATATAGGCACAAAGTGTTACATAAACTAAGAAAACAAATTTATTCTACCCCACAGAGGTATAAATAAAGCTCCAATACCTGAATTTGCTACTAGTCTTTCTTCGATGCTTTTTATATATGTTCAGTGTATAGAAATGACATGGAAAATGAAACATACACAGAATTTTGGGGGAAAATAATGGGTTGAAAGAAGGTATTTGAATTGGTGGCACTTTCTTGTTATAGTGAATTTGTCATGGATTGCTATAATTATGGGTAAAGTCTTTTTGACAGTTTATCTGAGCTACTTTCTTTGATAAAGTAAACAAATCCTGTCCTGCTGTCACTTGCCACAGATTTAGCACTTCTTTGACACAACAAACTGATCTCTTGTAAAATATATTCTAATATCTGGGTCAAATTATCCAACTCATCCATTCATTGAATTTGAAAATACAATGAGAGCTCAGTCAGTGTGCTGGGACTAAGCTATCTCATTGGGAATGACTGTGAAATGATTTGTTCAACCCACAACAGCCAATTGGTGTAACTTTACTAGCTTCAGGCCGTGTACAGAGTGAGTGTAATTCTATCAAACAATACTAAGAGGCTCCTTCTAAGCCTTAGACTATAACGTGTAAGTTTGGAATGATCTATTATGAAACAAATGGAAAAGAAACTTCATGGATCCGCCTGTCCTTCTTGTCAGAGCAGCAAAGTACTCATCATTGTTCAAACACATACATTCATGGTTTTTGTGTTTGGACTACTTACCTAATGTCAATATCTAGTTGATAATTATACCAGCTATACCACTTGTCCTGGAAGTGAAAAATACTTATTTTAATATATTTAAATATTTCTGGAAATACATCTAATTTAGTGGTTCACTGTAAAGTGATATTCAATATTAAGTCACTTTATTACTTACTGAGTTAAATTATACGGTGTCCAGACTGCCCATCCCTCTCCTACTTGATGCTGTATTCATTTCTTTGTCACTTGGATTGGGAATATATTCTCATCTGGACATTTTTTTATAATAGGTCAGAACCATAAGTATAATATGATGTTGTAGACATTATAAGGTGTCCAAACATAGCAAAATTTTATAAAATTAGTCCACATGAGCAAAATATTTCCATTTGGGTTTAAAATTTCTGATACAGAAAGGCTGTTTTCAGAGAAAGAGTAAAAGAATTGTCTGTTCCACTTTGTCCTAAACTTTCATTAAATCAACCCCATAAATATTATATAGTTAGCAACAGTGGAAAGTGGAGACACAGCACTACTTCTAGTGTGAAATGTTCATCCAGGACTCTCTAATCCCCACCACTGCTTTCATTTTCTGACTTGTCAACCTGGTTCTCCACTTAATTTGCTGTGAAAATATTTTCTTTCTTGCTCTCACCTCTGTCTCCTTTGTCTCTCCATTATATGGACTTTGGCCTGTCTTTATGGACCTTTTCTTAACAAATCCATTCAATTCCCAGCACCCACCACAGCCTTATGTAGGAATTTTTCAACTTAGCTTTGCCTTTGAAAGAACTCAAACTCTTCTCCTCTCCCTCAGTTACACAGCTGTGTAAACTCTGAAATCTATAAGGCAGAAAGTCAGAGAGTTAACAAGACTAGTTATTTTCCACAACATTTCTAAATCATATTCTCCATTATTTCAAAGTTATTGTTTAATATTTTGTTAATAGATGCCAGTAGTAGGGATTAAACTAAAACACAGGCTGATTCCTGCTTTAATTTCCTTAAAGGATTAAAATAGCATTTCAAATGTTAGGCTCTCAGAGTGGAATTCTAGAAACAATTCATAATTATTCATGCTTCAGTCTCTTTATTGAATCTCCAATTATGTAAGGCACATTCCTGCTAAACAGACTTTGCAATGGAAGGTGATTTCAAGCATAAAAACCCATGTGGATAATTTTCAAATCCTTCTTCTCTCATACCCTCCCTCCTTCATTTTTTGACATCAATTGCTCTATCTGTTTGAGGATGAAGGAGCCTTAATTCCCGGACAATGGAAGTGGGGAAATTAGAAAACAATAAAGGACCAAATCTCTTGGGAGATTTAAAAGCACAATATATGGTGAGTGAACGATTGAAACTCAGAAGTCAAAGAGGTACAAAACAGTGAGCAATAGAATAAGAGTGTAAACCTGAGGTACTGGAAGAAAATGGGATGGGACTTGGCAGGATATCCATGGGATGCTTTGGACCTCTTGATGGGAGGAAAACATGAGTTAACTTTCTTTGCTACCCATTCTAATACTTCCTATAGGCGGCTCCATCATTATGCCTGATCTAATGATGGGGTTATGAAGAAGGCCTTTTAGGTATGGGCCCTAGAGTGGAAAGAACCCCTTGCCACTTGACAAAACCAAATATAAGCTCACATTATTTCTACCTCTCTCAGTGCCCATGTTTCTGATCCTTTTTTCTCCGACCATCAATATAGGAGGACCGCCAGAGACTTTGTGGGGCACATTAATGGAATCGTTACCCATCTGCCTCCAGCCTGCCAGCCCTTGACAGCTATTGATTTCTACTGTTGCTAGGGACTCTTCCGCAAAACCAGGTGGTGGCCCATATTGATGTCTGAGAGTTGGTGAACTCTCCACAGGAATATAGGATCCTGTTCTGTCCTAGGAGCACAACATTTGCTCTCTTGCCAGATCTGCCAGTACATTAAAGAGAGTCTCAGCAGTGGCAGAGGGAGACCCAATGGTTCTGCCTTATCCTTTGGAATGGAGGTTGGACATTGGATGGATAAGTCGTGTCTGTGTTCCCGGTTTGCATCTTCATTCATAGCTACCAGCACTGTGTGAAGAGGTACACATTCCGAGTTTTGCAAAATAAAAATTAAAAAGTCAATGAAAATGGAAATGGAGTGACTAGAAAAAAAATGTGATTGACTGAGCTTGATATAGTACATTAGGGAAAGAGAATAACCTTCTCTCTTCCCAAGTGCAACAAAGCACACACTTATGCAACCCAATCACCCCTTCCTGGGTGACCCCACTAACACCAAGCTATGTGATTTCCTATCACAGTGTACTTGTGGTTTCACCCCATACAGCATCCATAACAAGGCAAGGGGGGATCCTGCAAGCCCCAGATGGCATCCTTAAAGACCATAATGCACCTATACAGTATGGGAAATACCAGCTCTTTCCATCCTAGTAAAATCTATAATCTACCAAATCTTTCATTCAGATTCTGGCAGGATTGTCCTGAAAAATCTTGTAAAGGAAAACATTTTTCTCCACAAAAGTCTAAGAAAAGGTAGGTATAACAAACACCCCAGCTTATTTTTATGAAATATAATTCAGCATTTGCACCAATTTTGTTATTTATTTTCTTCTATTGAACCCATACTACCTCCCAGAGTAATACTTTCCTCTCATGTTTAAGTCTTGCAATTGTTAGTGGGGATTTACAACTTTTTATTTCAAATTTACATTTAAAAGTCACCAACATTAAATTTAATAGTCTTTGTACATGAGTTCATATCCTTCAAGTTTTTATCTGTGACCCAAACTGCATTCTCTCCAACCCATGCCTCCATGTTCCAGTTACACAATAAAACAAGACAAACTGTCATTTGCTTTCAAAATTAATTAGTTTTACTCATTTTCATACTTACACATTTTCAATACATGCCAGGGGAAGATTTACTGAGGATACCTTTTTTAAAAATTTTTTGTCTTTATTTATTGTTTTAATGTTACATTAAAAAAATATGAGGTCCCCATATACCCTGCAACCCCCTCGCCCCACTCCTCCCCCTATAACAACAACTTCCCCCATCATGATGAGACATTCATTGCACTTGGTGAATACATCTTTGAGCACCGCTGAACCTCATGGTCATTGGTCCACATGATAGCCCACACTCTCCCATGTTCCAACCAGTGGGCCATGGGAGGACTTACAATGTCTGGTAACTGTCCCTGCAGCACCACACAGGACAACTCCAAGTCCCAAAAATTCCCCCACATCACATCTCTTCCTCCCACTCCCTACCCCCAGCAGCCACCATGGCCACTTTCTCCACATCAATACCACATTTTCTTCGATTGCTAATCACAATAGTTCATGAATAGAATATCAGTAAGTCCACTCTAATCCATACTCTATTCCTCCATCCTGTGGACCTTAGAGTGGTTGTGTCCACTCCACATCTTTATCAAGAGGGGGCTTTCCACATGGATGCTGGATGCAATCCTCCTGCTTTCAGTTATAGGCACTCTTGGCTCCCTGGTGTGGTGGTTGACCTTCTTCACCTCCATGTTAGCTGAGTGGGGTAAGTCCAATAAAACAGAGTTTAGGAGTTGCAAGTCTGTTGAGGCTCAGGGCCTGGCTATCACATGGTCAGTCCAGAGATTCAGGTCCCCTGGGTATACATTAAACCCCAACACCTACTACAGTTACGGTAAAAGTAACAGGGGAGACTTGTGGACAAAGATCACATCTGAGTCCAGCTCCATCACACAGAAACACAAACTCCAAAGTAGGGCCAACTGAGATGACAGGATAGCTTTTGTGATGTCATATAGAAATTCTGCTAAACACCCACAACAGGTCAAGTCAATCTGGAGAAATGACACATTCTTCTGACTTGGAGTTGTTCGACAACTCCGGTGAAGCCAAAGACCAACCGCTTCCTTCTAGATTTATAGCTCTCATTCTGGGGTTACTAGTTGCTGGGTAAGGGGGGGGAAAGGAGTGTGAAGGGGTATGGGTATAAATCTTTGACAGTGACACTACAAAGGTAAATGTATTATTGCTTTTTTTACTGTCATAGATGAACAGTAAATGCATCCACTTTTAACCCTGATGCAGGGTGTTTGAAAGATAATTCCCTGAAGTATTTAGAAGAGTGGGGGAGGCAGAGTATTTTATTAAGAATGATTTCTGATATATTTTTTATGAAAGGTAATTGTCAAATCAGAAACATTAACGTCAAGCAGAGTATCATGCCTAATTTGATATTTTAAACTTCTCAATTTGGAGTTGCATACTGTTAACTTGCTGGGTAATAGAGGTTAAACTGGGGAAGTGGACTTGGCCCAGGGTTTAGGGCATCAGTCTACCACATGGGAGGTCCATGGTTCAAACTCCCGGCCTCCTTGACCCGTGTGGAGCTGGCCCATGCACAGTGCTGATGCGCACAAGGAGTGCCCTGCCACGCAGGGGTGTCCCGCGTAGGGGAGCCCCATGCGCAAGGAGTGCACCCGATAAGGAGAGTCGCCCAGCACGAAAGAAAGTGCAGCCTGGTTGCATTGGATTGGGAAAAGTGGACATGGTGGCTGATGGGTATGGGGAAAGGCAGGAAGAGATGAGAGGTGGAGGCGTCTTTGGGGCATGGAGCTGCCTTGGATAGTGCTCCAGGGGCAATCACCGGACATTGTAAATCCTCACAGGGCCCACTGGATGGAATGGGGGAGAGTATGGGCCATAATGTGGACCATTGACCATGAGGTGCAGAGGTGCCCAAAGATGTACTTACTAAGTGCAACGGATGTGTCATGATGATGGGAATGAGTATTGCTGGGGGGGGGAGAGGTGGGGTGGGGGTGGTGGGGTTGAATGGGACCTCATATATATATATTTTTAATGTAATATTATTACAAAGACAATTAAAAAAAAATAAATAAATAAATTTTAAAAAAAGAAAGTGCAGCCTGCTTAAGAAAGGTACGGCCCACACGGAAAGCTGACATCAACAAAAAAAGAAACACAGATTCCTGTGCCGCTTACAACAGAAGCAGATGAAAAAAAAAGAAGATGCAAAAAATAGACACAGAAAACAGACAACCAGGGTGGGGGGGGGGGGAGATAAACAAATAAACAATCAAACAAATAAATAAATCTTTAAAAAATACTAAAGAAACACAGATTCCCGTGCCGCTGACAACAACGGAAGCGGATAAAGAAGACAGAAACGGACGAAGATGCAGCTAACAGACACAGAGAACTGACAACCGGTGTGGGGGGGGAGGGTAGAGAAATAAATAAATAAATAAATCTTTAAAAGAAATAGAGGTTAAACTGCTTTTAAATCTCAGTCTTGAAGAATCAAGGAAAAATAGCACTACAAAAAATCTTAAGAAACATCTTGTTTTGTTTTTTGTTTTTAGCTGCTCAATTTGTAGTAATTTCCTGTCTTCTGGTCTACTGGCTGTGTGTGTGTGTGTGTGTGTGTGTGTATGTGTGTGTTTGTGTCTGTGTGTGTTCTTTATACATTTCTATAATGGAGTTCTGGAAGCTTCTTTTAAGTTGAGGAGAGGGAGAAATAAAAGGCTTAACAGGCATCAGAAATTTATGAATATTAGCTTGCAATTTGCCTTGTAACTTGTTTGCATAAGGCACTTTTTGTTCCTCTAGCCTAAAATTCATCCAACTCACAGTTAGTGAGTATACATTCCCAGTTTTGTTTGTTTTTCTGCCATTGCTCTGAAATTACAATGGTCTTCTCCTCTTCCAAGTTTGCTAATCTTGCTACAGGTCAAAATTGTAAACTTGACCCACTTTCCTAAATTGATCTTAAATTATGTTTGTACACTACAGACTGGACCTTAAGGACTGTTTTTTTCTTAATTCTCAATATCAGCATATGCTGTTATCTTTCAACAGTGGTAAATATATTAATTGATAGAGGGACTCAAT
Source organism: Dasypus novemcinctus (assembly GCF_030445035.2). Classification (NCBI taxonomy): domain Eukaryota; kingdom Metazoa; phylum Chordata; class Mammalia; order Cingulata; family Dasypodidae; genus Dasypus; species Dasypus novemcinctus. The sequence continues at coordinate 141,846,942 of NC_080704.1, read as the reverse complement.
CTCATACAGCTGATGGGATGGACTCTTGCTTGCAGTTATGTTATCTCTCAAAAAAATCTATAATCTTTTAACCTAATAAATTCCCATTATAAAAGCAAACATGAGCGGCAGACTTGGCCCAGTGGGTAAGGCATCCATCTACCACATGGGAGGTCCACAGTTCAAACCTCGGGCCTCCTTGACCCATGTGGAGCTGGCCCATGCACAGTGCTGATGCACACAAGGAGTGCCCTGCCACACAGGGGTGTCCCCCAAATAGGGGACCCCCATGCGTAAGGAGTGCACCCCGTAAGGACAGCCGCCCAGCACGAAAGAAAGTGCAGCCTGCCCAGGAATGGTGTCGCACACACAGAAAGCTGACACAACAAGATGATGCAACAAAAAGAAGCACAGATTCCCATGCCGCTGACAACAACAGAAGCGGACAAAGAAGATGCAGCAAATAGACACAGAGAACAGGCAACTGGGGTGGGGATAAATAAATAAATAGATAAATCTTTAAAAAAAGCAAACATATTTCTGTTATCCTGCAATGGCAAATTTAGATTCTAAAACACCACTTAAATAAGGAAGGGTTTTATTCCTTTTACTTCATTTGTAAGCAGAATGAAATTCAGACACAGAGAGAGAAAGTCACAGAGGGAGCAGTCAGATGCTGAAACCAACAGAAGAGAAAGAAGAAACAAGGAGATGCTACCATGTGCCATGCCAGGTGACAGAAGAGTCAAGGATTGTTGGCAGCAAGCCCCGGAATGAATATCTGCAGGAAGAAAGCATTGCCTTGATGACACTCTGATTTGGACTTTCCTTTAACCTTAACATTATAAGTAAATAAATCCTCATTGTCTAAGCTGAAAAAAGAAGAAAATCTAAGAATAGCATATAAAAGAATAGACACAGAACCTTAGCAGTGTGATAAGCTAAGACTAAAATATAAATTAAAAAGGAAATATAATTTTGGGTTAGGGGAATTTTGAAATATTTTGTCTGTACTTTGGGCTCAATTTGTGTTTTGAAAGATGTGTATAATATAGTTAGGCAGAGAAAGAGATGGCATTCTAAAGCAAGAACAGGTATGTAAATAGCAATGAAAGGGTACATTTGGAATTTTCTAGTTCAGAATTTTAATCCAAACTTGTACTCATTTTTGGCAGAAATATAAATATAAATGGATGATTGATAGAGAGGATCAATTAGATAATTAATAAAGTTGTACCTATCAGGGGATATTTGAAAGCTAAAATTAAGGGTGAAAAGGGACTCATTTCAAAATCTGCTTCTAACAAAAATTGTCAGGCTTTCTAAATTATCCATACAGATTGATTGATTGATTGATTGATTGATTTCTCTCCCCTTCTCCCACCACCCCCCACGCCGGTTGTCTGTTCTCTGTCTCTGTTTGCTGTGTCTTCTTCTTTGTCCTCTTCTGTTGTTGTCAGTGGCAAGGGAATCTGTGTTTCTTTTTGTTGCGTCATCTTGTCGTGTCAGCTCTCCCTATGGGCAGCACCATTCTTAGGCAGGCTGCACCTTCTTTCATGCTGGGCTGCTCTCCTTACAGGGCGCAGTCCTTGCGCGTGGGGCTCCCCTATGCGGAGGACACCCCTACATGGCAGGGAACTCCTTGTTTGCATCAGCACTGCACATGGGCCAGCTCCACACGGGTCAAGGAGGCCCGGGGTTTGAACTGCGGACCTCCCATGTGGTAGACGGATGCCCTAACCACTGGGCCAACTCCACTTCCCAGAATTTTGAAATAAGGTAATAATGTGTATGCCTGTTTTTGTGTTTCAATGCCTACTTCTGCAAGGGCAAAATCGGTAATGAATGTTAAGGATTTGCCAAAATGAAGTGTAGTTCACACATCACTTTTATTGGACCTGTGTTTGGTGCTGGGGTTGGTTCATTCTCAGGAGACCTCTAAGTCCCATGTGACAGCCAGGACCTGAACCTCAGCAGATTTGCAACTCCTACCCTCTAGTTTATTGGACTTACCCTGGCCAGTGTACAGGGAGGTGAAGAAGGTCAACGAACACACCAGAGCGCCAAGAGTGCCTACAACAGCAAGCAGGAGAATTGCATCCATCAAACATGTGACATCTAAGCCCCCTCTCTATATAAAGGTGGAATGGACATAACCATTCCAGGGTCCACAGGATGGAGGAATAGAATATGGATTAGAGTGGACATATTGTGATTAGTAATGTAAGAAATTGTAGCATTGGTGTGGACACAGTAACTGTTGAGGGCAGGGAGAGGGAAGAAGAGATATGATGCGGGGGCGTTTTCAGGAATTGGAGTTGTTCATGGTTGGCACTGCAGGGACAGATGCTGGACATTGTGTGTGCTGCCATGGCCTTCTGGGTGGATTGGGGGAGAGTGTAAAGTACAATGTAAACCATTATCCATGTGGTGCAGCAGTGCTCCAAAATGTATTCACCAAATGCAATGAAAGTTCCATGATGATGAAAGAGGTTGTTGATGTGGGAGGAGTAGAGTGAGATGGGTGGGGGATATATAGGGACCTCTTAAATTTTTTGAATGTAACATTTAAAAAATATATATATAGAGAGAAAAAAAAAACATGGTTGATCTGCCAAGTCATATTGTATTTTTTCCAAGGAAATTGTGGAGTTATATAAGGGCAGGCAAAATATCATTTAAAAAGTATTCTTTCTCTTTGTTTTTAGAAAAGGAATCCAGAAGACAAAGACATAAGGGTAGATATAGGACTCCAATCAGATATCTGATTACCAAATATTTTTTACCATTGGGTAGACTGTCTTTTCACTTTCTTGATAGTCATTTGAGGTGCAAAAGGCTTTAATTTTGAGGAAGTCCCATTTATCTGATTTTTTTTTCTTTCATAGCTTGTGCTTTGAGTGTGAAATTCATGAAGCCATTTCCCATTGCAAGTTCATGAATCCATTTCCTATTACAAGGTCCTGTACATACTTCCATATATTATTTTCCAAAGCCTTTATGGTCTTGGATCTTTGATCCATCTTCAATTGATTTTTGTAAAATGTATGAGATGGTATTCCTCTCTCATTTTTTGCATATGGATATCCAGTTCTCCTAGCACCATTTGTTTAAGAGGCCATTCTCTTCCAATTGAGTGGGCTTGGTGGCCTTGTCAAAAATCAGATTACAGTATATGCAAGGATCTGTATCAGAATTGTCATTGGTTCCAGTGGTCAATTTGTCTATCCTTGTGCCAATACCATGCCTTATTGACCACTATAGCTTTGTAGTAGGTTTTAAAGTCAGGTGGTGTGATTCCTTTGTTTTCATTTTTCTTTTTCAATACATCTTTGTCTATTTGGGGCCTCTTGCTCTTCTAAATAAATTTCATAGTTTTTCTAGCTCAGTAAAATGTTGTGATGATTTTTATTGGGATTGCATAAAATACGTAGATCAGTTTGGGTAGGCTAGACATGTTAGTGATATTTAGTCTTGGTATCCATGAACAGGGAATATTCTTCAATTTATCTAAGTCTTCTTTGATTACCTTTAACAGTGTTGTGTAGTTTTCTGTGTATGCATATAGGGTATATAGATATATTGGGATGTTCATTGGGTAATGTAATAGGAGGTAGAGTTACACATGACAACTGAGGGAGTACTGAGTTCCCATCCTGGGGAGCTCTGTCACATTCAATAATGGAAAAGCAGCAATACCCCAAGTGCAAGGGCAAAGACCAATGAAGAAAAATGGTCCAATGATGGGCCCTAGATACTGATAACAATGCCTATGAGCCTTTGTGCTTGAAATTTCAACTAGGCCTAGAGCTGCAGGGTTCCTAAGAGTCACCTCCTCAGAGCCTCCATGTTGCTCAAATGTGGCCACTCTCTAAGACAAACTCAGCATGTAAATGTATTATCTTCCATGCACCAAGGGACATGACTCCCAGGGATGAGCTCCCTGGCACCAAGGAATTACTACCAAGGAAGAACAGTGATATTACTAGAAAAAGACCTTGAATAAAATGGGGAATATAAAGACAAAAGAATTCATGTGGCTAAGAGATTTCATAATGAGTAAGGAAGTCATCTGAGGGGTTGTGCTTAAGCATGCCTCAGCAGGATTCCAGAGGCAGACAAAGTAGATACAACTCCAGGTAAGGGGGCTCCTGAGGGTTACAGAGACACCCAATTTCTTTGGTCATGGAAGATGGCTCTGGAGTTCAAGTACCTTGCCTGTGGGACCTACTTTGTATTCCTGAGTGTGGTGGAGGAGGACTCAGATGTGATTTCTCTACACATGTCTCTTTTGCCATGTTTACTGAATTTGTGGTTGGTGCTGGGGTAAATGTATGTTCAGGATACTTGAATCTCTTGATGGTCCACATGAAAGCTGGGCCTAAGCCTTAGCAGAGTTGCAGCTCCTAGTCTCAGTTCACTGGACCTTACCTAGTCAGCTAACAGTGAGGTGAACATGGTCACCAACACACCACAGAACCAAGAGTTCCTACAACTTCAAGAAGTAGAATCCCATCCATCAGCTATATATGATCTAAACCCTCTCTCAATTTAGAGATTGAGTGGCCATCAAGATGGAGGAATAAAATATGATTAGAGTGGACTTAATGGTATTCTACTATAGAATTATTGTGACTCTAGCAATGGAAGAAGTTGTATCGTCGATGAGGAGACAGTGAACATGGAGTTGCTGAAGGCAGGAAGAGGGAAGAAAAGGTGTAATATTGGGGCATTTAGGGGACTATGAGTTGGCCTGAATAATATTGAAGGGAAAGATGTAGGACATTATATATCCTGCCATAACCACAGAATGAACTGGGGAGAGTGTAAACTACAATGGAAACTATAATCTGTGTGGTGTAGCAATGCTCCAATATGCATTCATCAAATTCAATGAATGTGCCACAGTAATGAAATATGTTGTTGATATGGATAAGTTTTAGATTGGGGAGTGTGGTATATGGGAACTTTTTATATATTTTTTATTGTAACATTTTGTATGAGCTATGTATCTTTTATAAAAAGACAATAATAAAAAATTAAAAGATAAAAATACTAAATAATAATAATAAATAAGTGTTCATCAATTGTAACAAAAAATAAGACATAAGTTTGAGTTCCTCTCTTTCCATCAAATTAATAAGGACGAGAATAGGAAGATGCAATGCTGATCTCTGGGAAGACAATTGTTAACACATTCCATCTATTAGCTCACTTCCAAAATTTAATCTACCTATTGGAAAACTCTCTAAGTTTAGCTTATCTGCTAAGCAACTCTAGAAAATAAACTTGCTATTTTAGGAATCTGAGGCTATTTAAATCAGTGTACTAACAATGGCATTAATGAAACAAGGTATTTTTTTCCAGAACAGGCCAGACAACATTATTCTTGTGACTCTAGCAATGGAATTCTTGTCAGAATTCTAATTCTTGTCAGAAACCCCGCCCTCTCTAATCAGCTCTCTTGCAAATGCTGCATTGTAAGTGATGTGAATGAACAGATGAGAGTGCTTATTTCACCACCAATACTGGCAAAAGCAACTCACAATATATGCCTCACTACTGGACTTATAGTGATTTTTTTTGTGTGTAGAGTTAAATAGACTATTATTGCTTTTCTTCAGCTTTTCTCTAGATGCATTTGTTTAAAGTTATGTAGTTTAATAAAATTACTCCTTGAAAGTTTATTTCCTTGCTAAGTAGGCACAAATCACACACTTTCAATCCATGGCCTTATTTGAACATATATAACTATTTTTTCTTTATCTCATGAAAGTAAGAATTAAAAATTTTCAGTGGGAAAAATCAGATAAGCAAATGAAATAAGGTAAAGGAAACTACTATATTTGGATCATTTACTATGTATCAATTACTGTGCCAGACTTTTAAAATATATTATCTTATTTAATACACACAGAAAATTTTCAGGTAGGTACTTTATTATATCCATTTTATAATTGAATAAAAGGAGAGTTGGAGATGCTTAGGTAGTTTTTTTCACAAAGCCTCAAAGATAATAAATGGTAGACAAGAATTCAGGTATAGTCAATCTGACATTAGAACCATATTCCTCCATTAAACACACTGCCTCCTAACTATAGTTCTAGATGAATGGCATAGATGACTCAGGTCAGAAGGTATGTACCAGACAAGAGTTTAGTTGATTTAAAGCATGGACTCACTGACAATCATTAAAATGTATTTATGCAGTAAAGAATACAGACTGCAAAGCTCACATCCACAAACTTACCCTTGCATGGATGTGGCAGGTGACTGAAGCATTAGAAATTTTGTGGTAATCATTGAGATGGTTAAGGCTGAAAATCCTGTCATGCAGAGACAAGTTCATTATGGAAGAAAGAACATGGCCATAGGATAGCACAAGAGAGATCATTACTAAGGATTTAAGGATAATTTTATCCCAATATTATCATTATTTACTTATTGCTGAGCTCCTGGGCTTCTTATATAGTTTTCCTCATATTGTTTCCCTGAGTCTAAGATGGGATTAAGCCTACAATCATGATTATGTCATTCAATATCCAGGATTAGTGAAAAAGAATACATAGAGTTAAATATGGGGTGTGTGTGGGGGGTGGGGAATGTTGGGGTAAATAGGTGGTGGTAAGTGTCCAAGAAAGCTAATAATAATAACCTTGATGAAATCCCTTCTTAATTATGGAAATAAATTAATTTAAAGCAAAAGCAATATTTATCTCTTCATATATGATAGGTAGGTGTAGATAATAGATGATAGATATGTGAAAGATTGATAGATGATACCAATAATCATGGTTAAATAAGTAAAATAAGGAAGGATAATGAAAAATGGTAAAATTTAAAGTAGCCCAATAGTCTTGAGCATTTACTTTGTAAAAAAAAATCTAGTTTCAATTAGCTTCTTCTTGTTTATAACTATGATACTGGAAATTCATGTTGATAACATTTTTTAATTTATTGAAGTATATCTTGCATACATGAACATACATAAAATAAGAGTAAAATGATATTTGTGAACTTACAAAACAAACATATATAACATCATACAGGACTCTCATAACTCACCTTACTACCAATAACTTGCATTGTTGTTAAAATTTTTTTAGTAATGATTAAAGAGCATTGTCAATATATCATTACTTACCAAAGTATTTTTCCCAAACAAACCTATTATTAAATTATATCATTTATATATGAACATACATAAACAAGTGTATAGTAAAAGTTGTGAACTTACAAAGCAAATATGTATAATATCATATGGGGTCCTATACATCAACCTTCCACCAACACCTTGCATTCTCATGAGATGTTTGTTACAAATTATGAAAAAATATTGTCAAAATCTTAGCTAATCATTATCTCTTGTACTTAGAGTTGGCATGTATTTCCCCCAACACATTCTATTATTATTTTTAAATATGTTTTTTATGACAGAATTTGTAAACTTACAATCATGCACATGTGCAGAATTCCCAAACAACACCCCTCCATCAATATACCACACTGTGGTGTAATATTTGCTACACATAAGATAATATCATTTGATGGTTACCATGTCCATAATGTACATTTGGCTCATATATTCCATACTGCCTCATTACCAGCACAGTGCATCTTTCGCATGGATGCAAGAATATTATATTATTACTGCTAACCACAGTCCATAGGTCACTCCAATTTTATATTTCCCATGCTTCTCCACATTCGCAACACCCTGAAGTAGCAATGTACATTTGCTTTAGCTCACAGAGGACACTCTTGCATCTACACCATCAACCACAATTCTCATCCACCTCTTGGTTTACTGTATTACTCATTTCCTAGATTATTCTCTAGCATTCTGCCAGTTGGCATTTACATATCTAGACTACCATTTTGAGACACATCCCCATTTATAACCTAGCTGTTACTATGTGTTACCATCTACTCTATACATATTCACACTTTTACAGTTAAGCTATTTAAAACTTCTACATACATTAAACATCAGTAGTCCATCACATTCCTCCTCTGATTTCCTTTAAGTATCCACCAACTACCACCAGGTCTTGAAGATATTTTCCTACAATTTCTTCTAGAAGTTCTATGGTTCTTGCTTTTATTTTTAGGTTTTAGATCCATTTTGAGTTAATTTTTGGATAAAGTATTAGATACGGATTTTCTTTCCTTCTCACAACTATGGATAACCAATTCTTTCAGCACCATTTTTTGAATGTATTGTTCTGCCTGAGCTGTGTGAGTTTGACAGGCTAGTAAAAAACCACTTGACCATACATGTAAGTGTCTGTTTCTGAACCATAAATTTGGTTCCATTGGTCTATGTGCCTGTCTTTAGAACAGTACCATGCTCTTTTTACCACTATATCTACGTAATATAAATTAAAGTTTGGAAATGAGGGTTCGCTCATACTTTTTGTGAAGTTTCTGGCTATTCAGGACCACTTAGCCTTCCAAATAAATTTGACGATCATGTTTTCAATTTTTTTTAAAGCTGGTGGAATTTTTATCAGGATTGCATTGAATCTGAACATCAATTTTAGTAGAATGGCCCTCTTAATTATATTTAGTCTTCCAATCCATGAGCATGGAATGTTCTTCCAGTCCTTATGGTTTTTTTTTTATTTCTTTCAACATTGAGTTGCAGTTTTATGAATACAAGTACTTTATATCATTGTTTAAGTTTATTCCTGACTATTTGAGTTTTATGTCATATTTTATTTTCATCACTCTTTTGACATATTTAGTTACATTTATTGATATAATCTTAATTCCTAGACCCTCTTGCAGGCCTCTATCTCCTGTCTTATCTTTTAAGTCTCAACCACACCCTTTATTTTTTTATTTACATTGATTTACATTTTTATATTTTTAATTTTATTTTTTAAATCATTTTTAAAAAATATTACATTCAAAAAATATGAGGTTCCCATTCACCCCCCACTGCCCCCACCCACCACTCCCCCGACAGCAACACTCTCCCCCATCATCATGACACATCCATTGCATTTGGTGAATACATCTCTGGGCATCGCTGCACATCATGGTCAATGGTCCACATCATAGCACACACTCTCCCACGTTCCATCCAGTAGGCAATGAGAGGATCTAAAATGTCCGGTAATGGTCCCTGCAGCACCACCCAGGACAAGTCCAAGTCCCGAAATTGCCTCCACATCTCTTCTCTTCCTCCCATTCCCCACACCCAGCAGCCAGCATGGCCACTTTTTCCACACCAATGCCCCATTTTCTCGATTACTAACCACAATAGTTCATGAATAGAATATCAGTAAGTCCACTCTAATCCTTACTCTATTCCTCCATCCTGTGGACCTTGGCTTGGTTGTGTCCATTCCACATCTACATCAAGAGGGGGCTTAGATTCCACATGGATACCAGATGCAATCCTCCTGCTTTCAGTTGTAGGCACTCTTGGCTCCATGGTGTGGTGGTTGACATTCTTCAACTCCATGTTAGCTGAGTTGAGTAAGTCCAATAATCCAGAGTGTAGGAGCTGAAGTCTGTTGAGGCTCAGGGCCTGGCTATCATATTGTCAGTCCAGAGATTCAGATGTCCTAGATTTAACTTAAAGCCCAGCACCAACTACAATTCCAGTAAAGTAACAGGAAAGTCTTGTGAAAAGAAATCACATCTGAGTCCAGCTCCATCACTCAGAAACACCAACTCCAAAGAAGGACCAACTGACATGCAGGGAATTCCATCTGCCATGACCATAAAACCTGTGGGTCTCTTTAGCCCTCAGAAGAACCAATACCTGGGGTTGTATCTACTTTATATGTCTCTGAGACTCTGCTCAGGTGTGCATAAGGGCAATTCTTCTGATAACCTCCAGACTCTTTTTTAGAGACTCATAGCCATATAAACTCATTTGTCCTTCCCATTTCCCCCTTGATTTATGTCAAAAAGCATTCATCATCAGCTGGAACTTGGTAGTGATCCTTCGGTTCCAGGGAGGCTCATCCCTGGGTGTCATTTCCTATGCTGGGGAGGAGGCAGTGCATTTACATGCTGAGTTTGGCTTCGAGACTCGCCACATTTGAGTAACATGGAGGGTCTCTGGAGGGGTCTCTTAGGCACAGTGCTGTTCTAGGCCTTGTTCTTATTTCAGGTGTATAGGCTCACAAGCATAGTCATTAGTATCACTGTTGGACCCTCATTCCTTCCTGGCCCTTGCTATTGCACCTGGAGGACTGCCGCTGCTCCCCTAGTGACTGCGACAGAGCCTCCCCTGACCAGGAACCCAGCACCCCCCCCCCCCGGCTGTTGTTTTTAATTGTTTCCACTATGAGTATATCCAAACATTTCCATGCACCCTGGACATGTGCCCTGTATAATTTCCTGTCAACCATATGTCCCCTGCCAATAGCATCCCATACCTGTATTCCTCCGCTGCCATTGTTGAACCCCTCTGTGATCCAAAACTTCCTGAAAGTGAAGCCAAATATAATGCCAGGTTCCCTTAAAAGTAAAATGGAATATAGCGATGAGTTTAAAGGTTAGATATAGAATACATATCAATTTGGAGAAATTCTACATCCTATCTTTTTCTTTTCTTTTTTCCTAATTATTAAGCTTATCTTCACAAGAGTTTTAGATCATGGTATTTTATATATACAATATACAGTACTCCCACATATCCAATATAAAACTTTTTCCCTTGCACAACAATAATCTTTTAACATATTCATGCCATATTTACTGAAACTGATGTACAGATATTGAGACAATAGCTTTCAAACAAGGTAACATTTGTGTTTACATTGTGGTTTATACTTTAGGCTATACAATTTTCTAAATTTTTAGTTATCCTTTGTTTTACATTATTATTTATATTATTAGTCTGTTGGCCCCTATATATTTTTGGTGTAATTTGATATGTTTTATATCCACACCTTTTAGTTTTTCCTGAAAATCTAGTTTCTTTCTTAGAATTTCTCTCAGTTCTTTTTATCTGTGAATGCTCTAGTCTTGCCCTCATTTTTGAAATTCAGTCTTGCTGGATATAAGATTTTTGGCTTGAAATTTTTCTCTTGTACTATTTTAATTATATCAAACCATTGTCTTCTTGCATCCATGGTTTCTGGTGAGAAACCAGCATTTAATCTTATTGGATATCCCTTATGTGTTTTGCATTGCTTTACTCTTACTGTTCTCAGAATTCTCTCTTTGTATTTGGCATTTGATATTCTGATGAGTATGTGTATCAGAGTTATTTGGATTTTTTTTTTTGCATGGGAGTATGTTGTGCTTCTTGGACATGGATGTCTATGTCCTCCCATAGGATTAGGGTATTTTGTACCATTATTTTTTCAAATATGCCTTCTGCCCATTTTCCCTTCTCTTCTCCTTCTGTGACCTCCATGACATGTATGTTTTCACACTATCTGATATCCTTGAGTTCCCTGAGACCTTGTTCAATTTATTCCATTCTTTTCTTCATCTGTTCTTTTGTATGTTCACTTTCACAGACCATTTTTTCAAGTTTGCCAGTACTTTCTTCCGCCTCCTTAAATATAATATTATATGATTCCAATGGCTTTTTAAAAAATTTCATGTATTGCACCTTTCATTCCCATATGAACTGCTATTTTTCTGTGTATGCTTTCAAATTCTTCTTTGTGCTTATCCATTGTCTTCTTAATATCCTTATTCTCTTTAGCCATCTCCTTGAATTTATTAAGGACATTTGTTTGAACATCTATCATTAGTTGTCTCAACCGCTTTATGTCATCTTGAGGTATATCTTGTTCCTTTAACTGGACCATAGCTTCCTGTTTCTTTTTTTTTTTTTTAAGATTTATTTATTTATTTAATTCCCACTCCCCCCTCCCCCCCGGTTGTCTGTTCTCTGTGTCTATTTGCTGCGTCTTGTTTCTTTTGTCCGCTTCTGTTGTCATCAGTGGCACGGGAAGTGTGGGTGGCACCATTCCTGGGCAGGCTGCACTTCTCTTTCGTGCTGGGTGGCTCTCCTTACAGGGCGCACTCCTTGCGCGTGGGGCTCCCCTACGCGGGGGACACCCCTGCGTGGCACGGCACTCCTTGTGCGCATCAGCACTGCGCATGGGCCAGCTCCACACAGGTCAAGGAGGCCTGGGGTTTGAACCGTGGACCTCCCATGTGATAGACAGACGCCGTAACCACTGGGCCAAGTCCATTTCCCACCTTCCTGTTTCTTGACATGAAATGTAATTTTTTTTCGTGTCTTGGTATCTGAATTACTATAGTATTTATTCTGAGTGCAGGTTTTCTCTTTCATTTCAGGCTTCTTGCCCTTTGTCCCTTGCTTGTTGTGCATTAGGATCCAAGGTTGCAAATTGCTGCTATAAGCTGTGCAGACTCAAGCTACCCTCATTGAGCCAGGGACCAATGGTGCTTCTCCCAACTCTCTCCTTTGACAGGGGAATGGAAAGAATCACAACTGTGTGGAATAATCCAAGTCGTGCAGGCTTAGGGTGTAGTTGCCTGGAGTGACTGATGAAGCTCCATGTCCCTTTCTCCCCTGCCTTGGGATGGGATAGATTTGCAGGTGTGGGCAGCAATCTATGCAGTGTGGGTCCAAGATGACTGCAGTTGCCCCAGTAGATGTCTGATTTTCAATCTGTGCCAGTCAAAGTTATGTGCAGTTACCTTGACAGGCTGGAGGAAGGTCCAAAAGCCTCCACTCTGCAAGAGGCAGAGTTGAAGCCTACTCTAGGTTTGCAGGTCATTCTGAGTGAAAGAAACTGTTTCCTAACATCACTGTGATTTTAGATCAGCTGAGCTTCACCTCAGGCTGGGGATGGAATCAAAATGGTGGCCCCCAGTCTCTTTCCAACTTGGGCAGATTCACACTCTAGCTGTTCCCAGGGTTACCACTTAGCCAGCAGTGTCTACTAATCAGTAGCCAAAATAGGCAGCCAACTGTCTCCTCCTCTCCCCCATTTGGGAAATTGAGTTTCCAATTCCAGCCACAGAATAGCTTCTGTGGTGGCTCATGCTGCCAGAATAGGATATTCACTGGCTTCTTCAGCTTTGCCAGTAATTTTCCAGAGAGGCTGGTGCAGGTACCTGCAGCCTCCTTCCTGCTGGAGGTGGCACTGGGACCTAGGCTAGAGCTGCATTCTGATCCGGATGCAAAGGAGGCTGTCCCCACCAGCACTGTGATTGTCGTCCATCCCACTCCCCCTCATGACAGGTGTGGAGTTAAGATGGTGTCTACCGTTGTATTTCTGATTCGGACATGCTTAAACCTTAGCTGTTCTCAGGGTTATACTTTAGCCCACTGAATTTACTCTTTGGTAGCTTAAGTTGGTGCCCAGCTGTCTCTTCCTCCCCTATTTTTGGGAAGTGAAGCTTTCAATTCCAACCATGGAACAGTCACGAGGCAGCTTGTTCCTCCAGGGGAGGATGGGCACTGGTCTCCATGGTGTGGAGCAGTCTACTTATGAGTCATCTCTGCAGATGGGTATTCTCCCCTCCCCCTTTTCCTTCAAGTATGTTGTAAGATGTTCTTCCTTTCTCCTGTAACCCCCAAACAGGTGCTTCAGCAAGCTCCAGAGAGCTTTTGGTGTTTACTAACTTCCTTGTAGCAGGAGCTGACTCTAGGAGCTCCTTACTCTACCTCCATCTTGCTGGTTGTCTAATGTTGATAACAATATATTCAACTTCAAAGAGTGAAATATTTGTTCAAAGTTGTTAACAATTTTACCTTGCTAGGCATTGCCTATGTACTTTACTGTTTCTTTCCAGTCCATTAGAGAATGCATCAGGATACCACAAGATGAGAACTCAATATTCTTTCAATTATTGTTTGGGTCTCCACCGACTGAGACTACTTTGCCTAGTGATGGAGGACTGACCAATAGACCAGAACCTTCATATTGATACTTGTATTTATGAACCTTATTCTTGTGAAATTGCAACCTTATCTAATATCATATATTTCCTAAGAGTTACCCAGTGAAATCCTCCTTGTTACACTAATGTTTCTTCTCTTGAAGACAACCTTTGCGTATAAACTCACTACCTTCCCACAGTATGGGACGTAACTGCCAGGGATGAGACTCCCTCGCACCGAGGACTATTACTAAGTGTCAATTCATGATGCATTTGGGAAAGGGCCTTGACATAAAGGGGGAAAGGTTAAATAAAAATGAGTTTTTATGACTACAAGATATCAAAGTGAATCAGGAAGTCATCCCTGAGTTTATGCTTATACATATCTTAGGATGATCACACTGACTGCTGCAGTAAACAGTGCTTCAAGAAGGGAGATCCTGAGGGCTCCAGATACATGAGGACATTATAGGCATGTAAAAAAAACCCAGGAATTTGGCACCCTGACATTTATGTTTACCTTGGAATGCATAATCACTTACACCCTCAGTATATTGGAGTTGGACTCATTTATAATTTTTCTACACATGGTTCTTATGTCCCTCTTATTTGAATATATAATTAGCTCTATATCAATTAAATAGATGTCCTAGAGACTCAAATCTTCTGGCTGTTCATATGCCAGTTGAACCCTGAATCTCAGCAGGGTTATAGCCAACACCTACCCTCCAATCCATCAGACTCACCCAGAACAACTTACAAAAGGATAATGATGGACAGCATCCATCCCCCCAAAACAGACTGTACCTACAACTTCAAGCAAGACAGTTCCATCCATCTACCCCATGGGATCTAATCCCCCTCTCAATCAGAAGCAGAGTGGGCATCACCATCCCAAAATTCTCTAAATTGAGGAATGAACAAACATAAGGGATGATTGCCACTAGGAACTAAAAGAGACTTATTATTATTGTGGTAACAGAAGGACTTGCGACACTGATATAAAGGCAGTGGTCCCCAAAGTATCTGAAGGGAGGGAGAGGGAAGATTAGGTATAACAAGGGGCATTTTGGGGCATTGGAATTGTTCTCCATGACCTTGCAGTTATGGGTACTAGCCATTATACATTTTGTTAAACCTTATAAAAATGTGCAATGCAAAAAGCAAACCTTAATGTCAGTCATAGACTATGGTTTGCAGCAATGCTTCAATATGTTTCCATCAGTTGTAACAACTGTACCACACTAAAGAAAGATGTCAATGGGGAAAATTGTAAGAGTGGAAAGTGGTGATGTATATTAGAATATCCTGTAATTTCAATGTAATATTTATGTAATCTAAAGCTTCTTTAAAAATAATAATAATGAACAATAAGGAAAAAATGATCTTTGCCTCTGGAATCAGAGAAAGACAAGCTTAGTTTCAAATCTCATCTTTACTATTTATTATCTGTTTGACTTTTAACAGTTTACTTAATTTCTCTGAACCTCACTTCCTCTGTAAATTGAGGTTCATAATAGTACTTACACATGGGAATATAGAAAGAATTATTATATATCAAATCATGTGTGAGAAGTGATAGTTTTACAGTAGGTGCTTAAAATATTACTCATTTCCTTTTCCATACTATACTGTTTTCTTACATGTACAGTGGGTATTTTAATACTTGTCTTACTTATCCCAGGGATTTTGGGAAATATAATTATGTGAAATTGCTTTACAAACTGGAAACAACTTTACACATGTAAAACCAATATAACTATGGCTGATATTTCAGGGGCAAGAAGATTTGGAGGCACATTTTAAATAACTCTATGTATGTAGTCATCTATTTCAACTATAAGATAAGGCTCTTTTTCATTTCTTGAATCACATAGGTGCCATGGATTAGCCACACTAGTTTAAAAACCCCATGGTGTTAAATGATATAAACTTTCAATTTGTACTACTTAATCTCATTCATTGTTGTATTTAATGCAGGAGTTGTTTTAGATTAAAAAGTGTGCACTTCTGTATTTGACTGCATATTCAATTAGGATTCAGAATCATGTGTTTCTCAGCAGGAGTCACAGAAGGCCCCTGTGATGATTAGAGGGAAAATCCTACATAAAAAGAAGTTTGCTTGCTTTCCTGATAGTGAAGATTTGATTGATTGATTTCTGAATGATTTGGTACTTTAGAGAACATACAAAATTTCCCCACCCTTCTTCCTCTCACCATGAACACCTCGAGATGAAATACATAGCTTGAAAGAGGAAGGGAAGCACCTTTATAGACGGACTATAATTCAACATGCAAAAAAATTTTCTGATGATACTCAAAAATAAAATAATAATAAAGTGCGTGTGGAGAAACAATTCTTAATTCCTATCTGAATCATGCTCTAATGCCACTTTTGCTGGCTTGACTGTTTAAAAGTCCTGAAAAATCACAAATCCTATACAGTCATCTATTTTACTTTATTTTTTTAATTATTTCAGATATTCCATCTCTTGCATTTTCAGTAATGAAATGATATGCTGATTTATTTAGGGGAAGGATTAAACAATCAGAAGAAAAGTTCAGACAGTGGAAGGCAAGCAATGTGTGACAGCCTCTTAGAAGGTTACTAGAGGATATTGAAGGAATTTCATTCAGGTATCAATTTCTCAGCAGCCCTATAGTAATATCTGAGTCAAAGTGATGAATCTTTCCAGAGACACTGGATCATTCTGAATTTGGTCAAGCCATTTCAAGTGGAGGTTTGGGATAATAGTGTTGCATTTACTTTTTGCACTGTTTCTGGTTGTTCTAGGTCCTCATCCTGTGATTTCCATTTTGTTCAGTAACAAATTAACCTAGAGATCTTATTAAAATAACAAATTCGTAGGTCCCACCTCTGAGGTTTTGTTTCAGTTGATCTGTAGTGTTACCCAGTTATCTGCAAATTAAATATTTATTGATTTTGATTGAGTGGGCTTTGGACCATAGTAGAAAAATTCTGACTAACCAGATGGCTTTACAGCCTTGTAACCCAGCTTTCAGGGGATGGATATAGCCTTCCAGACCTAAACTTATTCACTAGATACAGGGACACTAGAATATATAACCTTTCTAATCATATCCCATGCCTCCTTTTTGTACCCGATGATAAGTTGAATTATGTACTCTAATGAAAGACATGTTCTTAATTTTAATCCACGTTCCAGTGAGTGAACTCATGGGTAAATAGGACCTTTTGAAAATGTTAATTTTAGCTAATGTGTGGCCCAACTTAATCAAGAAGGTCTTTAATCCGTATTACTGAAGCAGAAAAAATTCAGACACTGTCAAAGAAAACCACAATGATGAGGAAAAAGCCAGAAATCTGCAGGAACTGGAAGAGTAGACCCAAGGGTAGAGAGATCATGATGTTACAAGAAGCAGAGGTACAAACGAAAGAACTCCAGTGACACCAGCATCAGCATAACATAGAATTGGGGGAGAAAGTGCAGTCTTGCCAACACCCGGATTTTGGAATTCTAGCATAAGAATCCATGAGACAATTAATATCTATTGTTTATTTAAACCCATTATGTGGCATTTGTCATGGCCGCTGGGAAAAATAAGACAAACTATAAAACTCGAAATATCATTGTCAATTTTGAACAGAAATGTTGAGTTTAGCTTAAGTTCTGAAAGTGTGGCTTGGGGATAACTGGGCATCATCAAGACCCTGACAGATGCAGGACATTGTATTTCCTGCCATAACCCACTGAATGGACTGGGTGAGACTGTAAATTACAACATAAACTATATAATCCATGCTGTATAGCAATACTCCAAAATGTACTCATCAAATGCAATGAATGTGCCACACTAATGAAAGAAGTAGTTATTGTGGTAGGAGCGGGGACTGTGGGGAAAGGGGTATATGGGAATCCCATATTTTTTTAATGTAATATTTTGTGTGATCTATGCATCTTTAAAAAAAGATTAAAAAAAAGACCATGTCCAGGGATGCACAAGATCAAAATAATTTCATTATTACACAAAGACATTTTTTCCCCTTTTTTGATGTCATTGCTCAGAACACTAATGGAATGTGTATTGTATATGACTGCTTAAAATATTCATCAGTTTAAATTATAATATTGATACATATTTATTATTGATTATTATAGTAAATATCATCCATATTAATTACCATTATTAATATTAGTAAATAATTATATATTTTATAATACATGATTATATTAATTTGATTGTCATATTTCAACAGATATATTGATAGATATAACCCACCTAAACAAAAGCTCTTTGGATTCTTCGGTAATTTTTAAGATTGTAAATATACTAGACCAAAAATTATGAGAAACTCTTACCTATTTAGTCAAACACAGATTTAAATTTGCATCAGGTAATGTGAATTACTATGATTGCTCCCAGATCCCCAGCTTGCAAAGCAAACTCATACCTAATTAAAATATTCATATTTTGATTTTTGCCCTCCTCTATTGCTTTATCAAACCACTAATATGCTGATTTGAGGAGCCTAGATTCTTTTCTGGAAAATAAAATTGTCATATCAAATAACTGCCTATTTGTAGAATGTTTACATTAATTTTCTTACAATGTAATCAAAAGAAGAGGAGGCTGAGCTGCAGTTCTGCTTTGAAGAACGACTAGGATATCCTCAAAAGTGCCCACCATTGGTCCCCAGAGAAATGACTGGTGGGGCAACCAATCAGAACAGCAAACACTAAGATTGGTAAGGGGAAAAGACTTTAGAATGCCCTGACATGGAGCCCCAAGTGCACAACTCACCCTGAAATAAGGCTGCAGTACATGCCTTGGACCATGTACTTTTCTCATTTTCTTGTTTCTTAATAGACTCTTTACTTTCTTACCTATCCTATGGCAAGTCCTTAAATTCTTTTATGTAACATAAGCCAAGAACATAGAAGCCCTGAAAACCAGAGATATCCACTAACATTATTTGGCAAGCCAAGTCAGGAGACAGAGAGGCAAGTGGCACTCTTTGACCCTACCAGAAACTGGTGAGTTTTAATTAAAGCCTGCCTTTGCCCTTTGTTTTGCTATTGAGGCCCCAAGATTCTCATCCTTGGCCGGGAGTTTCATTCCTTACTCAGCCTCCATGAGGCACTGAAGTTCCTAAAAATTGCTACGGATAGTATTTCATGGAATTTTAAAAATATTTCTCCTTGTATCTTTCTACATTGCTTAATATATTTTTTACAAAGAACATACGTCATTTTATAAAAAATGATTTTTTAATAAAAAAATCTGAGTGACTTAAAGTAATATACAGATAATTCAGGTCTAAAATAATCTGAAAACTAGAAATCAAAGGCAAATTGTTTTTTACATTTAGAATCAATTAGCTCAGATAATTCTGAGAGCTTTGTTTTCACTTTTGGCCTTAGGATCCAGCTATACAGAGATTTATTACCAAAACTATGGCTTCAAAATCAGATTCCCCTTTGTTTTTATCTATGTGTAACCACCTAATTTTTTTTCATTTTTAGGTGTTTTTGCTTGTTTGTGAGTTTCTCTTTGGAAGTGGGGAGGCATTGTTTTATGTTGTTGTATTTTTTTTTTTAATCTGCTCAGTTTATTCTGGACTGAGGGACATGTGCTGAGATTCAGGTCTCTCTATAGTGCCTCAAATAACATTACATATTGAAAGGTCAGTTGCTAAATTATGTTGAGCTCACAGTTCTGCAATAGTATTGGAAGTTAGTCCAACTGCTACTGAGAAGGAACCAGTGCCATTTTTTTTTCCTATTCAGTGATGACACTTGCTTGCATTTTTATTCAAATTCTTCTTATGATGACACTTTGTGATGTTTAGGCTAATGTGTCAACTCAGTCAGGTAATTGTGCGCAGTTGGTTGGCCAAGCAAGGGCTGGGCTAATTGTAATACAAGAGCATTTATGGACTTTAGTCATCAGTGAATTTACTGCATAGATAGCTGATTACACATACATCAATCAGGGAGATTGTTTTCAGCTATGAGTGACACTTTATCCAGTCAGTAGAACACCTTGAAAAGGGAAGTGATTTCAGGATGAATTTCCCAGCTCATATTTGGACAGCCAATGTTTCCCAGAAATTCATCAAGGACCTTCACTGGCCTTTCATCAGATCCCCTGGTTTGCAGCCTGCCTGCATAACCTGGACTTGTGCCTCCCCATGGTCAACTGAGAGTCTCTTATAAAATCTCTTACTATTAACAGATACCTCCAGTTGGTTGTTTTCTCTAGAGAACCCTGACTAATATTTCCTTTTTAGTATATCAGCAGTAAATGAAAGCAGTATGTAATTTTTTTGCTAAATTATCAGCCTATATTTTTGTAATAGGGAAAATTATATCCATTACTATATCTGCTTTTCTTCAACTTCATTATGAAGTACCCTGAAAGACGATATCCCCAAGGGTTTTTGGTTAACCAATTGAAATAATATTGTATGTATATTCTAACTGTGCATTATATAGCACAAACGGTTGGTTTTCATAAGATTAAAACAACAACTTTGATTTCCTGCCCTACCCATGCTGCATTTTCAGTGTTATATCGCTGCACTCAAGGAAAGAACAGGGAAAAGCAGTTTTAATTATGAAATTATAAAAATTACCAAGAGTGCAAATCAGATATATTTGAAGAAAGCTGAGTCTGCTTTTCAGTATTTAACGCTTGTCTTCACATTATATTTTAGTTTATTTCTAGTAAAAGAATTACAATATTTTAAACAAATAATAACTATATTCAACAAAACTTAATTATATTTGTTTTGCCTTGTGTTTTTTATTACTGATATGAAAGAATTTTGCAAAC
The DNA here is from genome assembly GCF_030445035.2 of Dasypus novemcinctus. Lineage (NCBI taxonomy): Eukaryota > Metazoa > Chordata > Mammalia > Cingulata > Dasypodidae > Dasypus > Dasypus novemcinctus. The sequence goes on along the minus strand of NC_080704.1, from coordinate 141,826,308 downwards.
ACCAAGATCAAGTACTCAGGATTCATTATATCACATACTGTATTAATTTCAAACAAAGGTTACATTTTAACTTCTACTATGTCGTAAACCCCAATTTGGGAATGATATATTTGCTAAGTCATTTTTTCCCAGAGCTTAGGCGAATTCCAAGGCAAAGATACTTAACTCTATTATAACAAATTTTACAGTAGAAAATTAATTTCAATATCCATGGATATGTGATATAGTTCCAATATAAATTTATTTCATGGCACTTTTCTTACAACAAACTGCAATATGCTACCATAATATTCAAGAAGTTGCAATAAAGGACAATTGATGCTATTAGAGTTATTAAAACTTAAAGGGGTAAAGAGATTGAATTGAGTAAATGTACTAAATATGTCACACCTATGAGCTAATTGTTGCATTAGTATAAATCAAAACATATTTGAAATGTCATTCAAGGATTTTAAAAGATATGCATATTAATTTAAATACCTTACTATTGATTTGTTTGTAGATTTACAAAAACATTTTGGATGCAAAATATATCTAAATTTTAGAATCTAGAAGCAGTGAAGTGAAACAAAACATTGCAAGTATCTATTATCTGGACTAAAAGATTTTTTCCAATATTATTATCAAATTAAGCAAAGAGCATCCTAAGAATTTGCCTTTGGGGAATGTGAATTAATGCAAGATATGTAGTTACTAAAGCTATAACCAAAGCTTGAGAGTTTTCAAAGTGTGCTGATAAAAACCATTTATGCTCCTAAATCAGGGAATAAAAAAATATTACTGGCATTTTTGCTGAAAACTTCATCATAATCCAGTCTTTGAACTTGCTCCCACCCTCACAGTCTACTAAAAATATTTTGAAAACGGTGCTACTGAACTTTTAAATAGCTAAACCTACTTTTAAGTGCAAGCGAATGGCAAGGAAATGAACAAGAGACTAAAGATGATTTTCATTGTAAAATCTTTTGCCTGGTTCCACCATCTTTTCTATTCTAAATATGCACCCATTTTTTTTTTTTTTTTACTCATTGGTCTAAGTGAGGCCAGGTAGGTCCTAGAGGTTTACTTATGTCAGTGGTGAGAGAAGATGATAATGAGAAAGGTGAAGGGAAGCAGGCCCTACTCAAAAGAGAAAATGTCAAAAGCCTTATTCCTCTGAAACTTTTATGGGACACAAAAAATAAATCTTGTCAGATGTGGTAGGCCAGGTTCCACAAATATTTACTTTGTTGTTTGTATGTTATTTTGTTGTAGAACTTAAAAATCAACTTTATTTGAAAACACCACTGAGTCAAATGGGAGAACTGACAACAGTTACAAAGGTCAAAATTGATCAAAGTCCTACAGAGAAACTAAATCACAACTGACCTATTGACATTTTGTTATGATGAAACTCCACTTACTACTACTGGAATCCAGTTTTACTAATTGTGTATTCTAGATGCAACTTAAGATACAATTTAGCATTTGAAAAGCCATTTTTAATGCAACTTACAATTCTATCTTTTTTAAAGGAACAATTAGAAAACAAGAGCACATACCCAACTAAATAGCTAGAATCATGGGAAATGACAGTTATAATTAATATTCTAGTAAAATAAGGATGAATGTGGAAATATAACTTATCTAGTTTGAAAGGTACTGACATGGTCACTTAATGTGTCTTTGAGCGCAGGGGTTAAGATTAGTGGCTCTGGAATTACCTGACAATTGACAGTTTATTAATGTTCTCTGAACTTCAGTTTCTTCATTGTATAATAAGTATAATAATATTGCAGGTATTATGTGGTATTATGAGAAATAAAGAAGGTAATGCATGTAAAATACTTAATATTGAGCCTGTAAATAGTAATTATTCAATGTAACTGTTAGGCCAGTTAAGACAAAACTGACCAGATCCTCCAATTAAACTTTGGAATAATATTTGTTTTAAAGAAAAAAGTAAAGCTAAGTTAATTTTTTATTCTTTCTTAAATTTGGTTTTAAACTTATTCTTCCTGTAGGTATTACAATGTACTTCCAAATAAAGGGATCCTTCTGTAATTGAATTCTAGGTATCTGTTCTCTAATGCAAAAAGATTTGGACAGCTAGGCTTAACTGAAATTGAATGGTATATCCATTTGTTTTCAATTTATATGCACCCTAGTTGGCATGGAAATGCTGATGTTGTCAGGGGAAGGGTATTTCTTATTAGTTCATATGGATTTGCACAGTTGTTAGGGTTGAAGAGCTGAGGTAAAGGAAATTCCATGGTTGGAGGCATGTTTACAGTTGGCCTCTTTGTAAATTTATTTATTTATTTTGTTTATTATTTAGTGAAGATTGCCCGTGGGCCAGACATTTATCTTAATATCTGAGATGGTAAAGAAGTTAGGTTGTTTTCTTAGAATCTGAGGTTGTAAATGATTTAAGTTGTTAGAAATGTGCATCCTTCACAGGGATGGATTTCAACTTGCTTATTTTTGAGGTGGCAAGGGTGGGTAGATGAGGCGTTATTGCAAATGTCTGGGAAACTGTAGGCTCCCCAGTCACTGCACATAGAATGAACAAATTCCTTGCTTCCCAAATGCATGTACACCCTTTTTAAAGACTTGCAAATTATGTGAGTAAGATAAGTGTTAATGAATATAAAATTGTGTTTTGGAGGTTAAATATTTTATCAGTTAACACCTACTAAGTTACAGCTATTATATGGGATATCACATAATTTTTAGACATTACAGAGTAATCCTTATTGAAAATTTAGGTAATTCTTCTCTAAATAATAGATATTGTGAGGAGAACATCTCAGAGCATTTGGGCACATGGAGAAACGTCACACATGTGCTATATCCATATGTCCCCACTCTTAAAGAAATGAATTTTTTGGGATAAAGTGCATATAAAAAGATGGAGAAATTTATCTACAAAAAAAATGATTGGTACAATAAAAAGTTTAAGAGGTAGACTTAGAAATGTGTTATAATTAAAAAGATCACCATATAACATTTTTCTGTTCTGAATATTTCTTGTTGGGTTATAGATATTTTATAGGCCAACAAGTAATGATCATTCATAGATACAATGATGAGACTGGGTAAACACTAAATTGATGTATTTGAAAAGATTTAACTATGCTTGTATTTCTATCGTTTTATTCTGATTAAACCCGTTATGTTCTGATACTTATTTTACCCTCAATGAGGTTGAACTACCCTTCCTTCTCTCTAATCAACCACAATTGATTTCTTAACATTAAGTCATCAGTTGGGTATTGTAAAGTACAGTATATGAAAAGTGCATTGTATGAAGTTGAGCTATGTCAAAAATTGATTGTTAGATAAAATGGATTTGATGTAGGTGGATAATATTCTGCTCACAGCAATGACATTCATTTGTGCAAAGTTAGTAAAGGTATTTAAGAGTGATCTTAATAGTTCTATGATTCTAGAAACAAAATCCTTATGTAACAGGATTCCTTATTACATGTATTTAGATGTACTATTAGACAATCTGGGTTTGTTCTAGACTGATAAATAGTCAGATAAAGTGTTATTCAACATAGTCCATTGAAATGGACTTCATTACTGTCTACAAAATGGCAAAGATGTGTAAGATGTCATTCTTCTATCAAGGGAGCTAACACAAAGCACTAATTAATATCACAATCTTGTATGTATGACCATTGTCTTTCATTTACCCATAATCTTCTCATATAAAAAAGTTAATGAAAAAAATTAAATTAAATACAGTAACTAGTGAATAACCGTTTGCAAATTTAGCTGCTAGTGGTCCACTGGATGGGTAAGATTTTATCCATGACGATAAGTTAACTCTTCTCTAACTTCATAGGTATAGTTCTCTATAGACAGACTCACGGCATAGTTTTACATTTTTTCACAAATGGACAATCCTCTAGTTTCCCCAAAATTATACTATTAATTTATGTGACATCCCACTGAAAATAAGGCTGTTTCCTCCTAGGCAAATTGCATATCATTTTTTAAGGTAATGTCCTTCATGAGAAAGAAGTAGTTTAATATTTTTTTATGATTCTTTCTTTGTTTTAATGCATGACTGATTCACTTTTAGGAAAAATCGGTCAGTACTAAAAGACTGTTTATAAGTTTTATTGTTCCTTCCTCAGAATTTGAACTTGCAGACTGTAACCATTTTCATCATAAGTTGTATGGTTTCAGTATACACAGTATACATCTTTACACACATATGTATTTATAGAATCTTCACTTTTATCCATCTGTAAGCATCAAAGGAAGTAGGAATGGACTCTTGAGACATCATCTAATGGTATTGAGTAGGGTCAAAATGTTGCCACTGCCCATACTTTTTCTTTCTCTCTCCTTCCCTATCTCTCTCTCCTCTACTTTCTTCCCCACTCCCTCTCACTTTGGTGAATACAAATAATTTTATTGAGTTATAATTTACATACAATAAAATGCAGAGTTCTCTAATGTTCCATTTGATGTTTGGACAGTTGATTACATCTCTGTAACCCCTACAAAAAACAAAATGAAGAATATTTCTATCATCCCATCTCAGAAAGGCTTTTCACATTCCTTTCCATTCAATTCTCTTTCCTTACTACCCAAAGGCAGCCACTCTTGTGTTTCTATTATAATAGACTTATTTTATCAGTTCTAAAATATCATATAAAGGTAATCATACAAGATACACTCATTTATTTCTTTCTTCCTCAGCTCAGCATGTTTTTTTAGACTCATTGTGCAGTTGCTTGTTTCAGTAATTCCTACCATTTTATTGCTGAATAGAATTGTGTTGTATGAAAGAAGCAGTTTATATATTCTCCTATTGATGAGGAAAAAGTCCATTACGAACATTGTTGTACAAAGCCTGTGAGTGTGTATATATGTGAATGCTTTTGTTTTAATATCAATTTGAAGCTGTTTCTTGATGAGAAGGAACTGTCACCTATATCACTGACAAAAGAAATAATAATCGTTATTTGTACACTAATCAAATGGCTTTACTATCATGAAATGGATAATGTTTTAAGAGGTAGTAGATCTTACTATCTAAATCTTGTTAAAATTACAGTCGACTAATCTAGTACTGAAATAATAAATGTTATATTAAAGGTTCATCCCTGTCTTTTTATAGAATGATAACTTGTTTCCTTTTATTGTTGAATAAACTCCATTTTATGCATGTGCCACGTTGTGATTCCACATTCAACTATTGATGAACATTTTGATTGCTTCTAGGTTTTCTCAGTTTTCTCAGTTTGAACAAAGCTTGTATAAACACTCACATGCAGATTTTTGAGTGGATATAAGTTCTCAAAACAGTCAAATTTTTAATAACTGGAATCCATCTATGTCTCCAGACTTGCTTCTATAAGTTTAACCCATTCTTCTGGGAAGTGGGACTCACGTCACAGCTCCAGATGGTTGTGAAAGTATTTCTTTTTGATGATATACCAGTTACTTTGCCCAAAAGGCATAATTTTAAACATGCAGTTTTGCACCCCACAAAGATACACCCCTCCCCCTGAAAATATAATAACTGAATTTTCAAATCATTATTTTAATAGTAGCAGTTAAACTCATAAGAACAATAAGCTTATCAGATGAATGAAGAACTATCATCTTAAAGAGAAATGGCCACTGGATGCTCCTAAAGCTCTTAAATATAGATGAAAAATTTGGTGTCCTACAGGATATGTGCCTGCAAGATTTTTAAAACCTGCAAAACTTAATTGGCTCACAATGTCCATATGGCCAAAATCTATGATAAGATGGAAGAGTGTGGTTGGGCAGTGAATGGGTTTGAGAGTGGTGCAATGACACAATTGGTTTCACCAGTGCTGTTCTGTGAGGGCGAGTAGGGTGGGGGTTTGGGTTGGACTATCCATGGAACTGGGGAGAATATTGGAGGAAGGAGCAGGTGAATTCTGGGGATTTGCAGGTCTGCAGTTAAAACTAAAATGTCGTGGTCCCTAGGGGAGCAGCAACAGTCTCCCAGGTACAGTGGTGGGGACCGGGAGGGAGTGAGGGTTCAACAGTGAGCCCCTGATACTAATGACTATGCTTGTGAGCTGATAAACCCAAAATAATAACAAGGTCTAGAGCAACTTTGTGCCTGGGAATTTCCTTCTGTCAGCCTTCATGTTACTCAAATGTGGCCAGTCTCGAAGCCAAACTCAGCATGTAAATGCAATGCCTTCCCCCCAGCGCGGGACATGACACCCGGGGATGAGCCTCCCTGGCAACGAGGGACCACTATCAACTACCAACTGATGATGCAACTGGAAAATGACCTTATACGGAAGGTTCAATGCGGATCAGCAGAATATCCATGTCTACATAAAATACCATGACTTTAAAATGCTGTTTGACCTAAAGTAAGGGGGAAATGGAAAGGAGAAATGAGTTTATATGGCTACGAGTTTCTAAAAAAGAGTCTGGAGGCTGGCAGAAGGTTTGCCCTCATGCACAACTGAGCAGAGTCAGAGAGACAGATAAAGCAGATACAACCCCCAGATATTGGTTCCTTTGAGGGCTAAAGAGACCCATGGGAGTTATGGTCATGGCCGATGGGGTTAACTACCAGGGCAGATGGCCCCTCTTTGGAAATGGTGTTTATGTGTGATGAATCTGGACTCAGATGGGATCTCCCTTCATAAGACTTTCATGCTAATGTGCTGGAGGTGCAGTTAATGTTGGGGTTTAAGATATATTTAGGGGATTTGAATCTCTGGACTGACAATGTGATAGCCAGATCCTGAGCCTCAACAGACTCCAGCACCTACAATCTGATTTATTGGACTTACCACACTCAGCTAAGATGGAGGTGAAGAAGGACAACCACCACACCATGGAGCCTAGAGTGATTACAACTGAAAATGGGAGGATTGCATCCAGCATCCAGGTGGAATCTGAGCCTCCTCTTGACATAAAGGTGCAATGGACACAACCAATCCAGTGTCCACATAGAAGAGGTGGCATTGGATTGGGAAAAGTGGACATAATGGACAAAGGGTATGGGGAAAGACAGGAAGAGATGAGAGGTGGAGGCATCTTCGGGACATGGAGCTGCCCTGGATGGTGCTTCAGAGGTAATCACCGGACATTGTAAATCCTCACAGGGCCTACATGATGGAATAGAGGAGAGTATGGGCCATGATGTGAACCAATGTATATGAGGTGCAGAGGTGCCCAAAGATGTACTTACCAAATCCAATGGATGTGTCATGATGATGGGAACGAGTGTTGTTGGGGGGGGGGGAGAGGGGGGGTGGGGGGGTGGGGTTGAATGGGACCTCACATATATATTTTTAATGTAATATTATTACAAAGTCAATAAAAAATAAAAAAATTAAAAAAAAAAAAAAAAAAAACTAAAATGTTGGGAATGTTCTTTTGGTAAATATGGCAGGGGTGGGTTAATGGTGTAAGGCACTGGATGTGTGTGTGTGGGGGGGGGGAAACTGTATAGGGCACACCTGGGGCATGCTTCTGTGAAATATGTAAGTGTTCATCTTGTCATAGTGTGATATATCAGTGGGTGGAGACTCACAGAGTAAACAAGAAATTATTAAATTCCCATCCTGGGGAGACTTGCTATGTTCTCAATTAGAGGGTCAAAAATTCCTTCAGAAAATAGGCAGTGCCTAAAAAAAGAAAACAGACCAATATGTAAAGCCCTCAATATGATTGCAAGCAAGTATGAAACTTATCCTTCAAAAATTGAAAATTAGTGTTAACCCTAGGTTATAAGGTGAGGGGGAGAAAGACTAGAAGAGGTGGAACATAGAGCATTTTTAGGCGATTAGAATTATTCTGCATGATCTTGCAATAAAGGATACAGGTTAAATTTCATCAAAACCCATACAAATTTACTGTCCAAAATGTAGACCATACTGTAAATCTTTGACCATGGTTAGAAACAATGCTTCAATATTCGTATATCAATTGTAACAAATATATCTTCCCTATGTAAAATGTTATTAAAGAGGAGAGTGGAAAAGGGGGAGAGCACTGGTTATATGTTAAACCCTATATTTTCAATGTGACTTTTCTGTAACTTAAAGCTGCTTTGAAGATAGACTGAAAAAAAAAATAAGACACCGAGGAAGAAAATGTCTCCAAAATACAAGACTACATAACTTAGTGTGATGAAAGGCACAATGTCTAAAAAAAATTATATATTTTTTTGTAATTTTTAAAATTCATATTCTTTCCTTTTGTTAATAATTTTATTTGGTTATTTGTTGGCTTCATTTTGGGAGATGTTTGGATCACAGAAGGGTCACAATTGTGGCAAAGGAGAATTGTTGGTTTGGGTTGTCGGTGATGAGGGAAATTATGGTGTGTATCATGCTTCTAAGGCATATCAATACATTCAAGTTTTCATGGGAGGTTGTCCAAGTGAGTGAAGAACAACACAATAACCAAAATAATATTGAATCCCAATCTGAGGACTTCTGTTCCACTCTATAATAGGACAGCAAAAATCCCCAGAGTACAAGGGCAGTGTCTAGTGAAAAAAGACAGACCATTATTCCCGGTCCTTGATATTGAAGATTATTTTTATGAGCCCTTACTTGTGACAATGAAACTTATCTTAGTATTGCATATTGCCTAAAAATTACCTCCTGAAAGCCTCCTTGTTGCTCAAATGTGATCTCTCTCTCTAAGCCAAATTCAGCATGTAAATGCACTACCTGCCCACTAGCGTGGGACATGACTCCCAGGGATGAATTGCCCTGGCACCAAGGGTTTATCACCAAGTGCCAACTAGCAATGCATCTGGGGAAAGACCTTGACCAAAAGAGGGAAATATTAAATACAAATGAGCTTTTGCAGTTAAGAGATTTCAAAGCATGCAATTCATTTGAAGTGCACAATGATATTTATTATAATCAAATAACTTTGCATTCATCACTTCAATTTCTATTAGAGCATTTTCATTTATTCAATAATAGTAATACACAAAAAAAAGACAAACAAGAAAATTCCTCACCTCTCAATCTCTCTGTGGTTCCCCCACTGAACATAGCTGCTCTTTCTGGCTATACTTTCAAAAGTGTAAAATCAATGGCTTTTAGTATATTCACAAGTTTGTACATTCATCATTTCAAAAATTTTAGAACAATTCCATTACTCCAAAAAAAAAAAAAGGACTCCACTCCCATTTGCATTTCTTCCTCAGACCTATGTTACCACAATTCGCAGTCCATCTTTATAATTTTTTAAATATTTACATTTTATATAAATGGTGTCATAAAATATGTGGTACTCTGTCTCTGTCTTCCTTCATTTAGTATAAAGTGTTGTTTAGTTGTGTGGGGTTTTTTTGTCTGATTTTAACATTGTGTAGTATTGATTTATATTTGTTCACCTTCAAAGAAAAATGGTCTTATATATGCAATTCTACCCATATTCATATTTCACATAATATAATCATATTTTACCTAATATAATTAGTTCATAATAGGGCAATCACAGTAATTATCCCTTTGTGTTTGGCTTGCTTCACTCAACATAATGTCTTCCAGGTTAATCCAGGTTGTCGTATGTGCCATGACTTCATTTCTTCTTACCACTGCATAATATTCCATCATGTGTATAATCTACAATTTGTTTATCCATTCATCTGTTGATAGATACCTGGGTTGTTACCAACTTTTGGCTATCATGAATAATGATACTATGAACATTGTTATAGAGATGTCTATTAATGTCACTGTTCTAAATTCTGTGTATATACCTAGCAATGTTTTTGCCAGGTCCCATGGCAAGCCTATATTCAACTTCCTTAGGAAGTGTCAAACAGTCCTCCACAGTGGCTCTACCATTCTACATTCTGTCCAACAGTGATGAATACACGTTCCTATGTCTCCACATCCTCTCTAATATTTACAGTTTTCTGATTTTTTAATAGTGGCCAGTCTAATATGTGTGAAATGATATCTCATTGTAGTTTTTATTTGCATTTCCCTAATTGCTAGTGATGTTGAACATTTTTTCATGTGTTTCTTTTCCATTTGTATTTCTTCTTTGGACAATTGTCTTTTCAAGTCTTTTGCCCATTTTTTTTTTTTTTGGTAAGTACATCTTTGGGCACCTCTGCACCTCATATACATTGGTTCACATCATGGCCCATACTCTCCTCTATTCCATCAAGTGGGCCCTGTGAGGATTTACAATGTCCGGTGATTACCTCTGAAGCACCATCCAGGGCAGCTCCATGTCCCGAAGACGCCTCCACCTCTCATCTCTTCCTGCCTTTCCCCATACCCTTTGTCCATTATGTCCACTTTTCCCAATCCAATGCCACCTCTTCTATGTGGAGATTGGATTGGTTGTGTCCATTGCACCTCTATGTCAAGAGGAGGGTCAGATTCCACCTGGATGCTGGATGCAATCCTCCCATTTTCAGTTGTAATCACTCTAGGCTCCATGGTGTGGTGGTTGTCCTTCTTCACCTCCATCTTAGCTGAGTGTGGTAAGTCCAATAAATCAGATTGTAGGTGCTGGAGTCTGTTGAGGCTCAGGATCTGGCTATCACATTGTCAGTCCAGAGATTCAAATCCCCTAACTATATCTTAAACCCCAACATTAACTGCACCTCCAGCACATTAGCATGAAAGTCTTATGAAGGGAGATCCCATCTGAGTCCAGATTCATCACACATAAACACCATTTCCAAAGAGGGGCCATCTGCCCTGGTAGTTAACCCCATCGGCCATGACCATAACTCCCATGGGTCTCTTTAGCCCTCAAAGGAACCAATATCTGGGGGTTGTATCTGCTTTATCTGTCTCTCTGACTCTGCTCAGTTGTGCATGAGGGCAAACCTTCTGCCAGCCTCCAGACTCTTTTTTAGAAACTCGTAGCCATATAAACTCATTTCTCCTTTCCATTTCCCCCTTACTTTAGGTCAAACAGCATTTTAAAGTCATGGTATTTTATGTAGACATGGATATTCTGCTGATCCGCATTGAACCTTCCGTATAAGGTCATTTTCCAGTTGCATCATCAGTTGGTAGTTGATAGTGGTCCCTCGTTGCCAGGGAGGCTCATCCCCGGGTGTCATGTCCCGCGCTGGGGGGAAGGCATTGCATTTACATGCTGAGTTTGGCTTCGAGACTGGCCACATTTGAGTAACATGAAGGCTGACAGAAGGAAATTCCCAGGCACAAAGTTGCTCTAGGCCTTGTTCTTATTTTGGGTTTATCAGCTCACAAGCATAGTCATTAGCATCTGGGGCTCACTGTTGAACCCTCACTCCCTCCCGGTCCCCACCACTGTACCTGGGAGACTGTCGCTGCTCCCCTAGGGACCACGACAGAGCACCACTGGCCAGGAACCCAGTACCCCCCCTACTGTGGTTTTTAATTGTTGCCACTATGAGTATATCCAAACATTACCATGCACCCTGGACATATGTTCTGTACAGCTCCCTGTCAGTCATATATCACCTGTCATTGGTATCCCATACCAGTATCCCTCCATTGCCATTTTTGAAACACTCTGTGATCCAGAACTCCCCGAAATTTGAAGCCCAATATAATGTCATGGTCCCTTACTAGGGAATGGCATATAGCGATGAGTTTAAAGGATATATAAACAACTTGGATAAAGTTAGATAAAGAACTTAGATAAAGAATGTTGACTTGAAAAAATTCCACATCCTATTTTTTTCTTTTTTTTTTTTTCCCCTCCCCCCCCTAATTATTCAGCTTTTCTTCACAGGAGTCCTAGACCACAGCAATGTATATATATAATATACAGCACTCCCACACATCCACCAGAAAACCTTTTCCCTTCCACAGTGATACTCTTACGCCCTATTCATATCATATTTACTTAAAGTGATGTACAGAGTCTGAGACATTAGCTTTCTAACAAGGTGACATCTGTGCTTACATTATGGTGCATACTTTAGGATACACAGTTCTTTACATTTTTAGTTATCCTATGTTTTACATTATGGTTTACATTATCAGTCTGTCATCTCCTATATGTTATGGTGTAATATTACATGTTTTATATCCATCTTTGTGTACTCTCAAGAAACTCCTCTCTTACCCCCCATTTACTTTGGTTCCACACATTTAACGTCCATTTTCCCTTCCACCTTGGTGCCCTCAGTGATAGCCAACCTCCTTTTCCTGAGGAGCCACCTCCAGAGATAGATGGAATAGTGTTCAGGGCCTAACTTGCTCAACTGCCCCAATGCCCTGGGAGCCACCCTTTCTCTCGAGGGATACAGTTCCCTCTATTGGATGGCATTAGTCCTCCCCAGGATGTGGGTCCACCCCCACTCTCACTACTTGGGTTTCTACCCCATGGTGTCACCCACTCTGGCAGAATGAGCATTTAGACATTCCCCAGGAGCCCGTCCTGCATCAGACCCTCCCCTCCGAGCATTCTAAACAGGTAACCCTCTTTATTATATTTTGATATGATTTTCTCGGCATTTTACTCTCCACCAACACTTGACCCTCTCCTGGTTCGTATGCTACCCCTCCCTCCCCCCACTTTTGGGCAACGTTACCCATCCGTCCCTCCCCAGCCACCCTCAAACCCGCAAAGCCCCAAGCAAAGGCAACCCCTTACCCCCCTTTTATCTCTTCTTTGTGTTCATACTTACCACCATCTCGTCTTAAATTCCACCCCTGCAGACATCGGCTCATATCCTTCCTCCACCCTCCGATTTCCTGCAAGCCTATCGTTCAGTCTCTTGCTATCTAGGGCAGCTTGTTTATTTCATATCATTGAGGTCATGTAGTATTTGTCCTTCAGTGTCTGGGTTGCTTCACTCAACATAAGGTTCTCAAGATTCATCCATGTTATCACATGTGTTTGTAGTGTGTTTGTTCTTACAGCCGAGTAGTATTCCATTGTGTGTATATACCACATTTTATTGATCCACTCGTCTGTTGATGGGCATTTGGGTTGATTCCAACTTTTGGCAATAGTGAACAATGCTGCTATGAACATTGGTGTACATATATTGGTTTGTGTTCTTGTTTTCAGTTCTGCTGGGTATATTCCCAGCAGTGGTATTGCTGGGTCATATGGCAAATCTATGGCTAGTTTTTTGAGAAACCGCCATACTGTTCTCCAGAATGGTTGGATCCTTCTGCATTCCCACCAGCAGTGGATGAGTGTTCCCCTTCCTTCACATCCTCTCCAGCACTTGTATTCTTCTGTTTTTTTCATAGCTGCCAATCTTATGGGTGTAAGATGGTATCTCATTGTGGTTTTGATTTTTTGCCCATTTTTAAATCACATACTTTGTTTTTTAAAAAATGACTTGTATGATCTCCTTAAATATCATGAATATAAAACACTTATCAGATATGTGTTTGCCAAATATTTTCTCCCATTGAGTTGGCTACCTTTTCACCCCTTTGGCAACATCTTTAAGGTGCAAAAGTTGAATTTTCAGGAGCTCCCATTTATCTGTTTTTTTCTTTTGTTGTTCATGCTTTGGGAATAAGGTTTAAGAAACTACTGCCTACCACAAGATTTGAAGATGTTTTCCTACATTTTCTTCTGGCGAGTTTTATGGTTGTTGCTTTTATATTTAGGTCCTTGATCCATTGTGAGTTAATTTTTGTATAAGGTGTGAGACAGGGGTCTTCTTTCTTTCTTTTGGATATGGCTATCCAGTTCTCTTAGCACAGTTTGTTGAATACACTGTTCTGGCCCATTTGGGTGGGCTTAACACCCTTGTCACAAATCATTTGACTGTAGATGTGAGGGTCAGCTTCGGAGTTCTTGATTCAGTTGCCTTGGTCTATCTGTCTGTTCTTATGCCAGTACCATACTGTTTTTACCACTGTAGCTAATAAGCTTTAAAGTCAGGAAGTGAGAATTCATCAATTTCGTTCTTCCTTTTAAAGATAGTTTTTGCTATTCAGGGCCACTTACCCTTCCAAATAAATTTTGTTTATTGGCTTTTCAATTTCTGAAAAGAAGACTATTGGGAATTTTATTTCTTGAAGAAGTATTTCAAGCTATCCAATGGCTGGCACTTGAATGTCTCATCAGGTGGTTCCAATGAGTTGGCACCTCCTTGGGCAGTGGGATTCCCTTGGGATAAATGCACTCAAGCTGTCAACTCCTTAAATTTTAACATCTGTGGGAGTGGTCAGAAACACAGAAAAAGGTCCCTTAAAATTTGACTCTAATTGGTAGTGAAGTCTGTTCTCCTGCCATGTTTTTATCAGAACCTGATCTTCAGATTTAACTTCAGGCAAAAATAACTCATGTTTCGACTAGGGAGGATTTTGTTCCCAAGCTCCTGGATGATTGGTTGAGTTTTTCCTACTTTTATAAAATATTTGTTTAGTTCCTGGATCTCCTGGTCTAGTACCAGGTCCTGGGTGAGGAAAGTTTGCCCACAGACCATTTTGAAAGGGGCTAAGCCACAGCAGGTCTTTTGGACCTATACACAGCCTCAACAAAACAGCAGGTAGATTGGTGAACCAAGATGATGTAGTTTCCTGCCAAAGTTTATCGAGAATTTGTTTCAGGGTTTGGTCGGTGCTTTTTGCTTTCCCCAAGTATTGGGATTTCCAAGAACTATGAAGATGATATTTAATTCCAAGGGCAGCTGATAGATCTTGGGTTATTTTGCTAGTAATGTCTGGCCAATTATCACTTTTGAAGGACTTAGGCAATTCAAACCTGGGGACAAGTTCTTTTAGTAAACTTATTGGCTGTTTCCCTTCTAGTGTGAAGTGCTGGAACCCATTCAGTAAAAGCACCAGGACTAAAAACTAATTATATCGCTGGTAAGATAGTATATAGTTAAAGTCTATTTGCCACTCCTCCCCAAAGTATGATCCCTGCAGCTGGATAGGGGGGCTAAGGGAGGAGTTTTCTTAAGCCTCATATTGTTTGAGTCATTAATTGCACATATGGAGCAACTTTTAGTCACCTCCCTGTTTTATCCAGGCCATCGTTCTCAAAAAAAAAAACAAAACCCTTTGGCTGAGCCAATCAGGGCATTCCTCCCTAGTGACTGGCTTGATGGGAGTCCATGAAGGATCTACCACTGTGCTGCTTCTGGCATGTAGACTTGAACTTCCTCAAAAAGCCATCCACTATCTTCTGATGTAAACCCATGGCTAACCACTTTAATTTGCTCATTTTGGGTATACTCTGGAGTCTTAGGTAGGGGACAGTTTCTGGAATGAGGCCTAAGAGGAAGACTGGAATTGACACTGTGGCATTATCTGCTGTTTCTGCTTAGGCATTTCCCCTAGCTAGAGCAGTGCCTGTTTTCTTGTGCCCTGGGCATAACTGCTATTTCTTGGGGCAACAGAACAGCCTCTAGTAAGTCCAGGATTTTTTGCCTGTACTTAATAAGTGACCCACTATTATTTTTTTTTAATTTTTTTATTTTTTATTGACTTTGTAATAATATTACATTAAAAATATATATGTGAGGTCCCATTCAACCCCACCCCCCCACCCCCCCCTCTCCCCACCCCCCAACAACACTCGTTCCCATCATCATGACACATCCATTGGATTTGGTAAGTACATCTTTGGGCACCTCTGCACCTCATATACATTGGTTCACATCATGGCCCATACTCTCCTCTATTCCATCAAGTGGGCCCTGTGAGGATTTACAATGTCCGGTGATTACCTCTGAAGCACCATCCAGGGCAGCTCCATGTCCCGAAGACGCCTCCACCTCTCATCTCTTCCTGCCTTTCCCCATACCCTTTGTCCATTATGTCCACTTTTCCCAATCCAATGCCACCTCTTCTATGTGGAGATTGGATTGGTTGTGTCCATTGCACCTCTATGTCAAGAGGAGGGTCAGATTCCACCTGGATGCTGGATGCAATCCTCCCATTTTCAGTTGTAATCACTCTAGGCTTCATGGTGTGGTGGTTGTCCTTCTTCAACTCCATCTTAGCTGAGTGTGGTAAGTCCAATAAATCAGATTGTAGGTGCTGGAGTCTGTTGAGGCTCAGGATCTGGCTATCACATTGTCAGTCCAGAGATTCAAATCCCCTAAATATATCTTAAACCCCAACATTAACTGCACCTCCAGCACATTACCATGAAAGTCTTATGAAGGGAGATCCAATCTGAGTCCAGATTCATCACACATAAACACCATTTCCAAAGAGGGGCCATCTGCCCTGGTAGTTAACCCCATCGGCCATGACCATAACTCCCATGGGTCTCTTTAGCCCTCAAAGGAACCAATATCTGGGGGTTGTATCTGCTTTATCTGTCTCTCTGACTCTGCTCAGTTGTGCATGAGGGCAAACCTTCTGCCAGCCTCCAGACTCTTTTTTAGAAACTCGTAGCCATATAAACTCATTTCTCCTTTCCATTTCCCCCTTACTTTAGGTCAAACAGCATTTTAAAGTCATGGTATTTTATGTAGACATGGATATTCTGCTGATCCGCATTGAACCTTCCGTATAAGGTCATTTTCCAGTTGCATCATCAGTTGGTAGTTGATAGTGGTCCCTCGTTGCCAGGGAGGCTCATCCCCGGGTGTCATGTCCCGCGCTGGGGGGAAGGCATTGCATTTACATGCTGAGTTTGGCTTCGAGACTGGCCACATTTGAGTAACATGAAGGCTGACAGAAGGAAATTCCCAGGCACAAAGTTGCTCTAGGCCTTGTTCTTATTTTGGGTTTATCAGCTCACAAGCATAGTCATTAGCATCTGGGGCTCACTGTTGAACACTCACTCCCTCCCGGTCCCCACCACTGTACCTGGGAGACTGTCGCTGCTCCCCTAGGGACCACGACAGAGCACCACTGGCCAGGAACCCAGTACCCCCCCTACTGTGGTTTTTAATTGTTGCCACTATGAGTATATCCAAACATTACCATGCACCCTGGACATATGTTCTGTACAGCTCCCTGTCAGTCATATATCACCTGTCATTGGTATCCCATACCAGTATCCCTCCATTGCCATTGTTGAAACACTCTGTGATCCAGAACTCCCCGAAATTTGAAGCCCAATATAATGTCATGGTCCCTTACTAGGGAATGGCATATAGCGATGAGTTTAAAGGATAGATAAAGAACTTGGATAAAGTTAGATAAAGAACTTAGATAAAGAATGTTGACTTGAAAAAATTCCACATCCTAATTTTTTCTTCCCCCCCCCCCCTAATTATTCAGCTTTTCTTCACAGGAGTCCTAGACCACAGCAATGTATATATATATAATATACAGCACTCCCACACATCCACCAGAAAACCTTTTCCCTTCCACAGTGATACTCTTACGCCCTATTCATATCATATTTACTTAAAGTGATGTACAGAGTCTGAGACATTAGCTTTCTAACAAGGTGACATCTGTGCTTACATTATGGTGCATACTTTAGGATACACAGTTCTTTACATTTTTAGTTATCCTATGTTTTACATTATGGTTTACATTATCAGTCTGTCATCTCCTATATGTTATGGTGTAATATTACATGTTTTATATCCACCTTTGTGTACTCTCAAGAAACTCCTCTCTTACCCCCCATTTACTTTGGTTCCACACATTTAACGTCCATTTTCCCTTCCACCTTGGTGCCCTCAGTGATAGCCAACCTCCGTTTCCTGAGGAGCCACTTCCAGAGATAGATGGAATAGTGTTCAGGGCCTAACTTGCTCAACTGCCCCAATGCCCTGGGAGCCACCCTTTCTCTCGAGGGATACAGTTCCCTCTATTGGATGGCATTAGTCCTCCCCAGGATGTGGGTCCACCCCCACTCTCACTACTTGGGTTTCTACCCCATGGTGTCACCCACTCTGGCAGAATGAGCATTTAGACATTCCCCAGGAGCCCGTCCTGTATCAGACCCTCCCCTCCGAGCATTCTAAACAGGTAACCCTCTTTATTATATTTTGATATGATTTTCTCGGCATTTTACTCTCCACCAACACCTGACCCTCTCCTGGTTCGTATGCTACCCCTCCCTCCCCCCACTTTTGGGCAACGTTACCCATCCGTCCCTCCCCAGCCACCCTCAAACCCGCAAAGCCCCAAGCAAAGGCAACCCCTTGCCCCCCTTTTATCTCTTCTTTGTGTTCATACTTACCACCATCTCGTCTTAAATTCCACCCCTGCAGACATCGGCTCATATCCTTCCTCCACCCTCCGATTTCCTGCAAGCCTATCGTTCAGTCTCTTGCTATCTAGGGCAGCTTGTTTATTTCATATCATTGAGGTCATGTAGTATTTGTCCTTCAATGTCTGGGTTGCTTCACTCAACATAAGGTTCTCAAGATTCATCCATGTTATCACATGTGTTTGTAGTGTGTTTGTTCTTACAGCCGAGTAGTATTCCATTGTGTGTATATACCACATTTTATTGATCCACTCGTCTGTTGATGGGCATTTGGGTTGATTCCAACTTTTGGCAATAGTGAACAATGCTGCTATGAACATTGGTGTACATATATTGGTTTGTGTTCTTGTTTTCAGTTCTGCTGGGTATATTCCCAGCAGTGGTATTGCTGGGTCATATGGCAAATCTATGGCTAGTTTTTTGAGAAACCGCCATACTGTTCTCCAGAATGGTTGGATCCTTCTGCATTCCCACCAGCAGTGGATGAGTGTTCCCCTTCCTTCACATCCTCTCCAGCACTTGTATTCTTCTGTTTTTTTCATAGCTGCCAATCTTATGGTGACCCACTATTATTAAGCAAGCCTCGTTCTCACCACAGATCAGAGTGAATGTGGAGGATGAGGAACGCTTATTTGTAGTCTGTGTAAATGTTAGCTCTTTTCCCAGACCTTAGTATTAAGCCTTGGGTTAAAGCAATTAGCTCTGCTCTCTTGGCAGATGTCCCTGAAGGAAGGGTTTGGGTTTATATAGTTTCAAAATTGAGATACTTTAGTATAGACTGCCTTTTTAATTCCTTCCCTGGCAAAACTGCTTCCATTTGTAAACTACTCAAAGCCTGCTTTTGTTAGAGGTTCAGATTTTATATCTGGCTGGTTTGAATAGATTCATGTAAGAGTTTCAAGGCAGAAGTGAAGGAGAGGCCTCTCAGGATCTGACTTTGAGCCTACTACCAGTGGCAAGGTGGCTGGATTGAGGGTTTGAACATCCTTAGCCGCTCCTCAGGTGTCTACTAGTAATTGAGCCTGGTATTTAATTAACCAGCTACCTGTAAGCCATTGATGATCCCTAGCCTCACGTACAGTCTTTCACTTGAGTTGAGGTGATGACCATGAGAGATTGCCTCCAGGTTAATTTGGTGACTTGTTCAATTAAAAGAGTGGTTGCACCCACTGCTCTCACAAAATGTGGGTATACCTGTGCTGTGTTATACAAGTGTTTGGAGAAATAATCTACTGGTCAAAAAATCTCATCCTTTATTGGGACCAAAACTCTTAGAGCCACTTCCTTCTTCTCAATTACATACAGAAAGGAAGGATTGCTTAGGTTAGGAATTCCTAAATCTGGAAGGCTAATGAAGACCTTTTTTAAGGCAGAAGGCAGTTTCCTGGTCCATTCCACATTCAATGGTTTGGAAATTAGCCCATGCAATGGCACTGTACAGTGACCAGGCTATTTTGTCAAACCTGGGTATCCACAGCATACAGAGTTTACAGTAATCTGCCATTTCTAGGGAAGCTCCCAGTTGTTTCTTTTGGGCTAGGGGATACTAGTGATGGTTTGAACTCTTTCTGGGGACAGAGAGAGCTCTTTCACCCAGGCGAATCGAAACCCTAAATAGGAGATTTTCTGCTGAGAGATTTGGGCTTTGGATGCTGACACTCAACATTCTGTAGACCCTATCAGCTAAGAAATTAAAGGCTAAAGTTGTGTTGTCATCGAAACTGTCCTTTGTCACACTACAAAGCAACAGATTATTCACATATTTTTAGGAAGAACTATGAAGCAAGTGGAGATCAGTTAGGCATTCCCAAAAATGTGGGGGCTGTCTCAAAACACTTGCAGCAACATAGTCCAAGTAAGGTGAACTGGAGTTTTAAAATGGACTACTGCCATTCAAAGGCAAAAACTGAGAGTCAAGGTGGAGGGCAATGCTGAAAAAAATGTATCTTTTTTATCATGGACAGTAAATGAAGCCATGGTTTCTGGGACCTGGTTTAGCAGAGTATAGGATTAGGCATGACCAGATGGTTCAATGTAGCAAAGTTTTTAACTGCTCTTAAGTCTTGAAAGAGCCCTTAAGGGCCTTTGGTTTTTGTTTTTTTTTAATGGGAAGAATGAATATGATGCAAGGAAATTGGCAGGGAATTATGAGATAGTTCACTAAGAAATTTTTAACCATCGGCCAGAGGCCTTTAACAGCTTCATCCTTATGAGGGTACTGTTTTTTATGAGGGTAGGGCTGGTTAGTATTATAATCAATGTAAATTGGAGCAACCTGGATTGCCTGACCTGGAATTTTCATATCCCATATTAAGAGGCTTATTTGGTCAATTATTCCTTGAAAACTTTTGCTTATTTGAGTCCTCTGACACCAACAGTGCAGCCAGAGAGGTAGTTTCAAATCCAGGCTCACCCACTCTCATTTTCAAGGCATTGTACACCTGTCGATTCAGGCTGGGGTCACTAATCAACTGCTAGCTCCCAGGGAATGGAGAATTTCTAATCCTACTAATGGGACAGGTCATTCTGGAATAAATGGGAACAGATGCCTTATTAAGAGGTTTCCGATTCTACAGTACAGAAGTTTAGTAAATGATCCAGAATTTTATTTTCCATCAACAGCTACAACACAGCATGGCTGAGATGAAAGAGGCCTGATTGGCAGGTCAGGATTAATCAAGTGGTTCCTGTACCAATTAAGAAACTAATAACGTTACCTGATACATGAAGGGTGACCCAGTGCTTCTTCTCGTTGATGGTTCATGTTGTTGTCTAAGGACCCATGCTTGACATTCGGCTACCTCAATCCTCCTTGGTTGTTTTGAGCAGGGCTCATTGAGGAACCCTTTTCCCTCTATTGGGGGCAGTGCACTCCCAGGCCCAATGCCCATCTTTTCCACACTTGAAGTAAGGCTCTGGTGGATGCTGGTTGTGAAACACTTGAGAAAACCACATTTCCAGTGACCAACCTCTCTATACTTGAAGGAGGTTCCTGTTGACAGAGCCTGAATTTGGGTGCATCAGAGATGTCAGGGTGACCTAAAATGTGACTGCTTAAAGGTGAGCCTGTTCCCAGGCCTTCAGCCTGTCCCTCATTACATTCTCTATTTTGGTAGCATGGTCTTGATTGTTGAAAGCTAAGGAAGCTTTTTCTTAAAAAGAGTTCATGGGAGTTTGGGTATCCATAGAAAGTTTTTGCAGCTTCCTACAGATATCCAGAAAAGACAGGCTAATGATATAAGTTGCTCTGAGGATATGTCCTTCATTTGAGTTAAGATTTACCAGAGTATAATTTTTCATTACCTCTACCAGCTTTCCTTGAAATCAAACTGGGTTTTCATTTTGTTCCTGGGTAATTTCCCTGAACTTATGATAATTGACCAGTTTGGTAATCCACTTTCTCATCCCTTTGAGGAGGCAGGTGACTTTAACGTTTCTAGCCTTCAGATATGCCTGTTGCCTTTGACAATTCAACTTGGAATCTGTATTAGGAATTACTACTGTTCCCACTACATGCTGGTTAGGCTGTTAGCAGCCAGTCTGTCAGCACGCCTTTGTGTCTCAGTCTGGATACAGTGCTTCTCCTCTGGGATGCAGCAATTTGAAAGAATTACCTGCATGTCACCCCATGTTAGTTCAAAGATTAATGTAAGGTGCCAGAACCCCTCAATTAATTTGGTGAAGTAAATATATTTTTAGCTTCTAAGACTTTCCAGTGTGTCTTAATGACCCAACAATAAGGATAGCAGTAGTCAGAAGAATAAAGGTGCTTCTAATTAAAAGGAGTTAACAAGTGGCCTAAGGAAGTTCTGCAACAGGTGATAGCCATTCTGAACTCACAGAGGTGCCCTGGTAGCCTCCCAGAGAACTCCTTCACAACTCAGACTAAAAGCCTAATCAGGGTTCAAGGATAGTATCACCTAACACCTAGATGTTCTTTAGAGCTATACTGTGGGGCCTTGCCAATACCACCTCTGAAGAAGGAGCTAGACATCTGGACAGACTGAAATTATGTCCTGTGGGAACCTACCCATTTAAAATGGCAGAAGGTGATTGTGAACAACCAAAAGAGGACACAGACAGGCTATAAATAAGAGTTAAGTCTCACCAGTCCTTGCAAGTTGTTAGGAAGAATTACTTGCCTCTAGGTCTCTTGGCTGGCTCACCAGATGTATACAGAAGATAATGGATTCCTCTGGGTACTTTGCCCAAGACCCAGATTCATGGATCCAAACAAAGATGCCCAAAATATGTGTTTTACACTTGTTTTGGCCCAGGGTTTAGCTTGAAACCTCATTCTCTTAACAATGTCTCTTGCAGAGCAAAAGTTTTTCACTTTGACAATATACAATTTATGGTTTTTCAATGTATTGTGCTTTTGTTCTTATATCAGAGAACTCCTTGCTTAACTCAGTTTAAAAATATTTTGTTTGAATTTTTCTCTAGTGTATGAAGTATGAATCAAGGAGTTTTTCCTAAGTTTATCCAATTGTTCCAGTGCAATTTAATGAAAAGATTATCATTTCCCCATTTGCACATTTGTCAAAAGCTAGTTGACTATATTTGTGTTAGTCTATGGTTTGTATTTTCAATTCTGTTCCACTGATCTACAGTAGTTATCACTAAGCAAATATGGTAGTCTTAATTAGTGGAATTTAGTAAGTTCTGAAATCAGGTATAAAATTCCTCTAAATTTTCTGTTCTTTTCAAAATTGTCTTGATTATCTTACTTCTTAATCTTTTGATATATTCTCAGAATAAATTTATGAATTTTTAGTAAAATGATGCTGTGAATTCTGATTTCAACTCAGTATTAAAGAATTTGAAAATTGTAACTCATATCCTTACAAAACAAAAGCTTAACAAAATGCAAATCAAGGACAATTATTGTAATCAAGAAGCAACTGAGATCACACAGTAACCACCACTCTGAAATAATAAGAAACTGGCAATTATGAAGAATCACATAAAAAACCTGGAAAAGAAGACAGCAGAGCCATAACTGCTAAGAACGCAAAAATTGTATTTTTTTAAAAATCAGAGATGTGGGTTTATAGAACAACCATGCACAAAATACAGGATTCACATATTCAGCCCTATTATTAATATCATGCATTGGTGTGGAAATCTTTTTACAATTATCAAAATCACCATTTTATAATTATAATATTAACTATAGTCCATGGTTTAATTTAGAGTTTACCGTGTAATATATTTTCATGGATTTATTTATTTTTCATCTGTTACCATGTATGCAGTCTATCATTATCATTTCCCATTTTTAACCACATTCGGATATATATTTCAGTGATGTTATTTATGTTCACAATGTTGTGCTACTACAAATTACATCCATAACCAAAACTTTTCCATCATTCCAAATAGAAGCTCTGTACATTTAAAGACTTAATTTCCCTTTCCTTACTCACACACCATCCCCTGGCATCTAGTATTCTAGAGTCTGACTCAATGAGTTTGCTTATTCTAATTATTTCAATGTGTTAAGCACTCCAGTCAAAAGACCAAGATTGGCAGAATGGATAAAAAAGCAGGACCCAATAAAATGAAGAAGAGAAATCATGAGCATATGGAGAAATGGAAAATTCACAAATATGTGGATATTAAGCAACATATTCTTAAATAATCAACGGGTTCAAAAAGAAATCAAAAGGACAATTCATAAATACCATGAAGTAAATGGAAATGGTAATACAACATTCTAAAACCATTGGGATAAATCAAAGGAAGTGCTTAGAAAAAAATTTATATCACTAAATGACTACATTTAAAAAGAAGAAAGAGGGAAACGGACTTTGGCCCAGTGGTTAGGGCGTCCGTCTACCATATGGGAGGTCCGCGGTTCAAACCCCGGGCCTCCTTGACCCGTGTGGAGCTGGCCATGCACAGCGCTGATGCGCGCAAGGAGTGCCGTGCCACGCAAGGGTGTCCCCCATGTGGGGGAGCCCCACGCGCAAGGAGTGCGCCCGTGAGGAAAGCCGCCCAGCGTGAAAAGAAAGAGCAGCCTGCCCAGGAATGGCGCCGCCCACACTTCCTGTGCCGCTGACGACAACAGAAGTGGACAAAGAAACAAGACGCAGCAAATAGACACCAAGAACAGACAACTAGGGGATGGGGGAAATTAAATAAATAAATAAATCTTTTAAAAAAAATAAAAAAATAAAAAGAAGAGTTTAATTCATAGACTTAACCTCAAAATTAAAAGATCTAGGGAAGTGGATGTGACTCAAGCAGTTTGGCACTCACCTACCACATGGGAGATCCCAGATTTGGTTCCCTGTGCCTCCTGGATAAGACAAGCAAGACAGCTAGCTGACATAGCAGGCTGATGTGATGAGATGATGCAACAAGTTGATGCCATAATTACAGACACAACAGGCAAGGAGCACAGGTGGCTCAACTGATTATGTGCTTACCTCCCAATGGGAGTTCCTGGATTTGGTTCCCAGTGCCTCCTAGAAAGAAGACAAGCAAACACAGCAAGCACACAATGGGCAGACACAGAGAACAGACAGTTAGCACAAACAAGGTGCTGGGAGAAATAAATAAAATAAATCTTAAAAAAGCAAAAGAACTAGAAAAAGAAGACCATACTAAGTCCAAAGTAAGGAGAGGGAAGGAAATTGCAAAGGAAAGGGTAGAATAATTGAAATATAAAACATAGTGATAATAAAAGCTTAAGTTGGTTTTTTGAAAAGGTAATAAAATTGACAAACTTTTAGCTAGACAAAGAAAAAAGAGGGTCCTCTTATGTATTTTTAATGTAACATTCTGTGTGATCTATTAACTTTAATACTAAAAGAAGTGTTAAAAAAAGAAAGAGAAAAGGGGGTAGAAATAAAAAGAAACAGAGATGAAAGTTGGATATTACAACTAACACTTTTGAAACAAAAAGGAAAATAAGAAGATATTATGAATAAATGCATACCAATAAATTAGATAATACAGCTGAAATGGACAATTTCTTAGAAACACAAATGACCTACAATGAACCAAGAAAGAATAGAAGACTTCAACAAAACAATTACTAATAAAGAGTTGGAAACGGTAATTAAAAAAAGAACACTTATCATTATGGTTAAGAGATTTCAAAGTGAGCCAGGAGGTCATTTCAGAGGTTACGTTTATGCATATAACATCAGTATCTGATGTACTATAATAAAATTATTAAGAATTGTGAATTCATGAATTTTCTAATCCATAGTGTCTGTTGTTTTAGACTAGAATTGTAAATGAATAACTTGTCCATTGTCCTTTGGAATGTTGGAATGTTGCTATGCAGACAGCTTCAGGACCTAGCAACCAAAAAATAAATGTTTAAAAGGAACAAATTACCAGACATGTCATTTGCACATCCTGTTTGTATCCTCTGTAAAACTAAAAGCTGAAAACCTGCATGCTCCTGTTCAGTGTACCATGTAAAGAATAGAGCACTTTGGGGCATGAAGTACCTCCTCAGGGAAACTGGCCAGTCCCCTGGAGATGAGCATTGTTATTCCAGGGGAAGCTGACAAAATGCGAGTTGTATGACGACCCTGAGATCAAAAATTTTGTCCCTTATAAAAATGGGGACTCTTTTGGCTGTTGGTCAAATCTCACCCAGGACATGATGATCCGCCAGGAATTGCTTTTCCAATTGGGACTCTGATTGGCAACCAAAGGGACTTCCTGATCTCATAAAAGATCAGATGTTGTGTTTTCCCCCAATTTGTTGTACGTTTGTATATAATTTGATTCTTTCTTATATCTCTAATCAATTATTTTCTATTATGACAGTGCAATTATTATAAACATTTGATATAACCTGAAATACATTTAATTGAATAAAACTGCTTTTATATAGCATTTAGAGTTTCTGCAATTTCCTTAGCAGAACAGTATATCATTGACTGCTACAAGAAACAATGCCTCAAACAGCAGGGATCTTGAGTTCTCTAGAAACATCTAGACACTATAAGCATGGCAGACAACCTCAGAAATTCAGCACACTGTCAGTGGCCCTTACTTTGTTATTTATACTTTCCAGTGTAACAGAGTTAGAAACATCTATAGTTTCCCTACACATGGCTGTTCTCCCCTTTAATTTGAACCTGTAATTAACATTATATTTCTTAAATGTATGTCCCAGACAGTTAAATCCTTGATATGTTCATGTGCCAGTTGAGCCCTGAATATCAGCAGAGTAGCAATATCTACTTGCCTGTTCATGGACTCACCCAGGATAACAAACTAGGAAATGATGTACAACATCCATCCCAAGGAACACAGAGTGTCAGCAACTACACGCAAGATAGTTCCATGCCCTATGGGATCCAAATTCCCTCTCAGTTAGAGACAGAGTGGGCATCAACATCCCCATATCCTCAAGTTTGGGGAATGAACAATGGGCTAAATAGATTTATTATTATTCTATTATAGACGTATTATTATTTTAGCAATGAAAGAAATTTTATCCATGATATAAAGGCAGTGGCCACAGTGGTTATGAGGGAAGGGAGAGGGAAGAATACGTTTAATATGGGAGCATTTTTGTGACATTGGAATTGTCCTGCATGACATTGCAATAATGGATACAGGCTATTATACATTTTGTCATAACTTATAAAAATATGTGGGGAAGAGTGTAAAGTATAATGTAAACTATATTCCACAGTTAGTAGCAATGCTTCAATATTGTGTTCATCAATTGTAATAAATGTCATGCAGGACAATGATTTCACATGGGCAGAGAAAAAGTAATCATTGTGAAATCATCCTTAAATATATTCCACAACAAAGGCTTAATTCTCCAAGGAAAATAACTTTTAGTCTTATAAATTCAAGAGAGAAGGGCATTTATAAAAATCCAACCTCACCTGTACTTCCTGTCTCAAGTAAGGTGGTGGGAAGAAACTAAGAAACACTTGAAAATGTCACAGCCAAGAAACAATCCTTTAAAAAATTTTAGATTCAATCATAAAATTATAGAATGCCTTCCATTCCCCGCATATTGCAACTGCACTAACAATAATATAACAGTGGGTCACGACTTAAAAACAAAACAAAACAACACAAAACACAAAATATCCAAGGAGGAGTTCTTAGTGAAACTCAAAGATTAAAAGGGAGACAAAAATAAGAACACTGTTAGGATTGGAAGTTTCTGGCACCTATAGCAGGAGCAAACTTTAAGCACAGCATAACTCCTACTCAGATTGGTCTAAAAGTGCTCACTAAACACCCATTTATTTCAATTCATATTTCCAATAGATTATATAAGGAATTTCAATGAAAAAAATCAAATAAATCCTACAACAGAAGAAAAACACATTGTAAAGAGACAAAAAAACAAGAAAACCAGATTCACATAAGAAACTTATTGTAATTAGGCAATATAAAATAATTATGATCAATATGTAAACAATTCTAACAGAAAACAGTAGATAATATAAAAGAATATATGGGTAATTTACGTGGAGAGTTTGAAACTCTTAGAAAAAATCAAAAGGAAATAAAAGAGTTCTATGAAGATAGCATTGGAGTAGAAAGGCAGGCACGTATCTCAAAAAGCCAATGGAGAAAGGGACAAAAGCTGTTTGATGAAACATGCTTTGGGGTCAGCAGCTTGGGTCCATCTGCTCACCAGTCTGGATGTTTCCTGGAGATAAACTGTTTTTAGGGCTCACTTCACCCCACTGACGGCAGAAAATCTGTCCCCATTTGTGGGTACTTGGCCTGATTTTGATAACTTAAGCAAGGAAATATTAACAACTTAGAAAAAGTTGAACAAAATGTCAAAGAAAACCTATGAAATAAACATAAGGAAGAGAGAAATTAGCCATCAGAGTAAATTGGCCAAGTATTCAGATGCCTAGACAAAAGCGAAATATTACAAGATATACTAGGAAACAGGAAGATAACCCCAGCCAAAAGAATAAACCAAATATCCTGAAGAGATACAGGATTTAAAACAATTAATCAATGACAATCACACAAATCTCATAAATCAGTTAAATTAATTGAAAGAAATTATGTATAAAGAGAAAAAGGAAGTTAAGACACTGAATGAGCATAAAAAACAATTTGAATGCCTGGAAGGAAAAGGAACAAATCTTATGTTAATGAAAGAAAAGATGGATGGCATTAAGAAAACATAGGAGCAGATTTGTATTGTTCAAAGAGAGAACTACTGACTTCAAAGACAGATCATCTGAAATGGAAAAGACAGAAGAACATATAAGAGAATGGAAAAAATGGAACAGAGTGTCAGGGAATTGAATGAGAACACAAAATGAGCAAACATATGCATTACTGGTGTCCCAGAAATGGCAGAAAATAGAAAAGGGATAGAAATAATATTTGAGGAAGTAAAGACTGAAAATTTACCAACACTTATGAAAGACATAAGTATCAATTATATCCAGGGAGAGCAATGCACCACAAACAGAATAAATCAAAATAGATCTACCATGAGACACCTTAGTATTCAGAATGGCAAAAATTAGAGATAAAGTACACATTCTGAGAACAGAAAAGCAAAGCAAAGTTTTACATACAAGGGAGCCTCAACAAGACTAAGTGCCAAACTCTCATCAGAAACCATGGAGGTGAGAAGTGGCATGATGTATTTAAGGTACTGAAAGAGAAAATTTGCTAGCTGAGAATTCTGTATCTTGTAAACTTGTCAATCATAAATAAAGGTGAGTTCAAATTCTCCACAGACAAAATAATGAGAGATTATGTTACAAAAAAGAAACAAATAGTAAGTAAAACTAACAGGAGTCCTGCAGACTAAAAGTAAAAACATGGATGAGAGACTTGGATAAATGTGTAGAAATGAAGATTATTAGGAAGTGTAAAAACACAGACAAAAGTAAGATATGAGAATGAAAAGTGAAAAGATAAAATTGACAAAGAAAATAATGTATTTTCCGTAATATTGAATGTTAATGACATGACCTTCCCAATCAAAATACATAGACTGATAGAATGGATAAAAAATATGAAACATTTATACGTCATATACAAGAGACTCACCTCAGATATAAGGACAAAATGAGGCTGAAAGTGAAAGATTTTAAGAAGATGCTCCATGCAAACAGTAATGAAAAAACACATGAGAACTGATATTAAAATCTGACAAAGTTTATTTTCAATGCAAAACTGTTGTAAGGGATAAGCAAATTCATTATATATTAATAAAAGGAGTAATTAACTAAAACAAAGTAATGAAAATAAATAGTTATGTACCTAACCTAGGTGCCCCAAGGTACATGACACACACAGTGGCAGAACTGAAAAGAGAAATAGATGTCCCTACAATACTAGTTGGGACTAACACACTACTCTCAGTATTAGAAAGAACATCTGGAGAGTGAATAAATTAAGAAACAGAGAGCTTAAATAATATGATAAATGAACTAGACCTAACAGACTTTTATAGATCATTTCACACCAAAAAGAGAAATCTAGACATTTTTACAAGCATTCATGCATCCTTCTACAGGATAAATGGTATGTTGGGTCCCAAGAGTGGTCACAATAAATATAAAAATTTTGAAATTATACAAAACACTTTCTCTGATCAAAATGGAACAAATGAGACTTTTGGGAACATAGAGTTAAAATATGTAGGCAGGACTCAATTCTCTCACATAAACAACAGAGGAGCAACAAAAAGGTGTTTCAGGTAGCAGCTTTAGGGATCTTCAGACCAGTAGAGTAATCTGAATAATATAGGAGGGAGAAGGACACAGACACAAAGAGGCCAAATGAAAACCAAGAGTTAACCCTGTGGCTGCAATCTGTACATATTCTCCACCCTTAAGGTGAACAGCCTCAGTAAAACTTCTGGCTCACTGCACCCAACTGAGTGGAGAAAGAACATTCTCTTCTCTGATAGGAGGCAGTAACTGGCAGAGGGTGGAGAATGCATTATATTTAGTGAGTTTGGCCAAGAGAGCCCCCTTTGAAACTCCAAAAAGAAACCAGACAGCACAGAAGCAGCCTCAGTGAGAGGAGAGCTAGGTTCTGAGTAGGTTTGCTACCACACCCAATTGTTCTGGGAATGAAAGGAACTAGGTCAATCTATGGCGAGGCAGAGACAGGCACCTAACAGCCTAAGAGTGAAGGAAGCAAGGAGAGATATCTGGAAAACAGTTGAAATTCCAATTCAACTGAGGAAAAGGGGACAGGGAGAGAAAGATAAGCTTTCAGAAGCCTCCTTAACAAATGGAGTGGGTGTAGCTCAATGTAAGAGTATCAGCCTCACATAGGTCTGTGGTTCAATTCCAAGTACCTCCAAAGAGAATTGCTTCAGAAAGTTATCCACTGGATTGTCAGGCACACAGTCAGCACCTTATGACAGCGAACTTATAGACTAAGCTTTTTTTTTTTTTTTTGGTTTTCAGGATTTCAATCTGTTACATTATATTTTATAGTCTTTATTTTACCTTATAAAACCTTGTATCTTACCTGTGGAGGGCTGGCTGCAGGGAGATTGATTAATGGGTGCTGGCAGCCTGAGATGATGCCTAGGAACCTAAGAGGGAAGACTGTATCCTGTGTTGTTTTATGTCTGTTTGTTTTTTGTTGGATTGGCTTTTTAATTTTTACCTTTTTTTCTTTTCCTTATTTTTACCTTAATTTTTTTTCATCTCTCTTTCATTTGTCATCTTCCATTGATATTCTTTCAACACCTTTTCTTGTTTGGTCTTTATTATTTTTATTTTTTCTCTTCTCATCTTTTAAATTTTTAATTTTATTCTAATTTTATTTTTATGTCACCTTATTTTTTATTTCTTTTTATTTTGCATTATTTTTCACTCATAACTTATTTATATTGTTGGCTCTTTTATCATTCTTTTTCTATCTTTTTTATTATTATTTTTCTTTAAATCTTCATCCCAGTCTATACTATGGGCTTCATGCTTTTTGTAAGGGAACACATACAACTGCAAGTATATAGAATAAGTGCAACCATGTGCCTTTAAGGAATACTAACAGAGAATAAAAGAAAATAAAACCTTAGAATAAGAAGAGAAGCTAACCATCTGAATAAGCCCAACAAGACAAACAGATGCCTACACAAAAACAAAAAATAATGTTTCATACTAAGAAACAGGAAGACATGGCCCAGTCTAATAAATGAAATAAAAAAAGGAGATGTAGGACATAGAACAATTGATCAAGGATATCCAAACAAATATCATGAATCAACTTAATGAAGTGAAGGAAAAGATACACCATATTAAGAAGACACCAAAGGAATACAATAAATAATTTATAAAGATACCTAAAAAATAATAGATGGAATGGTGATGAATGGCACAATGCAAGAAATCTAAAATATGCAGGAAGCACAAAATGTCAGATTTGAACAGGCAGAGGAGAGAATTAGTGATGTTAAACATAGTATATCTGAAATCAGACATAGAGTAGAACTGATAGATAAAAAAGAGAATAATTTCAGCAGGGACTCAAGGAATTGAATGAAAACAGGAAACACACAAACATACATATTATAGGCATCCCAGAGGTAGAAAATAAGGAAAGGGGACAGAAGGAATTTTGTAGGAAATAATTGTTGAAAATTTAACAATTCTTTTGAAGGACATGAACATTAATCTCGAGGAGGCACAGAACTATCCAAACATGATAAATCCTAACAGGTACACCCAAGATGAATACTTATCAAATTGTAAAATGCTCAAGACAAACAGAGAATACTGAGGGCAGCAAGAGAAATGAGATCTATTACCTAAAAGGGAAGCTCTATAATATTTAATGCTGATTTCTCATCTGAAACCATGGAGGCAAGAAAAAAAGTGATATGGCATGGTTAAGGGGCTAAAGAAAAATAATTTGTTGCCTGAGAATGTTGTTTTCAGCAAAGCTGATGTTCATAAACAAAGCTTTTGCATTTTTAAATTTTTTAATACCCCAATTTATTTTTACCTTAATTTTTCTAAATTAATATGTATTCTATATCTAACCTTTAAACTCATCACTATATTCCATTTTACTATTAATGGAACCTGAGAATATATTGGGCTTCACTTTTGAAGAAGTTTTGGATCACAGAGAGGTTCAACAATGGCAGGGGAGGAATACTGGTGTGGGATGTTATTGACAGGGGACATATGGTTGGCAGGGAGTTCACCAGGGCATATATCCAGGGTACCTAAAAATGTTTGGATATTTTCATAGTGGATACAATTAAAAACAACAACTGAGGGAGTGCTGAGTTCCTAGCCAGGGGAGCTCTATCACAGTCCCTAAAGGAAGAGCAAAAATCCTCCAAGTGCAATGGCAAAGACCAAAAAAAAAGAAAGTCCAACGATGAGCCCTTGATACTAATGACTATGCTTGTGAGCCTGTGCACCTGAAATAAGAACAAGGCCTAGAGCTGCAGGGTGCCTAAGAGTTACCTCCTGAGAGCTCTGTGTTGCTCAAATGTGGTGAGTCTTGAAGCCAAACTCAGCATGTAAATGCTTTGCCTTCCCCCCAACATGGGACATGAATCCCGGGGATGAGCCTCCCTGCACTGCGGGATTACCAAATACCAGCTGATGATGTAACTAGAAAATGACCTCAAATAAAAGGATCAACTCGCACCAGCAGAACATCTCAATCTACATATAATACCAGGAGTTAAAAATGCTTTTTGACCTGAATAAAAGGGGGAAATGGAAAGGACAAATGAGTTTATATGGCTATGAGTCTCCAAAAAGAGCCAGGATTTTATCAGAGGGGTTGCCCTTATGCACACCTGAGCAGAGTCCCAGAGACAGATAAAGTAGATAAAACCCCAGGTATTGGTTCTTTTGAGGGCTACAGAGACCCACAGGTTCTATGGTTCAGATGGAGTTCAGTGCCATGTCAGTTGGCCCTATTTTGGAGTTTGTGTTTCTGTGGGATGGAGCTGGACTTCGATGTGATCTTTGTCCACAAGACTCTCCTGTTACTTTTACCAAAACTGTAGTTTATGCTGGGGTTTAATGTATACCCAAGGAACCTGAATCTCTGGACTGACCATGTGATAGCCAGGCCCTGAGCCTCAACAGACTTCATCTCCTACATTCTGGTTTATTGGACTTACCCCACTCAGCTAACATGGAGGTGAAAAAGGTCAACCACCACACCATGGAGCCAAGAGTGCCTACAACTGAAAGCAGGAAAATTGCATCCAGCATCCATGTGGAATCTAAGCCTCCTCTTGATATAGATGTGGAGTGGACACAACCATTCCAAAGTCCACAGGATGGAGGAATAGAGTATGGATTAGAGCGGACTTACTGATATTCTATTCATGAACTATTGTGATTAGTAATCAAAGAAAATGTGGCATTGGTGTGGAGAAAGGGGCCATGGTGGCTGCTGGGTGTAGGGAGTGGGAAGAAGAGATGTGGTGTGGGGGCATTTTCAGGACTTGGAGTTGTCCTGGATGGTGCTGCAGGGACAGTTACCAGACATTGTATGTCCTCCCATGGCCCACTGTGTGGACTGTCGGAGAGTGTGGTCTCTGATGTGGACTATTGACCATGAGGTGCAGTGGTACTCAGAGATATATTCACCAAATGCAATGAATGTCTCATGATGATGGAGGAGATTGATGATATGGGGTGAGAAGAAGTGGGAGGGGGATGGGAGGTATATGGGGACCTCATATTTTTTTAATGTAACATCAAAAAATAAATAAAGACAAAAAACTGGAAAAAAGTTACAGAGAACTTAAAAAATATATAGTGCTTCTATACACTACTAATGAGCAATATGAGGTAGAAATGAGAAAAATCCATTTATAAAGTAAATAAAAGAATCAAATGTTTAAGAAGGAGCTTATTTAAGGACATAATGGACCTATATTCAGAAAGTTATAAAACATTGCTAAAATAGACTGAAGAAGTTTTAAATACATGGAACAATATTCTGTATTCATGGAACTGGAAGAGTAAATATTCTTAAGTGTCAACTCCATGCAAATTGATTTACAGATTCAATGTTACCTTATCAGCCTTTTTTTTTTTAGCAAAATTGGAAAATCCAATTATCAAAATTATTTGGAAGGTTAAGGGACCCCTGTATATCCAAAATTATCTTAAGAAAAGAACCACGTCCATAGTGGAATTATTCACAATCGTAAAAATATGAAAACAACCTAGATATCCATTAACTGATGAGAAAGTCAAATTGTGCAGTATACACACAATGGAATATTATGCAGCTGTAAAAAGAAATGAAGTTGAGAAGTATATGAAAATAGAGATGAACCTGGAGAACATTATGTTGAGTAAAGTAAGTCAGCCACAAGAGGACAAATAATCTATACTTGTGCTATTGTGAACTAAATATATTGTATAAAGCATGGAATTAATCATTAGAATAGAGGTCACAAGAATTTTGAATTTGGCAACTTAGTGGGCTTCATTTTGAAGAAGTTTTGGACCACAGGTGTTTGAACAATGGCAGGGGAACAATGCTCATGTAAGATGTTCTTGATGGGGGACACAGTGTTAGGAGGGAGTGCAGCAGGGCATGTATATAAGGTACATAAAAATGTTTGGGTATATTTTGGGTATTTTCATAATAGTTACAGTTACAAACAACAACTCATGGAGTGCTGAGTTCCTAGCCAGGGGAGCTCTGTCACATTCCACAATGGAACAATGGAACATTCCCCCAAGTACAAGGGCAAAGACCAGTGAAGAAGGATGATCCAATGATGAGCCCTAGATACTGATTACTACGCTTATGAGCCTGTGTGCCTGAAATCTGAACTAGACCTAGAACTTCAGGGTGCATAAGAGTTATCTCCTGAAAGTCTTCAAGTTGCTCAAATGTGGCCAATCTCTAAGCCAAAATCAGCATGTAAGTGAATTACCTTCCCCCCACTATAGGACATGACTCCCAAGGATAAGACTCCCTGGCACTGAGGGTTTACTACCAATCATTAACTGGTGATGCAACTAGAAAAAATACCTTGAATAAAAGGGGAAAATCATGAAGACAAATGAGTGTATATAGGTAAGAGTCTTCAAAAAAGAGTCAGGATGTAATCAGAGGTGTAGAAATTATACATGCTTCTGCAAGATATAAGAGACAGCTAAAGTAGATACAAGCCTAGGTACTGATGCTCCTGAGGGCTAAGGAGATACACAGGTTGTATGATCATGGCAGTTAGCTTTGTAGTTCAGTGCCTTCTTCATGGGTTCTACTTTGGAAGCTGTGTTCCTGAGTGTGATGGAGTTGAACTCAGATGTCAACTTTCCACACATGCATCTTCTGTTACTTTTACTGAACCTGTGGTGGGTGCTGGAGTTGTTGTATACCAAGGAGAATTCAGTCTCTGGATTGGCCATTTGCCAGCTGTGCACTCAGCCTCAACAGATTTGCGACTCCTATTCTGCAATTTGTTGGATTTGCACAGGTCAGCTAAAAGGAAGGTGAATATGGTCAACCACAGCATCTGGGAACCAAGAGTGCCTACAACTCCAAGAACGAGCATCACATCCATCAACCATGTGGGATCTAAGTTCCCTCTTGATATAGAGGTGGAATGGACCTAACCAACCCAGGGTCCACAAGAAGTAGGAATAAAATATGGATTAGAGGGAACTTTGTGGTCTTCTACTATAGAGCTATTGTGACTAGTAAGGGAAGAAACTCTAGCACTGATCTAGAGAAAGTGGCCTTGGTAGTTCTGAGGGCATGGACAGGGTAGAGATGAGATCTAGGGCCATGTTTGGGACTTGGAGATATCCTAAATGGTATTACAGGGACAGGTGCTGGACATTATATGCCCTGCCATAACCCACTGAATGGACTGGAGGAGAGTGTAAACTACAATGTAAACTATAATCCATGTGGTACAACAGTGCTCCAAAATGTATTCACCAAATGCAATGTATGTGCCACAAAGATGAAACAGTTGTTGTGAGAGGAGTGGGGGGGTCGGGTGTGGTGTATGTGGGAACCTCGTATTTCTTAATGTAACATTTTTTGGGATCTAGGTACCTTATAAAAATACAATTTAATAAAACTTTTAAAAAGAATACAGAATGAAGGCAGAGAACAGACATTTGGGGGTCAATCTGGAAAGTTGAGGGTCAATCTTTGCAGAGATGGTAAAAAAGTTGTAAATCATTGAAAATAAATAGAAATGGTGAAAGGACTTCATAATTTTTGTAACCAGCAGAGCTATTGTATGATTATGACAGTGGTTGAAAGAGAAAGTCTAAAGACATGTATATTATGAGAAGGAAAGCTAAAAATATGTTACATGAATCTGTATAACATAGTGAAACATGTGGAACACAAATATTGGTAATGTTGCATATATAAGACTGTTTTACAAAATAAAAATATACAAATAAACGAGGGAGATGGTCACAGAATAGCAGCTATATATATATCAGGGTAAGACAGAGAAATTGATTGGAGATGAGCTTTGTCTGATTTTGCTTTTTATTATTATCATTGGAATAATAAAATGCTATACTGATGATTGCAGTGATGAATACACAAATATGTTACTATACCAAATACCATTGATTGCACAATTTGGATGATGGAAAGATTTATGCTTTATTAAATGTATCAATAAATCTGTTTTGAAAAAATATATAGAAATCAAAAACATAGTAACAGAAATAAAGAATTCCTTTGATGGATGTTTCAGTTTGCTAAAGGCTGCTGGGAGCAATATATCAGAAATATGTTGACTTTTATAATGGGAATTCATTAGGTTAAAAGGTTACCATTCTGAGGCCAGAGAAAATGTATAAATGAACACATCAGGAGAAGCTATTTTCCTGAAGATAAGATATCAGCTATCTTACCCTCCTGCCCTATGGCAAGTTACAAGGGCAGCATTAACAGTCTCTGCCTCCTCCTCCAGGCCCACATTCATCCTGAGATCACCCATGCGTGATCAAGCACATGACATTTTCTGCTCATCTCTAGTCTCTTATCATGGCCTCATTGCTTTCAAAACTTTGGGTTGCTCTCTCTATGGCTTTTCTAGTTTTGTCAACTTCTGGAAACATCTCTTTGTTTTTTTCTTTTCTCTAACGTTTTTTAAATGTTACATTTTAAATGTTAAATGTTTTAAATGTTACATTCAAAAAATATAAGAGGTCCCCATATATCCCCCATCACCATCACCCCACTCCTTCTACATCAACAACGTCTTTCATCATCATGGCACATTCATTGCATTTGGTGAATACATTTTGGAGCACTACTGCACTACATGGATAAAGGTTTACACTAGTTTACACGTTCCCCCAGGCCACCCAGTGGACCATGGCAGGATGTACAATGTTCATCATCTGTTCCTGCAGTACCACCTGGCCAACTCCAAGTCCTGAAAATGCCCCCACATCATATCTCTTCTTCCCTCTCCCTACCTTCAGCAGCTACTATGGCCACTTTTTCAACATCAATGCTACAATTTCTTCCATTACTAATCACAATAGTTCCATAATAGAACATAGGTAAGTCGGCTCTAGACCGTACTCTATTCCTCCATCCTGTGGACCCTGGGATGGTTATATCCACAACACCTCTATATCAAGAGGGGCCTTAGACTACACATGGATGACTGATGCAATTCTCCTGCTTGCAGTTGTAGGCACTAAACTCTTTCTACATCTGTAGCATTTTATTCCTCTCTTTATAAAGCATTTCATTGAGGAGATGAAGATCCACACTGCATTAAGCCCTTGTGGAACAATCCAATCAAGTGACCATTAAGTGATCTAATCTCTTTAAAGTTTCATAATAGATTCAATTTAAAAATATAATTTTCTAGGATTCACAAAAGACTTAAACAATACATTTCATCATGTAGAGGCCAATACTATCTGTTCATTATGTATGTAAAATGCATTCATTCCATCACAATATTTCAAAAGCCATAAAACATTTAGGTAGCAATGCTAAGTACAAAAATCTCATCAAAATCAGTTATAGGCATGTAGTCTGTCCTGGGGCAAAATTTTCGATCAAGCTGTAAACCCATGGAACTTAGAAAACGTGTTATCTGCTTCCAAAATACAAAGAAGAGAAGACACAAGATAAACATTTCCATTTTCATAGGGAGGAATTGGACAGAAAACAGGGACCATGGGTCTTATACAGTTCCAAAAACCTATAACTCATACTCCTTCAGATTTCAAAATCTGAGAGTCATCTACACAACCATTGTTTCTTACTGGGGCTAAATGGATCCACAGTCTCTCCCTTTCCAAGTGCATTCACAGTGGCATCTTCTTTGCTTAACCTTCATTAAGAATGTGGATGGTTTCCAAACTCTAGTCCACAGCCTCAGCAAATACTGTGGTGATTGACACACTCCTCCTAATCTCTGGGACACAGGCTCAACTCCCTTGTCACAGTAGGGTTGCAGCAAAATTTCCCATTTTCTGGGAAATGTGACCCATCATCTCTGAAACTTGGCATGGCCACACTTTTCCTGGAAAATATGACAGAAAGCCTACCCTCTCCAAATGCCAAGACACACCATTTTGTAACTCATCTGTGGCATCCCTCTTTTGTCCCATAAAGATGTCCTAAGTCTGTACCTGAGCTTCCAAAGCCCTTCAAGTTGTTTTTCCATCAATCACCTCCTTTTCTGCCTCTTTTAGTCCAGACTGGTAAATAATTTCATTCATATCAATATCAGAAAAAAACTTCTTGGTTTCAAAAGAGGGTAACAGGTTTCCCAACCATCAGACAATGGGAATTTCCATAAATTCTTTCTCGGTAAATGCATTTCAAATCCTGACTTACACTAGCTGTTTCCACATTCAGATAAGTGCTAACCTGGAATGCTATAATATGGTGACTAGTTTGGATTTGTGGATGCTCAGAATTTGTCCAACCATTAAATTATTGTTTCTTTGTATCCAATGCTTCAGTTCTCACCTTATCCCTTTCCTCTTGTATCTTCCCATAAGTCACAAGGAGAAGCCAGGCTGCAGGCTGGACATACAGTTTGCAAATCTCCTCAGCTAAATATTCTCACCCATTGCTTTAAAATCCTTCCTTCCTTCAAACATCAGAACACATTTTTCCAAGTATTCTATCTCTTTAATACAAGTATCACATTTCCACGTGTTAGTCCAATGGTCTTACTTTCAGTTCCACCCATTCCAATCATCTGGGTGGTAACCAAGCTCTAGACCTCACCCTCCAAGAATTTTGGGGTGACAGCCACACATTTCCCAATATCCAGAGGACAGTCACAAACTCCTAGGCACAGTGAATTGGTGGCAGCAGTCTCCAAAATCTTTGACAAAAAGGCCCAAGTCACTGAGAAGAGTGGATTGGTGACCTAACTCTCTCTAATCTATGGGGAAATTGCCCAGATACCTCAGAGAAGGAGTGTGGATGCACTCCACACTCCCTGAAGCCTGAGGCCAACAAATTCTCTTTGAACAACATGCTGGAAGATCCACCCTCTTCAAATGCTGGGGTAAACTCACCCTATCTGCACACATGTGTGGGAATTGCTCTCCTGGCCCATAAAGGAGCACCATGCCATGACCCTAGCTTCCATGGTTTTCCTCTTTAAAAATTTTTTCCTTCTTTCTCTCCTTTCCCTATCCATTTATTCCAGTTGGCAGTGGTTATGTTCATACAGATCTTGTAAAAGCCTTTTGGTTTAGCAGGTAATTCACAAGGGTCCAAAATATCAAACAGATGTCTTTCCACAAACTCTTCCTGGATAACTGCATTTCCAATTCTGACTTACAAATTCCAAGTTAAGTCAACTCCTCATATGAGGACTATCCTATGGGGGCTTGTTTACCAGATGCTTGGAAATTTCCAAATCATCTTTATCTGGATTTTCTTTGCAGTTTAATTCTCATCTTATCTCTTTCCTCTCATATTTTTCTATCAGCAGCAAGGAGAAGCCAGGTCTCATTTTCCACCTGTACTTTCAAACTTCCTTAACTAAAGGTAAAAGCTTGTCATTTTCAAATGCTGCCTTACATCTAACATCAGGAGTCAATTTTATCAAGTACTCTGCAATTTTAAAACAAAGACTCTCTTTCCTCCAGTTCCCAATAATAGTTCCATTATTACATTTTAAGGCCTCACTGGAAATAACTTTAGGATCCATATTTCTACCAAAGGTGTCTTCAAAGCAATCGAGTAATTTTCTAGCAAGCATCTCACAATTACTCCAAAAAATATCCCTTACCCATTTATAAAACTATTCCAAGACTTTTGGTTATTGCAAGCACCACAGTCCTACTCTCCTGGTATCAATTTCTGTTTTAATTTTCCAAAGGGCTGCCAATTTAAAGTACTAGAAATAGGTTGGCTTTTACAAAGGAGAATTACCTAGGTGTAAAAGCTTATAGTTCCAAGGCCATGAAAAGTCCAAACTAGGCACCATAAGAGATGCTCTCTCACCAAATGAGATACTGTTGATTCTAATGTCCAGGCACATTGCAAAACAAGATGGTCACCAATCTCAGCGTTCTCCTTTGGAATCACTATCTCCTCTTGAACTGCTCCATTGGCCCAGCCTCCTGAGGGCTTCATTCTTAGCAATATTCTAGTCTCTCAAGTGGCAGATGATATATGATGGCTTTTTTTTTCCTAGTGTTTGTGTATCTCTCTCTCTCTGTGGAACAGTTTATATCATATGCAGGAAGAGAGTGGAGACTCAATTTGAGTCATGAGTCACTGACGTAGTACAATCAAAATCCCTAAATTGATCTTTCCAAGCAATCTAATCAAAGGGTCCTCAACCAAATTTAATACAAAGGGTATCACATCCCCAGGAATAGATTAATTTAAAAATTTAATATTTATCTTTTTGGGATTCATAAAATAATCTCCAACTGCCACCAGTATATTGGGAGATTATAGCATATGTTTAAGAAAATAGTGGCTGAAATTTCATAAGGAAAGAGGGGAAGTAATTTGAAATAATATAGTAAAAGGAAACAGAATTATACATGAGGAGACATAGTGTTAATTGTCTATGAGAAGAAATCATTAATTAATATATATTGCAAACTCTAGAAAAATTACTATTTAAAAAACAAATATACTTATATCCCAAGACAGAAGATGAAATGGAATCACATGAAATAAGGAAAACCAGAAAAGGTAACAAAAGAGAGGAATAAAGATAAGATTTTTTTAAAAGTATATTGAATAGAAAATTATAAACATGGTAGATATTAATCCAACTATATCAATAATAAATTTAAAGTTGAATGATGAAAATAAATCAAATAAAAGTGATTTTCAGCACACACTTCAGCCTCACATATACTAAAATGGGTTCAATACAGAGAAGATTAGCATGGCCACTGTGCAAGGATGACATGCAAATTCATGAAGCATTCCATATTTTCAAACAGCACACACTTAGACTTCAGTAGGTCAAGGAAGAAATCTTAAAAGAAATCAGTAACTACCTTGAAACAAATGAAAATGCTAACAAAACATAACAAAACATATGGGATGCAGCAAAAGCTGTACTGAAAGGGAAATTCATAGCCATAAATTCATGCACCAAAAAAGAAGAAAGAACTAAAATTAAAGACTTAAATCCACCTTTGGAGGAATTAGTAAAACAAAACAAAACAAAACAAAAAACTAACACCAATGAAGTAGAAAGAAATGAAAAAAAGGATCAGAGCAGAATGAAATGAAATAGAAAATAAGAAAGTTCTAGAAAATAATTAAAAAAACAAACAGCTGCTTCTTTGAGATGACCAGTAAAATTAGCAAACCCTTAGCTAGACTAACAAAGAAAAAAAGGGAGAAGATGCAAATACACAAATAAGAAATGAGAAAGGGATATCACCACTGACCACACAGAAATAAAACTATCATAAGAGGATATTTTGAAAAAATATATTCTAACAAAAAGGAAAACTTAGAAGAAATGGGCAAATTCCTAGAAACACAAAAGAAGCCTACATTGATGTAAGAAGAAATAAATGATCTCAACAAAGCAATCACAAATAAAGAGACAGAATGAGTCGTTAAAATCCTCCTACCAAAAGAGAGTCGGGAACTCATCAAAGAGGTCACCCTTAAGCATGCCTCAGCAGCGTCCCAGAGACAGCCAAAGTAGATACAACCCCAAATACTGATTTTCCTGAGGGCTACAAAGACACACGGGTGCTATGATCATGGCAGATGGCTCT
Source organism: Dasypus novemcinctus (assembly GCF_030445035.2). NCBI lineage: Eukaryota > Metazoa > Chordata > Mammalia > Cingulata > Dasypodidae > Dasypus > Dasypus novemcinctus. The sequence goes on along the minus strand of NC_080704.1, from coordinate 141,784,039 downwards.
AGAGTTCAGTGCCATGTCAGTTGGATCAACTTTGGAGTTTGCATTCTTGAGTGTGATGGAGTTGGACTCAGATGTGACCTTTCTACATGTGCCACTTCTGTGAATTTACTGGAACTATGGTTGGTGCAGGCTTTGGTGCATACTCAGGAGAACTGAATCTCTGGACAGTCCATGTGACAGCCAGGCCCTGAGCCTCAGCAGACTAGCAACTCTTACCCTTTGGTTTATTGGACTTACCCCAGCCTGCTAACAGGGAGGTGAAGAAGGCCAACCACCACACCAGGGAGCCAAGTGTGCCTACAACTGCAAGCAGAATTGCATCCATCATCCATGTGGAATCTCAGCCCTCTCTCGATATAGAGGTTGAGTGGACATAAACGTTCCAGGGTCCACAGGATGGAGGAATAGAGTATGGCCTAGAGTGGACTTACATATGTTCTACTATGGAACTATCATGATTAGTAATGGAAAAATTTTAGCATTGGTGTGGAGAAAGTGGCCATGGTAGCTGCTGAGGGTAGGGAGAGGGAAGAAGAGGTATGACATGGAGGCATTTTCAGAACTTGGAGTTGTCCCAGATGGTACTGCAGGGACAGATGCTTGACACGTTATGTTCTGCCATGGCCCACAGGGTGGATTGGGGGAGAGTGTAAACTACAATGTAAACCATTATTCATGTAGTGCAGCAGTGATCCAAAACCTATTCACCAAATGCAACGAATGTGCCATGATGATGAAAGAGGTTGTTGATGTTGGAGGAGAGGGGTGAGGGGGATGGGCGATATATGGGGACTTCTTATATTTTTTGAATGTAACATTTTTTAAAAAAAGAGAAAGTACATCCTCGCATCTAAGAACCCTGGGCCAGATGACTAACACATGAATTCTACAAAACATTCCAGAAAGAAATAACACTAAACTTGCTTAAATTCTTCCAAATAATGGAAAGAGGAAGAACATTGCTTAACTTATTCTATGATGCACACATTACCCTAAAACCAAAACCAAACAAAGACACCACAAGAAAGGAAAATTACAGACTAATCTGTTTAATGAACCTAGAGGCAAAAATCCTCAACAAAGTGTTTGTTAATTGTATTTAACAACACATTAAACTAAATATACAACATGACCATGCGGGTTTCAATCCTGGATTGTAAGGATGGTTCAAAATAAGAAAATAAAATAATGTAATATGCCACACAAATAAATTAAAGGGAAAAATCACATGATCATAACTATAGATGCAGAAAGAGCATTTGACAAAATACAGCACCCATTCCTGAAAAAGCACTTCAAAAGACAGGAATAGATGCAAATTTTCTGAACATGATAAAGGGCATATATGAAAAACGCATCTAACATCATCTGCAAATATGAAATCCTAAAATTTTTCAAAAGATCAGGAACAAGACAAAGGTGCCCACTATCACCCATTCTATTTAACATTGTGTTAGAAGTACTTGCTCAAACATTGAGGCAAGAACCAGATATAAAAGCCATCCAAATTTAAAAGGAAGAATTCAAAATTTCACTATTTGCAGATGACATGATCAAATACATAGAAAGCCCTGAGAAGTCGACAACAAAGCTTTTAGAACATATAAATGAGATCAGTAAAGTCACATGTTAAAACATCAATGTGCAAAAATCAGTAGCATTTCTGTCCACCAATAATAAGCAATCTGAGGAGGAAATCAAGAAACAAATATGATTTATAATAGTAAATACAAAAATCGAATAGCCAGGAATAAATTTAACTAAAGATGTAAAGGACTTATACACAGAAAACAACACTACACTACTTAAGAAAACCAAAGAAGATTTAAATAATTGGAAGAATATTCCCTGTTCATGAATAGAAAGACTAAATATCATTAAGATTCCTATCCTACCAAAAGTGATCTACAGATTCAATACAATTCCAATAAAAATCAACACAGCATTTTTTAATGAACTATAAAATCTAACTGAAATTTATTTGGAGAGGAAAGAGTGCCAGATAGCCAAAGACATATTGGAAAAATAAATAAATAAATTGGAAGAATCACACTACTTAACTTCAAAACATACTACAATGCTACAGTAGTGTAAAACAGCATGGTATTGGCACAAGATAGACACACTGACCAATGGAACCAAATTGAAAATTCTGATATACATCCTCATATATACAGTTACCTGATATTTCACAAGGCCACCAAGCCCACTGAAATCAGAGAGAATGGCTTCTTCAACAAATAGCACCTGGAGAATTGGATATTCATATGCAAAGAATGAAAGAGGATTACCATCTCACACCTTATATGAAAATCAACTCAAGATGGATTAAAGACCTATATATAAGAACCAAGACCATAACAACGTTGGAAAACAATGTAGGGAAGCATCTACAATATGTTGTAATAGAAAATGGCTTCATGAACTTCACACCCAAAGCACAATCAGCAGAACAGATAGATAAATTCAACCTCCAAAAATTTAAAGCTTTTAGTACCTCAAAGCAGTTTGTCGAGAAAGTGAAAAGACAGCCTACCCAATGGGAGAAATTATTTGTTAATCATATATGTAATAGAGACTAATATTCTGCATATACAATGAATTCCTATATCTCAAAAATAAAAATATGACCAACTCATTTTTAAAAAATGGGCAAGAGATTAGAACAGAAGCTTCTTCACAGAGGAAATACAAATAAGTAAAAATTACATAAAAATGTTCAAAACCACTAGCTATTATGGAAGTGTTAATCACAACTACAATGCAATACCATCTTACTCCTATAAGACTGGCAGCTACCAAAAGAAAACAATACTACAAGTGTTGGAGAAGATGTGTAGGAATGGGAACACTCATTCCCTGCTGGTGGGAATACAGAAGGATCCAGCCATTTTGGAAGAATGTTTGGTGGTTTCTCCAAAAACTAGCTATAGATTTGCCATATGACCCAGTAATTCCACTGCTGGGAATATATCCAGAAGAAGTGAAAACAAGGACACAAACAGATAAATGCACACCAATGTTCATAGTTGCAGTATCCATTATTACCAGAAGTTGGAATCAACCTAAATGCCCATCAACAGATGAATGGATAAACAAAATGTGTTATATATATACAATGGAATACTACTCAGTTATTTTTTTTACCTTTTCTTTTTTTTAATTTATTCTGTAAAAATATTACATTAATAAAATATATATGCGGACCCATTCAACCCCACCACCCCCACCCCACCACTCCCCCCACCAGCAACACTCATTCCCATCATCATGACACATCCATTGCATTTGGTAAGTACATCTCTGGGCACCTCTGCACCTCATGGTCAATGGTCCACATCATGGCCCATACTCTCAGTTATAAGAAGCAATACATTACAAACACATGGGATAACATGGATGTATCTTAAGGACATTAAGTTGAGTGAAGCAAACCAGGCACTGAAGGAAATATACTACATGACCTCTATGATATGAAATAAGCAAGCTAAGCTGTCTCAGAAAGCAAGAGACTGAATGATAGGCTTATAGGAAATTGCAGGCACGTGGAAGGTTGTTAGCTGATGCCTACATGGGTGAAATCTATGATAAAGTGGCAGTAATTATTTGTACAGAGAAAGGATAAGATGAGGAGAGAGGGATACTTTTGGGTGGGGCTTTGCAGGCTTGAGGGGAGTTAGGATTTGGAGAATGGGTCAGTTGGCCCAAGGTATTGGGGAAGGGTCTGGCGGGAACAGTTGAACATGGGAGATTATTGGGTATGTATTTGAAACTATAATGTTGAGAAAACATTTCAGAAAATATGATTAGGAAGGATTACCTATTTAATGTGTTTTTGTGGGGCATCTGGCACAGAGTAGGCTTCTATGGTGTGTGTGAGTGCTCATCTTGTCATAGTGTGTTATATCATTGGATGGAGACCCATACAATGAGTGGGAAGGTGTACTCACATCCTGGGGAGGTCTGATGCCCTGAAATAGAGACTATTTAAAGAACATAAACCAATATCCATTTTTGGAATTCATATGCAATATCAAACTGCTATATTCTACCCTCTAAATTCCAAAAAGATATAACAATATGTAAAAAAAAAAACCAAAAACTTAAATCAGTAACAATGCAAAATATAGAATCATATCACAGTTTAAAGAAATACAGTTTCTCTTGGGGAAAATTCTCATATATCTGTAGAACTCTTAAACTTACAAAACAATTTTTCTGCTTCCAATACACAAATAGACACACAAAGGATAAACATTTTCAATAACATAAAGAGAAATTGGGAGGGAAATATGAGTCATGGGTCCCATATAGTTCTGTAAATTTTCAGGGCATGCTTCATCAGATTTCAAATTCTAAGAGTCATTCCCAAGACAATAGTTTCTTCTCCCTGGGCCACATGGGGACCCATCTTTTCCATAGGTTTGTACATTGGCCATTTTCCTCGTTCCACAGTCATCAAGCACCTGGGTGCTTACCAAGCTCCAGTCTTCACTCTCCAAGAGCTTTGGGGTGATTGACACACTTTACCCAATATTTGGTTTAGTGTCTTAACCTTCCTAGTACAGTGATATGAAGACAAAATTTTCCCTAACTTTGACATACAGGTCAAAACCTCTCTGAGCAATGAGTTTGTGAGCTTGCTTTCCATATTCCATGGAGGACAGGTCCACCCCTCTCAAACTTTTGGTGCAATGACCTTAATCTCCCTAATCCCTGAGGAATGTGCTCCACCCTCTCTGTATCTTGGGGTGGCAAAGCTGTCCCTGAACATTGAGTGGGTACTACTACCCACTTCAACTGCCCAGGCAAACTAACCCTTTCTGTAGATATGTGGGGGATTCATCTCTTTGTCAAAATGATGTCTTAATTCCTGATCTCAGTTTCCATGGATTTCTTCTTGAAGTTGTTTCCCCTTCAATCTCTTCCTTCCATGTACCTTTTAGCCCAAGCTAACAGTGGTTTTGTTCATACACCTCTTTCAAAAATCTTGTTGGTTTAGCATGCAAAAAGCAGGGGTCCAAGATATCAGAAAATAAAACTTTGCACAAGTATTTCCTAGATAACTGCATCTTCAAAACTGGTTTATACATTCCATGCATACTTAAGACATCAAACGGGTCACTTTCTTCTAGGAGTTTGATTTCCAGATGCTTGGAATTTCTAGAATCAATTTCTGGGTTTTCGGGGGACCAACAGTTCAGGTCTCAGCTTTTTTATTTCATCGAGCATTTAATATAAGCTGTAAGTCAAAGCCAAGTAAAATTCTCTGAGTTTCCTTTGCAAAGTACTTCACCTAAATGTTCAGGCTCACCAACTTTAAATTCTGCCTTCCATATTACATCATGAGTCAATCTTGCTAAGTTCTTTGCAACTTTAAAACACAGATCACCTTTCCTCCAGTTTCCAAAATACTTCCATCATTTACTACTGTGTCATCATAAAAACGTCTCTTTCTAAAGAGACCCACGGGTTCTATGGTCATGGCAGATGGGGTTCACTGCCATGTCAGATGGCCCTTCTTTGGAGCGGGTATTTCTGCATGATGAAACTGGACTCAGATGGGATCTCTTTTCATAAGACTTTCATGCTACGTTATTGGAATTGTAGTTGGTGTTGGGGTTTAAGATATATTTAGGGGATTTGAATCTCTGGACTGACAATATGATAGCCAGGCCCTGAGCCTCAACAGATATCAGATCCTACTCTCTGATTTATTGGACTCACCCCACTCAGCTATGACGGAGTTGAAGAAGGACAACCACCACACCATGGAGCCTAGAGTGCCTACAACTGAAAGCAGGAGGATTGCATCCAGTATCCATATAGAATCTGAGCTTCCTCTTGACATGGAGGTACAACGGACACAACCAATCCAAGGTCCACATAGAAAAGGTGGCATTGGAGTGGGAAAAGTGGCCATGGTGGCTGATGGGTATTGGGAATGGAAGGAAGAGATGAGAGGTGGAGGCGTTTTTGGGACTTGGAGTTGCCCCGGATGGTGCTTCAGGGGCAATCACTGGACATTGTAAATCCTCCCAGGGTCCACTGGATGGAACGTGGGAGAGTATGGGCTATGATGTGGACCATTGACCATGAGGTGCAGAGATGCCCAGAGATGTACTTACCAAATGCAATGGATGTGTCGGGATGATGGGAGTGAGTGTTGCTGGGGGGGAGTGGTGGGGTGGCGGTGGTGGGGTTGAATGGGACCTCATATTTTTTGAATGTAATATTTTTACAAAATGAATAAAATTTAAAAAAAATTTAAAAATAAAAAAATAAAAACGTCTCTTTAGGGTCTATATGCCCATCAATAGTCTCTTCATAGCAATTTAGGCTTTGTTCAATAAGCATTTCACAACGTCTCCAAAAAAAATACCTCTTGTCCATTCTTAAAACCTTACCAGCATTTTGGTAATTGCAAAATCATGACCCCACTCTTTCGTATCAAATTCTGTATTAGACGGCCAAAAGGGTGTTGATGCAAAATACCAGAAATGTGATTGCTTTTATAGAGTGTATTTATTTAGGGTAGATGCTTACAGTTACGAGGCTATAAAGCACAATTTACTTCCCTCACCAAATTCTGTTGCCATGGTTTGATTAAGACGGCTACTGATGTTCAGTCTTCCTTTTCCTCTTAATACTCTGTGGTCCCAGCTTCTTCCAATACCAGCTATAGGGTGTGATAAGTTTCATTTCTTTCCAAGGGCTCAATTTTTCTCTAGGCTTGGCTGTTATGTTCTCTCCACAAAGTCAGATATTGACTATATGGCTCTCTAGGCATTGTTTCTCTCCCCAGGGCTCAATTATCTCTGGGCTCAGCAGGTTTCCTCTCTCCCATGTGTTTCCTTACAAGGCTCAGTCTCAAAACTCCAACTCCCTTCTCCTCAGTGCAGTTACTCTGTGTGTCAAAATCCACCAATTAGGGGGCAGGGACATAATATCTTACTGATGTGGCCCAACCAAAGTTTTGACCATTAATTATTCAAGCAAAAGGGAAACCTCTTTATCAAAAATAATCTAATATGCCCTGGGGAATAGACCAGTTTACAATCATAATCCAGTATCTAATTTTGGAATTCATAAACAATATCAAACTGCTACAGTCTTCAATGGACAATTTCAATTTGAAAAAAAGACACAGTGATAATGCACAAAAATATGAAATATTTTTATATAAATCTAACAAAATAAGTAAAACATGATATAAAACTCCAAAGAACAAAATCAAAGAACATCTAAACAAAAGAAGAAATACTCTAAGTTCATGGTTCGGAAAACTTAATACTATTAAGATACTAATTTATCCAAAATTGATCTACAGTCAACCCCTACCTAATCAAAATCCCAAGAAGTAATTTGGTGGATATTGAAAATGATTCTAAAGTTTATATGTAAATACAAAGTATCTTGTAGAGTAAACACAATGCTGAAAAAAATGAGGTTAGAAACTCACAATAAATGAGTTCAAGAATTCCTATAGTGATACATTATTCAAGAAATTATGGTATTGGATGAAGAATAGAACAAAGAAATGAATAGACAACCCCAAAATAGATTGACACAAATATAATCAACTGACTAAAGAACAAAGAAAATTAAATGGAGAAAAGATAGATTTTTAACAAATGGCAATGGAATAGTTCGATATACATATGAATAAAAATGAATTAAAATGCCAACAACCCCAGCACCAAACACAGGTACAGTAAAAGTGACAGAAGAGGCATGTGTAGAGAGGTCACATCTGAGTCCAACTTCATCATACTCAGGAGCACATATTTCAAAGTAGGTCCCACTGGCAAGACAGGGAAGTCCAGAGCCACCTGCCATGACCATAGGACCTGGGTGTCTCCATAACCTTCAGGAGCATCAGTACCTGGGATTATATATACTTTGGACATTTCTGGGATCCTTCTGAGATGTGCATAAGTGTGAACCCTCTGATGACCTCCTGACCCATTTTGAAGTCTCTTAGCCATATAAACTCATTTGTCTTTACCATTTCCCCCTTTTTTTCAATGTCTCTTTCTAGTTGCATTAACAGTTGGTGCTTGGTATTAATCCCTTGGCACCAGGGAGGCTCATTTGCAGGAGTCATATCCCACACTAGGGGGAAGATAATGCATTTACATGCTGAGATTGGCTTAGAGAGTGGCCACATTTGAGCAATATGGAGGCTCTTAGGAGGTGACTCTTAGGCACCTGCAACTCTGGGCCTAGTTGAAATTTCAAGCACACAAGCTCATAAGCATAGTTATCAGTTATCAAGGGCCCATCATTGGACCATGCTTCTTCACTGGTCTTTGCCCTTGCACTAGGGGGAATGTTACTATTCCATTAGGGAATGCAACAGATCCCCCCAGGATGAGAACTCAGAGCTCCCTCAGTTTTTACTCTACCCACTTTGTCAATACCCAATGAATATATGAACATACCTATATATCCTTTATGCATGCCCTGGAGAACTCCATCCCACTCATGCATTACCCATCAATGATGCCCCATATAGGTGTTCCTCCCTTACCATAGTTGAACCCTTTCATGATCCAAAACTTCTTAAAAAATTAGGCCTAATATATTGCCAAATTCATTTAGTACGAAAATGAAAAAGCAATGATAGGTTTAAGTATTAGAACTAGAATACGTGATAATTTAGAAAAACTAAAATAAATTGGGGTATTAAAAAGAAAAATATCATAATTTTTTAATGTATTGCCTTCCTCACTGTAATACGTGTTGCCCTGCATGTACAGTGGCAAGAAAATCTTTGCCATTTCTACATCAGTGTCTGCATCTTTTTTCATGTCTTCAAAAAAGTTTTAAGTTACAGTAAAGTCACATATAATTTAGGGAAATCCCATATACCCAATATCAAACCCTTTTCCCACTTCTTCAGCAATGATCTTTTTACATGTGGATGTTACATTTATTACAACTGATGTACAGGTATTGAAACATAACTATTAAACATGGTACCTTTATGGTTTACACTATGGTGTAAATTTTAGAATATACACTTCTATACATTGTTGGTGAAATGTAAAATGGCATGTATCCATGTTTGCACGATCATGCAGACTACTACCATTGCCCCCCCTACATCACTTTCTATCTATTCTCTTCCTGAGAGGGAAATGTATAGCCCTTGATGTTTACATTAAAAAAGAAGAAAGAGCTAAAATTGATTAGGTAACTGAACACCTGGATGAACTATTAAAAGAGCAGCAAAGTAATCACAAACCAAGCTGACAAAAGTAAATATCAGAGAAGAAATAAATGAAATTGAGAATAAAATGAAACGAGAGAGTATCAACACAACCAAAACTTGGTTCTTTGAGAAGATCAACAAAATTGACAAACACTTAGCTACACAGATAAAGAAAAAAACAGGGAAGAAACAAATAAGTAACAACAGAAATGAGAGGGGGGACATTACCACTGACCACATACAAATAAGGGAGATTATTAGAGTATACTGCATATATGTTGAACAACTGTATGTCAATTTTTTTTTCAATTGTAGATGAGATGGGAAAATTGCTAGAAACACATGAGTCACCCACATTGACTTTAGGAGAAACGGAAGATATCAACACACCAATCAAATATGATAAGATTGAAACATTCACCCAAAACCTTCCAAAAGAGAAAAGCCAGATGGCTACACAGGTGAATTCTACCAATCATTCAAAGATGAAATAATAGTTATCTTGCTCAAGTTTTTCCAAAAATTAAACAGGAAAGAGTGCTACCAAACTCATTTTTTGAAGCCAACATCTCCCTAATATCAAAACCAGTTAAAGATACTTTGAAAAAAGAAAACTACACTCTAATATCTCTAATGACCATATATACAAAGATCCTCATCAAAATATTTGCAAACAGAATCCAAAAGCATATTAAATCAATTATACACCATGGTCAAGTGGGTTTTATCCCAGGTATGCCAGAGTGGTTCAACACAAGAAAATCAATTAGTACAATATGCCACATTGATAAATTGAAGAAAAATCCAATGATCCTCTTGAATGATGCAGAAAAAGTATTTGACAAAATCCAGCACACTTTCTTGAATAATAAACAAAACAAAAAACAAACTCCAAAGATAAGAGTGAAAGGAAGCTTTCTCAATATGATAATTTGCATATATGAAATGACAACAGCTATCTTTGTACTCAATGGTGAAAGAATGAAATCTTTCCTGCTGAGATCAGGACAAGACAAGGATGCCTATTTTCACAATTATTATTCAATATTGTGCTAGAAATGCTAGCCAGAGCAATTAGACTAGACAAAGTATATTAGCAAGGAAAACAATCAAATATTTAGGAATAAAAATAACCAAGGACATAAGGGAACTATATTCAGAAAACTACAAGACATTGCTAAAAGAAAATTCAGAAGACTTAAATAAGTGGAACGACATTCTGCATTCATGAATTGGAAGACTAAATGTTAAGGTGTCAATTCTACCCAAACTGTTTTGTATATTCAATTCAATCTCAGTAAAGACCACAAAACACATTTTCCAGAAATTAAAAAGGCAATAATCAAATTTACTTGGAAGGGTAAGGTGCACTGAATAACCAACAGTGTCTTACAAAAGAAAACTAAGTTGGAGGACATTCTTTTTCCTATTTTAAAGCATATTACTTGCATAGAATGGTTAAAACAGCATAGCACTGGCATAAGAACAGAGAGATTGACCAAGGGAACCAAACCAAGAACACAGGAATTGACCCTTAGATCCAACTCAAGTGATTTTTGACAAGGGAGTTATGCCCACCCAGCTCTGCAGAAACAGTCTATTCAACAAATCATGCCGGGAGAACGGATATACATATCCAAAAGAAAGAAGACCCTGTCTCACAATTTATACAAAAATTAACTTAAAATGAAACAAAGACTTAAATATAAAACCAGTAACCATAAAATTCCTAGAAGAAAATGTAAGAAAACATCTTGCATTTCTTGTGATAGTCAGTAGTTTCTTAAACCTTATGTCCAAAGCATGAGCAACAAAAGGCAAATTAGATAAATGGGACCTCCTGAAAAATGAACACTTCTGCAACTCAAAAGAAATTGTCAAAGGGGTGAAAAGGCAGCCATCTCAATGGGAGAAATTATTTGGTAATCGCATATCTGATAAGGGTTTAATACCCATGATATATAAAGATATATAAGGAGAACATACCGTTCAACAATAAAAAATGCAAAGTATCTGATTTAAAAATGGGCAAAAGATTTGAAAAGACAACTGTTCAGAGAAGAATTTAAATTGCAAAGAAACACATGAAAAAATGCTCAAAATCTCTAGCGATTAGGGAAAATGCAAACCAAAACTACATTTAGGTATCATTTCACACCTATTAGAATGGCTGCTATTAAAAAATCAGAAAACTGTAAATAATGGAGAGGATGGGGAGAGATAGGAAACTTATTCATTGTTGGTTCGGTGGTCATGTAGAATGGTACAGCCACTGTGGTGGACTCTTTGCCATTTCCTAAGGAAGTTGAAAACAGACTTATTATGGGATCAGGCAATTCCATTTTTAGTAAAATAACCAGAACTGAGAGCAAAGACATGAATAGATATCTGCATACAGTGTTCATAGCAGCATTATTTATGACAGCCAGAAGTTGGAAACAATCGAGATATCCATCAAATGATGAGTGGAAAACAAATTGTGGAGTATATACAAGATGGAATATTATGCAATCGTAAGAAGAAATGAAGTCGTGAAACATATGACAACATGAGTGAATTTGGAGGATATTATGTTGAGTGAATCAGCCAAACACAAAAGGACAACCACTGTAAGACTGCCCTATTATGAACCAAATATATTTTGTGAAATATGAATATGGGTAGAATTGCATATATAAGACCATTTTTATTTGAAGTTGAATAAATATAATTTAGTACTACAAAATGTTAATATCTGACCAAAATAAATCCCCAACATTATACTAAGTGAAGAAGAACAGATACAGAATATTACATATTGTATGATTCCATTTATATAAAATGTAAATATAAATCAATATAAAGATGAAATGACAGTAGTGATTAGGTAGGTCTGAGGAAGGAATGCTAAGTTGTGTTGTCTTTTTATTTTTGTAGTAATGAAATTATTCTAAAATATTTGAGATGATGAATGTACAACACTGATTTTGCTGAAATCACTGATTATACATTTTAGATATAATAGACAGAAGCAAAAGGTATGTATATTCAGAAGCTTAGAGAGGCTGAGATGTGCAGAATTTTCTTTTTTGCTTGCTTTTTGTTTGTTTACTATTTTCATTATTATTGAAATAATGAAAATGCTCTAATAATGATGAAGGGATTAATGCACAACTATGTGATTACATGAAATATAATTGATTGTACACTTTGGATGAACTGCATGCTTTATTAATATGTATTAATAGAAATGATTTTTTTTAAAATTCTACATACACTAAGCATCAGCACCCATTCTCAACCCAAATTTTACTTCCTAGTAACCTATACTCTAGAGTTTATATGCATAAGCTAACACATCATATTTAGATCACATTCATGAGACCATACTAATATTCTTTTGTTAATGGCTTGTTTTGCTCAACATGGTGTCTTTGACATTCTTCCATGCTTTCATATGAATGCTTATTTCATTTCTTCTTGTGACTGGATAATGGTCCATTTTTTATACATACTACAATTTGTTTATCCCCTCATTGGTTGATGAACACTTTGGGCTAATGTTTTAAGTGTTTTTGGAGGAAAGGGCATCTGGCAACACTTTCTCCACTTTGTTGATGATGTTCCTCATTTGTGAATTTTAAGTAAGTTGTCAGAGCTGTTAAATATTTTCATTTCTGTATTAGTAGTATAATACCCTGTGGGACCCAGAAAAGCCCAATGTGTGCCTTCACATCTGACTACCATAAATGCTCAACCACCACTTGCCCTGATTCTGCCCCTGATATGTCACACTGGTGTTATTGGGACAGGTCAGCTTCACTCACCCCAAGTTCCTCATCTGAACATTGACAGATTTGTTCCACTCGTCTCTGAATATATCATGCTACTTTATCTTATCAAGAACAGAAGTTGAAAGCAGCATACTTTAACCTGATTATTCAATAATATTATTTAAATATTAAAAAATTAATATGGTAAGATAGTCATCTTTAGTCCTTCCAAGTGGGTGAGGCTGAATGTGAGATGAAAAGGACTTGGCAAGGATGCTAAAGTCACCAACGATTATGGCAGGATTTGGGGATTAAGGAGAATATCATGCAGCAGGTTCCAAGGTTAGGACCAGGTGCATGAGGTTTTCAGAACTTCCATGGATGGAGATTATGTGAGAAGAGGCAGAGGCCTGAATTTGGAATGCACATGTGGGGTGAATCATATACATGTGAGGAAACTGTACTGAAGGTTAAAGTGCATATTTCAGGGGTGACATATTTCCATATATCCCTCCTAGGTGCATTGACTGTGAGATTGGCATTCGATTATATTTATTCATGTGGATGAACTTCTGTGTATATTGTTTAATTCACATAACTTTATAGCTTTATTTATCAATGAAATTACCCAAATTTAAGCACATATTAATGAAATTTCACTGATCATCTGTATAAGCCATATCCAGATAAAAGATCAGGTTTGCCTGATACTTCTCATATGATGAATAGAAAAATCATAAGAAGAAAACCTAAATGTTTTAAGTTAGTTCCTTTATACTCCCCCTACACGTGCTCCTGGTACAATCCCATAAGAAACAATTCCCTTAGGCCCCCAGCACTTGTCCCTTTTTCTGACCCTGGACTTGGTAGTCCTGAGATCCCCTGTCCTTGGACCTGGCCCTGACTCTTTGGAAACACGATCATGAGTTTCTCATGCAGCTGGCCTTGGCCTCAGTATTCCTGATCTCCCCCTGCACCAATCTTATCCTAGTCCATGGACTTTATGTTGTTGAGTCCACCCTGTACCTGCCTTGGCCTGGACACTAAGTTCCATGGTCCTGAGCTCTCCCTCAACCTGCCCCAGGTCTTGTCCTTGGCAATTGGTGGTGCTGGTATTACCATCTTCTGCCTCTAGACCTGGTCCAGGACTGCATGTTAATGACTTCGTTTTGTCCCTACCCTGGTCCTGACCCCTGGACTTGGCATTCCTTAGAGCTCCCTGAAGTAGGTCCTGTTGTTCCCATATAGAGATTTAAGGTTAAGGTTCTACATTTTCCCCTCAAATGTTCGTGCTACACAGAAAATCTTCTTTGGTCTTGACCATTCATGTTTTTGGATGTAGGTGGCAGCTGAATCGGTCCTTGGCAGGTATCTTGGTCATTGACGACTGAGCTACAGTAGTGGTCATTATAGCTGTTGTAGCTAGTCAGCATCTGCCCTTGCCAGGATCACCTGGTTCTAACAGAGCCTGTGGGCATCAAAGTTGCTCACTCTGCTTTCTGCACCTGGACTTTCCAGGCATCCACAGAGACATTGACTACTGGTCAGAATAACTGATCTCTGGGACAGAAGGGGAAACACAGAATGTTAAGGAGACACCAAATGATGAAAATAACCCTCCCTTGCCTTTGAATATGATCCTGGAGCTTTGGGGTCCTGAGCGCCCCCTGAAGTCCACTCTGCAGAGGAGATTTGAGTCTGGGTTTACACTAACTTCCTTCACTTCAACTCATTCAGTGATACATGGCCATGTCCTTGGCTCACAGGTTATCCATCTGTAGACACAGCATGCTCTAGACATTACTTTATGAGATGAACTGGTCCTTCATAGATGTCTCATAGTGTGTCTTAATTCCATCACTCCAGACTGCTTCATTGACCCTGTTGGATCCAACCCATCCATTAGCTACTGAATGCGAAAAATCCAGAAAAATCTCAGAGACTCCCCCCAGACACACATCTTCATCAGATTCCACCATCTACACCCCACATTGGACACCTCCAGGCACAAGGTATCCTAGTCATAAAGCTGTCACACAATGTTAGTTTTCCTCTCACTCATATGCACTCATATACTCAATGATTATTTTTTTCATAAAATTCACTTTAAACTTGCAATAATATAAAAACAAATAATTTAATATTGCAATAATTAATATGAAGTTTTTTCTTACAAAAACTGACAAATCATGTGAAGTAGGTGGAAAATTTACCTCCATTTCATAAATGTCAATCTCCAAACAGAAAGACAGAAGTGTTGTGTAGAGTGCCAAAGACCTCACACCTGGTGAAAGACAGCCCCAGTGTCTGGGGCTTAGTCTTTTTAACCAGAACAAATTGTAACATTCTGAGTGAAGTTTCCAGAATGCCTATCTCTATTATCGTGTGATTTTGAAATCTAATATTTACTTAGAGAACATTTACTTTACCAGTGTTCATGCAGATGAATTTGTAGAAGCCCCTGATAATTCACATGTCCCTTTCTATCTATTGCTTTTCCTGTAAAAATACATTCATGTGCTCATTTGAAAAAGCCTTATTGAGGCATAATTTTTATGCAATAAGCTGCATTCATTTATAGTTTCCAGTTTGGTAAGTAATGATGTTTGTACCCATTAATCATAGCCACAATCAAAACAGTGAGTAAATCCAGCAACCTCTCTGTTAGTCAGCCAAAGGGGTGCTGATTAAAAATACCAGAAATTGGTTGGGTTTTATAAAGGATATTTATTTGGGGTGGGAACTTACAGATACAAGGCCATAAAGCATAAGTTGCTTCCATCACCAAAGTCTATATTCACATGTTGGAGCAAGATAGCTGCGAAATTCTGAGGGTTTAGGTTTCCTGGGTTCCTCTGGGCTCAGCTCCTCTGTTTTCTCCACAAAGTCAGGTGTAGACTATCAGGTGAATGGCTCTGTTAATATAGCCTATGCATGAATTCAAAATTATCTAATGCTATATCCAAGTGTGTCTAGTTTCTAGAAAGCTAATTATGTACTATAGACCCTATAGGCTTCAAATATTCAGAAAGGATATAGACTGAATGTGAATTCAAATTTATATCTAGATGGAACAGAGGCAATATGTTAATTAAAGCTTACCTGGAGTTTAGGTGATATGTTAACTCAAGCTTACCCGAAATGTGGGGTATATATTAATTCAAAACCTATCTGGTACTCAAACAAGCACTTAAAATTCTAAGAAACTAACAAAGACAAGTGCTTTTATTCATAAAATTACCATTTGACTCACCACCCCTATATCCTCTATATAAAATGTACCCAAAACTCCTGTTCAAGGCTCAGCTTTTGGACAGGAGTCCCCAGGCTGAGCCAGTTGAAATAAATTTTTCCTTCTCCAATATTCCTGAGTTCTGGCTTTCAATATGTGTTCATTGAATCTCTGCTTTCACAACACTGTCTCTTCTCCTGGGGCTCCAGCTTCAATATCAAACACCAACATCAAAACTCCAGTATTAAAAGTCCCCCCACTCTTTCCTTTGCCATGCCTTTATCTGTAAGACCTCACCCACCGAAGCGTGGGGACTCAACACCCTACTGGCACAAGAGGTTTACATAATTACTTAATGAAGTACACCTGTGAATCCAAATAATCAAATATGCCCAGATTAAAAGATCAGTTTACAAATATAATCCAATATTTCTTTTTGGAATTCATCAATAATATCAAAATGCTACACTCCTCCCTCTGAATTCCAAAAAGACATTATAATAATTTTTAAAAAACTTAAATCAGTTACAAGGCAAGTACTGAATCATATCACAATCAATTTAAATACAGTTTGTGCTGGGCCAAAGTCCCCTCTGCTATTGACCTCTGAAACTTATAAAACAATTCATCTACCTCCAATACACAAATGGACAGAAAAGGGACAAACATTTTCATTACAATATGGAGAATTTGGGAGGGAAGTATGAGTTATGGATCCTATACATTTCAGTAAACCTGCAGGGCATCCTCCATTCAATTTTTGTCTGAGAGATATTCTTAAGATGATGTTTTTTTCTCCTTGGGGTCATATGGGGATGCACCATTTCCACCAGCTTGCCCAACAGCCATTTTCTTGGTTCCACTCTCATCAAGCATCTGGGTGTTGACCAAGCTCAAGACCTCTCCCTCCAAAAGTGTTGGGGTGATTACCACACTTTACCCAATCTTTGGGTTAGAGTCTTAAGCCCCTGGTACAGTGACAAGAAGACAATATTTCCCCTAACATTTGGCATACAGGTACAGACTTCCCAGATCAATGAATTGACCACTTTGCCTTCCCTAACCTTTGGCATACAGGATCAACCCTCTCAGAGTAACAAGTTGACTACCTGGGTTCCCCTAAACTATGGGAGGCAAGTCCACCCCTCTCAGTCCTGCGGGGTGCTGACCTTATTGACCTAATCCACGGGGAATGTGCTCCACCCTCTCTGTACCCTGGGGCAGCAAAACTCCCAGAATATTGGTCAGGAACATCCACCCTCTTCAACTACTTGGATGAACTCACCATTTCTGTACACATGGGTGGGATTCCTCTCTTGGCCCAAGGTGAAGTGCTAAATCCAGATCTCAGCTTCTATTGTTTACCTCTTGTCCCAAGTTGATGTCCTAATTTCAGATCTCAGCTTCCATGCTTTTTCTCCTAAAGCTGTTTTCCCTTCAATCTCTGCTTTTCATGTTCTTTTTATTCCAGAATGACAGCAGTTTTGTTCATACAGCTCTTTCAAAAAGTCTGCTGGTTTAGCATGCAGGAATCAGGGGTACAAGCCAACAAACAATAAGGCTTTCCAGAATTTTTTCCTAGATAATTGCATCTTCAATCTTGATTTACTAATTCCGAGTTTAGTTAAGTCCTCCAATGGGGCACATTCACCTGGATTCTTGATTTCCAGAAGCATGGAATTTTCAGAATCATTTTAGTTTCCTTTGTGCCTGACATGTCAGTCCTCGGCATATCTCTCTCATCTACCATTTTGCTATAAGCTGTAAGAAGAAGACAAGCCACATACCCCAGGTTTACTTTAGAAATTTCTTCAGCTAAATGTCCAGGATTGCCATTTTCAAATTCTGCCTTCCATAAAACACCTGTAGTTAATCTTGCTAAATTATCTGCAACTTTAAACCATGGATCACCTTTCCTCCAGATTCCAATAATAGTCTCATGATTTAATTCTAAGGCATCAAAACGTCTCTTTAGCATCCATATTGTTATCAATAGTCTCTTCAAAGCAATCTAGGCCTTTCCATCAAACATCTCAAAATTCCTTCAAAAAATACCCCTTACCCATTTATAAAACTGTTCCAGCATTTTGGTAATTGTAAAAGGACCTACCCATTCCTCGGTATCAAATTCTGTGTTAGTCAGCCAAATGGGTACTGATGCAAAAGACCAGAAATTGGTTGGTTTTCATAAAACGTATTTATTTGGGGTAGGAGCTTACAGATCACAGGCCATAAAGCATAAGTTACTTCCCCCACCAAAGTCTATTTTCACATGTTGGAGCAAGGTGGCTGCCAACATCTGTGAAGATTTAGGCTTCCTGGGTTCCTCTGGACTCAGCCTCTCTGTTTTCTCCACAAAGTCAGCTGTAGACTATCAGGTGAATTGCTCTGTCTCTCCCTGGGGCTCCAGTTTCAACATCAAACTCCAAAATCAAAACTCCCACCACTCTGTCCTTTGCCATGCCTTTTATCTATAACTACCCACACACAAATGGGAGGGGACTCAATGCCCTACTGGCACAACAGTTTTACATAATTACTTAATGAAGTAAACCTAAGAATCCAAATAATCTAATATGTCGAGAGGAAAAGATTAGTTTATAAACATAATCTAATATTTCTTTTTGTAATTCATCAATAACATCAAACTGCTACAGCCTTCAAAGTTTCCTCATATACATCTTGAAATCCATCCTCCAAACCTTTCCCTCCTCCTACTCAGTCCAAAGGCATCTACTGATAGTAATTTCATTTAGTCTGGATCTTCCAGAATTTATATAAATTTTATTATACATTATACACTTTTGTTTAGCTCCTATCTCTCAGAAATATTATTTGAGGTTGCCCCCATTTTAATGGGCATCAGACTTTCATTGATTTTGTTGCTGAATGATTTTCCTTTTTTTACTCTTAACACAATATATTTATCTATTCACCTGTAGATGAATATTTGGAAAGTTTCCCATTTTCAGATATCACAAAAAAGGTATTACTCAAATTGATTACACAGAAATAAAAAAAAAATTTCCCTTATTCTTATAACAACAATAGAATGCTGAAAAAACTAAAAATTTTAAAAGAAATTTGATGTAATAGAAACGTATTCTAACTATATGCTGCTAACAAGAAGGCAACTTTAATTTTAAATGCATCAAAGGGTAAAAACTAAGATTTGGATGCATATTTAACAGGAAAACATGAACCTCTTATGTTTTTAATGTACATTCTGTGTTATCTATTAACTTTAAAATATACAATTAAAATTAAATTAAAAAAGGAAAATTTTAATATTAATTTGTACAAACTACAGTTCCCCAAATGAAAATTAAGAGTAATAAAGATAAACACTAAATAGTCATAAAAGAATCAAGTCTCCAAATCTCAATTTATAGAATTCATAGTCAAAAAAGACAAATGAACACTATGGTTGGAAACATCAGCATTCCACTCAATGCAATTATTCAATAAATAGAAAACTAATAATGGCAGACATGGATCATATGAACAGAATTTTCAGCCTCCTTGATCCAATTGCTTTTTATAGAACAGTCCAGTGAAAATCAATATAATATACAAAATATCACTGGCCAGAAATGTTTAGGAGATCTGATAGAAAATATATCATAGTGTCTTACATTCAATCTTTGTAAAACATAAAAGTTATTGTTGATATGATCTGGCAAACACTTATATGCAATTACTTAATAGAATTGAAAATGTACTCAAACATATATTTGCACACTGATATATATGGTATTACTCAAAATTGCCAAGGTTGGAAACAATTCACATGCATATCAACAGATGAATTTTTAATCAAAATGTGATATGTACTTACAGTGGAATATTTTTGGGCTGTAAAGGGAGTGAGTTCTGATGCATGCTACAACATAGATGAGTCTTGAGGAGATTGCATTGTGTGAAATAGGTCAAACAAAAATAACAAATATTGTATGATCTCAGTTATATGAAATATTTAGACTATTCAAATTCCCGAAGTAATTTTTTTAAAAACTAGAATATAGATTACCAGTGTCTGGGTGGGAATGGGAAATGGGAAAATAATATTTAATTATAATGGCAATTCTGTTTAGGGTGAAAGAAAAGTTTTGGAAAGCATGGTCTTGATAGTGGTAATGTATTGTGAATTTAATTAACATGATTTAATTGAACAATTAAATATGGAAAAATATGAAATTTCAGTCTTTTTGCATATATATATAACCAGAAAATATCAATAGAATAAAAATTAACATATATATGTAAGCTATGGAATTTAGTTAATAGCATAATTATAATAATTTATTTTCATCAAATTTAAGAAAGCCACAACTCTATTGCATAGGGTTAATAATGGGGAAAAGTGCATGTTCGAGGAAGGCATATGGGATCCATGTAATATTTGCATGTTTTTTTCTGTAAACATACAATAGCTTTAATAAAAATAATTTTAAAAGGAAAAAATAAAGATTATCAGTAAGGATAACTAAAAGGGTGATAAGAGAGACAAATTGAGATGTGACATTGAAAGTGAAGGATAAAATGGTTGAAGTAAATACTGCCTTTACATTAATAACATTGAGTAGTAATGGGAAAAACTCCCCATTTAAAAGGCATAGGCTGGCAGAATGGAGAATAAAATATGAGCCATTCATATGCTCTCTACAACAGACTCACCTTAGACCCAAGGAAACAAATAGGCTGAAAGAGGAATGTTGCAAAAATATTTTCCATGCAAACAAAACAAATAAAAATTAAACCTGATGTAGCATTTTGATATTATTGATGAATTCCAAAATGGAATATCGGATTATGTTTGTATATTGATCTTCTCCTCTGGGCATATTAGATAATATTGGATTCATAGGTTTACTTGATTAAGTAATTATGTAAGCCTCTTGTGCCAGTAGAGTGTTGAGTCCTCCCCCTTTGGTGGATGGGGACTCACAGATAAAAGGCATGGCAAAGGACAGAGGTAAGAGCTTTTAATGTTGGAGTTTTGATGTTGAAGTTTGATGCTGAATTTGGAGCCCCAGCGAGAGAGATAGAGCCATTCACCTGATATTCAACAGCTGATTTTGTGGAGAGAGGCAAATCCTAGAGAGTCTCATAGTCTACAGCTTACCTTGTGGAGAAAACAGAGGAGCTGAGCCCAGAGGAATCCAGGAAGCCGAAATCCTCACAGACATCAGCAGCCATCTTGCTCCAACACATGAAAATAGACTTTGGTGAGGGAAGTACCTTGTGCTTTATGTCCTGATATCTGTAAACTCCTATTCCAAATAAATACCCCTTATAAAAACCATCCAATTCCTTGTATTTTGCATCTGCACCACTTTGGCTGACTAATACACCTGGGATAGGAGCAAAATAGATTTTAAATGCAAAAATTGCCATAAGAGACAAAGAAGAAACTTGTATATTTAAAAATGGGGCACTCCACCAAGAAGAAATAGCAATCATAAAGTTTTATGCACCTAACCAGAACTCCCCAAAATAAAAGAGGCAAATACTGTTAAACTGAAGGGGAAATAGCCATCTCTGCAATATTAGAAATTTCAATACAACACTGTCATTAATAGGTAGACCATCTAGACAAATAAGCCATATGGAAACAGAGAATCCGAATAATGACAAAGTAACTAGATATAGCTAACATATTCAAAACAATGGACCCCAATACCATTGGGTATATATTCTTCTCAAGGTTGTATGAATCATTCTCAAGGATATACTACATGCTGGGTGAAAAAACATGTCTCAATGATATTGAATCAATCGAAATTTCATATAGCACTTTCATCATAGTGGGATGAAGCTGGAATACCAATAGCTGGCAGATAATTGGAAAATGCATCAATATATAGCAGTTAAAAACATAATCAAACATTCAGTAGGTCAAAGAAGAAATTGCAATAGAAATCATAAATATCCAGAAAAGAATTAAAACTAGAACATGATTTATCAAAACCTATGGGATGCAGCATAGGCAGTACTGAGAGCAAATATATACACCTAAATTACTACATTAAAAAAAGCAGTCAGGAAACAGGTGTAGTTCAGTTAGTTGAGTGTCTGCTTCCCATGTAAAATGGTCCAGGGTTCAATCCCTGTTGCCTCCTAAAAAAGAAGAAAGAAAGAAAGAGTTAAAATCAAAGATCTAACTGACTACACACTTGGAGGCATGTAAAAAGAACAGGAAACTATTACCAAAGCAAGCAGAAGGAGAGCAATAAAATAAATAATAGCAGAAATAAATGAAATTGAGAACCACACCAACAGCAAAAAGCAATAGATAGGAAGGAAAAAAAAGTTGGTTCTGTGAAAGATCAATAAAACTGACAAACAGCTAGTGAGAATGACAAAGAAAAAAAGAATATGCAAATAAAATCAGAAATGATTCCTATTAAAATGACTGAAGACTAGGGATGTTGTACTGTCTGTTTGTCCTACAGTGCAGTTAGGCATCAGCCAGAATTACCCATATCAATCATTTGGGGGACCCAGGAAACCAGAAGAACACCAAACAACATCTTTGGGAGAATATAAGGAGGAGACTGGTCATCTGTGTTGAAGATTTGCAAGTAGAGCACCCCATACCACAAAGGCCAGTGCCCTCCCGCCTGGTGGGTCAAGGCACCTCAGGAGTTATTTCCTGGCTGGAGTTGGAAGCTCCATTTCCAAGAATAGGGAGGAATATCTGGTCAGGCACTGACTTCAGCTACTGATAAGTAAATTCAGCTGGTTATAGTGCAATCTTAAGTACAGCTAAAGTTCGAACTGGTCCAAATCAGAAAGAGGCTGGTAGCCTCCATTATAAATTTGCTCCTCGTATGAGGAGAAGCAGGGCT
Source organism: Dasypus novemcinctus (assembly GCF_030445035.2). Taxonomy (NCBI): domain Eukaryota; kingdom Metazoa; phylum Chordata; class Mammalia; order Cingulata; family Dasypodidae; genus Dasypus; species Dasypus novemcinctus. The sequence continues at coordinate 141,760,987 of NC_080704.1, read as the reverse complement.
GATTGAAAAATCACAGTGATGGTTGGGACAAGCTTCTTTCCACCCAGGTCAGACTGGTGCCATAGCCTGGGCTTAGCCCCACCCCCAGCTGGGAGGAAGCTGGGGAAACTGAATGAGACTCTATGGCAACTGCAGTTGTTTTGGCCCCCATGGACTAGATTCTTGGGCACACTTGTAGTTAGATCCCTGCCCCTGCTAGGACAAGTAGGAGATTGGTGCTTCCTCAGACTCTCTGGACAACTGCAGGTGCTTTTGGCCCATATAGACAAGAGTGCAGTGCATACATTTGGCTCCATCCATAGCCCTGCCAGGGCAGGGAGGCAGTGATTTGACAGTCACTCTGGGAAACTGTAGTCATTTTCTGTCCACACAAAATTGATCGTTGTACATACCAGTTGCTCATCCTCACTGCTGTCAGGGGAGGAGGGGGGCTGGTGCTTTGTCAGTCTATCTTGACAACTTCAGTCATTGTTAGCCCATATGGTGTAGTTTCATACCCACACCTGTGACTCCATCCCTGCCTCAGGCAGAGGAAGATGGTGCATGGAACTTCATCAGCCTCTCTGGAAAACTACAGATGGTCTTGCCCTGCACATCTTGGATTACTGCACATAGCTGCAGCTCTGTCCTCGCAGGGAAGAAAGGTTAGAAAAGAGTAATTGGTTCCTGATGTAATGCAAGGAGTTTCAGCTTCCATGAATTAGAATACAAAGTGCACCTTCAGGTGCTAACCTGCCCCCCCAAGGGAGAAACAGTAACAAACATGAAAAAGAACTGAAAAATTTCAGATAGACTAAACACGAACCATTATCAAGTTCCAAAATATGTTCAATCAAATATAAAGGGGAGACGGGTGTGCTGTAGCACAAAGCCAGTCAAATACAAAGTCCTAATCTAAAGAAAGAACCTGAGAGCAGAATAATTATATCAAAAATCAGTTTCCAAGAAACAAACAAAAAATTACAAGTCATATATAAAATATGAAGATATGGACCAGTCAAAGGAACAAACTAAACCTCCAGCTGACATAAAGAACATGAGACAACTAATCACAGATATTCAAACACATTCCCTTAATAAATTCAATAAGATGGATAAAGAGAATGAGTATATTAGGAAGATACTGGGTGAGGAATCTGAAAGCATACATAGGAAAAAAAGCAGATCTTATGGGAATGAAAGGCACAATAAATGAAAGTAAATATACACTGGAAAAATATAACAGCAGATTTTAAGAGGGAGAAGAAAGGATCAGTGAGATTGAAGAAAGGATGTCTAAAAGCAAAATCACAAATCATCCCATAAAGTAAAAAATGGAAAAAATTGAACAGTGTGTCAGGTAGTTAAAAAATGACAAAGAACATGCAAAAATATGTGCCATGGGTGTCCCAGAAGGATAAGAGAAGAAAAAAAGATGCAAAAGGAATATTTGAGGAAATACTGGTAGAAAATTTCTGAACTCTTTTGAAGGACAAAGATATTTGGGTCCAAAACTAGAACATACTCCAATCTAAATAAACAGAATAGACTTACTATGAGACTCATACTAATCTGAATGTAAAATACCAAAGTTATAGAAAGAATTCTTAAAGGAGAAAGAGAAAATTGATGCATTATATACAAGTGATGACAAATGAGACTAAGTGCTAACTTCTCATCATAAACCATGAAAGAAAGAACACAGTGTTATGATATATTTAAGATCCTGAAAGAGAAAGAGTGCCAGTCAAGAATTTTATATCTGGCAAGAATGAATTTCAAAAATGAGAGCATGTTTAATATATTCAAAAATAATCAGAAATTGATCTCAATTTTAAACGAGGAGACCAGCCTCACAAGAAGTACTAATTGGAGTACTACAGACTGAAAAGCAATGACAGGAGAGAGGCTTGGAAGAGACTCTAAAAATGATGATTCCCAGAAAATTAAATAAAAGTGTAAAAAAGAGTGGTGAAAATTAAATATGACAGATAAAAGCCAAAGGTAAAAATGGATGAATTAAAAACTGCCTATAAAATAATAGCATTGGATATTAACAGATTAAACTCCCTAATCAAAAGAATAAGATTGATGGAGCAGGTAAGAAAATATGAGCCTTCTATATGCTGTCTACAAGAGACACACTTTAGACATGAGGATACAAATAGATTGAAAAAGAAAGGTTGGACATTTTCCATTCATGTAGTAACCAAAGAAAAGCTGGAGAAGTTATACTTATTTAGGATTAAATAGACATTTAAAGCAAAGATGTTATTACAGAAATGGAAGGACTTTACATATTAATAAAGGTGACAGTGCACCAGGAAGAAATAATAATCATAAATATTCATGAAATTAAGCAGGGTGCCCCAAAATAATACATGAGGCAAGAACAGACAAAACTGAAGGGAGAAACAGATTTCTCTACAATAATAACTGGACAATTCAAAATCCACTTTCATCATTGAATAGAACAACTGGGTAGAGGAGCAATAAACAAAATGATATTCAAACATATCGTTTGAATAATATGATAAATGAACTAAATAAATGTACACATACAAAATATTACACCTCAAACAACAAGATATACATTCTTCTCAAATACTCATAGGTTAGACCATATATTGGGGAACAAAACACAACTCAATAAATTTTAAAATATCAGAATTTTACAAAGCACTTTCTATGATCATAATGGAATGAAGCTGGAAAACAACAACCCACAGAAAAAGGGCAAAATCACAAATACATAGATATTAAATTACTCAGTGTGCCAAATAAAAAATTGCAAGAGAAATAAGGAAATATCCCAAGACAAATGAAAACAAGAAAACAACATATCTAAACCTTTGGGATGCACTGAAAGCAATGCCAAGAGAGAAATTTATAGCCCTAAATTCTTACATTATCAAAGAAAAATGAGCTAAAATCAATGAACTAACTGAACAGTGGGAGGAACTAGAAAACAACAGTGAACTATTCCCAAAGCAAGAAGAAGGAACAAAATAACAAATAACAGAGCAAATATAATGAAATTAGAAGAAAAAAAAATTGAGAATGAACAAAAGAAAAGTTGTTTTTTTTAGAAGGTCAACAAAATTGACAATTCCTTAGCTAAGCTGACAAATACAAAATGAGAGAAAGTGCAAACAAAATCAGAAATGAAAGGGTGGTATTTTAACAGACCACTCAGAAATAAAAGAGATCAGAAGAGGATACAATGAACAAATGTTTGTCAAAAAATTAGACATTGTAGACAAAATGGACATATTCCTAGAAATATATTAACAGCCTACAATGACCCTAGAAGACATAGAACTCAACAAACAAATCAGAAGCATGCAGATTGAAACAGTTATCAAACAACTCCACAAAATGAAAAGCCATAGAAAAGATGGCTTCACAAGTGAATTCTACTGAGTATTCAAAGATTTAATAAAAATCTTTCTCAAATTCTTTGGGAGGAGAGAACACTTCCAAAGTCATTCTAAAAAACTCACATTGCCAAAATGCAAATGCCAGTTAAAGATATTATGAAAAAAGAAAATTACAGACCCATTTCCCTAATGAATACAGACATAGAATTCCTCACCCAAATATTCACTAATAGAATTCAACAACACATTGAAATAATTATTTTGCATGATTGAGTGGGTTTCACCCAAGAAAGAAGGGTGGTTTAACACAAGAAAATCGGTGTATTACATCACAATAATAAATCAAAAAAGAAAAATCACATGATCAATTGATTGATGCAGAAAGTGATTTGACAAAATTTAGCATCCACTCTTGATAAAAACATCCTGAAAATAGGAATGGAAGGAAATTTTCTCAACATGATAAAGGGCATACATGGATAACACACAGCTAACATTGTATTGAGTAATGAAAGACTGAAAGTTTTCTGGTTGAGATTGGGAACAAGAAAAGGATACTGAGTGACATCACTTTTGTTCATTATAGTGCTAGAGGTCTTAGCTAGAGAAATCAGGCAGGAAAAGATATAAAACGGGTCCAAATTGGAAGGAAAGCATTGAAATTCTTGCTATTCACAGATAATATGAGCTATACATAGAAAGTCCTGAAAACTCATCAACTGCTCTTTTAGTCAGCCAAAAGGGGTGCTGATGCAAAGTACCAGAAATCTACAGACTTTTATAAAGGGTATTTATTTTGGGGGGAAAAAAAAACTTAGTTAAATCTCCCTAAAGACTCCAGTGCAAGGTACCATAAGAGGTACTTTCTCACCTAATGTCTGCTGCCAATTGTTGAAGCAAGAAGGTGAGTGATGCCTGTGAGGATTCAGCCTTCCTCTTCCTCTTCAAGCTCCATGGGCCCAGCTTCTTCTGATCTCAGGTGTAGACTGGAGGTCTCATTCCTTTCTGGGCTCAGCTGCTCTGTTCTTTTTACAGTGTCAGCTATAAATTATCAGTTGAATGGCTCATCTCTCTTCCTGGGACTGTAGGATCAAAGTTCATTCTTCTTCCATGTCTATGGAGCTGTCTATTCTTCTGTGATTTTCTTCTTCTGCCTTCTTGAAGGAGTACCATTTGCATAGCCCACCAAGTGAGCGGGGGATGAACACTGCATGCCTTAGTTATGTGGTCAAAGCAAAGCACTAATCTTGATTTAATCAAGAAAATGGAAAGCATTTAAATCAATCAAAGGGTATCATGCCAAGAGAAGCAGTTTAGTTCACATACATAATCAATATCTCTTTTTGGAATTCATAAGTCCCATCAAACTGCCACACTCCACCCTCTGAATTCTAAAAAGACTTTAAAATATTTTAAAAAAACATGTCAGTCAGTATCAATGCTAAGTACAAAAGCACATTACAATTAGTTTATAGAAACGCAGTTTGTCTTGGCGCCAAGTTCCCTCTGGCTGTAAACTGTAAAACTTATGAAACAATATGTGTGATTCCAAAGTACAAAGGGACAAAGGTTAAGTGTTTGCATTACCATAAAGAAAACTTGAAAGGAAATATGATTCACTTGACCCCTACCATTCTGAAAACATGCAAGGTGTACTTCATTAGATTTCAAAAATGAGAGTTATTCTCAAGATGTTGGTTTCTTTTTCTTAGGGCCTCTTGGAGGCCCACACTTTCCACAGATTTGCCCAATGACCATTTACTTGATTCCACCCTTGTCTAGCATGTGGATGTCAACCGAGCTCTCAGACTTCACCCTCCAAGATCATTGGGTGCGATGGCCACATTTTACCCAAAATTTTGGGCAGGCTTTCAACTCCCTTAGTACATTGACCTGGTGGCAACCTTCTTCCAAATCTCTGGCATACAGGCCCAACCCTCTCAGAGCAACGAGTTGGTGACATGGCCTTCCCTAATCTATTGGGGACAGACCCACCACTCTTAGACCTACGGGGTATCAGTCTTTCTCTCCCCAAATTGGGGAATATGCTCAACCTTCTCTGTTGCCTGGGCTGGCAAAAATCTCCCAGAACAGTGGGCTGAAATATCCACCCTCTTCAAATGACCAGGCAAACTCACTCTCTCTGTACATATTGTTGGAGTTCCTCTCTTGACCCATAGACATGTCTTAATTACAGACTTCAGTTCCATGGTTTTCCTCTTAAAGATGTTTTTCTTTTCATTTCTCCCTTACATGTCTCTTTTAGTCCAGGCTGACAGTGGTGTTGTACATACAGCTCTCTTAAAAAGTTTGTTGCTTTTTCATGGAAGAAGCCCAGGTCCAAGTCATTAGACAGTAACACTTTCCACAAGTCTTTCCTAGATAATGGCATTTTATATCCAGTCTTCAAAGTTCCAAGTTTATTTAATTCCTATAATGGAGCACTATCATCTGGGAGATGGATTTCCAGAGGTGTGGATTGTTGAAATGAGTTTCTGTTTTCTTTGTACCCAAAATTTCTGTTAACAGCTTATTTCTTTCCCCTAACATTTTGCTATAAGCTACAAGGAGTAGCCAGGCTGCATTTTGCCCACTAAGTTTGGAAATATCCTTGGTTTAACGTCCAAGCTTGTAATTTTTAAATTCTGCCTTCCATACAACATCAGGAGTTAATTTTGTTAAGTTCACTATGACTTTAAAGCAAGTATCACCTTTCATCCAGTTTCCAATTATAGTTTCATGTTTCACTTATAAGGCTTATCAAAAGTCTCTTTAGTGTTCATATTCCTACTAACAGTCTCTTCAAAGCCTTTTCTATCAAGCACCTCACAATTCCTCCAAAAAATACCTGCCACCCATTTATAAACCCATTCCAGCATTTTTGATAATTGTATTAGACTGTACCCCACTTCTTTTACCAAACTATATTTGTCAGGGCTCTCTATGGAAACAGAATCAAGAGGAGATATCTGTAAATAATATAATATTTTATAAAATTCTCTCACATGACTGTGGGAATGCACATATCCAAATTCTGCAGGCTGGCTGCAAACCATGGGCTCCAATTAAAGTTCTTGATGAGTTCCCAGGAAACATGTGCTGCCCTAAGTCAAGCTGGAAAATTATCTCTGACTGCTGAAATCACTTCCTATTTTAAGGCATTCAAATGATGCATAAAATGTCACTCATTGCAATGGCAATCTACTTGGTTGATTGTAGATGTAATCAGCCATCTATTCAATAAACTCACTGGAAACTATAGTCCAGAAATGTCCTTGTATTACAATTAACCCAGTGTCCGTTTGACCAACCAACTGGGTACGAATACCTGATAAAGTTAACACATTAGCTTAAGCATCACAATTAACAAAGCTAAAAAAATGTGTTAGACAGAGTGCATGGTACAAGATTAACACCCAAAATCAGTAGGGTTTTTATACCCTCTTAATGAGCAATCTCATGTAGTTCTTAGGGAAAAAAACCGATTTACACTATGACTAAGTAGATATTAAGGAAAAGCTATTACAGACAAGGAAGAATTAAATATGTAGAAAAAAATCTTAACCAGGGAAATAAAGACCTGTATGCAGAAAACAACAATGCATTCTTAAAGTAAACAAAGAACACTTAAATAAATAGAAGAACATTCAATGTTCATAGATTGGAAGACAAATTATCATGAAGAGGTCAATAATTCTACCCAAATTTATATACAGTTTCAATGCAATCCCAATTAAAATTCCAATGCCTTTTTTTAAAGAAATGGCACAGCACATTATCATATATATTTGGAAGGGTAAAGAACCCTGAATAGCCAGAAACACCTTACAATGGAATAATAATTTTGAATGACTCTCACTTCCCGACTTTCAGTCATAAAGTCTAGCTATGGTGATAAACACTAATTGTTACTGTTATGAAGATAGACATATTGAAATGGAACCAAATCAAGAATTCAGAAACAGAACTTCAGAACTATGTTAAAGTGATTTTGGGCTAGGATTTCAAGCCACTTAGCTGTGGCAGAACAGTCTTTTCAACAAATGATGAAGGGAGGACCGTATCATACATTATACAATAATTAATGTAAAATGGATCAAAGACTTAAATATAGAAACTAGATCCTTAAACCTCCAGAAGAAAATGTAGGGAAACATCTTCAGCCCCGTGGTATTTGGTGGTTTCTTAAGCCTCATGCCCAAAGTATGGGGAAAGTGTAAACTATAATATAAACCATTATCCATATAGTGCAGCAATGCCCAAAAATGAATTCACCAAATGCAATGAATGTCCCATGATTGTTGATATGGAAGGAGTGGGGTGAGGGGGTTGGGGGGGTATATGGGGACCTCATATTTTTTATGTAACATTAAAAAAATAAACAAAGACAAAAAAAAACACCAAAGTATGTGTAATGAAAGAAAACAAAGGGTAAATGTAAGTTCCTCAAGCTTAAAAACTTTGGTCCTTCAAAGGACTTTGTCAAGAAGGTTAAAAATCTGCCTACTCAATGGGAAAAAATATTTGGAAACCACATATCTGTTAGAGATTTGATTTTCATAATATATAATGAGATCATATATTTTAAGGATAAAATTCAAGCAATTCAGTTTAAAAATGGACAAAAGACTTAAACAGACATTTTCAAAAGAGGAAATACAAATGGTGAAAAAGGACATGGAAAAATATTCAATATCACAAAATAATAGTGAAATGCAAAATAAAACTACAATGATATATCATCTTGAACCTCATAGAATGACAATTATTTTAAAAAAAAACAGAAATCCATTTGCAATGGAGAGGATATGAAAAAGTAGATACACATTCATGGTTGGTGGGAATGTAGGATGGTGCAGCCTCTGTGGAAGACAGCTTGGGAATTCTTCAGAAAGATAAATATAGAACTGCCATATGATACAGCAATCCCTCTGCTAGGAATATATTCAGAAGAACTGAAAATAGGAATGTGAACAAACATTTTTGCACCTATGTTCAGAGTGGCATTTTTTACAATTGCTAAAAGATGGAAACAACCCAAGTGTCCATCAACCAATGCATGGATAAACACAATATTGTATACACATATGATGAAATACTATGTTGTCATAAGAAGAAATGAAATCCGGGCACATTTGATAGCATAGGTAACCTGGAAGACATCATACTGAGTGAAATAAGCCAGATACAAATTTTTAAATTGTGTGGTTTCACTAATATGAACTAAATTTGAGTAACAAACACATAGAGATAAAATGCAGAGTAAAGTTTCCTAGTAGATAGGATGAAGGCAGAGGAGTACTTATGCCTAAAGTATGTAGAACTGTTAATTAGCTTGACTGTAAAAGTGTGGAAATGGATAGAGTTGTTATCACATTTTAGTGAGTACCACTATCATGTCTGATATGTAAATGTGATTGTGTAAATGTCAGTGACATAAAACTAGAGAATAGTAAAGGAAATGTATAACATAGTAAATATGAAAGTGGATGAGAGTTTCTGTTAATTGTACAAATACAAGAATGCTCTTCTATGAACTAGAACAAATGTATACCACAATTAAAAGGTGATAACATTTGGAGGCATGGGAAAATATAAAAAGGCAATTAACAAAACTTATGGACTATAGTTAACAAAACTACTGCAATATTATTGCATCAATGTCAGAGAAGGTACTATATCAATGCTGAAGGAGATTAAATGCATTGTATGGGATTTATTTTACTGGATTAAGGAAAACACTAAAAATTTGAGAAAATGAATGCACAACTCTAAATAAAATGAGAGCCACTGAGTATAAATTTTGGATAAGCTGAATAAGGCATGGTTCTGGGTAACACAGTGAATAATGTGGTGAGTGATGGGTTGTGGTTAACTTTACAAATACAAGAGTGTTCTCTCTTAAGCTACAACAAATATATAATAATAAGATATGGTGTTCATTGGGAGTGTATGGAAAAATACACTATATGTAAGCTATGGCACAGAGTAGCAATATTTAATTATGATTTTAATAATCTGTAACAAATATTTGAAAATGCCAAGTGGTGGTGGTGGAGTGATGCATAGGAATTCTGTACATTATATATTATTGTTTGTAAGCTCACAAATTCTCTAAAATTATTTTATAAAATTTAGAAATGAGAGTGGACACATTACTACTGAAACTGTAGAAAGAGAAAAAATATCATAAGGATACTATGAACTGTCTGCCAAAAAATTAGACAACACAAATTCCTAGAAATGCACAAGCATCCAACATGCATTCTAGAAGAAATAAAATTCCTCAACACACAAATCACAACTAAAGAGATGGATTCATTCATTCAAAAACCTGACAACAAAGAAAATCCCAGAACCAGACGGCTTCACAGTTGTAGTCTATCAATCATTCCAAAAAGAATTAATACTAATCCTTCTCAAACTCTTCCAAAAATTAAAGAAAAGGGAAAACTGCCTAACTCATACTATTAAAAAAATCATCTTATTTTCAAAGTCAGATAAAGATACTACAAGAAAAGAAAATTACAGAACAGTCTCTCTAATAAATTTAGATATAAAATGTCATCAGCACATCAATTGGAAAAGGAATTCAAACAATATACTAAAACAATTATACACCATGATCAAGTGGGTTTTTATCCCTGGCATTGAAGTGAGGTTTAACACAAGAAAATAATTAATGTAATAACACCAAATGAAATAAAAAGGCAAAAATGATATAATCTTCTCAATTGATTCAGAAAAGGCATTTGAAAAAACCCATGATCTTTTCTAGGTTAAAAAAATTCAAAAGATAGAAACAGAAACTTCCTCAATATGATAAAGGGCATATCCCAAAAAACCCACAGCCAACATCATATTCAATGATGAAATACTGAAAACTTTCCCTCTAAGATTGGAACAAAGTAAGAATGTCCATTTTGAGCATTGTTATTCAATATTGTGCTTGAAGTTCTAGCTAGAGCTCCTAGGCAAAAAAAAGTAATGAAATGCATACAAATTATAAAGGAAGGAGTAAACTTTCACTATTTGTAGATGGTACATGATCCTATTTTTATAAAGCCACAAAAAAATCTTAAAACAAATCTACCAGAGATAATAAATGTGTTCAGCAAGTGATACAAGATCAACATGCAAGAATGATTCCTGTTTTATACACTAGATATGAGCAATCTTAAGAGGAAATCAATAAATATTTGTTTTACTATAACAACCAAAATAATCATATATTTAGGAATAAATTTATACAAAGATATAAAGTTCTTGTACTCAGAAAACTACAAAATATTCGTAAAATTATTCAAAGAATTAAACAACTTGAAGGATATTCCATGTTCATGGTAGGAAGACCAAATATTTTTAGAAAATCAGTCCTACCCAAATTGATTTACAGATTCAATACAATCCTAATTAAAATTCCAACATCTTACTTTGCAGAAATATAAAAGAAAATTATCAAATTTACTCAAAATAGAAGGGGCCATGAATATCCAAAAACATCTTTAAAAAGAAGAAATGTTGAAGGTCTAACACTTCGTGGCTATCTTTTACCAGTAACTGTGCTGTTTTGTCTGCTATAACTTTTAAATATGCTTTAAATACAAGAAGTTTTAGCCCTCCAAATTATTTCTTATTTTTCAAGATGTTTTTGGATATTCAGGACTGTGAATAATATTGCAAAGATAGATGCAGGACATTACATATCCTGGCATAACCCACTGAATGGACTGGGGGAGAGTGTAGACTACAATGTAAACAATAAACCATGTGGAGTGGCAGTGCTCCAAAATGTATTCACCAAATGCAATGAATGTGCCACAATGTTGAAAGAGGTTGTTGATATGGGGGAAGTGGGGTTGGGGGTGGAGTCTGGGCTGTATTGGGACCTCTTATATTTTTTAATGTAACTTTTTTGTGCTCTATCTTTAAAAAAAAGACAAGAAAAAAAAGAAAAAGAAAAAGAAAGAAAAGATCGATATAACAACAATGAAAACAAATTGAAAGCTCAGACATAATCCTTCACAGCTATAGCCAATTGATATTTGAGGAGGCTGTCAAGTCCACTTCACTGGGGACAGACATTCTCTTCTATCAATAGTATTGAAAGAACTGGCTAGCCATATCCAAATAATGAGAGGGGTTCACCATCCCATACCTTAGACAAACATTAACAGAAAATTGTTTAACTATATAAATATGAGACTGGGCCATGAATCTCCTAGAAGAAAGTATAGGAAAGCTTCTTCAAAATGTTTTGGTAAGTGACAGGTTCTTAGACTTTACACATAAAGAATGAGAAATGAAAGAAAACATAGTTAATTTGTACCACATCAATTCTTCTGTGCTTCAAGGGACTTTCAGGAAGGTGAAAAGCAGCCTACCCAATTGGAAAAAAATATTTGAGAACCACATATCTGATAAGGGTTTAATATGCAAAATATATAAAGAAATCCTAAAATTCAACACTAAAATCAGAAACATCTCAATTAACAAATGGGCAAAAACTGATTCTCAACAGAGTTGCAACACCTACTCTCCAGCTCATTGGATGTGCCCAGGACAACTAACAATGGATGATGATGGACAATGACCATCCCAAGAAACTGAGAGTCTACGACTGCAAGCAAGAGAGTCCCATCCATCTGCCCCATGGAATCGAACTCCCTACTCAATTAGAGTTGGAGTGAGCATCACAATCCTAGAATCCTAAGGATTTGGGAAGGAAGAATGGTGTGGGAAACAAAGGCATGTAGTTTCCATAATAGCAAGTTACCTCCTTAACCACTGAATCATGCTGTCCTTGGAGATATAGGCGCAGGTCATAAATCTATCAGGAAAATGTAACATTCTGGTGGAACAAGGACTTGCTAGAACGGAACGACCTGAGCAACAAGATTAATGAGTATATATGTTTCAATAATATAATAGAACATTATGAGCTTTAGTAACTATCTAATTCACTGTGTTAGTAAGAATGAAGTAATGGTAATAGTTATCTAGAATAGTTCCTGCTTCTCATGACCTATTGGGGTATATAAGCAAGACCCTGAGACTAATAAATTTATCTGATGAGTTTAAGGAATCAGTGCTCGCAGATCCCCTGAACCCAATCTTTCTTTGTCTTTCTTTCCTGATACCCTCTGGTCCGTTGACTCCCACAGAATGGACCAAAATAGACTTACTGGTATTCTAGTTTATTACTCTAGTATAATAAATATAGATTATTGTGATTCTAGAAATGGAAGAAATGCTGTCATTGATGTCAGTGGCAGTGGCTACTGGAGACTCTGAGGGCAGGGAGAGGGAAAAACAGATGAAATATAGGGGCATTTGCGGGACTTGGGAATTGTCCTGAATGACACTACAATGACAGATACAGGCCATTACATATTCAGCCATAACCTATCAAAAAACTGCAGGAAAGAGGGTAAACTACAGTGTAAATATAGTCCATGCTTTGTGGCAATGCTCCAAAATATTTTCATCAATTGTAATGAATGTACCACACTAATCAAAGATGCTGTTAATGTGGGAAAATATGGGAGATGTAGGGACCAGGTCATATGGGAATCACGTATAATTTTATCTATTTATTTTTTAAGTATGTCATTCTTACATGAATATGCATTAAACAATAAGTGTATAGTAAGGATTGTGAACTTACAAAATAAACATGAATAACATACTTGTGTCTGATACATCAACCCTCCAATAACACCTGGCATTCCTGTAAAAAGTTTTACAAACTATGCAAGAGCATCATGAAAATATTACTACAAACAATAGTCCTTATCTTACATTTGATGTATTTTACCCCCAACCCACCCTATTTTTTATTTTTATTTTTTATTTATCCCCCCTTTGTGGCTTGCTTGTTGTCTGATCTCTGTATCCATTCACTGCACACTCTTCTGTGATTTTTAAATTGTCTCCCTTTTTTTGTTGTTGTTGCATCACCTTGCTGAGTCGACTCTTCACGGCACTTGCAGACTTGTGGCACTACATGGTGCTTGCGGGCCAGGTGGCTCTCCCTGGCATGTGGGCAAGCCTGCCTTCACAAGGAGACCCCAGGATGTGAACCCAGGGCCTCCCATATGTTAAACAGGAGCCCAATTTGTTGGGCCCCAGACTCTTCCTCCACCCTAATTTTTAAAAATTTATTTTTTATTAAAGAGCTTGTGAAATTACAAAACAATCATGCACATGTGTATAATCCCCAGACAACACCCCTTCTCTAACAAACCACACCATGGTGGAACATTTGTTACAAATTATGAGATATTTTCATCAGACTATTACTACCAAACATGGTCCGTAGTGTATGTTAGGCAATTTTTTCCGTACTACTCCTTTAACAACACAGTACATCTTTGGCATTGATGAAGGAATATTTTATTACTCTTGTTAACCACAGACTGTAGGTCACACCAACTGTAGTTTTCCATGCTTCTCCACATTCCCACCACCCTGCAATAGTGATACACATCCACTCTAGTCCACAGAAGTACACTTTTGCATCTGTATCTTCAACCACAATTCTCATCCACCTCTGAGTTCATTGTTTTATTCAGCAAAAGTTTATTCTTCAACTTTCTGTCAATTGACATTTACTTCCCCAGATTGACCTTTTCAGCCACAATCCCATTTATAAACCATTTGCTATTCATTATAACGTGTTACCATCTACTCTATCTAGTTCCACACTTTTACAGTCAAGTTAATTAAAACTTTTACACAGTGAACATCAGTTCTTCTCAACCCTCCTCTTATCTCCTAATAACCTATTCTCAAGGTTTTGTCTCCATGCATTTACTTTTCATATTTAGTTCATATTAGTGAGACTATGCAATATGTGCCCTTTTGTGTCTGGATTACTTCAGTATGTATATCTTCAAGATACATCCATGTTATCATATGTGTCCAAATTTCCTTAGTTTTTCATTTTCTTTTTTATTGTCTGTTTTTAAAGATAAATAGCTCACATAAAAAGTTACATTAAAAAACATAAGGTGGCATTGGATTGGGAAAAGTGGACATAATGGACAAAGGGTATGGGGAAAGGCAGGAAGAGATGAGAGGTGGAGGCGTCTTCGGGACATGGAGCTGCCCTGGATGGTGCTTCAGAGGTAATCACCAGACATTGTAAATCCTCACAGGGCCTACATGATGGAATAGAGGAGAGTATGGGCCATGATGTGAACCAATGTATATGAGGTGCAGAGGTGCCCAAAGATGTACTTACCAAATCCAATGGATGTGTCATGATGATGGGAACGAGTGTTGTTGGGGGGGGGGGAGTGGCAACAATTAAAAACCACAGTAGGGGGGGTACTGGGTTCCTGGCCAGTGGTGCTCTGTCGTGGTCCCTAGGGGAGCAGCGACAGTCTCCCAGGTACAGTGGTGGGGACCGGGAGGGAGTGAGGGTTCAACAGTGAGCCCCTGATACTAATGACTATGCTTGTGAGCTGATAAACCCAAAATAAGAACAAGGCCTAGAGCAACTTTGTGCCTGGGAATTTCCTTCTGTCAGCCTTCATGTTACTCAAATGTGGCCAGTCTCGAAGCCAAACTCAGCATGTAAATGCAATGCCTTCCCCCCAGCGTGGGACATGACACCCGGGGATGAGCCTCCCTGGCAACGAGGGACCACTATCAACTACCAACTGATGATGCAACTGGAAAATGACCTTATACGGAAGGTTCAATGCGGATCAGCAGAATATCCATGTCTACATAAAATACCATGACTTTAAAATGCTGTTTGACCTAAAGTAAGGGGGAAATGGAAAGGAGAAATGAGTTTATATGGCTACGAGTTTCTAAAAAAGAGTCTGGAGGCTGGCAGAAGGTTTGCCCTCATGCACAACTGAGCAGAGTCAGAGAGACAGATAAAGCAGATACAACCCCCAGATATTGGTTCCTTTGAGGGCTAAAGAGACCCTTCGGAGTTATGGTCATGGCCGATGGGGTTAACTACCAGGGCAGATGGCCCCTCTTTGGAAATGGTGTTTATGTGTGATGAATCTGGACTCAGATGGGATCTCCCTTCATAAGACTTTCATGCTAATGTGCTGGAGGTGCAGTTAATGTTGGGGTTTAAGATATATTTAGGGGATTTGTATCTCTGGACTGACAATGTGATAGCCAGATCCTGAGCCTCAACAGACTCCAGCACCTACAATCTGATTTATTGGACTTACCACACTCAGCTAAGATGGAGGTGAAGAAGGACAACCACCACACCATGGAGCCTAGAGTGATTACAACTGAAAATGGGAGGATTGCATCCAGCATCCAGGTGGAATCTGAGCCTCCTCTTGACATAAAGGTGCAATGGACACAACCAATCCAGTGTCCACATAGAAGAGGTGGCATTGGATTGGGAAAAGTGGACATAATGGACAAAGGGTATGGGGAAAGGCAGGAAGAGATGAGAGGTGGAGGCGTCTTCGGGACATGGAGCTGCCCTGGATGGTGCTTCAGAGGTAATCACCGGACATTGTAAATCCTCACAGGGCCTACATGATGGAATAGAGGAGAGTATGGGCCATGATGTGAACCAATGTATATGAAGTGCAGAGGTGCCCAAAGATGTACTTACCAAATCCAATGGATGTGTCATGATGATGGGAACGAGTGTTGTTGGGGGGGGGGAGAGGGGGGGTGGGGGGGTGGGGTTGAATGGGACCTCACATATATATTTTTATGTAATATTATTACAAAGTCAATAAAAAATAAAAAAATTAAAAAAAAAAAAAACATAAGAGGTTCCCATATCCAACCTCACTCCTCCCACATCAACACCCTCTTTCATCAGTAAGCCACATTCATTGTATTTGGTGAATACATTTTGGAGCACTGCCACTCCACATGGACCATAGTTTACATTGTAGTTCACACTCTCCCCCAGTCTATCCAGTGGGTTATGGCAGGATATACAATTCCTGAATATGTCCCTGCAGTATCATTCAGGACTACTCCAAGTCCCAAAAATGCCCAATATCACACCTCTTCCTCCCTCTCCCTGCCCACAGGAACTCCCATGGTCACTCTCCCCACATCAGTAATACCATTGCTCCAATTGCTAGAGTCACAACAGTTCTAAAGTAGATTACCAGCAAGTCCACACCAATCCATTTTATAGTCCCCCATCATGTGTACCCTGGGATGGTGATGTCCACTCCATGTTTAAATCAAAAGGAACTTAAATCCCACATGGCTGATGGATGCAATTCCCCTGTTTGCAGTTATAGACACTCTCGGTTCCCTGGTGTGGTGATTGACCTTCTCACCTCCCTGTCAGCTGACCTCGGTAAGTTCAATTAAATGGGGAGTGGTTATTGCAACTCTGCTGAGGCTCAGGACTAAGCTAGCACATACAATCCAGAGATTCAAGTCTCCTGAGCATACACCAAACAGAGCACAAACCACAGGTTCAGTAAAAGTTACAGAACAGACATGTGTAGAGAGGTTAGATCTGAGTCAAACTAAGTCACACTCAGGAGCACTAATTCCAAGGGCCCAGTAGCAAGGCAATGAACTCCAGAGCCAGCTGTCATTACCATAGAACCTGTATGTCTCTGTAGCAGTAACACTGAGGAGCAGCAGTACTGTGGGTTGTTTCTACTTTGGCTGTTACTGGGATCCTGCTGAGATATGCATAAGCGTGACCACTCTGCTGACCACCTGACTCATTTTGAAGTCTCTTACCCATATAAATTCATTTGTCTTTACCATTTCCCCCTTTTATTCAAGGTCTTTTTCTAGTTGCATCACCAGCTACTGATGGCAGTAATCCCTTGGCACTAGGGAAACTCATCCCTGGGATTCATATCCCATGCAGAGCGGAAGATAATGCATTTTCATGCTGAGGTTTGCTTAGAGAGTGGCCACGTTAAAGCAACCATGGAGGCTCTCAGGAGGAAACTCTTAGGCACCCTGCATGTCTAGGTCTAGTTGAAATTTCAAGTACACAGGCTCATATACATAGTCATCAGTATCAAGTCCCCATCATTGGGCCATTCTTCTTCACTGGTTTTTGCCCTCATACTTGGGGGATTTTTGCTGTTGCATTTTGGAATGCGATAGTGCTCCCCAGGATGAGAAGTCAGTATGCCCTCAGTTGTCATGTGTAACTCTATCTCCTATAATAATATCCAATGAATATCCAAGCATATGTATTTATGCATGCCCTGAAGAACCCCCTCCCACCCATGCATCCCCATCAATGACACACCACCCCAGCACTCCTCCCCTGCCATAGTTAAACCACTCTGTCTTCCAAACTTTCTTCAAAAATGAAGATTAATATATTGTCACATTCAATTGGTAGAAAAATGAAATAGTATTGAAAGTCTTAAACATTACAAATTGGATACATAATTGGGGCGGCTTGCTCGGTTGGTAGAGGTGGGGTCTGGCTGCGGACGAGGGGTCGGTCCAGCTCTGGATGAAGGATTGGTCCCGCTTGGGACGAGGGGTCGGTCCCACTTGGGACGAGGGGTCGGTCCAGCAGCAGACGAGGGATTGGTCTCACAAGGGGTTGCGTGGTTCGGCTGACGGGGTCGCCCGGCGAAGCCAGCGACGAAGGGGTCACCCGGAGAAGCAGGCGACGAACTGGGGACAAGGGAGGCCAGGCCCTTGTCGGGGGCTCTCAGGACTGGAGGGTGCACGGCAGAAGAACTACCGCGGAGACAAGGTAAACACGCAAGTCAACTTTATTGAGGGAGAGGCAACAGTTTTATAGGTGCTGGGGAAGGCTGATTGGTCGAAGCCACGCCCCGTTCTGATTGGTTGCGGCGAAAGGTCAGTGGGCGGTGCTGGACGGGGGAGGGGTTGTGGTTAGGGATTGGCTGTCGCTGTTGCTGGGGGAAGGGGCAGGGTTTAGGGATTGGTGGCTGCTGTTGCTGGGGTGGAGGGCAGACTTGAGTTTCCCGCCCACGCCTGGCTGTTGCTGCTGTCGGGGGGAGGGAAAAGGGCAGACTGGATTTTTCCGCCCACGCCTGGCTGTTGCTGCTGTCGGGGGAGGGGAAAAGGGCAGACTGGAATTTTCCGCCCTGCACCTGCGCAGGGAGAAGGAAGAAGGGTGCCGCTCCACAAGGCATCGTGTGGCGCCATCCGGGAGGAGGGGCGGCCGCGGAAGCATGGCTGCCGAGAAGGGGAGACCCGAGGGCACTCTGCGCCCATGCTGAGCTTCCTTCAGGGGTGGCGGTGGGCGCAACCAACCACCCTATTATGGGGGCAGCGGAATTAGGCCTACTGTGGCCGCTCCCCTCGCCAGGCCAGCAAACCACACTTCAGCCCGAGGGGTGACCGCACATAATAATTTAGATAAAGTAAAATGAAGTAAAAAATCAATTGGTGTATCAAAAAGGATAAATATTATAAAACTTTGTTTCTGACGTTTTTCCTATCATAACAGTCATAGATATTGTCCTGAATGGAAAGTGGCAAGGTAATCTCTTCCATTTCTTCCTTAGTGTCTACATCATTTTATTTTTAATTTTTAATTTTGTATTGTAAAAAGTTTTGGCTCATAGTAAAGTAACATACACAATGTAGGTGACTCCCATATACCCAATATCAAACCCTTTTTCCCCTTCCCCAGCAATGATCTTTTTACTTTTGGTTGCTATATTTGCTGCAATTGATGTACAGATATTGAATCATCACTTCTAATCATGGTCCCATTATGAATTGCATTATGATTTATATTTTAAATGGTACACTTTTCTAAATTATTGGTTACATTATGGTTTACATTATGGTTTACTGTTTAGACTCTACACTTTTATAAATTTTTCATGAAATTTAATATGGCTTATATCCATTAGTGCATGACCTTGTGGAACACTTCCATTGCCCCCCAGTTACCCCCTCTTCCATCTCTTCTATTCCTCTTTCCCCCCCCCCCTCAAGGCCCACAGTGGCAATCAAGCTTCACTGCTTGAAGGACAAGATCCATAGATCCTTGTAACAATGCTGAGGGCTTGACATTCTAGTCTGTCCTCACCTATTTGGAGCCACCCATGCTCTCAAGAGATGTCCTCTCCTGTTCGAGAATATCAGTCTGCCCTAGCATGAGGGTACAAAACTTACTTGCCGATTGCATGTGTCCCCACCCACTGACATAACTCATTACAACAAGAAGAGCACTCACACACTCCCTAAATGCCTGCCCCAGGGGCACCCTATGCCAAATGTGCCCTGTCAAAGACCTTAAACAAGTAAACCTTCCCTATTATATTTTCTAAAGGGTTTTCTCACCATTATAGGTTCAACCATATACTTGACAATCTCCCATATTCACCCATTCATGCAAACCCTCCCCCCAACTCCATGAACCATCTGACCCATCCTCCCAATCCTAGCCCCCCTCCAGCCTGCAAAGCCCCACCCAATATTAACCCTATACCTCCTTCTTATACCTTTATTGCACAACTACTTATCTCCATTTCCTCATTGATTTCACCCATGTAGGCCAGCTCACAACCTTCCTCTACTCCCGTATTTCCTGTAAGCCTATCATCTATTTTCTTGCTCTCTGAGTGTGTCCCAATTTCATTTCTTCTTACTGCAACATATTATTCCATCATAAGTGTATACAACATTTTATTTTTTCCATTCACTGATTGATTGACACTTGGATTGTTTCCATCTTTTGGCAATTGAGAATAATGCTGCTGGGTACATCAGTGTGCATATGTCTGTTCATGTCATACTTTTTAGTTCTCCTGGATATATTCCTATAGAGGATTATCTGGATCATATGGGACTACTAAATTTAGCTTTATGAGAAACTTTCAGTCTTCCACAGAGGCTGCACCATTTTACAGCCCCACCGACAGTAAAGGAGTGTTCCTATTTCTCTACATCCTTTCTGGCACCTATTGTCTGTATTTTTAATAAATAATGTTCATTCTATGCAGTGCTGGATGATACCTCATTGTTGTTTTGATTTGCATTTCCCTAATAGCTAGTGATATTGAACTTTGTTTTCAGGTGCTTTTTGAACATTTGAATTTCTTCTTTGGAGAAATGTCAATTTAAATCTTTTGCCCATTTTTAAATTGGATTGCTTTTTCTTTTTTTTGTTGAGTTGTATGTTCTCTTAACATAGATTGGAAATCAAACTTTTATCAGATATGTGGTTTCCAAATATTTTCTCCTTTTGAGTGGGCTTTCTTTTTACTTTCTTGATGAAGTCCTTTGAATCACAGAAGTGTTAAAATTTGAGGAGGTGCCATTTATTCATGTTTTCTTTTGTTGCTTTTTTTTCAATGTAAGGTTTAAGAATCCACCACCTACCATCAGATCTTGAAGATGTTTGCCTATATTTTATTCTAGGGGCTTTATGTTACTTGCTTTTATATTAGGTCTTTGATTCATTTTGAGTCAATTTCTGTATAAGTTGTGAGATAGGGATCTGTTTACTTTCTTTTGACTATGGATATCCAATTCCTCTGGCACTATTTGTTGAACAGACTGTTTTGTTCCAGCTGGGTGAGTTTGACAGATTTGCCAAAAATCACTTGGTCATAGAAGTGAGAGTCTCTTTCTAAAACATCAATTCAGTTCCATTGGTTTATGTATCTATCATTATGGCAATACAATGCTGTTTTTACCAAATTATCAAGATATTAAGATTTTAAAGGTTGAAAGTGAGAGCCCTCCAAGTTCACTTTTCCATTTTAAGATCTTTATGGTTATTCAGGGTCTTTTATCCTTCTAGATAAATTTGATAATTGTGTTTTCCATTTGTTTTAAAAATATGGGTGGAATTTGTATTAAGATTGCATTGAATCTGTATATCAATTTGGATAGAATTGACATCTTAATGATATTTAGTCTTCTAGTCATTGAGCATGGAATATTCTTACAATTATTTAGGTCTTTTGAAATTTCTTTTAGCAGTGCACTGTATTTTCTGAATACAAGTGCTTTACATCTTTGGCTAAGTTTATTCCTAAATATTTGATTATTTAGCTGCTATTGTGAGTGGAATTATTTTTCCTGATGTCCTCCTCAGATTGTGCATTACAATTGTATAGGAGCAAAACTGATTTTTGAGTATTGATCTTGTATCCTGATACTCTACTGAAATTGTTTATTGGCTCTAACAGCTTTGTTGTAGAATTTTTGGTACTTTCTAGGTATAGGATCATATAATCTGCAATTCATGAAAGCTTTACTTCTTCCTTTCTGTCTGGACACATTTTTCTTTTTCTTACATGATTGCTCTAGCTAGAAACTCCAGCCATATATTGAACAACCATGGTGACAATGGGCATTCTTGTCTTGTCCCTGGTCTCAAGGGGAAAGCTTTCAGTCTTTCACCATTGAGTACTATGTTAACTGTGGGTTTTTCATATACGGCCTTTATCATGTTGAGAAAGTTTCCTTCAATTCTTGTCTTTTGTAGTACGTTATCATGAAAGGATGCTGCATTTTGTCAAATGCTTTTAATGCATCAATTGATAAGATCATGTTTTTTTCATTGATTTATTATGTGGTGAATTATACCGATTGAATTTCTTGTGCTGATCCACCCTTGCTAGAATGTTATAAAACCCACTTGACCATGATGAGTAATTCTTTTAAAGTGTTATTGGATTCAATTAGCAAGTATTTTATTGAGGATTTTTGCATGTGTATTCATTAGAGAAATGGGTCTGTAATTTTCTCTTTTCATAATATCTTTATCTGGCTTTGGTATTAAGGTGATATTGGCTTCATAGAATAAGTTTTGTAGCAATCCTAAGTTTTAATATATATATAATTTTTATTTTTACAGATACATAGATACATAGATTACATTAAATATTACATTAAAAATAAGGGGGTTCTATATGCCCACTCTCCACACCTCCCACTTTTCCCCACATTAACAATTTCTGTCATTAGTGAGGTATATTAGTGTGGAGTAACATTCCTTCTTTTTCAAATTTTTAGAAGAATTTGAGTAAAATTGTATTCAGTCTTCTTTGAATGTTTGATATAACTCACCTGTGAAACTATCTGGACCTGGGCTTTTCATGTGGGGGTGCTGTTTGATGACTGTTTCAATCTCTTTACTTGTGGTTGGTATGTTGAGGTCTTCTATTTCTTCTAGCATCAGTGTAGGTTGTAAGTTTCTAGGAATTTTTCTCTTTTGTCTACATTGCCTAGTATTTTGGCATAAAGTTTTACATAATATCCTCTTATGAACTCTTTTATTTCTGTAGGATTGGTAGTAATGCTCCCATTTTTATTTTTTATTTCATTTATTTTCATCTTCTTTCCTTTTCCTTAGTCAGTCTTGCTATGTGTCAATTTTGTTCATCTCAAAGAACCAACTTAGGGTTTTGTTAATTCTCTCTATTTTTTTGTTGTTCTCAATTTCATTTATTTCTCCTCTGATCTTTGTTATTTCATTCTTTCTATTTTCTTTTTGGTTAGTTTGCTGTTGTTTTTCTAGTCCATCTAGTTGTGTAATTAGATCATTTATTATAGCTCTTTCTTCATTTTCAATGTAAATATTGAGGGCTATAAAATTTCCTCTCAACTCTGCCTTCACTGCATCCCATAGGTTCTGATATGTTGTTTTTTCATTGTCATTCATCTCAAGATATTTATTGATTTCTCTTGACTTTTCTTCCTTGACCTTCTGATTATTTAAGTGTATTTTTAATCTCCATATATATATATATATATGTGAATTTCCCCCTTTTCTGCCTATTTTTGATTAAAAACTATATTCCAATACGATCAGAGAAAGTGCTGTGGATAATTTCGATTTTTTTGAATTTACTAAGATCAGCTTTGTGACCCAAAATATGGTCTAACCAAGAGAAATGTCCATGAGCACTTGGGGAGAGTGTAAACTATAATGTGGACCTTTGACCATGTGGTGCAGCAGTGCTCAGAGATGTATTCACCAAGTGCAATGAATGTTCCATGATGATGGAGGAGGTAGTTGTTATGGGAAGAGTGGTGTCAGGTGGGTGGGGGGTACATAGGGACCTCATATTTTTTTAATGTAACTTTTAAAAAATAAATATATAAAAAGAAGGAAAGAATGTATACCCTGCTGCTTTGTGATGCTATGTTTGGTACTTGTCTATTAGGTTTAGCCCATTTATCTTATTATTCTAGCTCTCTCTTTCTTTATTTATCCTCTACCCAGATATTCTATACAATTCTGAAAGTGGTGTAGTGAAGTCTTCAGCTATCGCTGTAGGATTGTCTATTTTGCCCTTCAGTTTACCCAATTTTGCCTCATGTATCTTGTGGCATTCTGTTTAGGTGCATATATATTTATGATTGTTATGTCTCCCTTGTGAATCATCCATTTTATTAATATGTAATGCTTTTCCTTGCCTCTAATAGTTTTGCTTTTAAAGTCTATATCATCTGCTGTAAGCATAGCTACCACAGGTTTTGTTGTTGTTGTTGTTGTTGTTGTTGTTGTTCTTTAGATTACTGCATATATGGAATAACATTTTCCAAACTTTCACTTTCAATCTATTGGTATCCTTGGGTATAAGGTGAGTCTCTTGCAGACAGCATATATATGGCTCATATTTTCGTATCCACCTTGACATTCTGTGTCTTTTGTTTGGGGAGTTTAATTCATTAACATTGAATGTTATTGCTGCAAAGGCAAATCTTTTTTCATCCATTTTGATCTTTGGGTTTTATCTGTCATTTTATTTTCTCCACTATTTTGACACTTTTAGTTACTGTTACAGACAGTCATCATTTCTAGACTCTCTTCCAAGCCTCTCTGTCTTGTCTTTTATTTTAAGACTGTAATACTTCCTTTGGTATTTCCTGCAAAGTCAGTCCTTTAGTTACAATCTCTTTCAAGTTCTTTATTTTCTGTGAATATTCTAATCTTGCCCTCACTTTTGAAAGATAATCTTGCCAAATATAAAATTCTTGGCTGGCAGTTTTTTCTCTTGCAGTATCTTAAGTATTTCATACCACTGCCTTATTGCCTCAATGGTTTCTGATGAGAAATCACCACTTAATCTTACTGGGTATCCATTATATGTTATGTATTGCTCTTCTCTTGCTGCTGTCAGAATTTTGTCTTTGGTAATTGACATTCTGATTAGTATGTGTCTCAGAGTTGTTTTATTTGGATTTTTTCAGATGAGAGTATATTGTGCTTCTTGGACACAGATATCTGTGTCCTTCAATTGGATTGGGAAATTTTCACCATTATTTCCTCAAATACTCCTTCTGCCCCTTTTTTCTTCTCTTCTTCTGAGACACCCATGACACGTATGTTTGCATGTGTCTTGCTGTCATTTCGTTCCCTGAGACTTGTTCATTTTTTCCATTCTTTTCTTCATCTGTTCTTTTGTATGTTTGCTTTCAGAGGCTATGTCTTTAAGCTTACTGGTCCTTTCTTCTAATCCACTCTTATATGCCTCCAGTGTATTTTTAATTTCATTTATTGTACTTTTCATTCTCATGAGGTTTGCTATTTTTCTATGTATGCTTTCAATTTCTTCTTTGACTCCACAAGTGTCTTCTTAATATCCTCA
The DNA here is from genome assembly GCF_030445035.2 of Dasypus novemcinctus. Taxonomy (NCBI): domain Eukaryota; kingdom Metazoa; phylum Chordata; class Mammalia; order Cingulata; family Dasypodidae; genus Dasypus; species Dasypus novemcinctus. Next base: position 141,736,092 of record NC_080704.1, on the reverse strand, counting down.
ACCTCTTGAGCCATTTCATTGAATTTATTGAGGAGATTTGTTTGAAAATCCATGATTAGTTGTCTCAACTCCTTTATGACATTTGTAGGCTTACGTTGTTCATTAACTGGTTCACATCTTCCTGTTTCTTGGTATGAATTGTAATTTTATTTAGTGTTTATTCATCTGGCTTGCTAGATGTATTTATTCTGGGTGCAGTTTTTCCATTTAGTGCTCAGGACTTTTCTTGTCTTTTCTCCCTTGCTCATTATGTAGTAGAAGTTGAGTATGCATTTGATGCTGTTAGCAATGGAGGCTGAAGCTTTCCATGTTGCTCCAGTAATTGATGAAACTTCTCTCAACTTTCTTCTCTGTCATGGGTAGGGCTGTCATGGGTAGAGCTGCAGCCATGTATAGTAATCCAATTTGGGCAGAACAAGACTCTCTGTAGTTACTGGAGAGACTTATGAAAGTTCACATCCCTTCCTACCCTAACTTGGGTGGGGATGGAGTTATAGTTATGGGAAGCAATATATGCCATGTGGGTCCAAAATGACTACAGTGGCCCAGTTAATCTGATTTATCACCAGACCCACTCCCTGCCAGGAGTGGGAATGGACTCTCTGGAGTGCCCAACAATCTAATCCAACTGTGCTGAATAAGCCTGCAGTTGCCCTGAGAGGCTGAGTCTGCCCTTTAGGGGGTGGGAATGGAACTACCAACATCCAGCAGTTCAGTCCCTGTAGGCCAAAAGCATCTATCCTTGCCCAGAGAGACAGAGTCAACACCAGTCCCCTCCTATCCTATTAGGATGTGGAATTGGATCCACAGGTACTGAACAGTTCAGGCCCCATAGGATGAAAGTACTTTCAATTGTTTAGAGAGGCTGAGGAAACACCAGATTCACCTATTAGGGTGTGGAGTTGGACCCACAGGCACCGAACATTTAAGTCTCTATAGGCCAAAAATACCTTCCACTGTCTGGAGAGGCTGTTGGGACACCAGACCCCTCTTATCCTATTGGTGATGGGGGTGGATGCATAGGACTCCAATAGCCCAGTCCATGCAGGTCAAAAGAGTCTGCTATTGTCCAGAAAGGTTGAGAAAATATTCAACCCCTCCTACTTTATTGGGTGATAAGGGTGGTTCTACAGTTACCCAACTGTTTAGTCCCTTTACGCCGAGAATACCTGCCATTGCCTGGAGAGGCTAAGAAAACACCACTGCACTCTTATACTATTAGGGCATGGTGCTGAATTCACAGGCACCCAATAGTTCAGTCCCTGTAGGCTGAAAGTACCCATCATTGCCCAGGAAAGCTGTGCAAACACTAGGCCCCTCCTATTTTACTGGGAGGTGGGGGTGGTTCTACATGTGCCCAACAGTTCCATCCCTTTAGGCCAAGAATACCTGCGATTGCCTGAAGAGACTGAGAAAACACCAGCCCCCTCCTTTCCTACTGGGGGTGTGAGGGAAGATCCATAAGTACCCACCAGTCCAGGCTATATGGGCTAAAAGCACCTGCAGTTACCCAGGGACGCTGAGCAAATGCAAACCATCTCTTTACCTGTTGGCGATGAGGGCGGAGCCACAGGTGCCCAACAGTCAGTTTTGTACAGGTCAAAAACACCTGTAGTTTCCCTGAGAGACTGAGGAAACACCAACCCCCTCCTATCTTATGGAGAGACAGAGGTGGAGATGAACTTGAAGGCATTCAACAACCAGTTCATGTGGGCTGAAAAGCCTGGCACTGCCCAGAGAGGCTGAGGATACCCAGCTCCTCTCCTATCCTACTGGGGTGTGGTAACACAACCACAGGTATCTGACTATTCAGTCTGTGCTAGCAGAGAGCATCTGCAGTTGTCTAAAGAGCCAACTTCCTCTCTGTTGGAGGTGGGGCTGGAGCCTAGAATAAGACTGCAGTCTGATCTTGGTAGAAAGAAGGCAATCCCTAACTTCACTGGAATTTCAGTCAGCCAGTCTTCCCCCCATACCAGAGGCTCAGTAAAAATGGTGGCTACCAAACTCTTCCCAGTTTGGGTAGGTTCAAATTCTAGCTGTATTTAGGATTACACTTTAGCCAGCCAAGTTCACTCATAAGTAGATGAAGTCAGTAGACAACTATGTCTTCCTCCACTGTTAATGGGAAACGGATCTGCCAATTCCAGCCACAGAAAACTTCACGAGGTAGCTTGCACAGCTAGAGCAGGATGGGCACCAGCCCTTGTGGCATGGCTTTCAGTTTCCTAGAGAGATGGTGCAGGTCCTCAGCTCCCTCCCTGCCAGAGATGGGGTTGGGGTTTATGGTAGAGCTGCAATCTGATCTGGGCAGAATAAAAGCAGATCCCTATAAGCACTGTAATTTTCAAACAGGCCTGCTTCCTCTCATTTTAGGGGTGGGGTCAAAATGGCATTTACTGGACTCCTTCTGACTTGGACAAGCTCAAAGTTTAGCTGTTCCTAGGATTAGACTTTGGCCTGCCAAATTTACTAATCAGTAGCTTAAGTCAGTGCCACACCGTGTCTTCCTCCCCTGTATTTTGGGAAATGGAGCTTCCATCTCCAGTCACAGAACAGCTCCTGTGCAACCTCTGTGGCATGGAGGGCTCTACTCATGAATCCTCTTTGCAGATGGGCATTCTCCTCATTCCATTCTTTCAAGTATATTGTAGGATGCTCTTCTGGTCTCCTGGAGCTCCCAAACAGGTGCTTTAGATAGCTCAGAGTGATTACTAACTGCCCTGTAGCATGAGCTGACTCCAGGAGCACCTTACTCTGTTGCCATCTGGGCTTTCCCCAGAATCCCCTATATTTTTATTTAACATGTATGTATTTTAAATATCTTTTTAAAAATAAAAATAATATATATTTAAAAAAGAAATAGGCTAAAAAGTATTGAATAAAATTTTTCCCAAGAGGAACTACAAATGGCTGATAAGCAAATAGAAATAGTCTCAATATCCTTAGATATTATGGAAATGCAAACAAAAACAACAACAAAACATCTTTTCACTCCCACTAGTCTAGCTATTATTAAAAAAAAAACACCGTAAAATTATGATTTTTTCATTTTTATTACCACAATTTAATTATTTTTTTCCTCTTCTTTATTTTCTTTTAAATGTTACATTCAAAAAATATGAGATTCCCATATAACCCCCACCCCACCCATACCACCCCTCCAACATCAACAAACTCTTCCACCATTGTGGCACATCCACTGCACCTGGCAAATACATTCTGGAGAATCGCTATAGCACATGGACAGTGGTCCACATTGTAGTCCACACTCTCCCCCAGTCCACCCAGTGGTCCAAGATAGGACACATAACGTCCAACATCCATCCCTGCAGCACCACCTAGGACAAGTCCAAATCCTGAAAATGTCCCTGAACCATATCTCTTCTTCCCTCTCCTTACCGTCAGCAGCCACTGTGGCCAACTCTCCACATCACTATGCTTTACTTTTTCTAAATTATTATGTATTCTATTTCTAATTTTTAAAATTATCATTACTATTTCATTTTCCTATTAATTGAACTTGGCAATATATTAGACTTCATTTTTGAAGAAGTTTTGGATCACAGAGGGGTTCAACTATGGCTGGGGTTGAGCCCTGGTTTAGGGTGTAATTGATAGGGGATGCATGAGTGGGAGGGAGTTCTCCAGGGCATGCCTATAGGGTATGTATATATATATTCAGATGTTACTTGGGTATTGGCGTAGTGAGTAGGTTTTCACGTGATAAAAACAACAGAGGGAGTACTGAGTTCCCATTCTGCAGAAATCTGTCACACTCACTAATGGAGAAGCTACAATCCCCCAAGTGCAAGGACAAAGACTAGTGAAGAAGAGTGATCCAAAGATGGGCCCTTGATACTGATGACTGTGCTTATGAGCTCATGTGCTTGAAATTTCAACTAGGTCTAGAGCTGCAGGGTGGTAAAGAGTTATCTCTTCAGAGCCTCCATGTTGTTCAAATGTGGGCACTATCTCAGCCAAACCCAGCATGTAAATGCATTACATTCCTCTCAGCATGGGACATGACTCCTATGGATGAGCCTCCCTGGTGCCGAGGGATTACTACCAAGCACCTGGGAAAGTGTAAAGACAAAAGAATTTATATGGCTAACAGACTTCAAAATGATGCAAGAGTTCATTAGAAGGGTTATGCTTATGTACATCTCAACAGGATCTCTTAGACAACCAAAGCAGATACAACCCCATGTATTGGTGTTCCTAAAGATTATGGAAACACCCAGGTCCTACAGTCATGGCAGATGGCTTTCGAGTTCAGTGCCTTGCCAATGGGCCCTACTTTGGAATTTGTGCTCCTGAGTGTGATGGAGTTGGACTCAGATGTGACCTATCTACACATGCCTCTTCTATCCCTTTTAATGAACCTGTGGTTGGTTCTGTGGTTGTTGTATGCTCATGAGACTGGAATCTCTGTTCTGTCTATGTATCAGCTGGGCACGGAGCCTCAGCAGATTTGCACACCTACTTTCTGGTTCATTGGACTTACCCAGATCAGCTAACATTGAGGTGAGGATGGTCAACCTCTATACCAGGGAAAGAGAGTCTACAGCTGCAAGCACAAGAATCCCATCTGGAGCACTTTGATATACTTATGGATCCCAAAAATAAATATTGGATTTTGTTTGCAATCTGGTCTATTACTAGGCATGATTAAATTATGATTAGGGCTTTGATTGGACCCACATAATTAGGGCATTGAGTCTCCACCCCTTGGTGAGTAGATACTCACAGATTAAAGGCATGGAAAAGGACAGAGTTGAAGCTTTTAATGCAAGGGTTTTTGCTGTGGGAATTTGATTTTGAAGTCTTAAACTGGAGTCCCAGGAATTAAGCTCACAGAGGAAAAAGAAGCCAGTCCCAGGAAGAAAGGAACCTGAGACCAGGAAGAAGCAAGCCCTGGGAAGGAAGGAAACTTGAACCCAGAGAAAAGCAAGACCCTGGAATGGAAGAACCCAGGAATCCTGAGCCCTCACAGCCATCAACAGCCATCTTGCGCCAACACATGAAAATAGACTTTGGAGAGGGAAGTAACTTGTGCCTTATGACCTGGTATCTGTAAGCTCCTACGCCAAATAAATACCCTTTATGAAAATCAAATAATTTCTGCTATTTTGCGTCAGCACCCCTTTTTCTGACTAATGCACCATCCATCAGCCATGTGGGATACAATCCCCCTCTCGATTTAGAGGTGGAGTGGTCATCACCATCCAAGGGTCCTCAGGATGGTTGAATGAAATATGTACTAGAGTAGACTCACTGGTATTCTACTATAGAATTATTGTAATTCTAACAATAGAAGAAACTGTATCATCGATGTGGAGATAGTGGCCATGGGATTTGCTGAGGGCAGGGACAGTGAAGCAGAGGTGTGATATGGGGCATTATTGGGACTTGAAGTTGTCCTGAATGATATTGCAGGTACAGATTCAGGACATTATATATCCTGCCATAACTCACTGAATGAACTGGGAGAGAGTGTAAATGACAATGTAAACTGCAATCCATGCTGTGTGGCAGTTTTCCAAAATGTATTTATCTAATGCAATGAATGTGCCACACTGATGAAAGAGGTTGTCGATGTTAGAGAAATGGTGTGTTGTGGGCATTGGGGGGTACACTCATGTTTTTTATTGTAACATTTTATGTGATCTATGTATCCTTTTTAGAAAAGATAAAAAAAACAATTAAACAATAGAAGCCAAGAAATGGCTTCCTGTTGAAACCCTGTGTGCAGGTATGTGCATGTGTATGTGTGTAGGGTAAAAGGTGTGTGCATGAGAGAGGTAGGAAGAGAGAGAATGAATTTGATTTAAATACCTGGATGTCCTTTATTATAAAGTGTGCAGCATCTGGTGTTATAATTTCTTTAGGTCCCTGGGTTTCTAAACACTTCTTCCCTTTTTTTTCCCCTGCCCTTTATTCATGGCTACATTGGATGACCACAAGCAATGTTTATTCTCTGTAATTTGGAATTGTTCATATTTCTGAGTTTGTTTTCTCTTTGCTGAAAATCTATCTCATCAGTCTCTTCTTTTTCTTTCAATGCCAAATTTTCAATTATGTGCTAACCCTAATCCTTTAGCTAACATCATTATCTGCATCCTTTTTATGTTTGTTATAGCAAGGCTTTGTGAGATGATTTTACTCTCCAAATTATCTTTTACAGATAGGGCTGCCAGATGAAATACAGGATGCCCTGATAGATTTGAATTTCAGGTAAATTTAGTTCCCTTCTCTCCAAACTATTGCATGAGCTGTACTTATACTAAATTTATTAATTTTTTAAATCTGCAATTCAAATTAAACTTAGGGGATTTTATTTTTGTTTATTTTGTTTTCTTTGATAAATTTGGCAGCCTTACTTCAAGTAAAGGAAAGGAGAACCTTGCACAAAATTTATATGCCAATTCCACCTCCAAAATATTATTTTATGTAACCCTCACCACAACCTTTTTATATGGGAAAAACATTCTCTATTTTCAAATAAATAAATTCAGATTTGCACAGGACTATAAATGTAATTCAAGATTAAATTTTTAGTCTGACATGTAGCCTAATATACGTTTTCCTTCACAATGCTGTCTCCTTCAGTCTTTTCAATTTTACTTGCAGAATAGAAAATTATAAAAATGGAGGCAAAATGTTTTTACAAAATATATTTTTAAATTGTTTATTTCCTCATTTACAACTTTCAATTATGAAACTTTTCAAGCAGTAATATAAAGACAGTAAGATATAAAACTCATCTTCCAGCTTCAACAATTGTCAGTGCTTTTTCCAATCTTGTTTTATCTGTCCACCATCACCCTCATTTTTCTTTTCAGTATTTTAAAACAAGTCCAAGATGTCATGTCTTTTAACCTCTTACCCAATTGTATTCACAAACTTGTCCATAAATAAGTAGTTGATTAGACTACCATTATTATTCATTTTATTCCAGCAGCTTTGGTGCTCTTCATTGCTCTGTGTTCACTCCTATCTGTCTAAAGATGCCATCAAATTGCAATTTAGTCTCTTTTTTAAACTCGTACCCTTTATAAGTTTGAATAATTTATAAACTAATAATAATAATTTTGCTTTCTTAGAACTTCTTAAATATTTTGAACTGTACAGAACCACACAAACCATAGCACAATTTTTCAAGAATTGTTTTTCAAAACTGTGCCAAGATAACTTACATAGAAATTGATTTTGTACTACCCAAGCATTATAAAACCTATTGAGTACTCTCGTTTTGAAAATAGATTTCTCCCTTTCAAAAATTGGTGAATTAAATTATTTTCCTCTTAACCTTAACTAAATGAATTCACCCAGGAGTTAAATATCATATGGAATTGTAGATTAAATATAATGTGAAAGAATTTTACCAGCCACAGAAAGCGAAGCATTGTCTGTAAAAAAAAGTCTTTCTCCCTCCTTAGTAGAATAAAATTAGAATAATGTTAAAGTGGAATGAAGTTAAGCATCACATAACCCTTATATTGTGTAAGCTTCATTTGTGCTTAATCAGAAAAAATGTTGGGGGAGGGTTAAAATGTATATTTTGGAAATGCTTAGGCAGTCGCTAATAAATTAAGTTAATGTTGTCATTAGTGGCAGTTCTGAGCAAAATTTTTTTTCTATGGATAAGCACTCTTTGGAGAGATGAATATTGCTGCAGTCATATTGTGCTTTCAGTTAATGAGATGTGAGTTCTATTTGTTAGAGTTTTATGGTAATGAAGCTTATAATTTACTGTCTAATGAACTGGTTTGCTTTCAAAACATTCTCTCATTTCACTGACTTTTTTTTTCATCAAAATTCTTTATGTGTTAATTTGTGTGTTTATGGCAGCAGATGTGCCTTCACTAAAAGACTGCCAGTGAAAGGAAAGGACAGCAGAGAAAAGAAAGGGGGCAGAGAGGTGTTCTGAATGTTCAATTCATATTATAAACAAGGCACAAATGGAAAAATAAGACAGTTTATTTGAACTAATTAATTGTGTTATCTGAAGTGTCAAATATTTATTACTAAAATTTTGGTTCAGTTACAAATATGATAATTGCCAAATCCCTTTATCCAATATGAAACGGAAGGGCAAAATTTGTCATATTAAATGCAGTAGCTTTGGTAGGAAGTTTTTAAATTAAAGCTAGGTGATAAACACTTCCCTTACCTTAAAGGGGATAGCATATTTTCTTTCTAAGTAAGGCATATTATAAATGTTAGCATTGGCTTTATACTACAGACCTTCTGATCTCTGTTTTTGACCCAATTCTGAAAAATTATCTGTCTCTTAGAGCTAAAACATTGCCACCCCACTCCAACAACACGTTGGTTGCTGCCAGTTAAGTAGAGGTCTAAGTCCACTCTGCAAATAACAGAAACCATGGCATCGCATAGTTTTCTTGTAGGAAATTTGAACCATTCTTATCACAGATTATGTGTGAGAGGATGTAAAACCATGATGGTTTTGCCAACGCCCTCATGAAACACAAAGCAAAGCACAAAGCTCTATGTAACATAGAATGAGAAAAAAAAATGAAGGGACTCAACTGTTTATAGTGCTTTTTATCTTAGTGATGTTTACCAAAGGAGAAAACAAGCTAAAGCTGAGAAGCATTTGTTAATCCAAATCAGCTGAAAATGGAAGATATTGAATAACAGAGTATTAAAACAAACAAGCAAGCAAGCAAACAAGCAAAATGTTCTGTTCTACCTTTTTGAAATGTTTTTTTGATATATATGCCACCAAATAATGAAATATTTTCAGCAAAGTCCTGAATATTTCAAATCCTTAAAAATAGTCATATTAAAAAGTTTGAGAAAATTGATAACAGACATAATCTTTGCTCTCAAATACCTCTTGTATTAGCTGGGAATACAAGATCTTTGTGTAATATGTGGACATAATTATACCACTAAATACCAAGTATTTGAAGAAAAGTGCTTTAAAAACATAATTTAGGCAAATTACGATGTCATTACCCCTTCATTTGTTTGTTCATCTGCATCAATTCATTTTCATTAAGACCCCTTCCAATCATACACATTCATCGCATAAGCTTTTTTGAGGACCTCTTTTATATAGTGTCCCCATGGGACAGGCTCTCACTACATATTTATTTAATGTATAGATTTATTCTGGAATTTCAAAATTCAAATGAGAATTCAAATAAAATTGCACTATTCCAGCACTTAATAAAGAGAGAATTTTCCTGCTCTGACAAACCCTAAGTACATGAGAATTTTTTAATGAGACACCTATTTGTTGCTATGTTGTGGAAGTGTTCTCATCCTCCTGCTTGTTATTCCTCTTTTCCTCATCCTTCTTTCTGAAAATAATAACTCCATCGTCTTGAAAACAGTAGGAAACTGCTCCACTCCCATACTCCCATAATTTAATGTTGTTTTATTATATTCTTTGTTACACATTATGAATTCAATATATTGAGTTTTAAAATTAAAAATCCATACCTGAACATAAATTTAATGGCTAAATTAAAAATAAAGTATATTTCCCTATTTTATATCATGCTCAGTTAAGGGTTGCTGGGAAATAATAATAACAATAAAAATTAAAATAAAAATAAACAGGTAACACATTATCTCCTTCTGAAGGATGCATAACCAAAGTAACTCTCCAGGTATTGTTTGATTTTTTCCTTAACATTTTGACGTCATTCCATGTGATGCTTATGAGCCCATAAAACCATAGCTGGCTGGCTACTGTCCCTGGAGGGCTGATCCTGGACTGGGCCTCTCCCCTATGACAGTGATTGACTTGGGAAGACAGCATGGTGGTACTTCTTCTCTTCCCATGTGACAAAAGCACAGTGATTCAGGCAAAGGAAGAATCAAAATTTCTAAAACATATTCCTGAGAAAATCAAATCATGATTCTCTTCGGATTCTTAGTTTTAAAGGCAAATGCTGCTACCACATTTGACAAAATGAGGATCATTCTCCTTTATTTCACCCATCTGTTCCCAGTTTGAACCAAAGAGGAGGAGGTGGAGATCTTCTGTGCACACAGACACTTGCTGTAAAATTCTTAGCTCAGGCTCCGTTCTGGTTCCCATGCCATCACATGTTGCCCAGGAGGCAGTTCAGCCTTACCACCTGTTGTGCCTGTCACCAGATGCCAAGCCTCAGTGGGCTTAATGAAAACTTCATTTCATAGAATCAGCCTACTGGCTTCTTTTCTATAACCAAAGATGTTAGGCATTGCTTCATGTGCTTTATACTCAATATTCATATCTACTCTATGGAGGAAGTATTATTGTTGTTTCAGTTTTGCAGATGAGGTATAGAGAGTTTGAGTACTATACTTATAATTGTTGAGGAAACAAAAGAGAAAATAAATAAATTAGGGGAAATGGAGTGTATGCAGAGAAGGGGGAGATCATTTGTTTCTAAAGTGAGTATTAGGGGTGTTTATTTCAACTGAGAGTTTTGGAGTACTGTTTACTAGGTGTCATCTATATGCCCTAGATATACAAAGAACTAGAGGTAATCATCATTGTTACTTCAGGAATAGTCAAGAAACTGTACTCCTTTATTTGTGGCTATGGACACTCTTCCATCGACTGTGCTATAAATTCACTCCATTCTATGATGCTCAAGGAAGACAAATGTCACTAAGTACAGTTTTTGGAAGTATTTTCATTTAGGTATTTTGGATTAATTAAAATTGAGCTCTGTTTGAGCTACAAACAAATTAATCTGCAGCTGAATTTAGACGTCAAAGGAGAGAGATGAGATGGGGTATGATTGGTATAAAATTATTGGAAACACAAGGAAGAAAAATATATCAGGGGAACAGGAACAAGTATTTAGGGAACATTTTAAAGATTTGCTAGACATCATATCTCATTTTCTATATCTGAAGCATTGATCTCTGTTTTGTAGCTTATGAATAGATACAAACTACATGCACCAATTATTTTTTGTTCTTTTCACTATTTTGTTCTATATAATATGAAATACTGAGACAGTGTGGAAAATGTAAGCCAAATGTACACTATGGACATGGTAATAATCAGATGATATTACTTTATCTGTAACAAATGGCACAACACATTGTGTTGTGTTGATGAAGGGGTGCTGTTTGGGAATTCTGCACATGTGTATGATTGTTTTATAAGTTTACAACTTCTTTCATAAAAATATATTTAAAATATAATAATAGGGTGGATTGGGGGGAAAAACACACCAAAAGTCAGATAAGGACTATGATTAGTAGTAAGATTTTAACAGTGTTCTTTCATAGTTTGTAACAGATGTCTCATGACAATGCAAGATGTTGGTGGAGGGTTGATGTATGGGACCCCTGTATGATGTTATGCGTGTTTGCTTCGTAAGTTCACAACTTTTAATATACACTTATTTATTTATGTATGTTCATATATAAATGATATAAAGATAATAATCAGATTGGGTAGGTGGAAATACTTTGTTTAGTAGTAATATTTTGACAATGATCTTTAATCATTAGTTTAAAAAGTTTCAAAACAATGCAAGTTATTGGTGGTAGGGTGAGAGACTATATATGTTTGTTTGATGTTATATATGTTTGTTTTGTAAGTTCACAACTATGATACATTTATTTTTATATATGTTTATGTATGAGTTATATATTTCAAAAAATTTTTAATTAAAAATTATGTGATGCAAAGTAAGCTAAATCACCTTTAATTCACAGCATACAGTGTGACTGTTATAAGAAAGCATAAAAGTATCCTACCCAGTCATAAAATAGTATCTCCATTTAGAACTGAAAATCTCATCTAAAAAATTAAAAGTCATAAATGTTAAGCTTATAGGTCATATGTACACAAAGTTGTTAATTATGACATGTAATATTAACACCGTGAAAGTTGCGGAAGAGATAAGTGTAGTAAATCTACCTCTGACTCTCCTTGAAATGATAAGAGCCAGAATCATGGTGTTAACCATTTCCTACCATTTTACTTATTTTTTTTCTTATTTTATTTATTTTTTGTATTTTTTGAAGATACATAGATTGCAAAAAATTAAGAAGTTCCCATATATCCCAAACACATCCACCCCACTCCTCCCACATCAACAATCTCTTTCATCACTGAGGCACATCCATTGCATTTGGTGAATACATTTTGGAGCACAGCTGCACTGCAAGAATAATAGTTTACATTGTACTTTACACTCTCCCCCAGTACGTTCAGTGGGTTGTGGCAGGATATATACCATCCAGCATCTGTCCCTGCAATATCATTTAGGGCAACTTCAAATCCTGAAAATTCCCCACATCACTTCTTCCTTCTCCCTGCACTGAACAGATACCATGGCCACTTTCTCCACATCAATGCTACAATTTCTTCCATTACTATTCACAATTGTTCTATACTAGAATACCAGTACTAGAATACTCTAATCCATATTTTATTCCTCTATCATGTGGACCCTGGGATGGTGATGTCCACTCTGCCTCTATATCCAGAGGGGCCTTAGACCCCACTTGGTTGATGGATGCAATTTGACACTTAAAGTTATTATTTCTTACTGTGTGTTGGAGAATATACATTACACTTGGAGGCAGGAGACATGAATTCAAGTTTTCTTTTTGTTAACAACTTACTGAGTTTTGATTTTCTCAACTGAACAATGGGAAAAGAGATGATAAAACAGCTTTATCAACTTCAAAATATTTTTAAAAGAAGGGAGTGTTTTATAAACTGTAAAGGGATATCATAGTGTAATATATTAGTGAACAGATCATTATCTGTTAAGGGATCAGGCCATGTCTATACATAAGAGGAAAAATAACTCAGTAAAAGGTTTTGATTTTTGTATAAGAAAGACCATGATTATATAAACCACCTCTGAAAGATTATTTATTTGTCACCCTGATATATAGATAATCCCAAAGGAAGGCAGATTTAAAATATTGGAATAAAAAGAGTTGGGAGGTCATCAGGGGGTGATGCTTATGCATGCCTCAGCAGGGTACCAGAGACAGCCAAGGTACATGGAAACCCAGGTGCTGGTTCTTCTGAGGGCTGCAGCGACCCACAGGTTCTATGGTCAAGGCAGATGACACTGGAGTTCAGGACCATGTCAGTTGGCCCTACTTTGGAGTTTGTGGTCCCGAGTGTGATGGAGTTGGACTCAGATATAACTTTTCTACACATTCCTCTTCTGTCACTTTTACTGGACCTGTGGTTGGCATTTGGGTTGGTGTATACTCAAGAGACCTGAATCTCTGAACTGTTCATGTGACTGCCAGGCCATGCACCTCAGCAGACTTGGAGCTCCTATCCTCTAGTTTCTTGGCCTTACCCTGGCCAGTTGACAGGGAGGTGAAGAGGGTCAGCCACCACACCAGGGAGCCAAGAGTGCCTACAGCTGCAAGCAGGAGAATTGCATCCATCATCCATGTGGAATTTAAACCCCTCTTAATGTAGACGGAGAATGAACATAGCCATCCCAGGTCCACAAGTTGGAGGAATAGACTACGGATTAGAGTAGAATTACTGGTGTTCTCCTGGGGAACTATTGTGATTAGTAAGGGAAGAAATTGTAGTAGAGATGTGGAGAGGGTGGCCACGGTGCCTGCTGATGGTAGGGAGATGGAAGAAGAGATATGGTGTGGGGGTATTTTCAGGATTTGGAGTTGTCCTAGGTGGTGCTGCAGGGATGGGTGCAGGATGTTGTGTGACTTGTCGTGGCCCACTGGATGGACTGGGTGAAAGTGTGGACTACAATATGGACCACTGTCCATGTGCTGCAGCGGTTCTCCAGAATGTATTCACCAGGTGAAGTGGATGTGCCACAATGATGGAAGAGTTTGTTGATGTGGGAAGGGTGGCATGGGTGGAGTGGGGGTATATGGGGACCTCATTTTTTTTTAACATAACATTTAAAAGAAAATAAAGAAATAAATAAAATAAAATAAAATATTGGAACAAAACTTTCATTAGTTTTCTGCAAAAACAACCCTGGGGAACATGTATTCAAGTAAGGCTTCATCTCTCTTGTTAAGGAGCTATTTTTGAATGACCATATAAAAGCTGTCACATTAAAAAATATGAGTAATCAATATTATTTACATTCTTTGGTTAGTTTTCCAACCTAAGTCAAGGGTGTGAATAAACAGAACATTACTGGTTTGGAAAAAACTATGTTGATCCAGTCTAATTAAAACACAGTGTATATATTTACAATGGATAAAATGCTCAACTAGGACCAGCAGAATATCTCTGCCTACATATAATAACGGGAGTTAAAAATGCTTTTTGACCTAAATCAAGGGGGAAATGGAAAGAACAAATGAGTTCATATGGCTATGAGTCTCTAAAAAAGAGCCGGGAGGTTATCAGAGTGGTTGCCCCTTATGCACACCTGAGCAGAGTCCCAGAGACAGATAAAGTAGATACAACCCCAGGTATTGGTTCTTCTGAGGGTTACAGAGACCCACAGGTTTTATGGTCATGGCAGATGGAGTTCACTGCCATGTCAGTTGGCCCTTCTTTGGAGTTGGTGTTTCTGCGTGATGGAACTGGACTCAGATGGGATCTCTTTTCACAAGCCTTTCTTGTTACTTTACCAGAACTGTAGTAGGTGCTGGGGTTTAAGATATACCCAGGGGTTCTGAATCTCTGGACTGACCATATGATAGCCAGGCCCTGAGCCTCAACAGACTTCAGCTTCTACACTCTGGTTTATTGGACTTACCCCACTCAGCTAACATGGAGTTGAAGAATGTCAACCACCAAACCATGGAGCCAAGAGTGCCTACAACTGAAAGCAGGAGGATTTCATCCAGCATCCCATGTGTAATCTAAGTCCCCTCTTGACATAGATATGGAATGGACATATCCAATCCAAGGTCCACAGGATGGAGGAATAGAATATGGGTTAGAGTGGACTTACTGATATTCTATTCATGAAATATTGGGATTAGTAATCAAAGAAAATCTGGCACTGGTGTGAAGAAAGTGGCCATGGTGGCTGCTAGGTGTGGGGAATGGGAAGAAGAGATGAGATGTAGAGGCATTTTCAGGACTTGGAGTTGTCCTGGGTGGTGCTGCAGGGACAATTACCGGACATTTTAGGTCCTCCTATGGCCCACTGCATGGAACGTGGGAGAGTGTGGGCTATGATGTGGACCATTGACCATGAGGTGCAGCGATGCTCAGAGATGTATTCACCAAATGCAATGAATGTGTCATGATGATGGAGGAGAATGAAGCTATGGGGGGAGTAGTGGAGTGAGGGGGGTGGGGGGTATATGGGGACCTCATTTTTTTAATGTAATATTTAAAAAATGAATTAAAAAATAAAAATAAAAATATATACTTTAATGGACCTAAAAAATAAATAAATAAAACACTACAAAGCAAAAAATAAACTTTACAATAGAAACATTACGATATGAGAATTTTTTCCTAGTAATTTCAAAGTTAGCACCTTCTAGGACAAACACATCCCATTTATCTCATTTTGTGCTTCAGTCATTATACAATTCTGTCAAAAAAGCTGTATGCTCCTTAAAGGCAATTGATTAGCAATGACCCATTTTTCCTTACTGTCATTTCCAAGTAAAATAGTGAGATTATCAGCACAATTATATGCAGTGTGTTGATCAGTTATTTAAGTGAAACAAAATCCTTCCATGTAAAGCAACGTGTTTGCACAAATGCAAAATAGTAGAACTTATTCTTGAATTTTAATTCTTAAAGAGGTGATTTCATTTCTTTCCATACAAGATTAAAGGTTGTATACTTTGCCATTGATATCTAATTGTGTGCATGTATGGAATCAGGGGAAGACTGGGTAATTTTTTACCATGAACCTTTTTATAAAACAGTGAATTTATTAATTTTGCATAGTAGTAAAAGCATGAAATTTTCCTAAGTTTTTGTGATGTTAAACTGAATTGCCTAATTATTTCTTTAAGCCTTATGCTACTAATTACATCCTGCATTTGTTGAGAAAAAGAGGAGTGTAGGAGGAGAAAATAAGTGATATCACTATTAATAAAAGACATATCTTTAACTACATTATCAATTGCTTTCTGTTAATAAAATCAAATTATCATTTTTGAAGAGTCTTTTTATACCAGAAAACATTCTATCAAAAAACTGCATGCTAACTGTGTTTGCATATGTTTATTTGTAAAAGTTTTTAGAAAGTTAGTATATATAGTTTACCAAAATGTGGGCAGATTGCAGGTTTTGGAGAAATTTTGATGAGGTTTCCTTCCCAGAAGTTAAATCTGCACTTTAATTCTATTTTTCTGTAAATGCAATCACACACAGGCAATGAGATTCTAGCTGTTTGAGGAGAAAGAAATGTGTTACAATAGCTGCCTTTGTTTGATAAGTTAAGCAATTTATATACTTTAAATTATAACACCTTGGAGATTTTAAGAAGTATTGTAGTTTTAAGCAATGAGAATCTTTGAAGCAAGACTTTCTATTGCTTTTGGTCAGGTTGATATAAATTTTCCTCAGGCAGTGTTGCTGGTCAAAAACCAATTTGAGTAGATTAAATCCAAGGCAGATGGGCTTTTGGAAATTGAAAGTGATCAATTCATAAATATTTTTCATTGTAACCACTTTTGAACATTATTTAAAATGTAATGCATTACTTAACCAAGCTCTTTTTTAGTAGCTCATTTTAAACATATTTTATGATCTTCTTTTAAAGATACATAGATCACACAAAATATTACATTAAAAATATAAAAGGTTCCCATATACTCCCACTTCCCACCACCCCACACTCCTGCCATTTCAACAACTTCTTTCATCATTGTGGAACACTCACTGCATTTGATGAATACATTTTGCAACTCTGCTAAATGAATAGATAATAGTTTACATTGTAGTTTACACTCTCCCCCAGGCCATTCAGTGGGTTATGGCAGGATATATAATTTCCTGCATCTGTCCCTGCAATATCTTTCAGGACAACTCCAAGTCCCATAACACACCTCTTCTTCCCTCTCCCTGCCCCCAGCAACTCCTGTGGCTACTGTCTCCACATCAATGATATAATTTCTTCCATTGCTAGAGTCACAAAAATTCTATAGTGAATACAATTAAATCCACTCTAATTTATATTTCATTCCTCCATCTTGAGGACCCAGGGATGGCGATGTCCACTCTACCTCAAAATTGAGAAAGGGTTTAGATCCCACATTGCTGAAGGATGAGATTCTCCTGCTTGCAGCTATAGACTCTCTTGGTTCCTTGGTGTGGTGGTTAACCATCTTCACCTCTCTGTTGGCTTACCTAGGTAAGTCCAATGAACTGGAGAGTAGGTATTATCACTCTGCTGAGGCTTAGTGCCCAGCTGGCACATGGACAGTACAGAAAGTCAAGTCTCCTGAGCATACCCCAACCCCAGCACCAGCCACAGGTTCAGTAGGTTCAGTAAAAGTGACAGAAAAGGCATGTGTAGAAAGGTCACACCTGAGTCCAATTCCATCACACTCAGGAGCACAAATTCCAATGTAGGGCCCACTGGCAAGGCACCAAACTCTAGAGCCATCTGCATGACTCTAGGGCCTGGCTGTCTCCATAGCCCTCAGGAGCATAATGGCTCAATTTTATGAATTTTTTACTAATGGCTGAAGTATATCTGGATAACTCTATGGAGGAGCTATTAACAAAGGAAAGTGATCATTATTAAATATGTATCTATGTACATGCTTATATGTATATGTTATGTGTGTATGGTTAGACAGGAATATGGATGAATTGATAGATAGATAGATAGACAGACAGATAGAGATATATAATGTTATTTATAAGGTTTGTATACAGGGTATATCTAGTATTCCACTGGGTAAATGCCAATTTATAACACAATACTTGTTAAATGCAATAATTATCTTAAAAACCTCCTTGGGAACAGTGAAAAAATATGGGGGAAGGGAAGAAATAACACAACGCAGTTTCAAGGAAGTAGTCACATCAAAAGGAATATAATTTTAATTGACACCTCGTTTTTAAAATGCAGTAAATCACAATGTATACTCCTAGCCTAATTTGGTGTCCTTCCACTATGAATAATTATGAAATAATCAAAGTTTGCCTTTAGAGCCTATAGAATTCTTTTCCAGTATCAACTCCATGTCCCTAAGAACAGTCACTCTCCCATATTCAATCTGTGTACCCAATTAATCTTCCTTCTAACCCACATTCAAAACTTAACCAAAACCTGCTCTTAGGGAGGCTTTCAGTGGAAGAAAATGACAATCCAGGATGCTGTGCTGTTCCCCACAGGATTTTGAAAAGCTAGCACAAACTGGCAGAGCTATCTTCCTTAAAAGTCCAAGAATCAGGTAAAGGTTTGTGGTAACTAAATCAGTGCCAAATCAAGAAAATGCAGTTTTAGTAAATTAAGAGAAGATTTTGGCACTCTTGATAGCCACTTCCCCATCCCTTCCCTAACAAAGTGTGGAGCCAGTCTGGGCTCCCATTATGGATCACTAGCCTAGTTCCAGAAGGAACAGAGTAACCCCTATGTGTGTACTGAGGTGCCCAGATGTTGATGTAAATCTATCCAGTGACTGCCAGAAACATTGAACCTGGAAACTCTTCTCTGTCTTGTTCTCCCAGAATTTGTGCTGCAGGCAGAAGCAAGTTGATGATAGCTAAAACAGTCTAAGAAACAATTAAGTCAAATTAGTCTGGAACAAATGATTTTCAACTTTACAACACACAATAGAGTGCCCTGGAGAGGGAATAATCTCTTTCATAAGGAGTTTTGGAGAACTCAGATTACCAAAAACAAGGGTGGAGGTTCAGGGTGTTGGGGGGATTCCCAAGACTCATGAGCTAGCACAAGAATAGGACAAGACACATGCTCAAAAAAAAATGATGGAGAGGACACTGCACATTACTTTTACCTTGGGATGGGTCATTCTTGAAAGGAGGGCTAAACTCCGAAGGAGGCATCACCTCAGACAAAATTAATTTTTAAAGACTGTGATAGGTGTTTTGCATTGATTTGCTTGTTTTTGTTAGCTCCTGGTACTCAGAAAAATCTTTAACATATTACTAGCTAGATACAAACTTAAAAAAAAAAAAGAGATGTTTAAGGGACAAAATCCCAGTGTTAAGATGTCAAAATATTAAAATCCATAGCATACAACAAAAAGTA
Source organism: Dasypus novemcinctus (assembly GCF_030445035.2). NCBI lineage: Eukaryota > Metazoa > Chordata > Mammalia > Cingulata > Dasypodidae > Dasypus > Dasypus novemcinctus. The sequence goes on along the minus strand of NC_080704.1, from coordinate 141,716,941 downwards.
CAAAATAAACAAAGAAACAGGAAATGGTTCCTCTTCCAAAGGAAAATATGAAAATTAAGAACACGTCAATGAAGATGTCCAGCCTGTAAAAATTTTGGACCAAAACTTTTAAAAATTGATCTTCAATATAAAAAATAGATAAAGAAAATACGGAACAATAACTATAGACTATCAGGAAATTAAGGAATGAACAATATGAAAGCTCAATAAAAAGACAAATTTTCAAAGGAATAAAAAGAAATACTAGAGTTGACAATCACAATAATGGGAATAAAAAATTCCCAAGAGATTTTTGCTGGTCCGGAGGTGTCTGGACATCGATTTGGAGGGTCCTGCAGGAAACACCTCACATTTGATGGGTTTCCTCATCCTCCACTGCCTCATTTCTCTGTGAATAGATTTAGGCTATCTACACTATCCCCTTTCCCCTACAACTTGATATCCTCCACCATCTGCTTTCTCTCCTATATTCCACCTCCCTTTCTTTGACCCACAAAGTGTCTAACTCTTAAATTCTAATACCTTTGTTTAGTTTTCCATCTGGTATCCGCCCTTGAAACTATTACCTCTCTTTTCTCTTTCCCTCTCTTACAAAAAGAATAGCTTCTTAGTACATACCATATTCCTCCCATATTCAGTCATCTACCTCATTATAGGTACTTTCCTACTACTATAACTCTACACAATTTACACGATCTAACCTCCATCCTCCCAGAACTCATATTGTTGCTTTGTTAACATATATCATCAATACTACTTTACACTTTTTCCTTCCCTACACAATTGCCTTTCCCCAGCACTAATACTTTCCTTTAAAGTGAACTTAACCAGCAATAAGATATCGGAATAGGAAGAACAAAGGGACAAAGAGAAGATATATCACTTACACAACAACAACAGCTAATTAATCTCCAAGACTAGACAAAGAAGCTAAGGAACTCATTAAACCCATCAAGAATAAATGATGACAAGACAGCAACAAAAATATACAAACCAAACCAGTAATCAGGAAAATATGGCTGAATCCAATCAACAAACTAAAAATCAGGAAGGGGAGCAAATCTTCACACAAGCAATGAAAGATCTCAGTACATTTATCACCGACAAATTTGATGAAGTAATGAAAGAGGTTAACAACATGAAGACAACACTTGGATGGGAAAATGCAGACATGCGCAAAAAAATAACAGATATGATGAAAATGAACACCACAATTCAAGAAATCAAAAATACACTTGCAGCAAATATCAGCAGACTAGAAGAGGCAGAGCAGAGAATTAGTGATGTGGAAGACAGTACATTGGAAATCAAACAGATAGTAGAAGTGGTCAATAAAAAGGTAGAAAAAATCCAGATAGGACTTAGGGACCTGAATGATAATGCAAAATGCTCAAACATATGTATTATAGGCATTCCAGAAGGAGAAGAGAAGGGAAAGGGGTCAAAAGGAGTGCTGCAGGAAATAATGACTGAAAACTTCCCAAATCTACTGAAAGAGACAGATGTACATATCCAAGAAGCGCAGTGCATTCCGCTGGTCATAAACCCCAACAGGCCCACCCTAAGACATATACTTGTCAAATTATCCAACGCCCAAGACAAAGAGAAAATTCTAAAAGCAGCAAGAGAAAAGAAAACCATCACATACAAGGGAAGCCCCATAAGATTAAGTGCTGATTTCTCACCTGAAATGATGGAGGCAAGAAGGCAGTGGTATGATATAGTCAAGGTACTAATGGAAAAAATTTTCCAACCAAGAATACTCTATCCAGCTAAACTAGCATTTAAAAATGATGGAGAGTTCAAAATATTCACAGTTAAAAAGAAACTGAAAGAGTATATCAACAAGAAACCTCCCCTTCAAGAAATTCTTAAGGGAGTTCTGCAGGAAGAAAGGAAAAAACAGGAAAGTCAGAGATGGAGGAGAGTGTAAGAGCAACAAAAAAGACAAAAATTGAAGGGGAAAATAAAATATTACAAACAAAATATAACAAACACAAATCCAACCAAAATATGGCTACCACAATAATTCTCTGAAAGTAATAACACTGAATGTCAACGGACTAAACTCACCTATCAAAAGATTCAGACTGGGACACTGGATAAGGAAATATGACCCATCTATATGCTGTCTACAAGAGACACATCTTAGAGTCAGAGACTCATGGAGGTTGAAAGTGAATGGCTGGAAAACAATCATACAAGCAAACAACAACCAAAAAAAGGCAGGAGTAGCTATATTAATATCAGAAAAAATAGACTTTAAATGCGAAACAATTGTGAGAGACAAAGAAGGATACTACATTTTAATGAAAGGGACAATAAGTCAAGAAGATCGAACGATCATAAATATTTATGCTCCTAACAAGGGTGCCTCTAAATACGTGAGACAAATGCTGGAAAAACTAAGTGAAAAAATAGATGCATCTACAATTATAGTGGGGGATTTTAATACACCACTATCAATTCTGGACAGAACATCTCAAAAGAGAATCACTAAAGAAACAAAACATTTGAACAGTATATTAGAAGAGCTGGATCTAATAGACATATATAGATCATTACACCCAAACACAGCAGGATATACATTTTTCTCAAGCGCACATGGAACATTCTCCAAGATAGACCATATGCTAGGCCACAAAGAAAGGCTTAATGAATTCAGAAAGATCGAAATCATACAAAACAATATCTCTGATCACAGTGGAGTGAAGCTGGAAATTTGCAAGGCACGAAGGCCCAGACTTCACACCACAATTTGGAAATTAAACAGCACACTCTTAGAAAAACAGTGGGTCAAAGAGGAAATCTCAAAAGAAATCAATGACTACCTTGAATCAAATGATAATGATAACACAACATACCAAAATTTATGGGATGTGGCAAAAGCAGTACTGAGAGGGAAATTTATAGCCATAAAGTCACATATCAAAAAAGAAGAAAGAACAAAAATTGAAGAACTAACTGCACTTTTGACGGAATTAGAAAAACAACAACAATGTAACCCAACTGGAAGAAGAAGGAAGGAAGGAACAAAGATAAGAGCAGAGCTAAATGAAATAGAAAATAAGAAAGCACTTGAAAAAAAAAAACAAGAAAAAGAACTGGTTTTTTGAGAAGATCAACAAAATTGACAAACCTTCAGTGAGACTAACAAAGAAAAAAAGAGAAAAGATGCAAATACACAAAATAAGAAATGAGAAAGGTGATATCACCACTGATCCCACATAAATAAAGACTATCATAAGAGGATACATTCAAAAAATATATTCCAACAAAAATGACAATTTTAGAGGAAATGGACAAATTCCTAGAAACACATAAGCAGCCCATATTGACTAAAGAAGAAATTGAGGATCTTAACAAACCAATCATAAGCAAAGAGACAGAATCAGTCATTAAAAATCTCCCAACTAAGAAGAGCCCAGGGCCAGATGGCTTCACAGGTGAATTCTACAAAACATTCTGGAAAGAACTAACACCAATCCTGTTGAAACAATTCCAAAAAATCGAAACGGAAGGAACATTGCCAAACTCCTCCTATGAGGCCAACATTATCCTAGTACCAAAGCCAAACAAAGACACCACAAGAAAGGAAAATTACAGACCAATTTCTCTAATGAACCTAGACGCAAAAATACTTAACAAAATACTTACTAATCGTATTCAACAACACATTAAATGAATTATACACCATGACCAAGTGGGATTTATTCCAGGTATGCAAGGATGGTTCAACATAAGAAAATCAATTAATGTGATACACCATATAAACAGATTGAAGGAAAAAAATCACATAATTATATCTATAGATGCAGAAAAGGCATTTGACACAATACGGCACCCCTTCTTGATAAAAACACTCCAAAAGATCGGAATACAAGGAAATTTTTTGAACATGATAAAGAGTATATATGAAAAACCTACAGGCAACATTGTTTACAATGGCAAAATCCTGAAATCCTTTCCTCTAAACTCAGGAACAAGACAAGGATGCCCATTGTTTCCACTCCTATTTAACATTGTCTTGGAAGTACTTGCATGAGCACTGAGGCAAGAACCAGATATAAAAGGCATTCAAATTGGAAAGGAAGAAGTCAAAATTTCATTATTTGCAAATCACATGATCCTATACATAGAAAACCCTGAGAGATCTACCACAAAGCTTCTAGAACTCATAAATGATTTCAGCAAAGTAGCAGGTTATAAGATCAATGCGCAAAAATCAGTTGCATTTCTGTACAACAATATTGAGCAAGATCAGGAGGAAATCAAGAAAAAAATACCATTCACAATAGTAAATAAAAAAATCAAATACCTAGGAATAAATTTAACTAAAGAGGTAAAAAACTTATACACAGAGAATTATACAAGACTGTTCAAGGAATTCAAAGAAGAACTAAATAAATGGAAGAATATTCCTTGTTCATGGATAGGAAGACTGAATATTATTAAGATGTCTATCCTACCAAAACTGATCTACACATTCAATTCAATCCCAATAAAAATCAACACAGCCTTCTTTAAGGAACTAGAAAAACTATGAAATTTATTTGGAAAGGAAAGAGGCCCCGAATAGCCAAAGACATATTGAAAAAGAAAAACCAAATAGGAGGAATCACACTTCTTGACTTCAAAACATACTACAAAGCTACAGTAGTGAAAAGAGCATGGTATTGGCATAAGGAGAGACACACAGACCAATGGAATGAAATTGAAATTTCAGATATAGAACCTCATGTATATAGCCATATAATATTCGATAAAGGCACCAAACCCTCTCAACTGGGAGAGAATGGCCTATTCAACAAATGGTGCCTGGAGAACTGGATAGCCATATATAGAAGAATGAAAGAGGATAACCATCTCACACCTTATACAAAGATCAACTCAAGATGGATCAAAGACCTAAATATAAGAGCCAAGACCATAAAGAACTTGGAAAGCAGTGTAGGGAAACATCTACAGGACCTTGTAACAGGAAAAGGCTTCATGAATTTCACACCAAAAGCACGAGCAGCAAAAGAACAAATAGATAAATGGGACTTCCTCAAAATTAAAGCCTTCTGCACCTCAAAGGAGTTTGTCAAGAAAGTAAAAAGGGAACCCACACAATGGGAGAAAATATTTGGCAACCATTTATCTGATAAGAGGCTTATAACTTGCATATATAAAGAACTCATAAATCTTGAAATCAAAAAGATAAACAACCCATTTAAAAACTGGGAAAAAGATTTAAACAGACACTTCTCCAAAGAAGAAATACCAAAGGCTAAAAAGCACATGAAAAAAAATTCTCCAAATCTCTAGCTATCAGAGAAATGAAAATCAAATCTACAATAAGATACAATCTTACTCCCATAAGATTGGCAGCTATGAAAAAAACAGAAGAATACAAATGCTGGAGAGGATGTAAAGAAAGGGGAACACTCATCCACTGCTGGTGGGAATGCAGAAGGATCCAACCATTCTGGAGGACAGTTTGGCGGTTTCTCAAAAAACTAACCATAGATTTGCCATATGACTCAGCAATACCACTGCTGGGTATATACTCATTGGAACTGAAAACAAGGACACAAACTGATATATGTACACCAATGTTCATAGCAGCATTGTTCACTATCACCAAAAGTTGGAATCAATCCAAATATCCATCAACAGACGAGTGGATCAATAAAATGTGGTATATACACACAATGGAATACTACTCGGCTGTTAGAACAAATACACTACAATCACACGTGATAACATGGATGAACCTTGAGAATCTTATGTTGAGTGAAGCAACCCAGGCATTGAAGGACAAATACAACATGACCTCAATGATATGAAATAAGCAAACTGCCTCAGAGAGCTAGACACCAGAAAAGAGGCTTCCAGGAAATCGGGGGGTGGAGGAAGGATGTGAGTTAACGTCTGGAGGGTGGAATCTGTGATGAGCTGGTGGTAAGTATGAGCACAAAGAAGGGACAAAATGGGGGCAAGAGGTTACCTATGGGTGGGGCTTTGTGGGTTTGAGGGGGTTAGGGATGGTCAGAGGGGTAATATTGTCCAAAAATTGGGGGGAGGGAGGGGCAACATACGAACATGGGAGAGTGTCAGGTGTTCATTGAGAACAAAATGTTGAGAAAATCGTATCAAAGTATAAGTAGGAGGGTTACCTGTTTAGGATGCTCAGGGGTTGTGGGCTGATGCAGGACGGATTCTGGGCGAATAGCTGAAGGCTCATTTTGCCAAGGTGGGTTGTACCATTGGGAAGAGACCCAAGAAGTGAGAGTTGGGGTGGACCCACAACCTGGGAAGGACTAATGCCGTCAAATAGAGAGAACTGTATCTCTAGTGAGAAAGGATGGCTCCCAGGGCATTAGGGCAGTTGAGAAAGTCAGGCCTTGAATACTGCTGCAAGTATCTCTGGACATGGCTTCTCGGGAAATGGAGATTGGCTGGCGTTGTGGGCCCCAAGGGGAGGGAAAAATGGATGTGGAATGGATGGAAACAAGGTAAATATGGGGGCAAGAGAGGAGTTTTGTGAGAGTACATGAACATGAATATAAAACATGTAATATTACTCCAAAAACATATAGGGGATGACAGACTAATAATGTAAACCATAAGGCAAAACATAGGATAACTAAAAAATTTAGAAAACTGTACAACCTAAAGTATGGACCACATAGTAAGCACAGATGTCATCTTGTTTGAAAGCTATTGTCTCAGAATCTGTACATCAGGTTCAGGAAATATGATAGGAACAAGTTAAGAGATTATCGCTGTGGAAGGGAAAAGGTGTTATGGCGAATCTGGGGAAGTACTGTATATTGTATATATGAATTTCGGTGATCTAAGACTCTTGTGAAGCTGACATTATGCTGGGATTGACTTTACAGGAAGTTTTGGATCACAGAGTGGTTCAACAATGGCAGCGGAGGAATACTGATATTGGATGTTATTAACAGGATATATATGGTTGACAGGGAGTTATACAGGGCATATGCCCAGGGTATATAGTAATGTCTAGATTTACTCATAGTGGAAACAATTAAAAACAACAGCTGGGGGGGGTACTGGGCCCCTGGCCGAGGGGTCACTCTTGTGGACCCTGGGGGAGCAGCGGCAGTCCCCCAGGTGCAACGGCAAGAACCAGGAAGGAAGGAGGTCCCAACAGTGGGCTCCTGATACTTATGGCTATGCTTTTGAGCCTATACACCTGCAATAAGAATAAGGCCTAGAGTAGCACTGTGCCTGGGAGTTTCCTCCTGACAGCCTTCATGTTACTCAAATGTGGCCACTCTCACAGCCAAACTCAGCATGTAAATGCAGTGCAGTCCCCCCAGCATGGGACATGACACCCGGGGATGAGCCTCCCTGGCACTGAGGGATCACTACCACATATCAGCTGAAGATGCAACTAGAAAAGGACCTTGAATTAAAGGTTCAACACGGATCAGCAGAATATCCCTGTCTACATGTAGTTACATGACTTCAAAATGCTGTTTGACCTAATGTAAGGGGGAAATGGAAAGGAAAAATGAGAATATAAGGCTATGAGTCTCTAAAAAAGAGTCTGGAGGTTGTCAGAAGGAATGCCCTTATGCACAACTGAGCAGAATCTGAGAGACAGATAAAGTAGATACAATCCCAGGTATTGGTTCTTTTGAGGAATAAAGATACCCACGGGTTCTATGGTCATGTCAGATAGGGTTCACTGCCATGGCAGATGGCCCTTCTTTGGAGCTGGTGTTTCTGCATGATGGAATTGGACTCAGAAGGGATCTTTTTTCACAAGACTTGCATGCTATTTTAATGGAATTGTATTTGGTGCTGGGTGTTTTAGATATATTTAGGGGATTTGAATCTCTGGACTGATAATATGACACCCAGGCCCAGAGCCTCAACAGACTTCAGCTCCTACACTTTGATTTATTGGACTTACCCCACTCAGCTAACATGGAGTTGAACTAGGTCAACAACCACACCATGGAGCCTAGAGTGTCTACAACTGAAAGCAGGAGGAGTGCATCCAGTATCCATGTGGAATCTAAGCCCCCAATTGACATAGATGTGCAATGGACACAACCAATCCAATGTCCACAGAGAAAATGTGGAATGGGTGTGGGAAGGGTAGTCATGGTGGCTGCTGGGTTTGGGGAATGGGAGGAAGAGATGAGATGTGGAGGCGTTTTCGGGACGAGGAGATGTCCTGGGTGGTGCTTCACCGACAATTACGGGGCATTGTAGATCCCCGCAGGGCCCACTGAATGGAACGTGGGAGAGTGTGGGCTATGATGTGGACCATTGACTAGGGGTGCAGTGATGCTCAGAGATGTACTTACCAGGTGCAATGGATGTGTCACGATGATGGGAGAGAGTGTTGCTGTGGGGAGAGTGGGGGGTGGGGGCAGTGGGGTTGAATGGGACCTCATATTTTTTGAATGTAATTTTTAAAAATAAATAAATAATTTAAAAAAATTTCCCAAGAGGATCTCAATAGGAGATAAGAAGTAGCAAAATAAAGTATCAGTGAACTTAAAGGAAGACAACTGAAATGATGCAATTGAGGAGAAGAAAGAAAATGAATGAAAAAAAAAAACTGAAGAGACAAACAGGCCTAAGGGAAACCATCACACATTTCTATCTATCTATCTATCTATCTATCTATCTATCTATCTATCTATCTATCTATCTATCTATCTGTAATGAGAGTCCCAGAGGAGGAAGAATAAAAGAAAGGGGAAGAAAAATTGTTCTAAGAAATACTGGCTTCTGCCAGTATTAAGATTTCAAATTTAATGAAAACATGTACATTTGCATTAAAAAAAATGAATGAACCCCAAACTGGATAAAAATAAGGAGCCATGTCCAGGCACATAGTGGTTAAGTTTTCAAACAAGCAAGAACAAGTAGAGTGTGATAGGCTAATGTGTTAATTTGGCCAAGTAATTGTGGCCAGTTTTTTAGTCAAGCAATTACTGGAATAATTGTAATACAAGGACATTTTTGGACTTTGGTCATCAGTGAGTTTACTGCAAAGATGGTTGATTAAATTTCCAATGTCTACATATAATAACATGACTTCAAAATGCTCTTTGACCTAATGTAAGGGGGAAATGGAAAGGAGAAATGAGAATATAAGGCTATGAGTCTCTAAAAAAGAGTCTGGAGGTTGTCAGAGGGAATGCCCTTATGCACAGCTGAGCAGAGTCTAAGAGACAGATAAAGTAGATACAACCCCAGGTATTGGTTCTTTTGAGGAATAAAGAGACCCACGGGTTCTATGGTCATGTCAGATGGGGTTCACTGCCATGGCAGATGGCCCTTCTTTGGAGCTGGTGTTTCTGCGTGATGGAATTGGACTCAGAGGGGATCTCTTTTCACAAGACTTGCATGCTACTTTATTGGAATTGTAGTTGGTGCTGGGTGTTTTAGATATATTTAGGGGATTTGAATCTCTGGACTGATAATATGACACCCAGGCCCAGAGCCTCAACAGACTTCAGCTCCTACACTTTGATTTATTGAACTTACCCCACTCAGCTAACATGGAGTTGAAGAAGGTCAACCACCACACCATGGAGCCTAGAGTGTCTACAACTGAAAGCAGGAGGAGTGCATCCAGTATCCATGTGGAATCTAAGCCCCCACTTGACATAGATGTGCAATGGACACAACCAATCCAATGTCCACAGAGAAAATGTGGAATGGGTGTGGGAAGGGTAGTCATGGTGGCTGCTGGGTTTGGGGAATGGGAGGAAGAGATGAGATGTGGAGGCGTTTTCGGGATGAGGAGATGTCCTGGGTGGTGCTTCACGGACAATTACAGGACATTGTAGATCCCCCCAGGGCCCACTGGATGGAACGTGGGAGAGTGTGGGCTATGATGTGGACCATTGACTATGGGGTGCAGTGATGCTCAGAGATGTACTTACCAGGTGCAATGGATGTGTCACGATGATGGGAGAGATTGTTGCTGTGGGGGGAGTGGGGGGTGGGGGCGGTGGGGTTGAATGGGACCTCAAATTTTTTTAATGTAATTTTTAAAAATAAATAAATAATTAAAAAAGAAAAGAAAATGTAACTAGGTAAGGTATTCACGTATTGAAACCAGTGATTCCTTTTTTTTTTTTTTTTTGCACATTAAAATATTTCATTTCAGAATGTTCAGGAGAACTGTACTTCTTCATGGAATGGAAGAGTGAACAGGTATCAACCATAGATGGAGCCAATGTCAGCAATGCAGGCAGGGGCAGGGGGGGCTCTACGTGCTGCCCAGGGCTTCAGTATCCAGAATGCTGAGTTCCATTTATAATTAAATAAATTTAGTGAGGGGGATGTTTTATCTACAAAATGGAAATAGTGATTTATGCATAGTATTGATATTCAATTTTACAAGTATTTGCCTATTGTTTATTCTTTGCCAACCTATACCAGAGAAAGTTCCATTTATTCAAAGTGAATTAATGAATCCTTTACATAAAATAAAATTCTAACATAATGGCTTATTTTCAGGTGTAAAAAAAAAAAAAAGAAACAATGAATGATGTTTTATACAACCAGTTTAATTCCTTAAAGGGGGAAGTGATTTCAGCATACAGACAGAATTTTCCAGCTACTCTTTGGACAGTCAGCATCTCCTGGGAACTTATCAAGGAGCTTATCATGAGACCTTCATTGGAGCCCTGGTTTGAAGCCTGATTGTGGAATCTGGACTTGTACACCCCATGGTCACATGAGAGAATGTTATAAATTCTCATACTGTTTACAGATCTCTCATGCTGATTCTGTTTCCCTAGAGAACCCTAACAAATATAATTTGGTTCAAGGAGTGGTTCTTGAGGAACAGAATCTTAAAGAAGGGATGCCTCAAGTGGTTGAGGGAGGTTTGCTATCGACTCTATGCTCTAGTTGGATTCAAAGGTGCTAATTACTCCCTTTCCAATAATGAAGTGGCCACTAACAGTCCATGGCATGATTTGGCAATTGAGATACACAAAATATCATCACTGAATTCCCTTACTTTCTTGCTTAAAAGAGGCAAGGATCTGGGTGAGAATGTTTCAACACCTTGACAGAGTTTTGTGGAGTCAAAAGACTCAATGATATTGGCTGACTCCCCCTAGATACACTGGAGACAATTTAAAAAGTTACACCACATGAATCATGTGACAGTTTTATATGTGCTCTGAAAGACAATCTTGTTTCATGCAGCCACAGGCCTGAGATCATTGAAAATCAGACTCAGACACTCATTGTTTTAGTATCAACGTTACAAAGGAAACTAAAATCTCAAACTCAAAGGGTGGCTGCTGTTAAAATGAAAGCATTGATTGGAAAGGAGTGGAACCCTGAAGATTGGGATGGAGACATATGGAATGATAATAATTTGGTGGTGACATTGGAATCCTAAATTCTGCTGAGACTTTGCCAGATAAAACTGTGATGGCCTGCCCTCTGGAGGCCACACACTAAGCCTCTAGTCTGCCCCAGGGAGTCCAGGCCTCCTTCCAGTGCTGAGGCTGATCCCAGTAAAAATAAAGCTTGCACTGCCAAGCCTCTAGTTTACCACAGGGAGTAGGAACCTACTCTCAGTCCTGAGATATCAGCCAAATTCCAACATGCACTGCCCAACCTCCATGCTACCCTGAGAAATCTGTCTTCAAACCCCTACCTGAAGAGATTAAACCTGTCTTACCAGTTGAAAATGAAGAGGAATGCCCTGAGGTCAATAGCTTTCAAGCCATTTCTCTTCTTCTTCTTCTTCTTCTTCTTCTTCTTCTTCTTCTTCTTCTTCTTCTTCTTCTTCTTCTTCTTCTTCTTCTTCTTCTTCTTCTTCTTCTTCTTCTTCTTCTTCTTCTTCTTCTTCTTCTTCTTCTTCTTCTTCTTCTTCTTCTTCTTCTTCTTCTTCTTCTTCTTCTTCTTCTTCTTCTTTCTTTCTTCTTCTTCTTCTTCTTCTCTTCTTCTTCTTCTTCTTTTCTTCTTCTTCTTTCTTCTTCTTCTTCTTCTTCTTTCTTCTTTCTTCTTTCTTCTTTCTTCCTTCTTCTTCTTCTTCTTCTTCTTCTTCTTCTTCTTCTTCTTCTTCTTCTTCTTCTTCTTCTTCTTCTTCTTCTTCTTCTTCTTCTTCTTCTTCTTCTTCTTCTTCTCTTCTTCTTCTTCTTCTTTTCTTCTTCTTTCTTCTTCTTCTTCTTCTTCTTCTTTCTTCTTTCTTCTTTCTTCTTTCTTCCTCCTTCTTCTTCTTCTTCTTCTTCTTCTTCTTCTTCTTCTTCTTCTTCTTCTTCTTCTTCTTCTTCTTTCTTCTTCTTCATTTTCTTTTAAGTGTTACATTAAAAAAATATGAGGCCCCCATATACCCCCACCCCACTCCTCCCACATCAACAACATTTTCCATCATTGCAGCACATATAATCTTTTCCCTTACCAACCCCCACCACCCTTCTCTTGGAGACCTATTACTAGACTAAATAACAACAAACCCCCAAAGGCAAAATAAATTGCGGCCTAAGAGGAAACACAAAATACTCTAAAAGAACTGCATGTGTTTTCCAACTTATAGAGACAGAAATGAGGGGAACATATGTGGGAATGGATACTAAGGGTTGGGGTAATGATGGAAGGAAGATAAAGTTGGACCAAGCTGAATTTATTGATACGGACCTTCTAAGCAGAATTTCTGGACTCAACGCTGAAGCTTGAGAGCTTAGAAAGAGCTCTAACAGTTTGTTCAGATGGCTGGGTGAAACACGGACCAAAAGATGGCTTAACTTGTCTGAAGTTGAGATGTCCAATTTGCCCTGGTATATGGTAGAAGAATTCAAAGGCTAAGAGAGATTGTAATGCTAAATTTGATTTATTATTTCAGACCTGTCCACCCACCCCAGGAATGTCCAGAAGACATACCTTTAACCAGGAGATTGAGTAATAAATTTGTTAGAATAACTCCATCTTCCCTGAAGAGCAATGTGTTTGCTCTTCTCTGTAGCCAATATATTACTGTAGGGACTGCTATAATGAAACTAGAATCCTTAAACATTATGGGGATGATTTGATCTCAGATCAGTAAAAGTTAAATATTGTCAGTTAATCATGAAAGACAAGGTGGACATGGCTACCAAAAATGAAAGGCAGATTCAAAAAAAGCAATCAAAGTAGTCTGAGTCACACAGAATATGGCATTGGGTAATAGATCATTGGGTATCTATAAATAAAATAGATGAACTGTCTATTAAATTCCTTCTTGGTCTGAATGAGCACAAGTATTCTAGGTTGAGTAAAAAAGCCCTAACCTGAATTACAGACATAGAGAATTGCCAAGCCTTAAGCAATTCCCAGATATAAGACTGTTTCCAGAACCAGAGCCCTTTAAGTGAGGAGAAAGCCAGGTCAGCTTGGAGAAAGATCCTGTTACACTGCCAAAAATTTATACTGTTAATCTTCCTCCCAGCCTTCCCCAAGGAGACGTACAGCCTTTTACCAGAATAACTGTGCATTGGAGAAAAGGAAATAATCAGACATTTCAGAGGTTATTAGACACTGGCTCAGAATTGACATTAATTCCAGGGGACATGAAATGGTACCCATTCTGTGGTTATATCCCCAGTTCCAGAATGCATGATTAGAATGGATATATTCAGTAATTGGCAGAATCCCCACATTGCATCCCTGATTGTGGAGTGGGGCCATTACAGTAGGAAAGGTGAAGTGGAAGTTACTAGAACTGCCTGTGTCTAGCAAAATAGCAAAGCACTATCTATACCAGATTCCTGGAGGAATTTCAGAGATTAGTGCCACCATCAGTGATGTGAAGGATGCATGGTTGGTGATTCCCAACATATCCCCATTCAATTATCCTATTTACCCTGTGCAGAAAAAGAAAATGGATCTTGGGAAATGACTGTAAATTATCTTAAACTTATCCAGGTGGTAACTCCAATCACAGATGCTGTCCCAGATGTGGTATCATTGCTCAAGCAAATCAACACACCCCCTGGTACCTGGTATGCAGCTATTAATCTGGAAAATGATTTTTTTCTCAATTGCCATCAGTAAGGACCAGCAGAAACAGTGTATTTTCAGATGGAAAAGTCAGCAAAATACCTTCATTGTCCTGCCTCAGTGGTATATCAACTCTGTAGTCCTATGTCATAATATTCTCCACAGTGTCCTTGATTATCTCTTTCTCCCACAAGATACCACACTGGCCCATGATAATGATGATATCATGTTGATAGGACCTATTGAGCAAGAAGTAGAAAAGACTAGACTTATTGGTAAGACATTTGTGTGAGAGATGATGGGAGATAAATCCAACAAAAATACAGGGACCTTCCACCTCAGTGAAATTTCTAGGTGTCTTTTCGTGTGGGTGTGTTGAGGCATCCCTTTGAAAGTGAAGGATAAGCTGTTGTTTCTGGCCCCTCCTATGACCAAAAAAGTGGTATAAAATACTTATTTGGTTTCTTCAGATTGTGGAGACAACATTATCCTCATTTGTGTGTGTGTCTCTAGCATATTTGTTGGTTGACCAGAAAACCTGCTAGTTTTGATTGGGGGGCAGAAAAAGAGGATGCTCTGTGTCAGGTCCAGGATATGGTGCAAGCTACAATATCAATTGAGCAATAAGATTCAGCAAATCCAATAGTGCTGGAAGATTCAGTGGCAAATAAAAATGTTATCTCAATCTTTGTCAGGCCCTTATAGGAAAATCACAATGCAGTTGCTTAGGAATTTGGAGCAAATTTCTGCAATCCTCTGCAGATATGTATTCCCCTTTTGAAAAACAACTTTTGACCTGTTAGCCTTATTAGAGAAAGAATGCTTAACCATGGGCCATCAAGTAACCATGAGTACTGATTTCCCTACCATGAGGTGGGTATTGTCTAACCCACCAAACCATAAACTTGAGTGTGCACAGCAGTACTCCATAATAAAGTGGAATTGGTATATATGAGAGAGGGCTTGAGCAATCCTGAAGCAGAAGTATGTTATATGAGGAAGTAGCCCAAATGTCCATGGTCACCACCACTGCCATATTACCTTCTCTTTCACAGCTCACAGCTTTAACCCCTTAGGGAGTCACTTACAATCAGATGACTGAGGAAGAGAAAACTTGGGCCTGATTTACAGATGGTTCTGCATGATATGCAAGTGGCACCCAAAAGTGGACAGTTGCAACAGTGCAGCCCCTTTCTGGGATGGGCAAATGTGAGGAAAAATACTCCCAGTTGGCAGAACTTTGAGTCTTGCATCTGCTTGTTCATTTTGCTTGGAAGAAGAAATAGTCAGAGGTGTGTTTGTACACTGATCCATGGGCTGTAGCCAATGGTTTTGCTGGGTGGTCAGGTAATTGGAAGGAAAATGATTGGAAAATTCGTGATTAAGACATCTGGGGAAAATGTATGTGGATAATTCTTTCTGAGTGGCCAGAAACATGAAAATAGTTGTGTCCCACATGAATGCTCACCAGAAGATGAAGTCAGCAGAGGAAGGTTTTAAAAATGAAGTGGATGAGATGACCTGCTCTGCGGCTAATGGTTTGCCTCTTTCCCCTGCCATTCCTGTCATTACCCAATGCGCTCAAGAACAAAGGGGTTATAGAGGTAAGGATGGAGGTTATGCATGGACTCAGTAACATGGAATGACCCTCACCAAGGCTGACTAAGCTGTTGCCACTGTAGATGCCCAATTAGCCAGCAGCAGAGACCCATCACTTCCACCATGGAAAGGGCAGTGATTTGTTTTAATTGGAATAGACACAAACTCCAGGTATGGATTTGCATTCCCTGCATGCAGTGCTTCTTCCAAAACTACCATCTGTGAACTTACTAAATGTATTATCCACCACCATGGTATTCCACACTGCATTGTTTTTGATCTAGGAACCCATTTCCCAGTAAATGATGGGTGGGAATTGGCCAATGTTCTTGGAATTCACTGGTCTTATCATGTTTCCAATTATCCTGAAGCAGCTGGATTGATAAAATGATGAAATGGCCTTTTGAAAACTGAATTATGGTACCAACTAGATGACAATACTTTCCAAGGCTGAGGCAATGTTCTCCAGAATCCTGTGTATGCTGTAAATCAGCATCCTCTCTATGGTGCTATTTCCCCCATAGCCAAGATTCATGGGTCCAGGAATAAATGGATAGAAAATGGGAATAGCACTATTCACTATTACCCTTAGTGATCCAATAAGAAAACGTTTGTTTCCTGTACCTGTGTCGCTAGGCTTTGCTGTTGTACAGGTCTTAGTTCCAAAAGGAGGAATGCTGCCACAAGGGAACACAACAATGATTCCATTGAAGTGTAAGTTAAGATGATTGCCTGGTCACTTTGGGCTTTTCTTACCTCTGAGTCAACAGGCAAAGAAGGGAATTAATGTACTGTCTGGGGTAACTGGTTCTGATTATCAAGGGGAAATAAGACTGCATCTACATAATGATCCTCTGAGGCATCTCTTAATACTGCCATTATGTGTGATTAAAGTTAATGGAATACCATTAAGTTCACTCTAAGTCATATTTTATTCCTCCAACCTTTGGGCCCTGGGATGGTGATGTCCACTCCATCTCTATATCAAGAGGGGGTCTAGATCCCACATGGCTGATGGATGTAATTTTCCTGCTTGGAGTTGTAGGCACTCTTGGTTCCCTGGTGTGGTGGTTGACCAACTTCATCTCCCTGTTAGCCAACCTATGTAAGTCCAACAAACTGGAGAGTAGGAGTTACAACTCTGCTGATGCTCAGGGCCCAGATCTCATGTGGACAGTCCAGAGGTTCAAGTCTCCTGAGTATACATCAACCCAAGCACCAACTACAGGTTCAGTAAACAGCAAAAGAGGAATGTGTAGAGAAGTTACATCTGATTCGAACTCCATCACACACAGGAGTACAAATTCCAAAGTAGGGCCCACTGGCAAGGCACTGAACTTCAGAGTTATCTCCCTTGACTGTAGGATTTTAATGTCTCTGTAACCCTCACTACCTGGGGTTGTGTATACTTTGACTGTCTTTGGGATCCTACTGAGGCATGCATAAGTGCAACCACTGTGATGACCTCCTGACTCTTTTTTGAAGACTCTTGGCCATATGAACTCATTTGTTTTTCATAATTTTCCCCTTTTATTCAAGGTCTTTTTCTAGTTGCATCACCAGTTAGTGATTGGTAGTAACCCCTCAGTGCCAGGGAGGTTCATCCCTGGGAGTCAGGGAGAAGGAAGAAGAGATGAGATGTGGGGGTATTTTTGGAACTTGGAGATGTCCTAAATGATATTGTAGGGACAAATCCTGAGGGTTATATATCCTGCTATAACCCACTGAATGTACTGGGGGTGAGGGTGAACTAAAATGTAAACTATAATCCATGAGGTGCAGCAGTGCTTGAAAATGTATTCACCAAATGCAATGAATGTGGCACAGTGATGAAAGGGGTTGTTGATGTGGGAGGAGTGGGAGGTGGGAGTGGGGTATGTGGGAACCTCTTACACTTTTTAATGTAACATCTTTTGTAATCTATGTAACTTTAAAAAAAAGACAATTTTATAAATTAAATAAATAAAAATAAAGTCAATGGATAACTGCAACAGCTCAAATGAAACAGAGTTAACAATGGTCCATACCCTTCAGGAGTGAAAGCTTAAGTCACCCCACCAGGAAAAAAATATGGCTAGCTTAGTTGTTTTCCTGAAGGTAATGGAAACATGGAATGGGTAGTGGAAGAATGTAGTAATAAATATGAACTTTGACCTCATGAGCAGTTAAAGAAATGAGGACTGTAATGGTCATGAAACTTTCTTCCTTGTTTTGCTAAGAGTATGATTGTACATGTATATAAAATGAATTTGTTTTCTTCCCCAAACTTTACCCTTATCCTATGAGAAGTTGTAATAGTTTCATGTCAAAACATTCAAGGATATCACCTTTAAGAGTGAATATTACACAAGGACTTACACCCTATTCTGTAGGAATTAATTCATTTCTGGTTGTATGCAGGATAATCAAAATTTTTTGGTGAAAAAAATATTTATGCATGTCAATTATTTTTTTAATTTAGAGTCTAAGTATGGTTTAAGGTGATGTTTATGGTTGCTAAGATGACAAGGGGTGGATTGTGATTTTTAGGTTATTGTGTCAACTCGGCCAGGTAATTGTGCCCCATTGTTTAGTCAAGCAATCACTGGGCTAATTTCAATACAAGGACATTTGTGGATGTTAATAATCAGTGAGTTTACTGCATAGATTGTGGGTTACATTTCCATTCAACCAGGAAGATTGCTATCAGCAATGAATGACATTTTATCCAAACAGTTGAATGCCTTAAAAAGGGAAGTGATTTCAGCATTTAGAGAGAATGTCCAAGCTCCTCTTGGCACAGCCTACATTTCCTGGGAGCTCATCAAGGACCTTCCTGGGACTTTCATCAGATCGCTGGTTTGCAGCCTGCCGGTGGAATCTGAAATTGTGCATACCTATGGTCATGTGAGAGAATGTTATAAAATCTCATACTACTTACAGATATATCCTGTTGATTCAGTATCCCTAGAGAAACCTGACTAATACAGTGAGAGTTCTGTAATCTGCAGGAAAAGAGCTATATCCAATTTACAAGGGGGCCACAAAAAGATTAACTGCTGATTTCTCATCAGAAAGATGGTACTGAGATGAGATATTTAATAAGCTGAAAGAAAAGATTGCAAAACAAGCATTGTATATTTGGTGGGACTACATTTCAAAAATGAAAGGGAGATAAAGACTTTCCAAGATAAATAAAGTCTGAGGGATTTCATCACCACTAGACCTACCTTATAAACAATGCTGAATGGATTTCTTCAGGTACTAAAGAAAGGACACTGGACAGTGAATTGAAGCCACACAAATAAAGACCACCAGTGTAGCTAACCATGTGGGTAGCTATAAATGCCTGTACAATTGAACTAAATGTTTTGTTTTGTAATTCAGCTTCATATTTCATACATGTTCTAAAATACAAATGTATAAATAGAAATGATAAATTATGGTTTTGGACATAAAATATATGCAGATATGATTTCTAACAAATTCAATAAAAAATGGAGTGGATAGCATGGTATAGGAACATCAGGAGGGAGGAGACAAGATGGTCGCTGAGTGAACTTGCCTTTGTGGTCTGTCCCAGGAAGAGACAGCTGGGCGCGGCGGCAGGTTCTCCAAGGCGAGGCTTTTTCAGGATTTTTGCAGGGCAGAAGTGCCAGGACATCGATTGGGTGGAAAGGTAACAGAGAGGATTGGTCTAGTAGATATAATTTGGGTTCTATTGCCCGCAGGTGAGACCTGCGCACGGGCTCCTCCCTGTTGGGGGTGGGGGGAACCGCGGTCCTGTCCTGGGGTTCCACTTTTGGATGGCTCTGAAGGGCTATGGAGTTCGCGAGCTCTGGGCGAGCTGTTGACAGGTTGATGTGACAGATCGCCTTTGTGGATCGATTTGGGAAGATAGACGGTGTTTTATTGTGAAGCGGGAGAAACTTTTGAGTCCGAATATAAACAATAGCGCTTCCGCCTGAAGCCCCGCCCGAAAAGCCCGGCAACTGTTCTCCAACCCAAATAGGCTGTAGGCAATAAAGAGAAGTAATTGGAAAATTGTTCTAGGCTTCGGCAAGGGGGGGGGGGGGTGGACACGTCTGGAAGCCGATTAGGGAATATTCTGCGAAGCTTGAGAATTCCGGTATTGGAATCTGTTTTCAGCGTCACAGGCCTGGCTTCGGATCTGTAATAGTAAAGTAGCTGCGGTGTAGAGGCGCCCTCTAGTGGCAGTGGTTTGGAATTACAGGAAGGGAGCTGTCCAAAAGCTGAAGTGAAAGATAACGTACTAATGAGCCCAGCAAAGTAAGTGAATTGCAGGGTTCAGTCACAATATAGAGTTTGCGGATCTGACTTCCCCCATAGGGTTGGCACCCAGCTGTGGGGATCCCTGAGGGCTGTGTTACACTGCGGGGCTCCCAGGCTTCCTGTTGACCAGATTGGAGGCTGCCAGGTCTGAATTCCCTAAATTCTGGTGGCCCACACTACAGAGACTCACACCTCTTGAGTCCTCAATATCTCAGACTTTCCATCCCTGAATCCATCACGCACTGAGGTCAATCTGAGGTCCTTAAATGCCCTAGCCTTCAACGTTGGCATTTTTTCTTTATCGTTTCATTTTGTTTTGTTTTTATTTTTATTTTGACTTATTCTTTACTTTTTTCAATTTCCTGATTGCTAACACCACATTATCCCCTAGTCTTCTCTCACAGCGTATCCCCCAAAGTCTTTTTTTACTCAGTTATTTAAGGTTTTTTTTTTTTTTTTTTGTGGTAGGTGCTGTGTAGTGGGTGTTTTAATTCTGGTTCGTGTATATCTGTTTTGTTTTTTTTTTCTTTCCCCTACCTGTTCCCCACCCCTTGCCCACCCTATTTTCCTTTCTTCCTCTCATCCCTTCCTTCCCTCCCCTTTTGTTTCCCCTTTTTTCTGCTGTCTCTCTCCCTCTTGTCCCTCATATTCTACTTAGTTTATTTTAACTCAATTATACAATAGGTGCAGCAGGAAACACCTCACATTCACTGGGTTTTCTCATCCTTCACTGCCTCATTTCTGTGTGAACTGATTTAGGCTACCTACACTATCCTCTTTTCCCTACATCTTGATATCCGCCACCATCTACTGGCTCTCCTATATTCCACCTCCCACCTCCCTTTCTTCGATCCATGAAGGGTCTAAATCTTAATTTCTAATACCTATGTTTTGTTTTCCGCCTGTTATCCACTCTTGAAACTATTACCTTTCTTTTCTCTTTCCCTCTCTCAAGAAATCAATAGCTTTTTAGCTCATACCATATTCCTCCCATATTCAATCATCTACCTCATAATAGGTACTCTACTTACTGCTATAACTCTACACAATTTACATGAATCTAACCTCCATCCTCCCAGATCTCATATTCTTGCTTTGTTAACATATATCACCAATACTACTTTACACTTATCCCTTGCTTACACAATTGCCTTTCCCCAAAACTAATACTTTCCTCTAAAGTGAACGTAACCAACAACAAGAAACTAGAATAAGAAGAAAAAAGTGACAAAGAGAAGATATAACACCTATGCAAAAATAACAGCTAATTAACCTCCAAGAGCAGACAAAGAAGCTAAGGAACTGATTAAATCCGTCAAGATAAAGAGATGACCAGAAAGCAACAAAAATCTACAAACCAAACCAGTAATCAGGAAAACATGGCTGAATCCAATCAACAAACCAATAATCACGAAGGGGAGCAAAACTTTGCACAAGCAATGAAAGACCTCAGAGCATTTATCACTGACAAATTTGACGAAGTAATGAAAGAGGTTAACAACATGAAGACATCACTTGGAGGGGAAATTGCAGACATACGCAAAAAGATAACAGATATAATGGGAATGAACACCACAGTTCAAGAAATCAAAAATACACGTGCAGCAAATATCAGCAGACTAGAAGAGACAGAGCAGAGAATTAGTGATGTGGAAGACAGTACATCAGAAATCAAACAGATAGTAGAAGGGGTCAATAAGAAGATAGAAAAAATCCAATTAGGATTTAGGGACCTGAATGACAATGCAAATCGCTCAAACATACGTATTATAGGCATTCCAGAAGGTGAAGAGAAGGGAAAGGGGTCAGAAGGAGTGTTGCAGGAAATAATGGCTGAAAACTTCCCAAATCTACTGAAAGAGACAGATGTACATATCCAAGAAGCACAGCGCACTCCACTAGTCATAAACCCCAACAGGCCCATCCCAAGACATATACTTGTCAAATTATCCAATGCTCAAGACAAAGAGAAAATCCTAAAAGCAGCAAGAGAAAAGAAAACCATCACATACAAGGGAAGCTCAATTAGATTAAGCGGTGATTTCTCATCTGAAACCATGGATGCAAGAAGGCAGTGGTATGATATAGTCAAGGTACTATAGGAAAAAAATTTCCAACCAAGAATACTCTATCCAGCTAAACTAGCATTCAAACATGATGGAGAGTTCAAAATATTCTCAGACAAACAGAAACTGAAAGAGTATACCAACAAGAAACCTCCCCTTGAAGAAATTCAAAAGGAGTTCTGCAGGAAGAAAGGAAAAAACAGGAAAGGCAGAGTTGGAGGAGAGTGTAAGACCAACAACAACAACAAAAAAGACAAAAAAAAATATATACAAACAAAATATGACAAACACAAATCCAATCAAAATATGGCTAACACAAATAATTCCTTGAAAGTAATAACACTGAATGTCAACAGATTAAACTCACCTATCAAAAGATTCAGACTGGGACATTGGATAAGGAAATATGACCCATCCGTATGCTGTCTACAAGAGACACATCTTAGACCCAGAGACGCATGGAGATTGAAAGTGAATGGCTGGAAAACAATCATACAAGCTAACAATAACCAAAAAAAGGCAGGAGTAGCTATATTAATACCAGACAAAATAGACTTTAAATGTGAAACAATTGTGAGAGACAAAGAAGGATACCACATTTTAGTGAAAGGGAAAATCTGTCAAGAAGATCGAACAATCATAAATATTTATGCCCCTAACTAGGGTGACTCTAAATACGTCAGGCAAATGCAGGAAAAACGAAGTGAAAGAATAGATACATCTACAATTATAGTGGGGGATTTTAATACACCACTATCAACTCTGGACAGAACATCTCAAAAGAGAATCACCAAAGAAACAAACCATCTGAATAGTATATTAGAGGAGCTGGATCTAATAGACATATATAGATCGTTACACCCAAACACAGCAGGATATACATTTTTCTCAAGCACACATAGATCATTCTCCAAGATAGATCATATGCTAGGCCACAAAGAAAGGCTGAACGAATTCAGAAAGATTGAAATCATACAAAACATTATCTCTGACCACAGTGGAGTCAAGCTGGAGATTTGCAAGGGACAGAAGCCCAAATTTCACACCACGATTTGATAATTAAACAGCACACTCTTAGAAAAACAGTGGATTAAAGAGGAAATCTCAAAAGAAATCAATGACTACCTTGAAACAAATGATAATGATAACACAACATACCAAAATTTATGGGATGCAGCAAAAGCAGTACTGAGAGAGAAGTTTATAGCCATAAATTCATATATCAAAAAAGAAGAAAGAGCAAAAATTGAAGAACTAACTGCACATTTGAAGGAATTAGAAAAACAACAACAAAGTAACCCAACAGGAAGAAGAAGGAAGGAAATAACAAAGATAAGAGCAGAACTAAATGAAATAGAAAATAAGAAAGCACTTGAACAGATAAACAAGACCAAGAGCTGGTTTTTTGAGAAGATTAAAAAAATTGACAAACGTTTAGTGACACTAACAAAGAAAAAAAGAAAGAAGATGCAAATACACAAAATAAGAAATGAGAAAGGCGATATCACCACTGACCCCACAGAAATAAAGACTATCATAAGAGGATATTTTGAAAAACTATATTCCAACAAAAATGACAATCTAGAGGAAATGGACAAATCCTTGAAACACATAAGCATCCCATAATGACAAAAGAAGAAATTGATGATCTTAACAAACCAATCACAAGCAGAGAGATAGAATCAGTTATTAAAAATCTCCCAACTAAGAAGAGCCCAGGGCCAGATGGCTTCACAGGTGAATCCTACAAAACATTCTGGAAAGAACTGACACCAATCCTGCTGAAAGTATTTCAAAACATCGAAACAGAAAGAACATTACCCAACTCCTTCTATGATGCCAACATTACCCTAGTACCAAAGCCAAACAAAGACATCACAAGAAAGGAAAATTACAGACCAATTTCTCTAATGAACCTAGACGCAAAAATACTTAACAAAATACTTGCTAATCGTATTCAACAACACATTAAACGTATTATACACCATGACCAAGTGGGATTCATCCCAGGTATGCAAGGATGGTTCAACATAAGAAAATCAATCAACGTAATACACCATATAAACAGATTGAAGGAAAAAAATCACATGATTATATCTATTGATGCAGAAAAAGCATTTGACAAAATACAGCACACTTTCTTGATAAAAACACTCCAAAAGATTGGAATACAAGGAAATTTTTTGAACATGATAAAGAGTATATATGAAAAACCTAAAGTCAATATTGTTTACAATGGAGAAATCCTAGACTCCTTCCCTCTAAACTCAGGAACAAGACAAGGATGCCCACTCTCTCCGCTCCTATTTAACATTGTCTTAGAAGTACTTGCTCGAGCACTGAGGCAAGAACCAGAAATAAAAGGCATTCAAATTGGAAAGGAAGAAGTCAAAATTTCATTATTTGCAGATGACATGATCCTATACATAGAAAACCCTGAGAGATCTACAATGAAGATTCTAGAACTCATAAATGAGTTTAGTAAAGTCGCAGGTTATAAGATCAATGCGAAAAAATCAGTAGCATTTCTGTACACCAATAATGAGCAAGATCAGGAGGAAATCAAGAAACAAATACCATTCACAATAGTAAATAAAAAAATCAAATACTTAGGAATAAATTTAACTAAAGAGGTAAAGAACTTATACACCGAGAACTATACAAGATTGTTCAAGGAAATCACAGAAGACCTGAATAAATGGAAGACTATTCCTTGTTCATGGATAGGAAGACTGAACATTATTAAGATGTCTATCCTACCAAAATTGATCTACACATTCAATGCAATCCCAATAAAAATCAACGCAGCCTTCTTTCAGGAACTAGAAAAACTAACTATGAAATTTATTTGGAAAGAAAAGAGACCCCGAATAGCCAAAGACATACTGAAAAAGAAAAACGAAATTGGAGGAATCACACTACCTGACTTCAAAACATACTATAAAGCTACGGTGGTGAAAACAGCATGGTATTGGCATAAGGAGAGACACATAGACCAATGGAATCAAATTGAAAGCTCTGATATAGAACCTCACATATACAGCCACATAATATTCAATAAAGCCACCAAACCCTCTCAATTGGGAGAGAGTGGCCTATTCAACAAATGGTGTCTGGAGAACTGGATAGCCATATGTAGAAGAATGAAAGAGGATTACCATCTCACACCTTATACAAAGACCAACTCAAGATGGATCAAAGACCTAAATATAAGAGCCAAGACCATAAAAACCTTAGAAAGCAGTGTAGGGAAACATCTACAGGACCTTGTAATAGGAAATGGATTTATGAATATCTCACCAAAAGCACGAGCAGGAAAAGAACTAATAGATAAATGGGACTTCCTCAAAATTAAAGCCTTCTGCACCTCAAAGGAGTTTGTCAAGAAAGTAAAAAGGGAGCCCACACAGTGGGAGAAAATATTTGGCAATCATATATCTGATAAGAAACTTATAACTTGCATATATAAAGAACTCCTATATCTTGAAAATAAAAAGATAAACAACCCATTTAAAAAATGGGAAAAAGACTTAAACAGACACTTCTCCGAAGAAGAAATACAAATGGCAAGAAAGCACATGAAAAAATGTTCCAAATCTCTAGCTATCAGGGAAATGCAAATCAAAACTACAATGAGATACCATCTTACACCCATAAGATTGGCAGCTATGAAAAAAACAGAAGAATACAAGTGCTGGAGAGGATGTGAAGGAAGGGGAACACTGCTGGTGGGAATGCAGAAGGATCCAACCATTCTGGAGGACAGTATGGCGGTTTCTCAAAAAACTAGCCATAGATTTGCCATATGACCCAGCAATACCACTGCTGGGTATATACCCAGCAGAACTGAAAACAAGGACACAAACTAATATATGTACACCAATGTTCATAGCAGCATTGTTCACTATTGCCAAAAGTTGGAATCAACCCAAATGCCCATCAACAGATGAGTGGATCAATAAAATGTGGTATATACACACAATGGAATACTACTCGGCTGTAAGAGCAAACACACTACAAACACATGTGATAACATGGATGAATCTTGAGAACCTTATGTTGAGTGAAGCAACCCAGACATTAAAGGACAAATACTACATGACCTCAATGATATGAAATAACCAAGCTGCCCTAGATAGCAAGAGACTGAACGATAGGCTTACAGGAAATCGGAGGGTGGAGGAAGGATGTGAGCTGATGTCTGCAGGGGTGGAATTTAAGACGAGATGGTGGTAAGTATGAACACAAAGAAGAGATAAAAGGGGGGCAAGGGGTTGCCTTTGGTTGGGGCTTTGCATGTTTGAGGGTGGCTGGGGGGGACGGATGTGTAACATTGCCCAAAAGTGGGGGGAGGGAGGGGTAGCATACGAACACAGGAGAGGGTCAGGTGTTGGTGGAGAGTAAAATGCCAAGAAAATCATATCAAAATATAATAAAGAGGGTTACCTGTTTAGAATGCTCGGAGGGGAGGGTCTGATGCAGGACGGGCTCCTGGGGAATGTCTAAATGCTCATTCTGCCAGAGTGGGTGACACCATGAGGTAGAAACCCAAGTAGTGAGAGTGGGGGTGGACCCACATCCTGGGGAGGACTAATGCCATCAAATAGAGGGAACTGTATCCCTCGAGAGAAAGGGTGGCTCCCAGGGCATTGGGGCAGTTGAGCAAGTTAGGCCCTGAACACTATTCCATCTATCTCTGGAAGTGGCTCCTCAGGAAACGGAGGTTGGCTGCCACTGTGGGCACCAAGGTGGAAGGGAAAATGTACGTTAAATGTGTGGAACCAAGGTAAATGGGGGGTAAGAGAGGAGTTTCTTGAGAGTACACAAGGATGGATATAAAACATGTAATATTACACAATAATATATAGGAGATGACAGACTGATAAAGTAAACCATAATGTAAAACATAGGATAACTAAGAATGTAAAAAACTGTGTATCCTAAAGTATGCACCATAATGTAAGCACAGATGTCACCTTGTTAGAAAGCTAGTGTCTCAGACTCTGTACATCACGTTAAGTAAATATGATGTGAATAGGGTGTAAGAGTATCGCTGTGGAAGGGAAAAGGTTTTGCGGTGGATGTATGGGAGTGCTGTATATTATATATATGCATTGCTGTGGTCTAGGGCTCCTGTGAAGAGAAGCTGAATAATTAGGGGGAAAAAAAAAGAAAAAGATAGGATGTAGAATTTTTTCCAAGTCAACACGTGTTCTTTATCTAACCTTTAAACCCAACGCTATATGCCATTCCCTAGTAAGGGACCCTGACATTATATTGGGCTTCAAATTTTGGGGAGTTCTGGATCACAGAGTGTTTCAACAATGGCAATGGAGGGATACTGGTATGGGATGCCATTGACAGGTGATATATGGCTGACAGGGAGCTGTACAGAACATATGTCCAGGGTGCATGGTAATGTTTGGATATATTCATAGTGGCAACAATTAAAAACCACAGCAGGGGGGGTACTGGGTTCCTGGCCAGTGGTGCTCTGTCGTGGTCCCTAGGGGAGCAGCAACAGTCTCCCAGGTGCAGCGGCGGGGACCGGGAGGGAGTGAGGTTTTAACAGTGAGCCCCTGATGCTAATGACTATGCTTGTGAGCTGATAAGCCTATAATAAGAACAAGGCCTAGAGCAACATTGCCTGGGAATTTCCTCCTGTCAGCCTTCATGTTACTCAAATGTGGCCAGTCTCGAAGCCAAACTCAGCATGTAAATGCAATGCCTTCCCCCCAGTGTGGGACATGACACCCGGGGATGAGCCTCCCTGGCAACGAGGGACCACTATCAAATACCAACTGATGATGCAACTGGAAAATGACCTTATATGGAAGGTTCAATGCGGATCAGCAGAATATCCCTGTCTACATAAAATATCATGACTTTAAAATGCTGTTTGACCTAAAGTAAGGGGGAAATGGAAAGGAGAAATGAGTTTATATGGCTATGAGTTTCTAAAAAAGAGTCTGGAGGCTGGCAGAAGGATTGCCCTTATGCACAACTGAGCAGAGTCAGAGAGACAGATAAAGCAGATACAACCCCCAGATATTGGTTCCTTTGAGGGCTAAAGAGACCCATGGGAGTTATGGTCATGGCTGATGGGGTTAACTACCAGGTCAGATGGCCCCTCTTTGGAAATGGTGTTTATGTATGATGAATCTGGACTCAGATGGGATCTCCCTCCATAAGACTTTCATGCTAATGTGCTGGAGGTGCAGTTAATGTTGGGGTTTAAGATATATTTAGGGGATTTGAATCTCTGGACTGACAATGTGATAGCCAGGTCCTGAGCCTCAACAGACTCCAGCACCTACAATCTGATTTATCGGACTTACCACACTCAGCTAAGATGGAGTTGAAGAAGGACAACCACCACACCATGGAGCCTAGAGTGATTACAACTGAAAGTGGGAGGATTGCATCCAGCATCCATGTGGAATCTGAGCCTCTTCTTGACATAGAGGTGCAATGGACACAACCAATCCAATGTCCACATAGAAGAGGTGGCATTGGATTGGGAAACGTGGACATGGTGGCTGATGGGTATGGGGAAAGGCAGGAAGAGATGAGAGGTGGAGGTGTCTTTGGGACATGGAGCTGCCCTTCATGGTGCTTCAGAGGCAATCACCAGACATTGTAAATCCTCACAGGGCCCACTGGATGGAATGGGGGAGAGTATGGGCCATGACGTGGACCATTGACTATGAGGTGCAGAGGTGCCCAAAGATGTACTTACCAAATGCAATGGATGTGTCATGATGATGGGAACGAGTGTTGCTGGGGGGGGGGAGAGGTGGGGTGTGGGGGTGGGTTTGAATGGGACCTCACATATATATTTTTAATGTAATATTACTACAAAGTCAATAAAAAAAGGAAAAAAAATAGGAACATCATATCTCTATGCTATTGAAATTATGTTGGCATAAAATATAATGATTTAAAGATTTAAGAATTTAAACGTCAGCCCCATGGTATGAAATAAGAGAATATCTGCAAAATACATACAAAAGGACACGTGAGGGACTCAAAATAATGCACTTAAAATAACAAAAATATGAAAATAGACATGAACAGCGGAATTGAGACACAAACATGTATGGTACTTACAAATAACAAGTAGCAAATGGCAGAAGAAAGTTCACCATCATCATGAGTTACTATAAATTTCAAATTATTAAACTCTGCAGTCAAAAGGCAAAATTGATAAAATAACTTTTCCCAATGAATGATTTTACAAGAGACTCATCTTAACTTCAAAGACTAAAGTAGGTTGAAACTAAAATGACCAAAAAAAAAATGTGTACTAGTTTGATATAGTTATGAATTGCAAAAATTGATATTGAATTAGGTTTGTAACTTGTCTGTACCTGGGCAAGATTAAGTTACGATTAGGATTTTGATTGAGCCACATACTTAGGGTATTGAGACCCCACCCCTTGGTGGGTATGGCACAGGGCATGGCAAAGGACAGATTTGAGGTGTTTTGAGGTTGGCATTTTGAAGTTGGAGTGTGACACTGAAGCCTTAAGCTGGAGCCCCAGGAAGTAAGCACACAAAGGAAAGAGAAGCAAGCCACAGGACGGGAGGAACATAGGAAGCCTGAATCCTCACCAACGTCAGCAGCCATCTTGCTCCAAAACATGAAAATAGACGTTGGTGAGGGAAGTAACTTATGCTTTATGTCCTGGTATCTGTAAGCTCCTAACCCAAATAAATACACCTTATAAAAACCAAACAATTTCTGGTATTTTGCATCAGCACCCCTTTGGCTGACAAATACACCACGCAAATAATAACCAAAGAGAGCAGAGAATCTATACTAGCATCTAATAAAATAAAATTTAAACCCAAAGCAGTTACAATGGAAAAATAAGGGCCAATCATAAAGGACTCAATTCAACAAGAATAAGACATATAGATAGATAGATAGATAGATAGATAGATAGATAGATAGATAGATAGATAGATAGATAGATAGATGATAGATAGATAGACATTGATATATATATATGTATGTATATATATCTCATACCTATTGGCAAATATATGAAGCAAATATTGACAGTTTTTGAGGGAGAAATAGGGAGTTTTAAAATAGGAGTAAGAGACTTCAATAGTGGAGAGAACATCTAGATAGATGTTGAAAAAAGAAGTAGAAGTTTTTTACAATACTACAAAGCAACAGACATAGTAGAACACTGACTCCAACAACAGAAGAAAACACAATATTCTCAAGTGCCCGTAGTCATTCTACAGTATAGACCATATATTCAGTCACAAAGTAAGTTTCAATAAATTACCACACAAAATTGAAATCATGCAATGTGTGGTCTCTGACCAAAATGAAGGGAAGCCAGAAATCAATAGCAGAAGAAAATTGTTTTTTCAGTTTTATAAAATATGCTGGCAACAATGTACCAGAAATGGATTAGCTTTTATCATGGGAAATTAATTTTGGAAACAGTATACAGAGTATTTTAATTCTTCTTCTCCTTTTTTTTTTAATGAATGGTGCCGGGAATTCAATCCAGGAATTCATACATGGGAAGGAAGCACACAACCACTTGAGTTACATCCTCTCTTCTTCCATAGCTTTTCCTTTTTTCTTTTCAAAAATTTTTCTCATTTTTTAAAGACATAGATCACACAAAATGTTACATTAAAAAATATAAGAGGTTACTATAGACCTCATTCCCCTAAACCCCTATTCCTCCCTCATCAACAACTTCTTTCATTAGTGTGGAACATTCATTGCATTTGATGAATATATTTTTGAGCACTGCTACACGGCATGGATTATAGTTTACATTGTAGTTTACACTCTCCCTGTCCATTCAGTTGGTATGGTAGCGTATATAATGTCCTGCCGTGTTCCTGCAATATTATTCAGCACAGCACCAAGTACCAAAAATGCCCCCATATCACACCTTATTTTGCATCTCCCTACAATCAGCAACTCCCATGGCCACTATCTCCACATCAATGATATAATTTCTTCCATTGCTAGAGTCACAATAATTCTATAGTGAATACCAGTAAGTCCACTCTAATCCATATTTTATTTCTCCATTCTGAGGACCCTGGGATGGTGATGCCGACTCCACTTCTCAATTGAGAGGGGGCTTAGAACCCACATGGCTGATGGATGGGATTCTACTGCTTGCAGTTGTAGACTCTCTCATTTCCTTGGTGTGGTGGTTGACCCTCTTTACCTCCTTGTTAGCTAACCTGGGGAAGTCCAAGATAGTGGAGAGTAGGTGATGCAACTCTGTTGAGAGTCGGCCCAGCTGGCACCTGGGCAGTCCACAGATTCAAGTTTCCTGGGCATATATCAACCCCAGCACCTACCACAGTTTCAATAAAAGAGAGATTAAAGGCATGTGTAGATAATACACATCTGAATCTAACTCCATCACACTCAGGAGCACAAATTCAAAAGTAGGGTCAACTAGCAGGGCACTGAACTCCACAGCCATCTGCCATGACCATAGGACCTGGGTGTCTCTTTAGTTCTCAGGAGTACCACTACCTGGGGTTGTATCTAATTTGGTTGTCTCTGAGTTCCAGCTGAGTTGTGCATAAGTGCTAGCCCTCTGATGACCACCAGATTCACTTTCAAGTCTTAGCCACATAAACTGATTTGTCTTTACCACTTCCCCCCTTTTATTCAAGATCTTTTTCTAGCTGCATAACCAGCTGGTGTTTGGTTTTTATCCCTCAGCACCAGGGAGGCTCATCCCCAGAAGTCATGCTCCATGCTGGGGGATGGTAGTGCATTTATATGCTGAATTTGCCTTAGAGAGTTGTCACATTTGAGCAACATGGAGGCTCTCAGGAGGTAACTCTTAGGCAACCTGCAGCTCTTGGCCAAGTGAAATTTTAAGCCCACAGGCTCATAAGCATAGTCATCACATCAAGGGACCATTTTTGGATCATCCTTCTTCACTGGACTTTGCCCTTGCACTTAAAGGTTTGCTGCAGTTCCATTAGGGAATGCGACAGAGCTCCCTAGTTTGGGAACTCAGCAGTGCCTCTGTTATCATGTGAAACACTACCCAATATGTCAATACCCAATGAACATTCTAACATATCTTTATACCCTCTATTCATGCTCTGTAAACCCTCTCCTACCTATGCAACCCCCTTCAATGACACCCCACATGAGTGCTCCTCCCCTGCCACAGCTGAACCCCTCTGTGATCCAAAACTTCTTAAAAAATGAAGCCTAATATATTGCCAAATTCAAATAATAGGAAATAAAATAGTAATGATATGTCTAAGGATTAGAAATAAAATACATAATGATTTAGATAAACTAAAATAAAGTAAAAATTAAATTGGGGTATTAAAAATGAAAAACATAAGAAATGTTTTTGCCATTTTGTCTTTCATCATTGTAATAGGTGTTGCCCTGTTTCTAGTCAATCTTTTCCATTTCTTCCTCAGTGAATTACATCTTTTATTATTATGTTTTCAAAAAATTTTAGGTCACAGTAAAATCACATAATACAGGGGGCTCCCACATACCCCAAATCCTCCCCCTCTTTACCCCTCCCTAGCAATCATCTTTCGCATGTGGATTAGTTTGATACAACTAATGTACACATTTTGAACCATAGCTACCAACCATGCTTACTTTATGGTTTACATTATGTTTTAAATTTTAGACTGTACACTTTTATAAATTTTTGCTTACATTATGGTTTACATTATTGATTAAATTTAAATCATACATCTCTACAAAATTTTGGTGGAATTTAACATGGCCTGCATCCATCACTGTACATTCATATACAACACCTCCATTGCCCACCAGTTACCCCTCTTCTCTCTAAACTATTCCTCTCCCACTTCAACCAGGTCACACAGTGACAACAAAGCTTCACTGCATGAAGGACAGGATTCATAGATACCTGCAACAATGTTGAGGACTTGGCACACTACTCTGTCCTCCCCCACTGGGAGCCACCTATGCTGTCATGAGACATCCTCCCTTCTGTTTGAGAATATGAGGCCTCCCCATGTTCATTGTATTGGTCACCACCCACTGATAAAATACACTATGAAAAATGAGCACTCACACTCTCTAGAAGCCTGCAAAAGATTCACCCTGTGCCAGATGTCCCCCATCAATAGCATAAACCCATTACCCTTCCTTATTGTATTTTCTAAGGAGTTTTCTCAACAGTATTGTTTCAACCACGTACCTGAAAATCTCTTGAGTTCCCCTGCTCCCCCTAAACCTTCCCCAATTCAATGGATCATCTGACCCCTCCTCCCAACCCTAGTCCCCCTCAAGCCTGCAATGCCCAACTGAATACTATCCCTATGTTCCCATCTTATCCCTTCAGTGCACAACTACTAACCACCATTTCATCATACATATCACCAATGTGGACATAGGTTCACAACGATTGTCTCGCCCACTATTTCCTGTAAGTCTATCTTCCAGTCTCAAGCTTTCTGAGACAGCCTGACTTACTTAATTCATATAAGAGGTCCTTGTAGTATTTGTCCATCAGTGCCTGGTTTGCTTCACTCTAAAATAAGGTCCTCAAGATTCATTCAGGCTATTCCATGTGTTAGTACTATATTCTTTATTACAGATGAATAGTATTCCATTGTATACATATACCACATTTTGTTATCTGTTGACGGGCACTTGGGTTGATTTCAACTTTTGGCAATAGTGAATAATGCTGATATGGACATTGGTGTGCATATATGTGTTCGTGTCCTTGTTTTCAGTACTTCTGGGTATATAACCATCAGTGGAATTGCTGGGTCATAAAGCAAATCTAAAGCTAGTTTTTGAAGAACCACCAAACTGTCCTCCACAATGGTTGGATCCTGCTACATTCCCACCAGCAGTGGATCAAGTTTCCCATGCCTCCACATTCTCTCCAACCCTTGTAGTCCTCTGACTTTTTAATAGCCACCAGTCTAAAGGGTATAAGATGGTATCTCCCTGTAGTTTTGATTTACATTTCCCTGATAGGTAGTGATTTTGAGCATCTTTCCATATACTATTTAGGCATTTCTATTTCTTCTTTGGAGAAACATATATTCAAATTTTTCCCCATTTTTTAAATTGGTTGTTTGTTTGTTTTCAAGATATAGGATTTTTTTCCATATTAGATTCCTATCAGATGTATAATTACCAAATATTTTCTCCCACTGGGTAGGGAGTATTTTCTCTTTCTTGATAAACTCCTTTGAGGTGCAAAAGGTTTTAATTTTGAGGAGGTCCCATTTATTTTTTTCTTTCACTCCTCATGCTTAGGGTGTGAAGTTCATGAAGCCCTTCCTATTACAAGGTCCTGTAGATGATTTTCTACATTGTCTTCCAAAGTCTTTATAGTCTTGGCTTTTTTATTTACATTTTGATCTATTTTGAGTTCATTTTTTTATAAGATGTGAGGTGGTATTTCACTCTCATTAATTTGCATATGAGTATCGAGTTTTACAAGCACCACTTGTTGAAGAGGGCATTCTCTCCCAGTTGAGGGGATCGATGGCCTTGTTGAATATCAGATGACTCTATATGTGAGGATCTATATCTGAACTCTTAATTCAGTTCCATTGGACAATATGTCTATCCATGTGCCAGTATCATGCTGTTTTGATAACTATTGATTTATAGTATGTTTTAAAGTCAGTTAGTGTGATTCCCCCATTATTTTTTTTTTTTTTTCAATATACCTTTGACTAAATTCAGAGCCTCTTTGGCTTCTAAATAAATTTCATTGTCAGTTTTTCCAGTTCATCAAAAAATACTGTGCTGATTTTTATTGGGATTGCATTAACTCTGTAGATCAGTTTAGGTAGGATGGAAATCATAACAATATTTTGTCTTTTTATCAATGAACAGGGATAAAAAGGGATAAAAATTCTTCAATTTATGTAGGTCTTCTTTGATTCCTTTAACAGTGTTGTGTAGTTTTCTGTGTATAAGTCTTTTACATATTTATTTAAATTTATTATGTATATGAATTTTACTACTGTAAATGGTATTTCTTCTTTATTTCCTCCTCAATTGCTCATTAGAGGTGTACAGAAATGCTACTGATTTTTTCCTCTGACTTTACTGAACTCATTTATAAGTTCTGGAAGCTTTGTTGTAGATTTCTCAGGATTTTCTATGTATAGGATCATGTCATCTGCAAATAGTGAAATTTTGAATTCTTCCTTTCCACTTTGGATGCATTTTATATCCGTTTCTTGCCTCAGTGCTCGAGTATGTACTTCTAACATGACATTAAATAGGAGAGGAGATAGTGGACATCCTTGTCTTGTTCCTGATCTTAGAAGGAAACATTTTAGGATTTCACAATTTCATATGATATTAGCTGTGAGTTTTTTCATATATAGCCATTATCATGTTCAGAAAGTTTCTTTCTATTCCTACATTTTGCAGTTGTTTATTTTTTAACCAAGAAAGGATGTATTATTTTATCAAATGTTTTTTCTGTGTCTATAGATATTATCATGTCACTTTTTTTTTTCCATCAAACTGTTTATATGTTGTATTACATTAATTGATGCCCTTACATTGAACCTTCCTTGCATAACAGGGATGAAACCCACTAGGTCATGGTGTATAATTCGTTTGATGTGATGTTGAATATGCTTAGCAAGTATTTTGTTGAGGATTTTAGGATCTAGGTTCATTAGAGAGATTCATCTGTAATTTTCCTTTCTCATGGTGTCTTTTTTTGGCTTTGGTATTAGGGTAATTTTGGCATCATCACATGAGCTAGGCAATGGTCCTTTGGTTTCAACTCTTTGGAAGAGTTTAAGCAAGATTGGTGTCATTTGTTTCCAGAATATTTGGTAGAATTCACCTGTGAAGCCATCTGGCCTTGGGCTATTCTTAGTTGGGAAGTTTTTAAGAAATCAATCTATCTCTTTATTGGTGAATGGTATGATGAGATCATCAATTTCTTCTTTCATCAGTGTGGGTTGCTTATGTGTTTCTCGGAATTTGTCCATTTCCTCTAAATTGTCCCTCTTCTTGGCATATAGGCTTTCAAATTATCCTTTATGATCCTCTCTATCTCTGTGGGGTCAGTGATGATATCCCCTTTCTCATTTCTTAATTTGTGTATTTGCTTCTCCCTCTTTTTTTCATTGTTGTTCTAGGTAAGGGTTTGTCAATTTTATTGATGATCTTCTCAAAGAACCAGCACATTGTTTTGTTTATTTTTTCTGTTTCTTTCTTATTTTCTGTTTCATTTTGTTTTGCTCTAATCATTGTTCTCTCTTTCATCTTCCTTTCAGGTTAATTTTTTGTTTTGTTTTTTGTTTTTGTTTGTTTTTTTCTAATTCCCCCAAAGTGTGCTGTTAGGCCTTTAATTTTAGCTCTTTCTCCTTTTGTATTATATGAATTTATGGTTATGAATTTCCCTTTCTGTACAGCTTCTGCTGCATCCAAAAAGTTTTTATATGTTGTGTTGTCATATCCACTAGTTTCAAGTTAGTTACTGATTTCTTTTGAGATTTCCTCATTGATCCACTATTTGTCAAAGATTATGTTGCTTAAATTCCATATATTTGTGGCTAATCTGGTTTTCTGGCCCTTACAGTTGTCCAGCTTTTATTCATTGTGGTCATAAAAATTATTTTTTATGATTTCATTTAATTCACTGATACATTTTCTGTGGCCTAGCACGTGGTCTATCTTGGAGAATGACCCATGTGCACTTGAGAAGAATGTATGTCATGCTGTATCATTGTGTATTGATTATATATATATAATATATATATCTGGACCTA
This sequence comes from Dasypus novemcinctus, assembly GCF_030445035.2. NCBI lineage: Eukaryota > Metazoa > Chordata > Mammalia > Cingulata > Dasypodidae > Dasypus > Dasypus novemcinctus. The sequence continues at coordinate 141,680,240 of NC_080704.1, read as the reverse complement.
ATATATATATATATATTAGGTCCAGATCTTCCAATATTTTATTCAAGATCTTTGTTTCTTTATTCGTTCTCTGTCAAGGTGTTCTGCCTAATGGTAATAATGGTGTGTTAAAGTCTCCTATATTATTGTAGAGGCATCTATCACTCCGCTTTTTTTCCCCAGTGTTTGCCTGATGTATTTTGAGGTGCCCTGGTTAGGTGCATAAATGTTTATGATTGCTCTTTTTTTTCTTGAATGATTGCCCCTTCTAGTAATTTATAGTGTCCATCTTTGTCTTTCATAATAATTTTGTACTTAAAGTTTATTTTGTGCATATTAGTTTAGCTACTACTGCCCTTTTTTGTTTTTTGCTTGCTTATAAGTTTGTTTTCCAGCCATTCACTTTCAACCTCCTTAAATCCCTGGGTCTAAGGTGTTTTTTTGTAGACAACATATTTACGTGTCATATTTCCTCATCCTTTCTGACAATCTGTCTCTCTTGACAGATGAGTTTATTCCATTAACATTCAGTGTTATTATTCACAGGGAATTACTTATATGAGTCATATTTTATTTGTATTTGTATAAATCATATGTTTTGTTTATTTCTCTTTTTGTCTCTTTAGTTATTCTTATACTCTCCTCCAAATCTGTCCCTCATGGTTCTTTTCTTTCAATCTTCATAACTCCTTTTAGTATTTCTTGAAGGAAAGTTTCCTTATTGGTATACTCCCTTAGTTTCTGCTTACCTGTGAATATTTTGAGCTCTCCATCAATTTCCCATGCCTGTATTCTTGGCTGTAATTTGTTTTTCTTTTAGAACCTTGACTATGTCATAACACTGCCTTCTTGCCTCCATGATTTCAAATTAGAAATCATCATTTAATCTTATTGAGCTTTCCTTGTATGTGATGGTTCTCTTTTCTCTTGTTGCATTTAGTATTTTCTTTGTCTTGAACACTGCATAATTTGACAAGTATATGTCTTGGAGCAGGCTTGTTGATATTTATATTGTTTGTGGTGCACTACACTTCCTGGACAGGTACATCCATATCCTTCTGTATTTGGGGGAAATTTTCAGCCATTATTTCCTCCAATCCCCCTTCTGTCCCGTTTCCTTCTCTTCTCCTTCCAGGTTGCATATAATATTTATGCTTGTTCATTTTGTGTTGTCATTCAAACCCCTAAGTCCCTGCTGGATTTTTTTCTTTCCTCTCCTCTATCAATTCTACTATCTGTTTGAGTTCAGAGCTCAGATGTACTGTCTTCCACATCAGTAATTCTTTCCTTTGCCTGTTCAAATCTGCTGTTATTTGATGAGAGTGTATTTTTGATTTATTGGATTGTGCTATTCATCACCATCATATCCATTATCTTTTTTGAGTGTGTTTACAGTTTCTTCAGTATACTCTCCAAATGTTTTTTTAATCTCCGTAATTTCTTCCTTCACTTCATTAAGTTGGTACACGATACTTGTTTGGAGAGCTTTGATTAGTTGTTCAATGTTCTGCTCAACTTCATGGATTTTAGATTTTTCATTGGGTTCATCCATGTCTTCCAGATTATTGGTATGGTTTGCAATTTTTTTTCTGTCTGTTCATCATTTTATCTTGATGGGTTTATTCAGTTGAATAGCTTTTCCCTCTAGTCTTGGATTTGATATTCATTGCTGTTTTTGTTACGTGTGTATGTTAAGTTTTCTCTTTGAGGTTTCCATTATTCTATTCCTTGTTGTTGTCTCTGTTCCATTGAAAGAATATGAGTAGAGCAAGAGAAAGCAAATGAGGTATGAAGAGAAAAAGCATAATACTATTTTTTTAAAAATTTTGTCTGTATTTTTTTAATATCACATTCAAAAATATGAGGTCCCCATGTACCCTGCAACCCCCTCACCCAACTCCTCACAACAACAACCTCCATCATCATGAGACATTCATTGCACTTGGTGAATACATCTCTGAGCACTGCTGCACCTCATGGTCAATGATCCACATCATAGCCAACACTCTCCTACAGTCCACCCAGTGGGCCATGGGAGGGTATACAATGTCTGGTAACTGTCCCTGCAGCATCACCCAGAACAACTTCAAGTCCCAAAAACACACCCACATCTCATCTCTTCCTCCCACTCCTTACCTCCAGCAGCCACCATGGTCACTTTCTCTATACCAATGCCACATTTTCTTCGATTACTAATCACACTAGTTCATTAATAGAATATCAGTAAGTCTGCTCTAATCCATACTCTATTCCTCCATCCTGTGGACCTTGGAATTGCTGTGTCCACTTCATATCTATATCAAGGGGGGCTTAGATTTCACATGAATGGTGGATGCAATTCTCCTGCTTTCAGTTGTAGGCACTCTTGACTCCCCAGTGTGATGGTTGACCTTGTTCATTTCCATGAAAGGAGAGGTGAATCTGCTGAGAAAGCCCAATTTACCTAAACGTCCTGGCATAGGAAATTGGTCTGGGAGAAGGTGGAGTCAGAAAATCAATTAGACCTCTCCTAGCACACCTAAGGGGAATTGACTGTAGGAGGTGCTATCCAAGCTTCCAGTAGCATATTTGGGGTTTCTGGTGATGGGAAGGTGATCTCATGCTGGAAACAAAGAGTCATAGTCTTCATACTATTTTTGAAAGTAAAAATTAGCAGAAAAACCTTATAAAACATAAGAGAATTAATATACTCATGTAAGTAATGTAGAGTTATAGGAAATACATTTGGAGTACCTACAAGAAATGGGAAACTGAATATTGAGAAGAATATAGTATGAATTAAAAGGCCTGTGTGATGAGGATAGAGAGAAAGAGAAAAGAAAAGACTAAAACAGAAAGAATTAATAAAAGATAGAAAACAACAAAAAGTGTTAGAAAAAAAAAATTCAGAAAAATTGAGAGAGATGAAGGTAAGAGCAAAAACAGAAACTGGAATGTAGAAAGGTATAGGAAGGAAAAGAGATAGCATTGGTAGCCAAAATCAGTACCCACAGTAAAGAGGAAATTGAAGAAGAGAAAGCACAACAAACAATAAACAATCTGGCAGCACCAAATTTAAAAAAAAGGGGGGGTGATAAAGAGGAAGGAAAGAAAAGCAAACAAAAAATCAGACCAACCCACAAGCAAGGAGTCAACCAAACACTAAGAATAAATACACTTCCCTCTAAAGTCCCTGTAAGCTTGTTAGGATGCTGGTATTTATCAATCAATTACCCTGCAGCTTTCTCACTGCAGATTTTGAAGTGCATTTTAGTGAGTAAACTAAGTTAAATAATATAACAAATGCAACTTATTTTTTTAGGAAAAATATGAGACCCAAGGGAAGCTAATGCAAGTTTAATGTCTATACTTTCCTGTACTAAATTATTAGTAGATGTTTAATATCCCAGTGAGTGACTACTCTAAGATGAACCAGAAATCAACCTAGAGACCTTGTATATTCAAGGCTAAAGCTCATCTGCTTTGACAAATTTTCCTGCTGGGTTGATTATCTCTTCAATCCAGGGGTATAATTGACTCTTTGCAATTGGATAAATTGATAATTAGGAATCAATTCTCCCCCCTGCCCTTTCATTCTAACTGTGTCTCCCCCGGGGAACCAGGAAGCAACAACCTTGGTGAGAATTCCCTTTTGAAATTTAAGTGGGACCCTGTGACTTAACTCACCACAGAAAAAAATTACTCTCAGGCTCTTTAAGAGAGAGCACCCATACCTTACTGGGAACACTAAACAGGCACTTGTAATCTTATTAAGCACTTCCTACTGACCCCCTCTCTTAGGTAAGTTGCACAGGACTAGTTAATTGCCTGACTCCACCTACTCCCAAACCAATTTTTCCCTATCTCGTGGAAGTTAGGCAAATCCAGCTGCCTCAGCAGATTTACCTCTCCCCTCTTCCTTGTTTCTCCTCAAGCCAGCTGGTATGCTCCTTAAAGCTCAAAAAAGGGGGTCCAGACAATAGAACTCTCACCGAGGTGATCCCTCTCCACCTTTCACTAGAACCTTCCCAATCTCAGAGATTGTCTCTTCCAGCTGACTGACTGGCAAGGGTTAGGGAATGCTGCAGCTTCCTGCCCTGAGGGAGGAGCTTAGCCTTCCCACAGCTCCAGCCTCAAGTACCAGAAACTCATGGTTTTACGTTGAGCAATACATTTTTGTTGTGCTCTCTTCAGATCGATGCCCTGAAGCCTCCTGTTTTTGTGGGTCCCCAAAACAGCTCACTCAAGCAAGATTTTGCCCAGAGTCAGCTGTTGTTTTTTTTGTAGGAGAGATGATGTGGATGGACTTACTCCAACACCATCTTGCCTCTTCCTTCTATCATGGGAATTTATTCCCATGCAGGCAATCCTCACACTTTCCATGTTGCAAGGTACGTGAAGGAATCTGCTGCTCTTCCAGGTGTCATTGCTTCAGCTTCTGCCTGCTCTATCTGTTGCTTCCTCTCTCCCGTGTTCCTCTCTGAGCTTCTGGGTTCCTTTTATCTGTCTTTTCAGTATTTTTTCTGTGCCAGTGGCTTTTTAGTCCTTCATTTATAAAGGACTCCAGTTAGAGGATTAGTACCCACCCTGGGTTTGTAATCTAATCAAAAGTTCCCATTTACAGTGAGATTACTGGCACAAGAATTGTTTCACTTTAAGAAGATTTTCTGTGGTCCACAAAAGATTCAAACCAGGACATTCCACCCGCAGGTCCAAAAACAACATGTTCTTTGTATATGAAAATTACATTCGTTCCATCTCAATATTTAAAACCCCTTAAATCATTTCAGTAACAATGCTAAGTAAAAATTCTCATAAATATCAGTTATTGGCATGTAATCTGCCTTGGGACAAAACTCACCTCTGGCAGTGGACTTGTGCAACTAGCAAATCAGGTTGTCTCCTTCCAATATACAAAGAAGCGACAGTTACAGGATACACACTGCCATCACCATAAGGAGAAATTGGAACAAAAACAGGGGTCTTGGGGAACAAACATTTCCAAAAACCTACAGGAATTCTCCACTAGATTTCAAAATCTGAGATTCAGGTATAAAACAATGGTTTCTTCTTCTCCAAGACTCATGAAGTGGGATCCCCACCCATTCCAAGACCTTGCCCATTGTTCATGCTCTCAGATCCCCCCTTATCCAGCTTCTGGGTTTTCACCAGACACTAGGATACACCATCTGAGAGCACTGGGGTGATAGACACATGATCTTCAATCACCAGGGCACAAGTGGATCCCCCTACAAACCATGTGGCATTGACCAAATATTTTCCAAGCACCAGAGATTGTCAGCCAAATCACTTAAGCCTGGGGTGTCAGCACTATCCTTGAAAATTGGAACAGAAAGACTACTCTCTTCAAATGCAAGGGAACACACTCTTTCTTCATACATGTGTGGGTCCTTCTCTTAGCCTGAGAATATATTTTAAGTCCAAGCCTCAGCATCCACAATCTTGGCCTTGATGTCATTTTTACTTCAGTCTTTCCATTTTCATTCCATTTTAGTTCAAGCTTGCAGTAGTTACATTCAAACAGATTTCACAAAATGAACTTAGTTTGGCCTGCAGGAAACAGGGTCCAAGCCATGAGACAGAGTTTCACAAATCATTTGTTTATAATTGCATTTAAATACTGACTTATACTGAAAATACTGGTTGGTTCCATGTTCAGTTAAATCCTGACCTGGGGCTCTATTGTCTGGGGACTCATTTGGCAGAATCTAAGAATTTCCCAGACCATTAATTTCTTCTTTGTGTGCAGGAGATCAGTTCACATATTATCCCTTTCCTCTCACATTTTGTTGTAAGCTACAAGGAGCAACCAAGCTTTGATTTCCACATTCAGTTTGTGACCTTGTCTTTTCAAGCACACAGCTAAGGTCTCTTTGGAAGCTCCTTGCAATCAGTTGACTGAGAAAATCTCTGAACAGTTTTGCAGATATATCTGCATGATATGTAGGTACAACCCAAAAGTGGACAGCTGTAGCACTGCAGTCACTTTCGGGTATGTGCCTGAAGGACAATGTTAAGGAGAAATCCTCCCAGTGGGCAGAACTTGGAATAGTGCACCTGGTTGTTCATTTTGATTGGAAAGAGAATTGTTAGGAAGTGCATTTGCACACTGATTCATTGCCAGTTGCTAATGGTTTGGCTGTACAGCCAGGGACTTGGAAGGAAAATGATTGGAAAATTAGTGACAAAGAGTTCTGGGGAAGAAGCATGTGGATAAACATTGCACAGTGAGCAAACACCATGAAGATAGTTGTGCTCCATGTGAATCATCAACAGAGAATGACTTCTGCAGAGTAATATTTTTATAATCAAGTATTTAAAATAACCCATTCTGTGCATACCAGTCATACTCTTTCTCCAGCTACTCTTATCACTGTCCAAAGGGCTCATGCATAAATGGACATGGTGGTAGGAGTGGAGGTTATGTAAGGGCTCAGCAACTTGGATATCCAATCACCAATGCTGGCCTGGCTAGAGTCACTGCTGAATGCCCAACATGCCAGCAACAGAGACCCATGCTCAGTCCCTAATATGGCAACATTTCCTGAAGTGATCAGCTTGCTACTTGGTGGCAGGTTGATTACATTGGGCAATCTCCAATATGGAATAGGGTGCAATTTATTCTAGCTAAAAAAAAAATGCATACTGAAGATATGGGTTTGCCTTCCTAGTAATCAATTTTTCTTCCATGGACTAACAGAATTCCATATCCAACTTCATGATATTAAGCATAGCATAGCTTTTGATCAAAGAAAACACTTCACAGTAAATGATCTGCAAGAACATACACATCCTCATGGAATTCAATTGTCTTACCATGTTCACCAACATCCTAAAGTGGTTGTATCAAAGAATGATGGGATGGCCTTTTGAGGACTCAATTTCAGTGTGAACTAGGTGGCACTACTTTACAGGTCTGGGGCAATGTTCTCTAGGAGGCTGAGCATATTCTAAATCAACATCCATTATATGATGCTGTTTTTCCCATAACAGAATTCACAGATCAAGTAATCAAAGGGTGGGGATGGGAGTGGCAATACTCATTACCCATAGTGAGCCACTAGAAAACTTCTTTCCATCTGTCCCTGCCAACTTAATTTCTGCTCATCTGCAGGTCTTGTACCAAAAGGAAAAGTACGTCAACTATGAAGAATATAGTGATCAATACAAACAACCATGTGAAAAGTTAAAGAATTGAGGACTTTAATTCATATTAATGTCTTCTTTTTTATGAGTATACCTAAATATGTACATAATAAAAATATCTTTATTTTCTTCCATATAATACCTCCCTATGATATGACATAAGTTGTATTAGCTTCATGTCATAATTTTTAAATTATAGGATATCAAGTGTAAGAGTAAATATTACCCTTGGATTTGTACCTTATTCTGCAGAATTTTAGTAGATTTCCAGATGTATGCAGGAAGTTACATATTGCTATGTGAAAATTATGTGTGTTATTTTTTATTTAGAGATTATCATGGTTTAAAATGATATGTTTGGCTGCCAAGTTGACAGAGTGTAGTGGGGTGGTTAAGTTCATGTGTCAACTTGACCAGGCAATGGTGCTGGTAATTTAGTCAAGCAAGCCCTGGCCTAGTTACTACTCTGAAGTCATTTTGTGGACTTAGATCGGTATTAAGAACATTGCATCTATATCTGATCACACCTAAAATCAACTGAGGAGATTGTCTTCAACAGTGAAAGACATCTCATCTAATCAATTAAAAACCTTAAAAGGAGAATGTATATTTGAGCAGGCATAAGAGAGAATTTTCATTATGCTTCTCACAGCTACATCCTCCTGGAAAATAATCAAGAAACTCCATTGGAGTTTTCAGATTGTAGCCTGCCCTAAGGAAATTTTTTTAGCAAGTTTTTACAGTCTTTTTTTAAAGGTACCTAAATCATGCCAAATGTTACATTAAAAACATCAGAGGTTCCCATATATCCCACTCCCTGCCCTTCCCCCACCCCTTCCACATCAACAACCTCTTTCACCAGTGTGGTGCATCATTGCATTTGATAAATATATTTTGGAGCACTGATACACTGCATGGATTATGTCTTACATAGTGGTTTACAGTCTCCCACACTCTTTTTAGTGGGTTATGGCAGGATATATATTGTCCTGCATCTGTCCCTGCACTATCATTCAGGACAAATTCAAGTCCTGAAAATTCCCGAATATCACACCTCCTCTTCTCTCTCCCTGCCCTCAGCAACTCCCGTGGCCCCTGTCTACACATCAAAGATACAATTTATTCTATTGCTAGAGTCAGAATAGTTCTATAGTAGAATAACCCAGGTCAGCTAACAGGGAAGTAAGGATGATCAACCACCACACCAGGGAACTGAAAGTCTACAATTGCAAGCAGGAGAATCCCATCCACCAGCCATGTGGGATCTAAGCCCCTCTCGATTTAGAGGTGGAGTGGATATAGCCATTTCAGGTCCACAGGATTGAGGAATAAAACATGGTTTACAGTGGACTTACTGGTATTCTAATATAGAACTATTGCAACCTTTGGAATTTTGAATTGTACACCCCCAGAGTTGCATGCAATTCTTCTGTAAAATCTAATAATATTTACAGATATCTTCCATCTGTTCCAGTTCCTTAGAGAATTCTAACTAATACAATTGGAAAATTAAGAAATATGTAGAAATTAAACCAGAAACTCTTAAACAACCAATGGGTCAAAGGAAAAAAAAACACTAAAGAAATTAGGAAATATCTTGGCCTGAATGAAAAAAAGATAATATTAGGTGAAGTCCATGCTGAAAGGGAGATTTATACTTTTAAATACTTACATTAAAGAAGAAGAAAAATCTCAAATCAAGTACCTAACATAACATTGGAAGGATCTGGTAAAAGAAGAGCAAACTAAACCAAAATATATCAGGTGGAAGGAATTAGCAAAGATTAGAAGGAAGATAAATGAAACAGGGAATAATAACATTAAAGAAAATAAACAACACCCTTTGAAAAGATCAATAAACTCATCCAAACATTAATTAGTCTGACAATTAAAGAAAGAGAAAGTCTGCCAATAATAAATCACAAACGAATGTTGGGATAACTGCAAACATTGCAGAAATTAAAAGCATTATACAGGGATGCAATGAACAAAGGTACACAAACAAATTAACCTGAGAAATAGAAAAATTCCTGGACTCAAGAAGAAATAGAAGATCTCATCAGATCAATAACAAGTAAAGTTTGATTCAATCAGTAAACAAATCCTCCAAACAAAGTAAAACCCAAGACCAGATGAGTTCACTGGAGAATTTTACCAAACATTTCAAGAAGAATTAACATAAATGATACTCAAATACTTTTTAAAAATTAAAGAGGAAGGAACACTTCTTAACTCATCTACAAGGACAACATTAATTTCATATCAAAGTAAGATAAAATTACCACAAAAAAGATGATTAAAGGTTAATAACACTTATAAAGAAATGATTTTCTCAATTGATGCAAAAAATGGTCAGCATCTTCTCTAATAAACAAAAAAATATGTACTTTGAAAATTAAGAACAGAAGGAAACTTCCTCCATTTGATAAAGGGTATGTATGAAAAACACACAGATATCAATATACTCATTGATGAAAGCCTGAATGCTTTCTCTCTATGATCAGGAACAAGAATAGGATACCAACTCTCACTACTATTATCAACATTGTACTGGAAGTACTTCCCAGATTAATTAGGCAAGAAAAATAAATAACAAGCATCCAAATTGGAAAATAAAAAGTAAAAATTTCCCACTATGTGGACATGATCTTATATACATAAAATCCCAAAAAAATCCACCAGAAAGTTACTACATATTATAAACAAACTTAGCAAAGAAGCAGTGTACAACATCAACAGTCAAAAATCAGTAGTGGGACTTCTGGGAAGTTGGCATTCAAGTCAGGTTTCAGGACTCAACTCTCTAACAAACACAACACAGGTAGAGCAAAATGATTTCTGTGGGAGCTGCTTTGAGGTTCTTCAAAACAGGAAAGAGTTGCACATCATCCAGAAGCACAGGGAGAGAGAGACAAAGAGACCAAAGTGAAATCCTTGAGTTGCTAACTCCACAGCCAGGAATATCATACATCTCTCACCCTCAAACTGCACAGACTGGATAAAACCAATGGCTTACTGAGGATACTAGAAAAAGAAATGAATATCTTCATCCTTGGAAATAGGGAGGGTGCAGTGGAAAAAGAATTGTGGTTTTTCTTCAATTTGACAGGAGTTTGTTTTTTATCTTGGCTTTGGCCATAACATAATCACCAACAAATGAAGGTTGATAGAGCAACTTCTGTGGAAAGGTTTTCTGAGGAGTGCCATTGTTGGCAAGCAAGGAAATTGTATAAGTTAAAAAAAAAAAGCTTTTTTGATTCTTTCATGTCCAGGAACAGCTGGATCTCATCTCCACTCTATTGTGTGTCACCAGACCTGTTTGTATAACTTAAGCTAGTCAATCTTAAAGCTTTAGAATAAGTTGAACCAAAAATAAAATTAGAGCTGTGAACTAAAACCACTGGGCAAGAGAGAGAAATTGACGATCAGAGTAAATTCACAGACAAAATGCCTATATATCAGCAAATTTGAAAGCCATATTAAGAATCAGGCATACATGGCCCAGCCAAAGGATAAAATAAAAAATCCTGATGAGACATGGAATTTAAGGCAACTAATCATTGATGTTCACACAAATCTCCTAAAGCAATGTGTGGATATGAAGGAAAATATAGGTAAAGAAAAGTAACAGAAAAAAATTTGAATTTATTTTTAGTCTCATTCAATTGTGTCTTTCATTCCCATAATCTGTTACTTTTCTTTTTAGTTTTTTAATTCTTCTTTATGCTCACCCAGTGCCTTCGCAACATCCTTTTTCTCTTTAGCTATATTTTCATTCAAATCCTCAAATTGCTTGTCTCAGCAGTATCTCATTGACAGCCACAGTTAATATTGCCTCATATAACAGGAGTCCTGTGAGATCTAGAAACATCCATCCAGACACTACAGGCAGGGAGTTTATCTCAGAAGTTTGGTGCCCTATCAGTTGGCATTACCTTGGAATTTAGGCTCCCCACAGTGACAGAGCTGAATTCATTTGTGCTTTCCCTACATATGGCTCTTCTGCTGCTTATATTTGAACCTATATTTAGTACTATAATTGATAGGTGTATGTCCAAGACATTTAAATCTTTGGTCTGTCCATGTGCCAGTTGGGCATTGAATCTCATCAAAGTTGCAACACCTACTCTTCAGTTAATTTGACTCACTCAGGACAAATAACAAGGTGAAGATAACAGATAATGCCCATCCCAAGGAACAGAAAGTCTGCAACTGCAAGCAAGATTTTCCCCATGAAATCTAAGCTGCCTCTCAATTAGAGGCAGAATGGGCATCACCATCCCAAAATTTTCAATATTGGGAGATGAACAATGGACTAAAATAAACTTACTGTTATTCTACTCTACACTTACTGTTATTCTACTAATGGAAGGACTTTTTTCATTGATGTGGAGGCAGTGAGCCCCAGAGGTCCTGAGGGGAGGGAATGGGAAAAATCAGGTGTAATATGGGAATATTTTGGGACATTGAAAGTGTCCTGGATGAATTTGCAATGATGGATAAAAGTCATTATGTATTTTGCTATAACTCACAAAATCGCATGGGACAGAGTGTAAACTATAATGTAAACTATAATCCACAATCAGTGGTAATGTTTCAATATGTGTTCAATTGTAACAAATGTACCACACTAATGAAGGATGTTGTTAATGTGGGAAAGTGTTGGATGGGGATGGAGTGCGGCATATGGGAATTCTCTCTATATTTATATAACGTTTATGTAATCTAAATTTTTTAAATGAATTTTTAACAATTAAAAATAATAAATTAGAGGGGGACCAGATATGACTCAAACAATTGGGTGGGTGCCTGGCTCCCACATGGGAGGTCCCAGGTTTGGTTTCCAGTGCCTCCTAAAGAAGATGAGCTGAACAAACTGCAGTGAGCTGCAACAAATCATGTGCAGAAGTGGCTCAAATGGTAGGGAAATTGCCTCCCACATGGGAAGTCCCAGATTCATTTCCCATTTCCTCCTGAGGAAGACAAGCTGACAATGAGCAGACAGATAAGGGAGCCATCTGAAGGGGGAATAATTTTTTTAAAAAGTAAATAATTTAGAGAGGGATTGGATGTAGTTCAGATGTTTAAGCAATTGCTTCTCATGTAAGAAGTACTGGACTTAATTCTTTTTTTTTCCGTTTTTTTTTCTTTTTTTAATTGACTTTGTAATAATATTACATTAAAAATATATATATGAGGTCCCATTCAACCCCACCCCCCCACCCCACCTCTCCCCACCCCCCCAGCAACACTCGTTCCCATCATCATGACACATATATTGCATTTGGTAAGTACATCTTTGGGCACCTCTGTACCTCATGGTCAATGGTCCACATCATGGCCCATACTCTCCCCCATTCCATCCAGTGGGCCCTGTGAGGATTTACAATGTCCAGTGATTGCCCCTGAAGTACCATCCAGGGCAGCTCCATGTCCCAAAGACGCCTCCACCTCTCATCTCTTCCTGCCTTTCCCCATACCCATCAGCCACCATGTCCACTTTTCCCAATCCAATGCCACCTCTTCTATGTGGACATTGGATTGGTTGTGTCCATTGCACCTCTATGTCAAGAGGAGGCTCAGATTCCACATGGATGCTGGATGCAATCCTCCCACTTTCAGTTGTAATCACTCTAGGCTCCATGGTGTGGTGGTTGTCATTCTTCAACTCCATCTTAGCTGAGTGTGGTAAATCCAATAAATCAGATTGTAGGTGCTGGAGTCTGTTGAGGCTCAGGACCTAGCTATAACATTGCCAGTCCAGAGATTCAAATCCCCTAAATATATCTTAAACCCCAACACTAACTGCACCTCCAGCACATTAGCATGAAAGTCTTATGAAGAGAGATCCCATCTGAGTCCAGATTCATCATACATAAACACCAGTTCCAAAGAGGGGCCATCTGACCTGGTAGTTAACCCCATCAGCCATGACCATAACTCCCATGGGTCTCTTTAGCCCTCAAAGGAACCAATATCTGGGGGTTGTATCTGCTTTATCTGTCTCTCAGACTCTGCTCAGTTGTGCATAAGGGCAATCCTTCTGCAAGCCTCCAGACTCTTTTTCAGAGACTCGTAGCCATATAAACTCATTTCTCCTTTCCATTTCCCCCTACATTAGGTCAAACAACATTTTAAAGACATGTTATTTTATGTAGACAGGGATATTCTGCTGATCCTCATTGAACCTTCCATATAAGGTCATTTTCCAGTTGCATCATCAGTTGGTAGTTGATAGTGGTCCCTCGGTGCCAGGGAGGCTCATCCCCGGGTGTCATGTCCCACGCTGGGTGGAATGCATTGCATTTACATGCTGAGTTTGGCTTCGAGACTGGCCACATATGAGTAACATGAAGGCTGACAGGAGGAAATTCCCTGGCACAATGCTGCTCTAGGCCTTGTTCTTATTTTAGGCTTATCAGCTCACAAGCATAGTCATTAGCGTCAGGGGCTCACTGTTGAACCCTCACTCTCTCCCGGTCCCCGCCACTGCATGTGGGAGACAGTCGCTGCTCCCCTAGGGACCACAACAGAGCACCACTGGCCAGGAACCCAGTACCCCCCCTGCTGTGGTTTTTAATTGTTGCCAGTATGAGTATGTCCAAACATTACCATGCACCCTGGACATATGTTCTGTACAGCTCCCTGTAAGCCATATATTACCTGTCAATGGTATCCTATACCAGTATCCCTCCATTACCATTGTTGAAACACTCTGTGATCCAGGACTCCCCGAAATTTGAAGCCCAATATAATGTCAGGGTCCCTTACTAGGGAATGGCATATAGCGATGGGTTTAAAGGTTAGATAGAGAATACGTGTTGACTTGGAAAAATTCTACATCCTATCTTTTTCTTTTTTTTTTTCCCCTAATTATTGAGCTTCTCCTCACAGGAGCCCTAGACCACAGCAATGCATGTATATAATATACAGCACTCCCATACATCCACCACAAAACCTTTTCCCTTCCACAGCGATACCCTTACACCCTATTCACATCATATTTACTTAACGTGATGTACAGTGTCTAAGACAATAGCTTTCTAACAAGGTGACATCTGTGCTTACATTGTGGCGCATACTTTAGGATACACATTTTTTTACATTCTTAGTTATCCTATGTTTTACATTATGGTTTACATTATCAGTCTGTCATCTCCTATATGTTATGGTCTAATATTACAAGTTTTATATCCATCCTTGTGTACTCTCAAGAAACTCCTCTCTTACGCCCCATTTAACTTGGTTCCACACATTTAACGTACATTTTCCCTTCCACCTTGGTGCCCACAGTGAAAGCCAACCTCCGTTCCCAAGGAGCCACTTCCAGAGATAGATGGAATAGTGTTCAGCGCCTAACTTGCTCAACTGCCCCAATGCCCTGGGAGCCACCCTTTCTCTGGAGGGATACAGTTCCCTCTATTTGTTGGCATTAGTCCTCCCCAGGATGTGGGTCCACCCCCACTCTCACTACTTGGGTTTCTACCCCATGGTGTCACCCACTCTGGCAGAATGAGCATTTAGACATTGCCCAGGAGCCCGTCCTGCATCAAACCCTCCCATCCGAGCGTTCTAAACAGGTAAACCTCAATATTATATTTTGATATGATTTTCTTGGCATTTTACTCTCCACCAACACCTGACCCTCTCCTGTGTTCGTATGCTACCCCTCCCTCCCCCCACTTTTGGGCAATGTTACCCATCCGCCACTCCCCAGCCACCCTCATACCCGCAAAGCCCCAACCAGAGGCAACCCCTTGCCCCCCTTCTATCTCTTCTTTGTGTTCATACTTACCACCATCTCGTCTTAAATTCCACCCCTGCAGACATCAGCTCTCATCCTTCCTCCACCCTCCAATTTCTTGTAAGCCTATTGTTCAGTCTCTTGCTATCTAGGGCAGCTTGGTTATTTCATATCATTGAGGTCATGTAGTATTTTTCCTTCAATGTCTGGGTTGCTTCACTCAACATAAGGTTCTCAAGATTCATCCATGTTATTACATGTGTTTGTAGTGTGTTTGTTCTTACAGCCGAGTAGTATTCCATTGTGTGTATATACCACATTTTATTGATCCACTCATCTGTTGATGGGCATTTGGGTTGATTCCAACTTTTGGCGATAGTGAACAGTGCTGCTATGAACATTGGTGTACATATATTGGTTTGTGTCCTTGTTTTCAGTTCTGCTGGGTATATACCCAGCAGTGGTATTGCTGGGTCATATGGCAAATCTATGGCTAGTTTTTTGAGAAACCGCCATACTGTCCTCCAGAATGGTTGGATCCTTCTGTATTCCCACCAGCAGTGGATGAGTGTTCCCCTTTCTTCACATCCTCTCCAGCACTTGTATTCTTCTGTTTTTTTCCATAGCTGCCAATCTTATGGGTGTAAGATGGTATCTCATTGTGGTTTTGATTTGCATTTCCCTGATAGCTAGAGATTTGGAACATTTTTTCATGTGCTTTCTTGCCATTTGTATTTCTTCTTTGGAAAAGTGTCTGTTTAAGTCTTTTTCCCATTTTTTAAATGGGTTGTTTATCTTTTTATTTTCAAGATATAGGAGTTCTTTATATATGCAAGTTATAAGTTTCTTATCAGATATATGGTTGCCAAATATTTTCTCCCACTGTGTGGGCTCCCTTTTTACTTTCTTGACAAACTCCTTTGAGGAGCAGAAGGCTTTAATTTTGAGGAAGTCCCATTTATCTATTTGTTCTTTTGCTGCTCGTGCTTTTGTTGAGATATTCATAAATCCATTTCCTATTACAAGGTCCTGTAGATGTTTCCCTACACTGCTTTCTAAGGTTTTTATGGTCTTGGCTCTTATATTTAGGTCTTTGATCCATCTTGAGTTGATCTTTGTAAAAGGTGTGAGATGGTAATCCTCTTTCATTCTTCTACATATGGCTATCCAGTTCTCCAGATGCCATTTGTTGAATAGGCCACTCTCTCCAAGTTGAGAGGGTTTGGTGGCTTTATTGAATATTATGTGGCTGTATATGTGAGGTTCTATATCAGAGCTTTCAATTTGATTCCATTGGTCTGTGTGTCTCTCCTTATGCCAATACCATGCTGTTTTCACCACCATAGCTTTGTAGTATGATTTGAAGTCAGGTAATGTGATTCCTCCAATTTGTTTTTGTTTTTCAGTATGTCTTTGGCTATTCGGAGTCTCTTTCCTTTCCAAATAAATTTCATAGTTAGTTTTTCTAGTTCCTTAAAGAAGGCTGTGTTGATTTTTATTGGGATTGCATTGAATGTGTAGATCAGTTTTGGTAGGATAGATATCTTAATAAGGTTCAGTCTTCCAATCCATGAACAAGGAATAGTCTTCCATTTATTTATGTCTTCTTTGATTTCCTTGAACAATCTTGTATAGTTCTCGGTGTATAATTCTTTATCTCTTTAGTTAAATTTATTCCTAAGTATTTGATTTTTTATTTACTATTGTGAATGGTATTTGTTTTTTGATTTCCTCCTGATCTTGTTCATTATTCATGTACAGAAGTGCTACTGATTTTTGCGCATTGATCTTATAACCTGCGACTTTACTAAACACATTTATGAGTTGTAGAATCTTTGTTGTAGATCTCTCAGGGTTTTCTATGTATAGGATCATGTCATCTGCAAATAATGAAATTTTGACTTCTTCCTGTCCAATTTGAATGCCTTTTATTTCTGGTTCTTGCCTCAGTGCTCAAGCACGTACTTCTAGGACAATGTTAAATAGGAGCGGAGACAGTGGGCATCCTTGTCTTGTTCCTGAGTTTAGAGGGAAGGAGTCTAGGATTTCTCCATTGTAAACAATGTTGGCTTTAGGTTTTTCGTATATACTCTTTATCATGTTCAAAAAATTTCCTTGTATTCCAATCTTTTGGAGTGTTTTTATCAAGAAAGGGTGCTGTATTTTGTCAAATGCATTTTCTGCATCTATAGATATAATCATGTGATTTTTTTCCTTCAATCTATTTATATGGTGTATTACGTTGATTGATATTCTTATGTTGAACCATCCTTGCATACCTGGGATGAATTCCACTTGGTCGTGGTGTATAATTCGTCTAATGTGTTGTTGAATACGATTAGCAAGTATTTTGTTAAGTATTTTTGCATCTAGGTTCATTAGAGAAATTGGTCTGTAATTTTCCTTTCTTGTGATGTCTTTGTTTGGCTTTGGTACTAGGGTAATTTTGGCATCATAGAAGGAGTTGGGTAATGTTCTTTCTGTTTTGATTTTTTGGAATAATTTCAGCAGGATTGGTGTCAGTTCTTTCCGGAATGTTTTGTAGAATTCACCTGTGAAGCCATCTGGCCCTGGGCTCTTCTTAGTTGGGAGATTTTTAATAACTGATTCTATCTCTCTGCTTGTGATTGGTTTGTTAAGATCATCAATTTCTTCTTTTGTCAATATGGACTGCTTATACGTTTCTAGGAATTTGTCCATTTCCTCTAGATTGTCATTTTTGTTGGAATATAATTTTTCAAAGTATCCTCTTATGATAGTCTTTATTTCTGTGGGGTCAGTGGTGATATCGCCTTTCTCATTTCTTATTTTGTGTATTTGCATCTTCTCTCTTTTTTTCTTTTATAGTCTCGCTAAAGGTTTGTCAATTTTGTTGGTCTTCTCAAAAAACCATCTCTTGGTCTTGTTTATCTGTTCAAATGCTCTCTTATTTTCTATTTCATTTAGTTCTGCTCTTATCTTTGTTATTTCCTTTCTTTTTCTTCCTGTTGGGCTACTTTGGTGTTGTTTTTCTAATTCCTTCAAATGTGCAGTTAGCTCTTCAATTTTTGCTCTTTCTTCTTTTTTGATATATGAATTTTGGCTATAAATTTTCCTCTCAGTACTGCTTTTGCTGCATCCCATAAATTTTGGTATGTTGTGTTATCATTATCATTTGATTCAAGGTAGTCATTGATTTCTTGAGATTTCCTCTTTGACCCACTGTTTTTCTAAGAGTGTGCTGTTTAATTTCCAAATCGTGGTGTGAAATCTGGGCTTCTGTCCCTTGCAAATGTCCAGCTTGACTCCACTGTGGTCAGAGATATTGTTTTGTAAGATTTCAATCTTTCTGAATTCATTCATCCTTTCTTTGTGGCCTAGCATATGATCTATCTTGGAGAATGATCCATGTGCGCTTGAGAAAAATGAATATCCTGCTGTGTTTGGGTGTAGCGATCTATATATGTCTATTAGATACAGCTCCTCTAATATACTGTTCAGATGTTTTGTTTTTTTGTGATTCTCTTTTGAGATGTTCTGTCCAGAGTTGATAGTGGTGTATTAAAATCCCCCACTATAATTGTAGATGTATCTATTGTTTCACTTAGTTTTTCCAGCGTTTGCCTCACGTATTTAGAGGCACCCTTGTTAGGGGCATAAATATTTATGATTGTTCGATCTTCTTGACAGATTTTCCCTTTCACTAAAATGTAGTATCCTTCTTTGTCTCTCACAATTGTTTCACATTTAAAGTCTATTTTGTCTGATATTAATATAGCTATTCCTGTCTTTTTTGGTTATTGTTAGCTTGTATGATTGTTTTCCAGCCATTCACTTTCAATCTCCATGTGTCTCTGGGTCTAAGATGTGTCTCTTGTAGACAGCATACGGATGGGTCATATTTCCTTATGCAATGTCCCTGTCTGAATCTTTTGAGAGGTGAGTTTAATCCATTGACATTCAGTGTTATTACTTTCAAGGAATTATTTGTGTTAGCCATATTTTGATTGGATTTGTTTGTCATATTTTGTTTGTATTTTTTTTGTCTTTTTTGTTGTTGTTGTTGCTCTTATACTCTCCTCCAACTCTGCCTTTCTTGTATTTTCCTTTCTTCCTGCAGAACTCCCTTTAAAATTTCTTGAAGGGGAGGTTTCTTGTTGGTATACTCTTTCAGTTTCTGTTTGTCTGAGAATATTTTGAACTCTCCATCATGTTTGAATGCTAGTTTAGCTGGATAGAGTATTCTTGGTTGGAAATTTTTTTCCTTTAGTACCTTGACTATATCATACCACTGCCTTCTTGCCTCCATGGTTTCAGATGAGAAATCACCACTTAATCTAATTGAGTTTCCCTTGTATGTGATGGTTTTCTTTTCTCTTGCTGCCTTTAGGATTTTCTCTTTGTCTTGAGCATTGGATAATTTGACAAGTATATGTCTTGGGGTGGGGCTGTTGGGGTTTATGACTAGTGGAGTGCGCTGTGCTTCTTGGATATGCACATCTGTCTCTTTCAGTAGATTTGGGAAGTTTTCAGCCATTATTTCCTGCAACACTCCTTCTGACCCCTTTCCCTTCTCTTCACCTTCTGCAATGCCTATAATACGTAAGTTTGAGCGTTTTGCATTGTCATTCAGGTCCCTAAGTCTTAACTGGATTTTTTCTATCTTCTTATTGACCCCTTCTACTATCTGTTTGATTTCTGATGTACTGTCTTCCACATCACTAATTCTCTGCTCTTTCTCTTCTAGTCTGCTGATATTTGCTGCAAATGTATTTTTGATTTCTTGAACTGTGGTGTTCATTCCCATCATATCTGTTATGTTTTTGCCTATGTCTGCAATTTCCCCTCCAAATGATGTCTTCATGTTGTTAACCTCTTTCATTACTTCGTCAAATTTGTCGGTGATAAATGTTCTGAGGTCTTTCATTGCTTGTGCAAAGTCTTGCTCCTCTTCGTGATTTTTGGTTTGTTGAATGGATTCAGCCATGTTTTCCTGATTACTGCTTTGGTTTGTAGATTTTTGTTGCTTTCTGGTCATCTATCTTGACGGATTTAATCAGTTCCTTAGCTTCTTTGTCTACTCTTGGAGGTTAATTAGTTGTTATTTTTGCAAAGGTGTTATATCTTCTCTTTGTCACTTTTTTTCCTTCCTATTCTAATTTCTTGTTGTTGGTTAAGTTCACTTTAAAGGAAAGTATATTAGTGTTGGGGAAAGGCAATTGTGTGAGCAAGGGAAAAGTGTATAGTAGTATCGCTGATTTATGTTAACAAAGCAAGAATATGAGATCTGGGAGGATGGAGGTTAAATTCATGTAAATTGTGTAGAGTTATAGCTGTAGGTAGAGTACTTATTATGAGGTAGATGACTGAATATGGGAGGAATGTGGTATGAGCTAAAAAGCTATTGTTTTCGTGAGAGAGGGGAAGAGAAAAGAAAGGTACTAGTTTCAAATGTGAATAACAGACAGAAAACAAAACAAAGGTATTAGGAATTAAGACTTAGACCCTTCGTGGATCGAAGAAAGGGAGGTGGGAGGTGGAATATAGGAGAGACAGTAGATGGTGGCGGATATCAAGATGTAGGGGAAAGAGGATAGTGTAGGTAGCCTAAATCAGTTCACACAGAAATGAGGCAGTGGAGGATGAGAAATCCCAGCGAATGTGAGGTGTTTCCTGCCGCACCTATTGTATAATTGAGTTAAAATAAACACCCAATCGATGTCCAGGCACTTCTGCCCTGCAAAAATCCTGAAAAAGCCGCGCCTTGGAGAACCTGCAGCCGCGCCCAGCCGTCTCTTCCCGGGACAGACCACAAAGGCAAGTTCACTCGGCGACCATCTTGCCTCCTCTCAGTTTCTGGATTTAATTCTAAAAATAAAATGTGAAGTTTATAATAGCAGACTTTTATTGGTTGAGGACAGAAGAAGTGAAGTGGAAGACCAAGTATCAGAACTTGAAAAGACAGAAAGGAATATAACAGAATCTCAGGAAATTGAATGATAATGCAAAACATGCAAATTTATATGTTATAGATGAATCAGAAGGAGAAGGGAATGGAAAAAGTTAGCAAAAATATTTCAGGTAGTAATGTCTGAAAACATTTCAAACTTTGTGAGAAAACATAAATAAAAATTTCCAATAAAGAAAACACATCTCAAACAGAATCCATATGGATATACCTACTCTGAGACATGTAAAATACCAAAGATAAATAGGATATTGTAAGCAGGAAGAGAACATCAATTCATCACATAAAAGGGAATCTCAATAAGACTAAGTGTTCATCTCTCATTGGAAATCAAGGAGGCAAAAAGGCAGAGGTATGATATATCTAAGTTTCTAAAAGAGAAAAATCCTGCCAGTCAAGAGTTATTTATCTGGAACAACTCTCCTTCTAAAATGGGGGTGAGCTTAAAGTCTCCACAGACAAATAGAAACTGGGGACGTTTGTTATAAAAGACCAGATTCAAAAGACATATTGCAGTGAGTTTTGCAGCCTTAAAGGAAATGACAAGGGTGAAAGACTTGGAGAAGCATGTAGAATGGGATATTAATAATAAGAAGAATTGAAAGTGTAAAAAGATAGACAGAAGGAAGAAATGATAATGGAAAGCCAAAAGATAAATTGGATGAGTAATAATGCATTTACAGTAATAATATTGAGTGTTAATGCACTGAACTTCCCAATCAAAAGACATGGACTGACAGAATGGATAAAAACAAATTACATCCTGTCTCCCAGAGACTAACCTTAGATCCAAGGACCTGGTCTGAATGAGAGTGAACAGGTGGAAAAAGATATTCCTCACAATAATAATAAAACC
This sequence comes from Dasypus novemcinctus, assembly GCF_030445035.2. Classification (NCBI taxonomy): domain Eukaryota; kingdom Metazoa; phylum Chordata; class Mammalia; order Cingulata; family Dasypodidae; genus Dasypus; species Dasypus novemcinctus. Next base: position 141,658,568 of record NC_080704.1, on the reverse strand, counting down.
TATCTAGAGTAGTGAATTAAAATCAAACAAAATAGATTTTAAGGTAAATGGATGTGGCTCTGGTAACTGGGCTCTCACTTATCACATGGGAGGTCACTGTTTTGGATCTTGGTGCTTCCTAAAGAGCACATCTTATAAAAGAGGCATTTTTGAGGCACCAGGGATTGAAAAAGTACCTCATACATGTGAAGAAGGCACTCAACCACTGAGCTACATCAACTCCCCAGGATTTTTTAAAAGGCAGAAAACTTCAAATGCTGGAGAGGATGTGGAGAAACGGGAACAGTCTTTCACTGTTGGGTGGAATGTTAAAATGGTGCAGTCTCTGTGGAGGATAATTTAGTAGTTCCTCAGGAAGCTAAATATAGAACTGACATCTGATCTGGCAATCCACCTATTAGGTATATATTCAGAAGAACTGAAAGCAGGGATGCAAATTGACATTTGCACACCAATATTATTTTTGGCACTATTCATGATGGTTAAAAGATGAAAACAACCCAATTGTGCTATTGAATGGATAAATATATGGTAGAATAGTATTCAGCTGTAAGAAGAAATGAAACTGGGATGCATATGACAAGAAAGATGAAGCTTGATGACATTATGCTGAGTAAAAAAGCAAGACACAAAAGAGGAAATATTGTATGGTCTCACCAAAATGAACAAAATGCAATGAGTAAATTCACGGAATTTAACTTAGAGTGTTGTTTACTAGGAGATATAATATGGGTTATGAGGGGGAGCAGATGTTGAATATATGTAGAATGTTGAAAAAGGAAGATTGTAAATGTGGGGAAAAGTTTTGAATTGAATGTAACACATTATAGTGAGTATAATCAACATAATCAACAGTAATGTTCTATAAATGTGATTGTAGCTGAAGGGGGTAGATTAGGGAGATTAATGTGAAATGGAAGAAAGCTAGAAGAAAATCTAGGACCTGCATAGCACAGTGATTTGGGTAGTGGGTGATAATTAAGGTTAATAGTACAAATAAAATTATGTTCCCCTATTACAAGATGTTAAGAATATGAAGATACATATATCTGATGTGCCATATAGACTACAGTTAATAGTAATATTGTAATATTTTCACACCAATGGCAAAGAAGGTAGTACATCAATGCTAAGAGTTAATAAACGGGGTGTCTATTAGTCAGCCAAGCGGTGCTGATGAAAAATACCAGAAATTGATTGTTTTTTATAAAGGGTATTTATTTGGGGTATGAGCTTACAATTACCAGGCCATAAAGCATAAGTTACTTCCCTCACCAAAGTCTGCTTCCATGTGTTGGAGCAAGATGGCTGCTGATGTCTGTGAGGGTTCAGGCTTCCTGGGTTCCTCTGGGCTCAGTTCGTCTGTTTTCTCCACAAGTCAGCTGTAGACTATCAGGTGAATGGCTCTGTCTCTCTCCCTGGGGTTTCTGCCATTTTTAAGGAGTCATCTCTATTCATCTGTGTTCTTCTCCTGGTTCAGGTGTTCTCTTCCCAGGGCTTCCTTCTCTTTCCTCTGTGAGCTTTCTTCCTGGGGCTCCAGCTTAACACTTTAGCATCAAGCCCCAATGTCAAAAACCCCTCCAACTCTGTGCTTTGTCATGCGTTTTAACTTTGAGTCCCCACCCACCAAGGAGTGGGGATTCAATGCCCTAATGTCATGGCCATATCAAAGCACTAATCATAACTTAATCATGCCCAGGTAAAGACCAGATTACAAACATAATCCAATATCTAATCTTAGAATTCATAACCATATAAAACTGCTACAGCAGGTATATGGGATTTTTCTTTTGGGGTAATTAAAATGTTCTGAAATTGACTGAGCTGATGACAGCACAACTCTGTGATGAAATGGAAAGCTACTGCATATACATGTTAGATTGATTGTACAAGGCACAGGACCATATAACGCAGTGAACCATGTGGTAAATAATGGACTTTGGTTAACAGAACAGATATAAGAGTGTTCTCTTATGAACTGTAACAAATAATGATACTAATACACCATGTTAATAATAGGAAGTTTTGTGGAAAAAATACACCAAATATAACCTATTGAGTAAACATAGCAGTAATATTATTATGATATTATTTTATTGTTTGCAACAAATATGTCACAACAATGTAAGCTGTTGATGGTGGCATGATGTTTAAAAATCCTCTATATTACACATGATTGTTTTGTTAGCTCACAACTTTTCAAATAAAAAATAAAATAAAATAAATGCCTAGTAACTCTATGAAGAGAAAATCAAGAAAGCACAATTCCATTTACAATAGGAGCAAAATAATCAAATATCTAGGAATAAATTTACCAAGAATGTAAGGATTAGTACACAGAAAACTACTAGACATTGCTGAACAAAATCAAAGTTTACCTAAAAATGAAAAAAAAAAACCATGTTCATGAATAAGAAGAATAAATATTGCTATATCAATTCTACCCAAATTGATTTACATATTCAGTGGTATCTCAATCGAAATTACAGCTGTCATCTTTCCAGAAATGAAAAAACCTAATATCAAATTTACATGGAATACTAAGGGGCCCTAAATAGTCCAAAATATCTTGGAATAAAAAGAACAGCATTGTAAGAATCAAACTTTCCAATTTTAAACTTTTTGCAAACTATTTTATTCAAAGCATTATAGAAGTCACACAAGGACAGATATATGGACTAAAGGAATTAAACTGAGAGTTAGAAATAAACCTGCACATCTATGGCCTATTTATTTATTTATATTTATTTTTTTCTATTTATTTTTTAAAATTTTACATTAAAAAAAATGAGATTCTCACTATACCCCCCCTACATCATTTCCAAGTCCAGTCAACTGGAAAGGAATGGTCTCTTCAACAAATGTTGCTGGGAAAAGTGGATATCCATTTGCAAAAGAAAGAAGTTGGATAACAAACACATACCATATACAAAAATTAACTCAGACTGTATTAATCATCTTAATAGTAGAATCAGAACTATAAAACTCTTAGAATAAAAGATAGTGGAATTTCTTCAGTACTTTATGCAATACTTTCCTAGACTTTACACCAAAACCCAAGCTACAAAAAAAAAATCAATAAATGGGATTTCATTTAAAGTAAAAATTTTCAGAATCAATGTCCTTTATCATGAAAATAAAAGACACCCTACAGAATGGGAGAAAATATTTGTAAACCACATTTCCAATAAGGTTTTAATATCCAAAAGATATAAAGAAATCATACTAATCAACAAGAAAACATGAATGGCAAAGTAAAAATTGGGCAAAAGACTTGAATAGACATTTTTCCAAAGAAGATATACAAATGGCCAATATGAACATGAAGTAGTATCAATGCCTTTAGTACTTAGGGAAATTGTAAATCAAAACCATAATATGATGCCATTTCACAACTCCTAGAATGGCTACAATTGAAAACAATGGAAAATAAGAAGTGTTGGAGAAGACTTGGAGAAATAAAAATACTCACACCTTGCTGCTTAGAATGTGAAATAGGGCAACCAATGTGGAAAACAATGTGACACTTCCTCAGAAACTTGAGTTTACAATCACTATACAACTCAGCATTCCCTCTTCTAAGTATATAATCTAAAGAATTGAAAGCAAAGACTCAAACAGATATTTGTACAACAATGTTCATAGAGGCACTATTCACAATTGTCAAAAAATCGAAGAAACTCAAATGCCCAACAACAGAAGAATGGATGAACAAACTAAGATATTTACTAGCCATCCTCCCATCCCTAGACCCTCTCAAGGTGGCAAAGTCCTACCCAAAGGTAACCCTTTTCCCCCATTTTATCCCTTCCTTGTACAAATACTTACCTCCAGCTTATCACAGATTTCACCCATGTAGGTGTCAGTTTACATCCTTTCTCTACCCCCATTTTCCTTTAAGCCTATCATCCAGTCTCTAGCTTTCTGAGGCAGCTTGGTTTACTTATTTCATATCACTGAGGTCATGTAGTATTTGTCCTTCAATTCCTGGGTTGCTTCACTTAACTTAAGGTTCTCAAGATTCATCCATGTTATCACGTGTGTTAGTAGTGTTTTCTTTCTTAAAGCTGAATAGTATTCCATTGTATGTACATACCACATTTTATTTATCCATTCATTTGTTGATGGGCATTTGGGTTGAATCCAACTTTTGGCAATAGTGAAAAATGCTGCTATGAACATTGGTGTGCAAGTATCAGTTTTTGTCCTTGTTTTCAGTTCTACTGGGTATATACCCAGCAGTGGAATTGCTGGGTCATATGGCAAATCTATAGCCAGTTTGTTGAGAAACTGCCGAACTGTTCTCCAGAATGGCTGGATCCTTCTGCATTCCCACCACATCATCTCCAGCACTTGTAGTCTTCAGGTTTTTTTCATAGCTACCAAAGATGGTATCTCATTGTAGTTTTGATTTGCATTTCCCTAATAGCTAAAGATTTGGAGCATTTTTTCATGTGCTTTTTAGCCATTTGTATTTCTTTTTTGGAGAAGTGTCTGTTTAAATCTTTCCCCTATTTTTAAATGGGTTGTTTGTCTTTTTATTTTCAAGATATAGGAGTTCTTTATATATGCAGTTATAATTCTCCTATCAGATATACAGTTACCAAATAGTTTCTACCATTGTGTAGGCTCTCTTTTCACTTTCATGACAAACTCCTTTGAATTGCAGAAGGCTTTAATTTTGAGGAAGTCCCATTTATCTATTTGTTCTTTTGCTGTTTGTGCTTTGGGTGTGAAGTTCATGAAGCCATTTCCTATTACAAACTCCTGTAGATGGTTCCCTACATTGCTTTCCAAAGTCTTTATGGTCTTAGCTCTTATATTTTTAGGTCTTTGATCCATCTTGAGTTGAATTTTGTATAAGGTGTGAGATGGTAATCCTCTTTCATTCTTTTACATATGGATATCCAGTTCTCCAGGAACCATTTTTTGAATAATCCATTCTCTACCAGTTGAGAGGGTTTGGTGACTTTATCGAATATTATATGACTATATAATTAAGGACCTATATCAGAACTCTCAGATCAGTTCCATTGATCTGTGTGTCTCTCTTTGTGCCAATACCATACATTTTCACTGCTGTAGCTTTGTAGTATGTTTTGAAGTCAGGAATTGTGATTCCTCCAATTTTGTTTCTCTTTTTCTATGTGTTTTTGGCTATTCGGGGGCTCTTTCCTTTCCAAATAAATTCCATAGCTAGTTTTTCTAGTTCCTTAAAGTTATAATGCCCAAGAAATTGGTGTGAGGGTGGGGCAACATAAGAACATAGGAAATTGTCAAGTATTTGGTTGAGAGTATAATGCTGAGAAAACTTTTTCAAAAATATAATACAGAAGGCTACCAGTTTAAGATGCTTAAAGAAAATAATCCAATGCAGGACAAGCTCCTGGGGAGTACGTGAATGCTCATTTTGCAATATTGGGTTATATCATTGGACAGAGACCCATATAATGAGAGTGAAGGTATACCCACATCCTGGGGAGGACTAATGTAATCAAATAGAAGAAATTGTATCTCTCGGGAGAAATGGTGGCTCCCAGTGCATTAGGGAAATTGAGCAAGTCAAGCCCTCAACACTGTTCAAAGTATGTGTGAACATAGCCCTTCAAGCAATGAAGATTGACTGTCACTGTGGGCCCTAAGGGGAGGGGGAAAGAGGTATTGAATAAATGGAACCAATGTAACTGTGTGGACAATGGCAAGTGTTCCACAAGATTACACAAAGATGTATATAAGACATGTTAAATTACACCAAACATATATAGGGGATCAGAGGTTAAAATGTAAATCATAGTGTAAAATATAAGATAACTAAAATTTTAGAAAATTGTATAGTATAAAATATAAACCACAATGTAAACCCAAATGTTACCTTGTTTGAAACCTGTTGTCTCAATACCTGTACATCAGTTTCTGTAAATATAATATGAATATGTAAAAAGATTATTGCTGTGGAAGAGAAATGGGTTTTATTTAGATATGTGGGAGTACTGTATATTGTATATATGAACAAATGTGACCTAAAACTTTTATGAAGATAAGCTTAATACTCAGGAAAAAAAGAAAAAGGTAGGATGTAGACACTGAGGAAAAGACGGAAGTAGTAGCCTTGTCAATTTGCATAGAGGGCAACACTTATTACAGTGATGGAAGGCAAAACATCAAAAAGAAAGCTTTTGTATTTTTAAATTTTTGATACCCCAGTTTATTTTTACCTTAATTTTTCTAAATTAATATGTATTCTATATCTAAATTTTTTTTCCAAATTCTACTCAATTTATTCATTTAAAAAAAATATTACATTCAAAAAATATGGGGTCCCCATTCTCCCCCACCAACTCCACCCCACCACTCCCCCCACAGTAACACTCTCCCCCATCATCATGACACATCCATTGCATCTGGTGAGTACATCTCTGGGCATTGCTGCACCCCATGGCCTGTGGTCCACACCATAGCCCACACTCTCCCATGTTCCATCCAGTGGGCCATGGGAGGACATACAATGTCTGGCAATTGTCCCTGGTTCCTGGAGCACTTCAAGTTTTGCAAAGAGAACGCATTTATGACTTACCTGGAAACACAGCTTCTCCTAAGACTTCAAAGTACTCACATTTCCTCAATCCCTTCCATTTGCCACCATGCATTAATCCTGAACTTTTAATACACTGAGAGTCTAAGATTGCCTTGGACCTTCCCTGCTTGTTCAATGTCACATTGAACTTTGTTCGGTACTGTTGTGCCAAGACCATTCAACACTGATTATCCCTGTAAATGGACCTCATTCTGAATCCTGATACTTGAATCTTCCACAATTATCTAACTATATGAACCCTTAACACAGCCTCTCACAATTTATGAAATTCAAATGCTGAAACAACTATTTGAAAAATGGCAGAACTAAGAGAGAGGCAATAAAACTATCTGCACGAATGAGACCTGTATGTGTCTATGAAAACAAGCTACTTAACATTTATGATTAATCGTCCTGCCAAAAACTCATGAATGCCATTACATCATTAGATTAATTTGGTTATGTTATTTTGTTATATAAGTAAGTGGTATATATACAGTTATAGATATATAGTTATATAGATATGAACAGATTTCTTAGTTTCTTTTTCATGTAGTAAAGGTTTATGTCTATAAGGTTAAAAAATTAAAGAAAATATCACCTAAAAGAGCATCAACATAACTGAAGCATTTAATATAATATTTAGGTATTCCAAACGGGATTGTGTTTATTCTTTCAGTGAGTTGGTATTCTGGATTTGGTTAGTGGTCTTTAGTCTATACAAAATCTTAATGCAAGAAACAAAGTTTGCATAAAAGCTACATTTTTATTTTTCTGAGGAGTGATTTTCTGGAACCAGTTTTATTAACATGTTTCAAGCTGTTTTATGTTTTACATGGTTTTCTTTTCTCTACAAAAGCAATAGTTACATAAATAGATTTGGAGATCTTGTTATGTTAATTGCATTATTGATTTATAGGTAAAAGAAAATAAAAATAAAATTATTGTCTGAAGTGAGAGAATAAATTACCAGTTTCTGCTGCTATCACTGAAGCAAAATATAAATTGTCTTAAAAGAAAATATTAACTAGATTAAATAATGCAAAAAGAATGTGATGAATTCCTGTTTTCTTGCATGACATATTTGCAAAATGCTTATGGGATCCATTTCAAACAACTGATTTTTTTGCCATTTTATTCCTAAATAATCAAATCAAATGATATTACTGAATTTATGAAATAAGCTCAATTAGAACATGTATTGATTACATCGATTTTATATGAACCAAGAAGCACGCACTAGGACATAACAGTCCTCTCTAAATTTCACAGAGTAACAATAGATTGGTTTTTAGATTGTAGCTATTATAAAATGTAATAAACAATACAATCAGTTATATCAACATAAGAAACACAAGTGTTGCCCTATGAGCTCTTTAAAATTAGAGTGTTTGGAATCGGATTAGGCAGAGTAGGTAAAAATAATTTGTTAAGAAAATACAATGCTGTGGTCTTAAAATAGGCCTTATTTCCAACTCTGATTTGACATGACTTATTCTGCTGGTTAACCTCTGGATGAAAAAGGCAATAGGAATTCAAAACTGAGAATCCTTTAACATATCAGGGCCTCTTATTCTGTTTTAGGAATGTGCATCATAGTTTGAGAAAAAGAACAAATTATAACATACAAGATATGAACTACAGTGATGCCAATAAGAGCTTGAAGCTGTATTACTAGGTCATTTATACAATGTACACAGATGGTTTTAATGTATTAAAATGACCAATCAATTAAGTCTCTTTCCCTAAAAGATATTTAATTGAAGCATCTATTAAACTAGTTAAAGAAATATTTGCCCCCACAATCTAAATTAATTTTATACTGTCAAAAATTATTATTTTAGAATCTCAATATAGAGACAGCTTGAAAAAGTGACAGTTTAATAAAATACCTTCTATTTTCCTACACTATGACCTCCTCTACCACAATTTCTGAGTGTTTCACGATGTTAATATTTGCCTCTTCTGTCACTTTTTCTGAACCTGTGATTGGTGCGGGAGTTTGTGTATGATCAGGAGACTTGAATCTCTGGACCGTTGCAACACATACTACCGGATCATTGGACTTGCCCAAGTCAGCTGACAGGGAGGTGAGAATCATCCACCACCACACCAGGGAACAGAGAGTGTCTACAATTACAAGCAGAAGAATCGCATCCATAAGTCATGGGGGATCTAAGCACCCTCTTGACTTAGAGATGGAGTGGATATCGCCTTCTCAGGATCCACAGGAAGGAGGAATATAATATGGATTGGAGTGGACATGCTGGTATTAATGATATTGCAGGGACAGATGCAGGACATTGTATAGCCTGCCATAATCCACTGGATGGAATGGGTGACAGTGTGAACTACGATGTAAACTATATTCCACGAGGTGTGGTAGTGTTCCAGGGTATATTCTCCAAATGCAATGAATGTGCCTTACTGATGAAAGGGGATGTTGATGTGAGAGGAATTGGGTAGTGTGGTGTGGCATATAGGGAAATCTCTTATGTTATTTAATGTGAAAATTTGTGTTATCTATTTATCTTTTAAAGAAAGACAACTAAAAATTTTTTAAGAAGAGGAAAAAGGTGTTAATATAGGTGAAAATTCTCAAATAGTTTTTGATGTAAAAATACTTCCAAATTGATTTTTAAAAAAAGGATTTATATATTTGCTGATATGGATGTATAGCTAGAGCCATCTCTATGGCAAGCTTAATATTTCTTTGAAGTCTTGAGTTTTATTTAAAATTTTGTGCAATTTCCATCTAGTTCAAACAAATATGTTGCTTTTAAATAAAAATACTGCTTTACACCCTTCCCAAAGTAAGGAGTATCTACAACTGCAAACAAGACAGTTCCATTTATCTGCCCTGTGGAATCTAAAACCCCTGTCATTCCAAAACAGCTTGCAAATTACCATCCCCAAATCCTCAAGTTTGGAGAATTAACAATGGACCGAATAGACTTATTATTATTCTATTATAGACATTATTCTAGCGATGGAAGAACTTACATCATTGATATAAAGATAGTGGCCACCAGAGGTTCTGATGGGAGGAAGAGGGAAGAATAGGTATAATACGGGGATATTTTTGAGATATTGTAATTGTCTTGCATGGCATTGCAATGACAGATACAGCTCATTTTCAAAACTTATAAAATTGTTGGAGGCAATGTGTAAACTATAATGTAAACTATAGTTCATGGTTAGTAGCAATGATAGAGTATGGGTTCATCAATTGTAATAAACATATCACAGTAATGAAAGATGTTAATATGAGCAAGTGTGTGAGGGGACGGCGGTATATGGGAATCCCTTATATTTTTGAGGTAACAATTATGTAATCTAAAGCTTTTTTCAAAATAAATAATATTTTTAAGTATTTCTTTAATTACTTATCATTAACACAATTCACACAAGCAAATTCCATCATGTTTATTCTGTGATTTTGAAATCATCCTGGTGCTCCACTGTGTAACCCTAAGGGTACACAAGTTTCAGAATTTTGGTGCCTTTCAGAAGTTCAAAAATGGAAGGTAGATTATGTGAATTTTAAGAATGGATTTAGAATTCTGTGCAACCTTCTGTGGCTTTATTTCTGAATGGAAATTTATTTCTTATCAGCAAAGATCATAAAAAAAACTGAGTATCTCTTTTATGCAGCCCTATTCATAATTATACTAATAAAATCCTTGAGGACTATACATTTTAGGTAGAGATAGGCTCAATTAAGTTTCTTTGAGTTCCTTTTCAGTCTTCTCTTTTACTTTAGTGTCTCTTTATTTAGCAACAGAATTGATCACGTTCTAATATAAGATGTGATTTTTCCAAGAAAAAATATGAGATTTGATTTTTGAAGTAAACTAAAGGAGGAAAGTTTGAATAACGTATCATAAAACTTACCTCATTGTTCTGTATATTTGTATCATAATCAAGTTCTGTTTTTACAAATTTCTGTGTTAAGACACTGCCATATGACACTGTACAGTCTTGTTTCTTGCTAGCTCCTGTAACTAAAGAGTAGTTACAGGAAATGAAATTAAAATAGTGATGTATCAAGTAGGACACATATCAGAGTACCACGCATGAGAAATTCAGGCAATGAAACTATGTGTTGGTAATTAGAAAGCTGAAGTTTTATTCCCAACATTTTTCCTGATGTTCTGCTTGACATTTGGCAAATTGTTTTATTTTTTTTCTTCATCACAGCCACTCCTAGAAAATAAGGGTAGCAAATAGTCTTTGTAATTGCAGGGCTGAAAGAAAGAAACGTGTCTTTCAAACCTTGCATTGACAAACAAAGCACATCTAAGTCCTATCAAGTTATTATTAATTAAAATGAATAATCTACTTTCAGGAACCATCAGCACTAATGCATTGACATAGGATATCTTTGAAAAAGACAAAACTGCAGAACTAGTAGTTTGACTAAAATGGGAGTTGTTGCAGATATAGCTATTGTTCATTTATCACATCCCTTCTCTAGAAAATGACCTGTTTGTTCATAGACTTGCCAAACAGTGCAGTGTAAATGAAGATAGGCCTTTAGGGTCATGCTAAGATAATATTATTCTTTTTCTGATATGAAATGAAGAGGAAAAATAAATCTCTATCCAGGTGGAAATTAGTTTTGCTCTGTTTCTCTGCCTTTGAAATCATTAAAACCAAGCGGGAAGCAGATTTGGCCCAACAGATAGGTGGTTTGCCTACGACATGGGAGGTCCAAGTTTAAAACCCAGGGCCTCCAGACCCGTGTGATGAGCTGGCCCACATGCCATGCTGATGCATGCAAGGAGTGCCATGCCATGCAGGGTTGTCCCCCACATAGGGGCGACCCATGCACAAGGAGTGCACCCCATAAGGAGAGCTGCCCAGCATGAAAAAACTGCAGCCTGCCCAGGAATGGTGCCGCACACAGGGAGAGCTGATATAGCAAGATGACGCAACAAAACAAGACACAGAATATTGGTGCCACTGACAAGAATTCAAGTGGACACAGAATAACGCACAGCAGATGGACACAGAGAGCAGACAACTGGGGATATAGGGAAGGGGAGAGAAATAAATAAAAAATAAATATTAAAAAAAAAACATGAGAAACGGACTTTGGCCCAGTGGTTAGGTCGTCCGTCTACCACATGGGAGGTCCGCGGTTCAAGCCCCGGGCCTCCTTGATCCGTGTGGAGCGGCCCGTGCGCAGTGCTGATACGCGCAAGGAGTGCCGTTCTACACAGGGGTGTCCCCCGCGTAGGGGAGCCCCACACGCAAAGAGTGCACCCTTAAGGAGAGCCGCCCAGCGCGAAGGAGAGAGCAGCCTGCCGAGGAATGGCGCCGCCCACACTTCCCGTGCCGCTGACGACAACAGAAGCGGACAAAGAAGCAAGACGCAGCAAAAAGACACAGAAAACAGATAACCGGGGGAGGGAGGGGAATTAAATAAATAAAAATAAATCTTTAAAAAGAAAAAAAAAAAACAAGCATTCAAAGCCTGACTGTTTCTCAGCTATTTTCTAATGGATTTTAGTACTTTCTTTGTTGTGTTCACTGGAAACATAACTTCACATTTGTGAGAAATTCAGGTGGTTTTGAAATGAGTATTTTCACATAAGAGCTTTTTGCTTTTTATTTTTTTTATTTTTTAAGTTTTCCTCCATCAACCTATATTCAGATTTCTTACCTGGTTGTATGCATCCTAGTTCCAATACAGTCACCGTAACCTGTGTACTGTCAGTCTCAGAGACTGTTTCATATGCAGGTTGTTTTAAAGACTGCTAAAAAGTTTGAAGTTTGGCAATGGAATCATCACATCCACAGAGGTAATTAAGCAAGACTAGCATACTCTTATATCAATAATTCTGACTCTATCCCTATCTTGACTCCTCTTTCAGACTTTTCCAACTGCCTCCAATACTTTACATGGGAGGGGAATAAATTAAGGGACATGTTTTAATGTGGAAATAGCCATGGAAGATATCTGAAAAGTTTGTAACTGTGGAGTGGCTGAAATAAATATGATAGCCAGGCCCTGAACCTCAACAGACTTCAACTCCTACACTCTGATTTATTGGACTTACCGCACTCAGCTAACATGGAGTTGAAGAATGTCAACCACCACACCATGGAGCCTAAAGTGCCTACAACTGAAAGCAGGAGGATTGTATCCAGTATCCATGTGGAATCTAAGCCCCCTCTTGACATAGATGTGCAATGGACACAACCAATCCAATATCCACAGAGAAAATGTGGCATTGGTGTGGGAAGGGTGGCCATGGTGGCTGCTGGGTGCGGGGAATGGGAGGAAGAGATGAGATGTGGAGGCGTTTTCGGGACTTGGAGTTGTCCTGGGTGGTGCTTCACGGACAATTACGGGACATTGTAGATCCCCCCCAGGGCCCACTGGGTGGAAAGTGGGAGAGTGTGGGCTATGGTGTGGACCATTAACTATGAGGTGCAGCGATGCCCAGAGATGTACTTACCAAATGCAATGGATGTGTCATGATGATGGGAGAGAGTGTTGCTGTAGGGGGAGTGGGGGGTGGGGGCGGTGGGGTTGAATGGGACTTCATATTTTTTGAATGTAATATTTTTTTAAAAAAATGAATAAAAAATTATCAAAAAAAAAAAAAAAGGCTGGAATGAGCAGCAGTCCTATGGGAAACCAGACAAAGCATTAGAATTTAAAAAGAAATTGTTTTCTTTGGGAACTAGAGTTAGAATAGTTAATATTCATCCCATAAACCATTATGTGTGCAATACTGTTGCTAATGTGATAATAGAGATTTTATATATTTTAATGCCAGCTTCTATTGTGAGAAAATCTTTAGTCAGTCTGGGTTTTATCAGTCCTATTATACTCAGCCTTGGAACAGCTTTCTCATATCTGAGGTTTGTAGTTGAAAACTTTAATGTAAAAATAAAATTAAAAAAAAAAAAGCCCTCCAAAACTCTGTTATGGTCTATCTTGTCTCAAGTTGAATAATTATGCTACATTTCAAAGCATTTATGGAATTTTCATTCCTTGACTATCATATAAAAGCATTCCCTATGTCACCTTTCACCAAAAGTTGAACTAACACATATTATTGATAAATTTATTGATTTTGGGTGCAAGGGTATGTACACCAAGGGAAAGTGATAGGATAAAGAAGGCATTGTTTATATGTCAAAATTTTCTTAACAAGAAATTCTAATTCACTTATATTATACTAAATAGAAAAGAGAATGAAAATGCTATATAATTGTGTCTTTTTATTTTATTTATTTTCAAAAATACTTAGATTATACAAATTCCACATAAAAAATACAGGAGATTCCCATATGCCCTGCCCCCCACACCTCCCATATTTACTCATAATAACAACATCCTTCATTGGTGAGGTGCATTAATTGCAATTGATGAACACATTCTGAAGCATTGTCATTAAGTATGAATTAAACTTTACATAGCAGTTTGTACCCCCTCCCACTCAATTCTGTAGGTTATGGCAAAATTTATAATGGCTTGTATCTGCCATTGCACTGCCATTCAGGACAATTCCCAAGTTCCTAAAATGCCCCATATTGCACCTCTTTTTCCCTCTCCTTGCCCTCAGAACCTCCAGTGCTCACTGCCGCCACATGAATGATATTTCTTTCATTGCTAGAATAACAAAAAAAAAATATCTGGTAGAATACCAGTAAGTCTACTTTAGTCCATAGTTCATATCCCAATCCTGAAGATTCTGAGATGGTGATGTCCACTCTAGCTCTAATTGAGAGGGGGCTGTGGCCCCATAGGTCCAATGGATGGGATTTTCTTGCTTGTAGTTGTAGACTCTCTCAATTCCTTGGTATGTCAGTTGTCCATCATCACCTCCATGCTAGTTGTCCTGGGTGAGACCAATGAAATGGAGGTAGGTATTGAAATTCATTTGCAATTTAGGACCCAGCTGGCACATGGAAAGCCCAAAGATTTAAATCTCTTGGATGTACACTTACAAACTCTAGTACCAATTATAAGTTCAAATAAAAAGACAGAAGAGGCATGTATATGGAAATCACAACTGAGTCCAACTCTGTCACTCAGGGATTATAAATTCCAAAGTCAATCCCACCAGCAAGGCACCAAACTCCTGAGCTTTCTGCCCTGACTATAGTGTATAAATGTCTTCAGAGCACTAAGGAGCCCCACAATTTAGGGTAGTATCTATTTTGACAGTCAAAGAGATCCTGCTGAAACGTGTTTAAGCATAACCTCTGGAATGCAAGAGTAAATGTTCATACATACAGTCATCAAAATCAAAGTTCCATCAGTGGACCATCTTCATTCATTAGCATTGCCCCTGTACTTGGGGGATTATTGCTGATCCATTAGAGAATATGGTGCAGGTCCTCAGGATGGGAATTTGATATTCCTTCAATTATTGTGTGAGTCTCCACGATGACAATTCTCTATGAATATACGAGCACAATTCTTTTCTTTATATGTATGCCCTGGTAAACTTCCTCCCAGGTAACACCCCGTCACTGACACACCACGCCAGTGATCCTCCCCTGTCACAGTTGTAACCTTTCTGTGACCCAAAACTTCTTTAAAATGAAGCCAATTAAATAAGCAAATGCAACTAATAAGAAAATTAAATATTAATGACAGTTTTAAAAACAAGAAATAAAATAAAAATAAATAAAAATAAAAACTTGGAATAATAAAAATAGTGAAAAAATATTTTTTGACATTTTTTACTTTCATCACTGTAAGATTTATTGTTTTATATATACAGAGACATGTTCTTCCATCTATACCCCCAGTGTCGTACCTTTTTTTTTTTTTCATTTTGTTCTCAAAGGAGTTTTAAATTATAGAAAAGACATGCACATAATACAGGGGACTCCATTACACTCAAAATACTTGCCTTTTTCTCCTTCCCCTATTAACAACATTTTATATGTGGATGTACAACTGATGTACATCCACATGCACATCAACTGATGTACAAATATTGAAACATCGCTACCCACCTTGACAAATCAATTACCTTATGTTTTAAATTTGGACCACACTTTTATAAACTTTGATGCATTTCAAAATGGCCTGTATCCATCATAACAAGAGCATGTAAAACACTTCCATCTTCCCCAATATGCCCCTGTTCTTTGTATTCTATTCTTCCTCCCCCTCCTCTCAGGGTGCATAGTAACCACCAGGGTTCACTCCTTGAAGGACAACATTAATGGTTACTTACATCAACACTGAGGGTTTGACAAGATCTTTTACTCTCCTTTTGAGCACTGCTCATGCTATAGAAAGACTCTTGTTCCTCTATTTGAGAACTTAGTGGGCCACCCCAGGATGGGAGTCCACAATATTGCTGCTCATTATGTGAGTCTCCACACACTGATATAACACACTATGGCAAGGTGTACACTCACACATTCCTTAGAAGCTTGCAACAGGTGTGCACTATCCCAAATACTCCACATGTTAAACACCCCAAATCAGCAACCCTCATTTGCCATATTGCTAAAAGAGCATTCCCAAAATTATAGTTTCAACCATGTAATCACCAATCCAAAGTGTTCACCTGCTCCTTCCTCCAACCCTCCACCCAGTTCCTTGGACAGTTAAACTCAGCCTCCACAACCCATTCCCCTGGAAAACCAGCACTGCTAATCCTAACAATATCATTACACCGCTGTCATTTCTTTCCACTGTAAAACTACACAATTCCAACTTATCACAGATTTTCCCATATGAGCATTGACTCAACTTTATTCTCCCTTTCTGTTTCCTGTAAACCTATCTTCCGGACTATTGCTCTCTGTCGGCTTGATTTGTTTATTTCATATTAGCAAGGTCATGCAATATTTGTCCTTAAATGCATGACTTGCTTCACTCAATATAAGGTCCTCAATTTTCATCCATGTTATCCCATTTGTTAATGCTGTATTCCTTCTTACACTTGAGTAATATTGCATTGTATGTACATACCACAATTTGTTTTTTCCATTCAACTGTTGAAGGACTTTTGGGTTGTGTCCAACTTTTGGCATTAGCAAATGATGCTGCTATGACCATTTGTGTGCCTATATCTGCTCATGTCCTTGTTTTCAGTTCTTCTGGATATACACCCAGAAGTGGAATTGCTGGATAATATTGTAGTACTATAGTTGGTTTTCTGAGTAATGCCAAACTGTCCTCCACAGTGACTGAACCATTTTGCGTTCCCACCAGAAGTGGATGAGGGTTTCCATTCCTCCTCATTCCTCTCTAACACTTGTAGTTCTCTGTGTTTTTTTTTTTAATATCCACAAGTCTAATGGGTATTTGATGATATTTCTTTGTGGTTTTGATTTGCATTTCCCTAATAGCTAGTAATGCTGAGCATCTTTTTAAGCATTTTTTAAGCCAATTGTATACCTTCCTTGAGGAAGTGTGTATTCAAATCACTTGCTAATTTTTTAATGTTTGTCTTTTTATTTTTGAGGTGGAGAATTTCTTTATATATACTGGATGTTAGGCTCCTATCAGATGTATGGTTACCAAATATTTTCTCCCATTTAGTAGGCATATTTTTCACTTTCTTGGCAAACTCCTTTGAGGTGTAAAAGTTTTACTTTTTTTTAATTTTCAGGAAGTCCCATTTATCGATTTTTTCTTTCATTTCTCATGCTTTGGAAGTAAAGTTCATGTAATTATTTCTTAATACAAATCCTATCGATGCTTCCTTTCTTTATCTTCCAAGGTCCTTCTGAACTTGGCTCTTATATTTAGATCTTTCAGCTGAGTTAATTTTTGTATGAGATGTGAGATGGTGCTCTTTTCTTATTCTTTTGGATATGGATATCCATTTCATCCAGCAGCATTTGTTGAAGAAGCCATGCTCTTCTAGTTGAATGGGCTTAGTTGTCTTGTCAAATATCAGTTGACTGTATATGCAAGGATCTATATTAGCACTCTCAATTCAGTTCCATTTGTCAATATGTCTATCCTTCTGCCAATACCACGTGCATTTGACCACTGTAGTTTTGTAGTATGTTTTAAAGTCAGATACTGTGATTCCTCCGATTTCACTTTTCTTTTTAATATGTCTTTGACTCTTCAGGGCCCCTTGCCCTTCCAAAAAATCTTATACTTAGTTTTTTTCTGATTCTCTAAAGAGAGCATTGCTGATTTTTACTGAGATTGCATTAAATATATAGATAAGTTTGGGTAGGATAGACATCATTATGAAGTTAAGTTTTCCTATTCATGAACAGGGAATATTCTTCTATTTATTTAAATCTTTGATTTCCTTTTACAGTGTTGTATAGATTTCTGCATATGTTATTTACATCTTTTTCTAAATTCATTCCTACATATTTGATTATTTTAGTTACTATTCTAAATATTTTTTCTTTATTCCCTCTTTAGACTACTCATTAATGATGTACAGAAATATTACTGATTTTTTCATGTAGTTCTTATAACCTGTGACTTTACTGAACTCATTTATAAGCTCAAGGAGCTTTGTTGTAGCATTCTCAGGGCTTTTTATAAATAGGATCATATTGACTGCAAAGAGTGAAATTTTGACTTCTTCCTCTCCAATTTGGATGCCTTTTATATCTTTTTCTTCTTAAATGCATGACCAAGTACTTCTTACACAATGTCAAATAGAAGCAGTGAAAGTGGACTTTTTTTTTTTTCCTGATCTTAGAAGAAAACATTTTAGGATTTCACCATTGAATATGCTGTTAACCGTCGGCTTTTCATAAATATGCTTTATCATGTTGAGGGTTTTTATCAGGAAATGTTGCAGTATTTTGTCAAATGTTTTATCTGCACCTATAGAGGTGATCAAGTGGTGTTGTTTTTTCTTCTTTCAATCTGTTTATATCATGTATTACATTGATTTTCTTATGTTTAACCGTCCTTGTATATCAGGGATGAAACACACTTGGTCATGGTGTATAATTCATTTGATATGTTGTTGGGTTCAGTTAACAATTATTTTATTGATGATTTTAGCATCTAAATTCATTAGAGATATTAGTCAATAGTTTTCCTTTCTTATGATGTCTTTGCTTGGTTTTGGTATTAGGGGGGATGTTGGCATCATATAATGAGTTAGACAGTGTTCCATCCATTATTTTTTAAGTGTTTAAGTATTTTTGGTGTTAATTCTTTCTAGAATGCTTGCTGGAATTCACCTGTGCAGCTGTTTGCTCTTGGGTTCTTCTTAGTTGGAGGTTTTTGATGATTAATTCTATATCATTATTGTGATTGATCTCTTGAGTTCATCAATATTCTTTTGACAATGTAGGCTGTTTTTGTAATTCTAGGAATTTGTCCATTTCCTCTAAATTATCCAGCTTGTTTGCATAAATATTTTAAAAGTAACATCTTATGATCCTTTTATTTCTGTAGGGTCAGTATTGCTATCCCCTTCCTCATTTCTTATTTTATGAATTTATATCTTCTCTCTTTTTCTCTTTGTTAGTCTAGCTAAAGGTTTTACAATTTTACTAATCTCAAAGAAAAAGCTTTTGTTCTTGTTTATTTTTTTCTATTGCTTTCTCATTTTCAATTTTATTTTGTTCTGCCCTAATGTTTGTTATTTCTACATTTTGACTTCCTTTGGTGATACTTTGTTGTTCTTTTTCTAATTCCTTCATGTGTGCAGTTATGTCCTTGTTTTTTAGATATTTCTTATTCGTAAACTAAGTGTTTATAGCTATGAATTTTCCTCTCAGTACAGCTTTTGCAGCAATACATAGGTTTTGATATGTTATGTTGTGATTTTCATTTGTTTCAAGGTAGGTACTTATTTCTTTTGAGCTTTTCTCCTTCACCCACTGTTTCTTTAAGAATGTGTTGTTTAACTTCCATATCTTTGTGCCTAATTGTGCTCTCTGTGACTTACTGTTTTCCAGCTGCATTCCTTAGTGGTCTGAAAAATTACTTTGTATAATTTTGATCTTCCTGAATTCATTGAGATTTGCTCTGTCAAGTTGCATGTCGTCTATCCTGCAGAATGTTCCACGTGTACTAGAGAAGAATGTATATTCCACTACATTTGGGTGTAATGTTCTGCATGTATCAATTAGGTCTATGTCTTGTAATATATTATTCAAATTATTTGCTTCTTTACTGATTCTATGTTGAGATATTCTCTAATAGTGATAATGGTGTATTAATGTCTCCAACTATAAATGTATAGGATTTATTTCTCCACTTTTAGTTTTACCAACATTTGCCTCACATATTTGAGGCTCCCAAATTAGGTTCATAAATTTTATAATTGTTCTTACTTCTTGATAGATTACCCCTTTTATTACTGCATAGTGTCCTTCTTTGTCTCATACAAGAGTTTTGTATTTAAAGTCTATTTTGTCCAATATTCATATAGCTACTCCCAATCTTTTTTGCTTATTATTTGTTCCTAAAATTGTTTTCCAACCATTCACTTTTAGCTCATTGCTTCCCTGGGT
Source organism: Dasypus novemcinctus (assembly GCF_030445035.2). NCBI lineage: Eukaryota > Metazoa > Chordata > Mammalia > Cingulata > Dasypodidae > Dasypus > Dasypus novemcinctus. Next base: position 141,638,554 of record NC_080704.1, on the reverse strand, counting down.
TTAAGGTGGGTTTCCTGTAGATAGCATATTGATAGGTCTTACTTCTTTATCCTTTCTGGCAATCTGTATCTCATGACTTGTGTGTTTAATCCATTAACATTGGACAGTAATCCATTTGTATAACTGTCAAGGAATTACTTATATTTGCCATATGTTCTTGAAGTTTATGTATGTTACTTTTGTTATTATTTTTTTAAATATTTTTAGTTGTTCTTATAATCTATTCCAACTCTCATTCCTGTTTTTTCCTTTCAACCTGTAGAACTACCTTTAGCATTTCTTAAAGTGCTGATTTCTTAATAACATATTCTCTTAATTACTGATTATCTGTGATTATGTTGAGGTCTCCCTCATTTTTGAATGCAAGATTTGCTGAATAGAATTCTTGGCTGCCCTCTCAATATAAAAGTGGAGTGGACATAAACATCCCAGGGTTCACAGGATGGAGGAATAGAGAATGGATTAGAGTGGACTTACTGATATTCTACTATGGAACTATTGTGATTAGTAATGGAAGAAATTGTAGCATTGATGTGCAGAAAGTGGCCATGGTAGCTTCTGAGGATAGGAAGAGGGAAGAAGAGATATTATGTGGGGGCATTTTCAGGACTTGGGGTTTTCCTGGATGGTACTGAGGGGACAGCTACTGGATATTGTATGTCCTGCCATGGTCCACTGTGTGGACTGGGGGAGAGTGTAAACTACAATGTAAACCAGTATCCATGTTGTGCAGTAGTGCACCAAAATGCATTCACCAAATTTAATAAATGTGCCATGATGATGAAAGAGGTTGTTGATGTGGGAGGAGTGAGGTGAGGGGGGGTGAAAGTTATATGGGGACCTCGTATATTTTTTTAATGTAACATTTAAAAAAATAAAGAGGGGGAAATTCATGAATTCTATGGGTGCATACAAGTGTACTTTTTCCATCTCATGTACAAAATTGAAAGCTTGTTACTGTTAACTGAATTACACCCTACCTTGTCTGAAATGAAAAAAAAAGAATTCGTGACTGGAAGTTTTTTTTAATACCACCTTAACTATATTATACATCTGCTTTCTTGTCCCTATGGTTTCAGATGAGATATCAGCACTTAATCTTATCAAGTTTCCCTTATATGTGATGGTTCCTTTTTCTCTTCCTTCTTACAGTATTCCCTCTATGTCTTAATAATTGGACAATTTTACAAGTATAAGTCTTGGATTAGGTCTGTTAGAATTTATAATCTTTGGGATGAGCTGCACTTTCTGGACATTTACATCCATCTCCCTCAATATGGTTAGAAATTTCCAGCCATTATTTCCACCAACACACCTTCTGTGCCCTTTCCCTTTTCTTCTCCCTCTTCGATGCCTATAATGCATATGCTTGCACATTTCTTATTGTCATTCAAATCCCTAAGACTTTGCTGAATTTTTTCTGTTTTTTTATCTATCTGTTGTACCATCTTTTTGATTTAAGCTGTACTGTCTTCCACATCACTGATTCTTTCCTTTGCCATATCTGCTCTTGTGTGTTTCCAGTGTATTTTTGATTTCCTGTTTGTGCCATTCATCACTATTATATCCATTATCTTTTCATGCATATATAAAATTTCTTCAGTATGTTCTCTCAGTGTCTTTTTATAACCTTAACCTCTTTCTTCACTTCATTAAGTTGATTCATGATATTTATTTGGACACCTCTGATTTATTATTCTATGTTCTGCATTTTCTCCTGGTTTTTATTTTCTTTGTTGAACTGGGCCATGTCCTCCTGTTTCTTAGCATGACATGTAATTTTTTTGTTGATGTCGAGGCATCTATTTATCTTGATGGGTGTATTCAGTTGATTAACTTCTTTATACTTTGGTAGTCTTTTGTTTTTTGTTTGTGTGTGTTTGGTAAGATTTCACTTTGACACTTCATTCCTCTTATTCTGTTTCTTTGTTGCTCTCTGTGTTCCCTTAAAAAAAAAAATTAGGACCAGAGAATGCAAAAGAGATAGGAAAAGTAAAGGAATAATAGTAATAATAGTAGTAAAAGTTAATAGAACTGTAGAAGACATAGGGAATTGAAGAAAAACATGAATAAGAAGCACAGAGGAATAAGATAAGAAAAGTGAAATAGAAAAAGTGAAGCAAGATATATAATGGAGACAAATGCATAATATGACTTAAAAGTCTGGAATGACAAGAAAAAGGGAAAAGGAAACAGAGAAAGATAAAAGTTAAAAAAATAGAAATCAAACAGAAAATAGGAGAGAGTCAAATAAAAGCAAGCAAAATTGGAGACCAAATAAAATTGAAAAATAGCAGAAAACAAAAGAGATAAAATGAAGGACAGAAAAGAAATAGGATAGGAAGTGTATTTCAATAAACAAAAGAAATAAAATAAAACAGAGAAACAAAGGGAAGAAAAACACAACAAACAAGAAACAAGACAGCAGTGACTCATTTTTAAAAAGAAGACAGGACAAAAACAAAAATAAACTCAGATAAATAGTCTTTTCTCTTAGACCCTTCAGCATATTTTCAGGCTGCTGATGTTCATCAATCAGTCATACTACAGCCTGCCCTCTGCAGGTCTTGAACCAGAACTGGGAATGAACAAGGGACATGAAATATGCTAGGCAGGAATTCTTCCACTGAGCTAAGCTGTTTTCTTAGGTTACTTAGCTTTTCAGAATGCTATCAGCCCCTTTTCCTTGGGAAGCTTAGATGCACTGTGGTCCACTGGAGTCTTATCGAACAACCTCTTGTTTCTGCTCCTCTCTGATGTAATTAACCCCTTTACCTAGGTGGCTGGACATGACAGCCTGCTTGAGATGATCCACCTCTTCTCTCCCTGTCCAGTAAGTTTCCCTTCTGATATTCGGGGTGAGGGTGGGGGACAGCTAGCTAAACTCACCTCAAAGAAATCACTCTCCACCCTCCCAGACCTCTCTTCTTTGCTGGGAATCTGCCATCACACTCCCATTTGAAGCAGGTTGCCAGTGGCTCCATCTATGCTATCTTCTGCTAGATGACTCAGAGCACCTACCTATTTTCTATATTTCCAAAGAAGCTGGCAGGGAGGAAGATGTCTGCTCTCCTCTCAGTTAGACACAAATCTCCAGGTAATTTACGCTCACTTAACATCTCAGGGGTGGGGGAGGGGAGCCCTTCCCAGGCAGCTAGGAGATTTAATAGCTCACAATTACTTGTTTTGGCTTCTTCATCTCTGTGACCATCATTCTTCTGGGAGTTGTGAAACAGTATCTTAGTTTGCTGTACCCCAATGCAGGTTTCCAAGGCAGCCTCTGACTCTTTCTCCTTTCTTTTAGTAAGAGCTAAGCCTTATCTACCGAGCCCATTAGCCATGTTCCCACAATCCAATTGTTTATTAAAATGACTGGTGCTCATGGTAGTTTGTTAGAGAGTGAAATTATTACCATATGCTATTCGAATTGTGTCTGGAGTTGGCATGGGAAGATTGGCTCTAATAAAATGACTTGTTGGGCCCTTGCAAACTTTTGGGTTTCTGATTAAATCAATACTGAACCTGAAGGAGATATTTAAGGTAGTTAATTTGATATAGACATAATCTTGTCATCACATAAGAAGGGAAATAAAATTATGTCTATTAGTTGTCTACCCAAATATAAAACTTCAAGCATTAATTATGATGACTAATTTTATATAATCTCTGTAGTGGTTTCCATAAAAATATGGATATTTCAAAATTGATATTCTCACTTATAATCAATTTTTAAACACACCTTAACTAAAGTATCTAATTAATTATACTGGTTCTAAGCTTACACTTTCATTTATACTAAAGAAGCATTGATATTTATTTTGCCATAAGAAGATTTATATACACAGAGTGGTGATTTGACTTTTGCAATATTTATGATTCCAGTTATCACCTGCATCTATTGTCACGTAATAACTGTATAATCAATTTCCTCCCACCATGGATGATTTGATGCCAGATATTTATAAAATCAACAAGTCAAATACTTCTAATATAAGTTTTTTTTTAACATAAAACATATATATTTTAATATATATATGAGTATAAACATTAATAGTTCAAAGATTTTTAAAGTGGGCTTTTCGGCAAGATGGTGGCTGCATGAGCTTGCCTGGTAGTGTCTCTGCAGGGGGCGGCTGGGCAGCATTGAAGGCTCTTTGAGACCGCGCTGTTTCGGGGATTTTTGCTGGTTGGAAGGTGTCTGGACGTCAATTCGGTGGGAAGGTAACAGAGAGGATACATCTATAATATATAAACGGAGGTCCCAGCTGGGCTCGGGAAGTTCCCTCCTTGGGTGGGCGGAGCCACGGTAGCGGGTGCTCCTGAAGCTCCGGAGCCGCGGCGGCCAGGGTTTTTGTTTTTTTTTTCCTTTTACTAGAGGCTTTGCGGTGCTGAGAAATTCGCGGATACTGGGCTGGCTGGTGAGGGATTGTTGGGACAAGACTCCTTTGCAGATTGATTTGGGGAGACAGACGGTGTTTTCTTGTGAAGTGGGGGATGTTTTTGGTCGCTGGACAGGGGGGGCAGTGCTTCCGCCTGGAGCCCCATCCCCACAGGTCCGGCTGCTGATCTGCAAAGGAATTGGATTTTGGACAATAAGGGGACACAACTGGGAGACTGTTGTAGGGTGCAGTGAGGGAGGAGGACACGTCTGGAAGCTGATTGGAGGATATTTTGCGAAGTTTGGGATTTTGGATCTTAGAGTCTGTTTTCGGCGTTTCCAGCTGAAGCCCACCCCACCCGGCGGGGCTTGGGATCTGGGTCATTGAACTGGCCGTGGTGTAGAGGCGCCCTCAAGTGGCCGTTGCGAGGGAGCACAGGGAGGGAGCTGTCCAAAGGCTGATACCCTGAGGAGTTAGGTGAATTTCAGGGATCAGAAATTCAATATAAAATTCGCGGATCTGGCTTCCCCCACAGGGCTGGCACCCAGCTACGGGGATCCCTGAGGGCTGTGTTGCACTGCGGGGCTCCTAAGCTTTCTGTGGACCAGATTTGAGCTTGCCAGGTCTGGGTCCCCTGAACTCTGGCGGTCCACAACCCAGACTCACACCTCTTGAGTCTTCAGTGTCTCAGACTTTCCACCCCTGAATCCATCACGCTCTGGGGTCTACCTGGGGTCCTTGAGAGCCCTGGACCTCAACGTTTGCGTTTTATCTTTAATGGTTCATATTGTTTTGTTTTTATTTTCACTTTATCTTATTTTTTACTCTTTTTGACGCCCTGATTGCTAATATTGCATTATCCCCTAGTCTTTTCTCCTAGCGTCTCCCCCAAAGTCCTTTTTTTTTTTATATACAGATATTTAGGGGTTTTTTTGGTTGTTGTTTTAGATAGTGTTGCAATTGTGACACGTGTATACCTGTATCTCTCTCCCCCCATCTGTTCCCCACCGCTTGCCTATCCTCTTTTTCTTTCTTCCTTTCTTCTTGTCTTTCTTTTTTTCTTTATTATAATTAGTGGTTTTTTTTTCGGTTCTCTCTTTCCCTCTTGTCCCTCATTTTCCACTTATTTTATTTTAATTCAAGTACACAATATGTGCTACAGGGAACACCTCACATTTGCTGGGTTTTCCCATCCTCCACTGCCTCATTTCTGTGTGAACTGATTTAGGCTACCTACACTATCCCTCTTCCCCTGCATCTTGATAACCACTATCATCTACTGTCTCTCCTATATTCCACCCCCCACCTCCCATTCTTTGATCCACAAAGTGTCTAACTCTTAATTTCTAATACCTTTGTTCTGTTTTCTGTCTGTTATCCACTCTTGAAACTATTACCTTTCTTTTCTTTTTCCTTCTCTAATGAAAACAATAGCTTTGTAGTTCATACCATATTCCGCCTATATTCAGTCATCTACTTCATAAAAGATACTCTACCTACAGCTATAACTCTATACAATCTACATGAATCTAACCTCCATCCTCCCAGATCTCATATTCTTGCTTTGTTAACATACATTACCAATACCACTTTACACTTTACCCTTGCTGACACAATTGCCTTTTCCCAACACTAACACTTTCTTCTAAAGTGAACTTAACCAACAACAAGTAACTTGAGTAAGAAGAAAAAAGTGACAAAGAGAAGATATAACACCTATGCAAAAATAACAACTAATTAACCTCCAAAAGCAGACAAAGAAGCTAAGGAACTGATTAAATTCGTCAAAATAAAGAGATGACCAGAAAGCAACAAAAATCTACAAACCAAACCAATAATCAGGAAAACATGACTGAATCCAATCAACAAACCAATAAGCACTAAGGGGAGCAAAACTTGGGACAAGCAATGAAAGAACTCAGAACATTCATCACCGACAAATTTGATGCAGTAATGAAAGAGGTTAACAACATGAAGACATCACTTGGAGGGGAAACTGCAGACATACGCAAAAACATAACAGATATGATGGGAATGAACACCACAGTTCAAGAAATCAAAAATACACTTGCAGCAAATATCAGCAGACTAGAAGAGACAGAGCAGAGAATTAGTGATGTGGAAGACAGTACCTCAGAAATCAAACAGATAGTAGAAGGGGTCAATAAGAAGATAGAAAAAATCCAATTAGGATTTAGGGACCTGAATGACAATGCAAAACGCTCAAACATACGTATTATAGGCATTCCAGAAGGTGAAGAGAAGGGAAAGGGGTCAGAAGGAGTGTTGCAGGAAATAATGGCTGAAAACTTCCCAAATCTACTGAAAGAGACAGATGTACATATCCAAGAAGCACAGCGCACTCCACAAGTCATAAACCCCAACAGGCCCACCCCAAGACATATACTTATCAAATTGTCCAAGGCTCAAGACAAAGAGAAAATCCTAAAAGCAGCAAGAGAAAAGAAAACCATCACATACAAGGGAAGCTCAATTAGATTAAGTGCTGATTTCTCTTCTGAAACCATGGAGGCAAGAAGACAGTGGTATGATATAGTCAAGGTACTAAAGGAAAAAAACTTCCAACCAAGAATACTCTATCCAGCTAAACTAGCATTCAAACATGATGGAGAGTTCAAAATATTCACAGACAAACAGAAACTGAAAGAGTATACCAACAAGAAACCTCCCCTTCAAGAAATTCTAAAGGGAGTTCTGCAGGAAGAAAGGAAAAAACAGGAAAGGCAAAGTTGGAGGAGAGTATAAGACCAACAACAACAACAAAAAAGACCAAAAAAATATACAAACAAAATATGACAAACACAAATCCAATCAAAATATGGCTAACACAAATAATTCCTTGATAGTAATAACACTGAATGTCAACGGATTAAACTCACCTATCAAAAGATTCAGACTGGGACATTGGATAAGGAAATATAACCCATCCATATGCTGTCTACAAGAGACACATCTTAGACCCAGAGACGCATGGAGATTGAAAGTGAATGGCTGGAAAACAATCATACAAGCTAACAATAACCAAAAAAAGGCAGGAGTAGCTAAATTAATATCAGACAAAATAGACTTTAAATGTGAAACAATTGTGAGAGACAAAGAAGGATACTACATTTTAGTGAAAGGGAAAATCTGTCAAGAAGATCGAACAATCATAAATATCTATGCCCCTAACAAGGGTGCCTCTAAATACGTCAGGCAAATGCTGGAAAAACTAAGTGAAAGAATAGATATATCTACAATTATAGTGGGGGATTTTAATACACCACTATCAACTCTGGACAGAACATCTCAAAAGAGAATCACCAAAGAAACAAAACATCTGAATAGTATATTAGAGGAGCTCGATCTAATAGACATATATAGATCGCTACACCCAAACACAGCAGGATATACATTTTTCTCAAGCGCACATGTATCATTCTCCAAGATAGGTCATATGCTAGGCCACAAAGAAAGGCTGAACGAATTCAGAAAGATTGAAATCATACAAAACATTATCTCTGACCACAGTGGAGTCAAGCTGGAGATTTGCAAGGGACAGAAGCCCAGATTTCACACCACGATTTGGAAATTAAACAGCACACTCTTAGAAAAACAGTGGGTCAAAGAGGAAATCTCAAAAGAAATCAATGACTACCTTGAAACAAATGATAATGATAACACAACATACCAAAATTTAGGGATGCAGCAAAAGCAGTACTGAGAGGGAAGTTTATAGCCATAAATTCATATATCAAAAAAGAAGAAAGAGCAAAAATCGAAGAACTAACAGCACATTTGAAGGAATAAGAAAAACAACAACAAAGTAACCCAACAGGAAGAAGAAGGAAGGAAATAACAAAGATAAGAGCAGAACTAAATGAAATAGAAAATAAGAAAGCACTTGAACAGATAAACAAGACCAAGAGCTGGTTTTTTGAGAAGATTAACAAAATTGACAAACCTTTAGCAACACTAACAAAGAAAAAAAGAGAGAAGATGCAAATACACAAAATAAGAAATGAGAAAGGCGATATCACCACTGACCCAACAGAAATAAAGACTATCATAAGAGGATATTTTGAAAAACTATATTCCAACAAAAATGACAATCTAGAGGAAATGGACAAATTCCTAGAAACACATAAGCAGCCCATATTGACGAAAGAAGAAATTGATGATCTTAACAAACCAATCACAAGCAGAGAGATAGAATCAGTTATTAAAAATCTCCCAACTAAGAAGAGCCCAGGGCCAGATGGCTTCACAGGTGAATTCTACAAAACATTCCGGAAAGAACTGACACCAATCCTGCTGAAACTATTCTAAAACATCGAAATGGAAAGAACATTACCCAACTCCTTCTATGATGCCAACATTACCCTAGTACCAAAGCCAAACAAAGACATCACAAGAAAGGAAAATTACAGACCAATTTCTCTGATGAACCTAGACGCAAAAATACTTAACAAAATACTTGCTAATCGTATTCAACAATACATTAAACGTATTATACACCACGACCAAGTGGGATTCATCCCAGGTATGCAAGGATGGTTCAACATAAGAAAATCAATCAACGTAATACACCATATAAACAGATTAAAGGAAAAAAATCACATGATTATATCTATTGATGCAGAAAAAGCATTTGACAAAATACAGCACCCTTTCTTGATAAAAACACTCCAAAAGATTGGAATACAAGGGAATTTTTTGAACATGATAAAGAGTATATATGAAAAACCTAAAGCCAATATTGTTTACAATGGAGAAATCCTAGACTCCTTCCCTCTAAACTCAGGAACAAGACAAGGATGCCCACTGTCTCCGCTCCTATTTAACATTGTCTTAGAAGTACTTGCACGAGCACTGACGCAAGAACCAGAAATAAAAGGCATTCAAATTGGAAAGGAAGAAGTCAAAATTTCATTATTTGCAGATGACATTATCCTATACATAGAAAACCCTGAGAGATCTACAACGAAGATTCTAGAACACATAAATGAGTTTAGTAAAGTCGCAGGTTATAAGATCAATGCGCAAAAATCAGTAGCATTTCTGTACACCAATAATGAGCAAGATCAGGAGGAAATCAAGAAACAAATACCATTCACAATAGTAAATAAAAAAATCAAATACTTAGGAATAAATTTAACTAAAGAGGTAAAGAACTTATACAATGAGAATTATACAAGATTGTTCAAGGAAATCAAAGAAGACCTAAATAAATGGAAGACTATTCCTTGTTCATGGATAGGAAGACTGAACATTATTAAGATGTCTATCCTACCAAAATTGATCTACACATTCAATGCAATCCCAATAAAAATCAACGCAGCCTTCTTTAAGGAACTAGAAAAACTAACTATGAAATTTATTTGGAAAGGAAAGAGACCCCGAATAGCCAAAGACATACTGAAAAAGAAAAATGAAATTGGAGGAATCACACTACCTGACTTCAAATCATACTATAAAGCTACGGTGGTGAAAACAGCATGGTATTGGCATAAGGAAAGACACATAGACCAATGGAATCGAATTGAAAGCCCTGATATAGAACCTCACATATATAGCCACATAATATTTGATAAAGCCACCAAACCCTCTCAATTGGGAGACAGTGGCCTATTCAACAAATGGTGTCTGGAGAACTGGATAGCCATATGTAGAAAAATGAAAGAGGATTACCATCTCACACCTTATACAAAGATCAACTCAAGATGGATCAAAGACCTAAATATAAGAGCCAAGACCATAAAAACCTTAGAAAGCAGTGTAGGGAAACATCTACAGGACCTTGTAATAGGAAATGGATTTATGAATATCTCACCAAAAGCACGAGCAGCAAAAGAACTAATAGATAAATGGGACTTCCTCAAAATTAAAGCCTTCTGCACCTCAAAGGAGTTTGTCAAGAAAGTAAAAAGGGAGCCCATACAGTGGGAGAAAATATTTGGCAATCATATATCTGATAAGAAACTTATAACTTGCATATATAAAGAACTCCTATATCTTGAAAATAAAAAGATAAACAACCCATTTAAAAAATGGGAAAAAGACTTAAACAGACACTTCTCCGAAGAAGAAATACAAATGGCAAGAAAGCACATGAAAAAATGTTCCAAATCTCTAGCTATCAGGGAAATGCAAATCAAAACTACAATGAGATACCATCTTACACCCATAAGATTGGCAGCTATGAAAAAAACAGAAGAATACAAGTGCTGGAGAGGATGTGAAGGAAGGGGAACACTCATCCACTGCTGGTGGGAATGCAGAAGGATCCAACCATTCTGGAGGACAGTATGGCGGTTTCTCAAAAAACTAGCCATAGATTTGCCATATGACCCTGCAATACCACTGCTGGGTATATACCCAGCAGAACTGAAAACAAGGACACAAACACATATATGTACACCAATGTTCATAGTAGCATTGTTCACTATTGCCAAAAGTTGGAATCAACCCAAATGCCCATCAACAGACGAGTGGATCAATAAAATGTGGTATATACACACAATGGAATACTACTCGGCTGTAAGAACAAACACACTACAAACACATGTGATAACATGGATGAATCTTGAGAACCTTATGTTGAGTGAAGCAACCCAGACACTGAAGGACAAATACTACATGACCTCAATGATATGAAATAAACAACCTGCCCTAGATAGCAAGAGACTGAACGATAGGCTTACAGGAAATCGGAGGGTGGAGGAAGGATATGAGCCGATGTCTGCAGGGGTGGAACTTAAGACGAGATGGTGGTAAGTATGAACACAAAGAAGAGATAAAATGGGGGCAAGGGGTTGCCTTTGGTTGGGGCTTTACGGGTTTGAGGGTGGCTGGGGAGGGACGGTTGGGTAATGTTGCCCAAAAGTGGGGGGAGGGAGGGGTAGCATATGAACACAGGAGAGGGTTAGGAGGTGGTGGAGAGTAAAATGCTGAGAAAATCATATCAAAATATAATAAAGAGGGTTACCTGTTTAGAATGCTCGGAGGGGAGGGTCTGATGAAGGACGGGCTCCTGGGGAATGTCTAAATGCTCATTCTGCCAGAGTGGGTGACACCATGGGGTAGAATCCCAAGTAGTGAGAGTGGGGGTGGACCCACATCCTGGGGAGGACTAATGCCACCAAATAGAGGGAACTCTATCCCTCGAGAGAAAGGGTGGCTCCCAGGGCATTGGGGCAGATGAGCAAGTTAGGCCCTAAACACTATTCCATCTATCTCTGGAAGTGGCTCCTCAGGAAACGGAGGTTGACTGTCACTGTGGGCACCAAGGTGGAAGGGAAAATGGACGTTAAATGTGTGGAACCAAAGTAAATGGGGGGCAAGGGAGGAGTTTCTTGAGAGTACACAAGGATGGATATAAAACATGTAATATTACACCATAACATATAGGAGACGACAGACTGATAATGTAAACCATAATGTAAAACATAGGAGAACTAAAAATGTAAAGAACTGTGTATCCTAAAGTATGCACCATAATGTAAGCACAGATATTACCATGTTAGAAAGCTAATATCTCAGACTCTGTACATCACCTTAAGTAAATATGATGTGAATAGGGTGTAAGAGTATCGCTGTGGAAGGAAAAAGGTGTTGTGGTGGATGTATGGGAGTGCTGTATATTATATATATGCATTGCTGTGGTCTAGGACTCCTACGAAGAAACGCTGAATAATTGGGGCGGGGGGGAAAGGATAGGATGTGGAATTTTTTCAAGTCAACATTCTTTATCTAAGTTCTTTATCTAACTTTATCCAAGTTCTTTATCTATCCTTTAAACCCATCGCTATATGCCATTCCCTAGTAAGGGACCATGACATTATATTGGGCTTCAAATTTCGGGGAGTTCTGGATCACAGAGTGTTTCAACAATGGCAATGGAGGGATACTGGTATGGGATACCAATGACAGGTGATATATGGCTGACAGGGAGCTGTACAGAACATATGTCCAGGGTGCATGGTAATGATTGGATATACTCATAGTGGCAACAATTAAAAACCCAGCAGGGGGGGTACTGGGTTCCTGGCCAGTGGTGCTCTGTCGTGGTCCCTAGGGGAGCAGTGATAGTCTCCCAGGTACAGTGGTGGGGACCGGGAGGGAGTGAGGGTTCAACAGTGAGCCCCTGATGCTAATGACTATGCTTGTGAGCTGATAAACCTAAAATAAGAACAAGGCCTAGAGCAACATTGTGCCTGGGAATTTCCTCCTGTCAGCCTTCATGTTACTCAAATGTGGCCAGGCTCGAAGCCAAACTCAGCATGTAAATGCAATGCCTTCCCTCCAGCGTGGGACATGACACCCGGGGATGAGCCTCCCTGGCAACGAGGGACCACTATCAAATACCAACTGATGATGCAACTGGAAAAGGACCTTATATGATCAATGCGGATCAGCAGAATATCCATGTCTACATAAAACAACATGACTTTAAAATGCTGTTTGACCTAAAGTAAGGGGGAAATGGAAAGGAGAAATGAGTTTATATGGCTACGAGTTTCTAAAAATGAGTCTGGAGGCTGGCAGAAGGATTGCCCTCATGCACAACTGAGCAGAGTCAGAGAGACAAATAAAGCAGATACAACCCCCAGATATTGGTTCCTATGAAGGCTAAAGAGACCCATGAGAGTTATGGTCATGGCCGATGGGGTTTACTACCAGGGCAGATGGCCCCTCTCTGGAAATGGTGTTTATGTGTGATGAATCTGGACTCAGATGGGATCTCCCTTCATAAGACTTTCATACTAATCTGCTGGAGGTGCAGTTAACATTGGGGTTTAAGATATAGTTAGGGGATTTGAATCTCTGGACTGATAATGTGATAGCCAGGTCCTGAGCCTCAACAGACTCCAGCACCTACAATCTGATTTATTGGACTTACCACACTCAGCTAAGATGGAGTTGAAGAAGGACAATCACCACACCATGGAGCCTAGAGTGATTACAACTGAAAATGGGAGGATGGCAGCCTGCATCCATGTGGAATCTGAGCCTCCTCTTGACATAGAGGTGCAATGGACACAACCAATCCAATGTCCACATAGAAGAGGTGGCATTGGATTGGGAAAAGTGGACATGGTGGACGATGGGTATGGGGAAGGGCAGGAAGAGATGAGAGGTGGGGGCGTATTTGGGACGTGGAGCTGCCCTGGATGGCGCCTCGGGGGTAATCACCGGACATCGTGGATCCTCACAGGGCCCACTGGATGGAATGGAGGAGAGTATGGGCCATGATGTGGACCATTGTATATGAGGTGCAGAGGTGCCCAAAGATGTACTTACCAAATCCAATGGATGTGTCATGATGATGGGAACGAGTGTTGTTGGGGGGGAGAGGGGGGGTGGGGGGGTGGGGTTGAATGGGACCTCACATATATATTTTTAATGTAATATTATTACAAAGTCAATAAAAAATAAATAAATAAATAACACTAAAAAAAAATTTGTACTAGTGAAAAATGTCAGTGAGTTTGAATGAAATGATTATTTAAATATTCACTTTAGTTACTTACTACAGGTTTCTCAATGCGGAAACAGCATGACGTTCCATGTTCTGTTTTGCATTCTAAAAGTAAAAAGCATCCCAAAACAAAATATTACTTTGAGAAAAGCAAGAAAAGAATTAGATGTCTATTATATAATTACAAACACATCAGCACTGAGAAATCTACTAAACACCTAATAGTAATTTATTGTAAAAGATTTAAAAGAAAAGAACAGTCTAAAGTGTCTATTATTATACAAAGTAATAAAAGATTAAAGAAAACTGTAATTTAAATAAAATCATGTGAACTGGTTAAGATCACAGAGTAATCTGCAATGTTCCACTGTAAAAGATTTAAAAATTGATAGGATCAAACTAAAGAGTATTGGAAGCTGTGTTCTTCATGTAGTCTATAATGTAAATATTAAATATATTCCAAATACTTTGTAAGTTGTGTGAGAAGTAAATAAATTTGTATACACTTTAATTATGTAGACTAAACTAAAATGTTATCAGTATGATATTCCTATGATTAAGGAGAAGGTTTATGTTTATGTGCCCATGTCAATAAATCTTTCAGTCTTTTAAAAAAAAAAAAAAAATTTTTAAAGTTATTTTCTTTTTTTTATTGATTTTGTAAAAATATTACATTAAAAAAATATGAGGTCCCATTCAACCCTACCACCCCAACCCCACCACTCCCCCCCCCCCCAGCAACCCTCACTCGCATCATCATGACACATCCATTGCACCTGGTAAGTACATCTCTGGGCATCTCTGCACCCCATGGTCAATGGTCTACATTATGGCCCATACTCTTCCACATTCCATCCAGTGGGCCCTGGGAGGATTTACAATGTCCAGTGATTGTCCCTGAAGCACCATCCAGGGCAACTCTAAGTCCCAAAGGTGCCTCCACCTCTCATCTCTTGCTGCCATTCCCCATACCCATCAAGCACCATGTCCACTTTTCCCACTCCAATGCCACCTTTTCTCTGTGGAACTTGGATTGGTTGTGTCCGTTGCACCTCTATGTCAAGAGGAGGCTCAGATTCCACATGGATACTGGATGCAATCCTCTTGTTTCAGTTGTAGGCCCTCTAGACTCCATGGTGTGGTGGTTGTCCTTCTTCAACTCCATCTTAGCTGAGTGAGGTGAGTCCAATAAATCAGATTGTAGGAGCTGAAGTCTGTTGGGGCTCAGGGCCTGGCTATCATATTGTCAGTCCAGAGATTCAAATCCCCTAAATATATCTTAAACCCCAACACCAGCTGCAATTCCAGTAAAGTAGCATGAAAGTCTTGTTCAAAGAGATCCCATCTGAGTCCAGCTCCATCACGCAGAAACACTGGCTCCAAAGAAGGGCCATCTGCCATGGCAGTAAACCTTATCTGCCATGACCATAGAACCCGTTGGTCTCTTTAGCCCTCAAAGGAACGAATACCGGGGGTTGTATCTACTTTATCTGTCTCTTAGACTCTTCTCAGTTGTGCTTAAGGGCAATCCTTCTGAAAGCCTCCAGACTCTTTTTTAGAGACTCATAGCCATATAAACTCATTTCTCCTTTCCATTTCCCCCTTACATTAGGTCAAACATCAATTTAATGTCATGCTATTATATGTAGACAGTGATATTCTGCTGATTCGCATTGAACCTTCCATTCAAGGTCATTTTCCAGTTGCATCATCAGTTGGTACTTGGTAGTGATCCCTCAGTGCCAGGGAGGCTCATCTCTGGGTGTCATGTCCCATGCTGGGGGGAAGGCATTGCATTTACATACTGAGTTTGGCTTCGAGACTGGCCACATTTGAGTAACATGAAGGCTGTCAGGAGGAAATTCCCAGGCACAGTGCTGCTCTAGGCCTTGTTCTTATTTCAGGCATATAGGCTCACAAGCATAGTCATTAGTATCATGCTCTCAATGTTGGACCCTCATTCCTTCCTGGTCCTTACCGTTGCACCTGGGGGACTGCCGCTGCTCCCCTAGGGGCCACAAAAGAGCACCCCCCGCCAGGAACCCAGTACCCCCCCAGCTTTAGTTTTTAATTGTTGCCACTATGAGTATATCCAAACATTACCATGCACCCTGGACATATGCCCTGTATAGCTCCCTGTCAGCCTTATATCACCAGTCAATAGTGTCCTATACCAGTATTCACACATATAGGATAAGCCTTCCTGCTGCCAAGGGATTATTACCAAATACCAGCTAGTAATGCAGCTAGAAAAAGACCTTGAATAAAAGGAGGAAATGGTAAAGACAAATTAGTTTATATGGCTAAGAAACTTCAAAAAGGTGTCAGGAGGTCATCAGAGGGATTGAACTTATGCACATCTCAACAGGAACTCAGAGATAGCCAAAGTAGATATAACCACAGGTAATGGTGATAATTATTGGTTCAAATAAAAGGAGTAGAAAAATCATGCATAGAGACATTATAAATTAGTTTAATTCTGTTACATTGGGAAAATAGGTTATCACATATTCCAAGGTAAGACCCACAGATGCAGTGTTGATTTCATGCGGTTATGTGCCTTGTCTATATTGTACAGATGATTCTAGAGCCCTTCTGAGGACCCCTGTTTGAGGCTTTGTTTATTGTGACATTTAGTGAGATCCTTCTGAGATGTGCATAGATGTAAGCTTTGGAACGACTTCCTGAATCACTTTAAAATCTCTTTGCCATGAAAATATTTTTGTACTTACTATTTAACCCTTTTGGTCAAGATCTTTTGAAATGCATCACTGGTTGCCTCTTGAGAATAATCCCTTGGTGCCAGGAAGGTTCATCCCCAAGGGTCATGTTCCATGTTGGCAGAAAAATAGTGAGTTATTTGCTGAGTTTGGCTTAGAAAGAGACCATATTTGAGCAACAAGGTAATTTTCAGGAGGTAACTCTTAGGCAATAGATATTATTAAGCTAAGTTGCAATTTTACAAGAGTCAGGTTCTTAAGTACAAACAATGATATCAAGATCTTGGTGTATTAGTCTGTTTTCTATTATTATGTACTACCTATGTGTTCTAGAGATTCTTGCCACTCTATTTGAGAATGTAACAGGACTCCCAAGGATGAAAATTTAAAATGTTGTTGGTTATTGTGTAAGTCTCCACTCACTGAGTTAACACCCTATGACAACGTGAGCACATTCATATTCCACAAAGGCATGCCCCAGGTGTACCCTTCTCCACACATCCCCCACCAGTGACCCACACACCGGTGACCCTCCCCTGCAATAGTTGCCAAAAGAACACTCCCACAATTGTATTCTCTACCACAGTCCTAAACCTCCCCAGAGTTCACATTTTCCTTACTCTAGCCCTCCCCCCAGTTTTACGAATAGCTCAACCCACTCCACATGCTGCTTACACTCTCACTCCACAATCGTTGACCCCACTCATTTGCTGCACCATCATCACCCCCCATCCACTGCCAAAACACACCTTTCTAACATAGATTCTGTTCAGATTGAGCATGGTCTCACCACTGTTTACTCCCCTTCTATAACCTGGTAACTTGTCTTCCAGACTCTACCACTACGAATCTGATCAATATCCTTAGTACACATCAGTGAGATCATGCAATATTTTCCTTTAGTGACTGATATATTTCATTCAGCATAAGGTCTTTGAAAGTCATCCATGTATCATTTCTTCATTCCCTCTAATAGCTGAGTAATTATCCATTGTATGTATATACCACATTTCCTTACCTTTCATCTGTTGATGGACACTTGGGTTGCTTCAAATTTTTTGTAATTGTGAATAATGTTGTGATGAACACTGATGTGCATATATCTGTTCATTTTCCTGCCTTCATTTTTTCTGGGTATATTCTTAGTAGTGTGATTGCTGGATCTTATGGCAGTTCTATACTTAGCTTCTTGAGGAAATGTCCTCCACAACGGCTGCATCATTCTACATTGCCACCAGTGGTGGATGATTGTTCTTGTTCCTCTACATCCTCTTCAACATTTGTAGTATTTTTTTCTCTGTTTTCTTTTTTTTTTTATAGCAGCCATTCTAATAGATGTAAGATATTTCCATGTAGTTTGTATTTCCTTAATGGCTGGTGATGTTCAGTATCTTTTCATGTGCCTTTTAGCCATTTGTATTTCCTCTTTGTAAAAGTGTCTATGCAAATCTCTTGCCTATTTTAAATATCTCTTATCTCTATAAAGAGATAGGATTACTTTATATATGCCAGATATTAATTCCTTACCAGATAGGTGGATACCAAATAATTTTTTGGGTGGAAAAGTGGCCTTTTCACTTTCTTGACAAACTCCTTTGAAGTACAAAACTTTTTAATTTTGAGAAAGTCCCATTTATCAATTTTTTATTCCTTTTCTCATGCTTTGGGAATAAAATGTATGAAATCATCCCCAGAGATGCTCCCCTACATTATTTTCTAGGAGATTCTTGGTACTGGCTCTTACATTTGGGTCTTTGACCCATCTTAAGTTAATTTTTGTATAGGGCATGTGATAGTGATCCCCTTTCATTATTTCGGATATACATATTCAATTCTTCAAGTGCCATTTGTTGAAGAGACTGTTTTGTCCCAGTTGAGTGTGATTTGGTGGTCGTGTCGAATATCAGTTTGCTGAATATGTTCATGTCTATATCTAAACTCTCAATTCAGTTCCATTGGTTAGTGTGTCTATCCTTGTCTTAATATCATGCAGTTTTGACTATTGTAGCTTTGTAGTATGTTTTAAAGATAAGTAATGTGATTCCTCCCCAGAGTTGTCTTGATATCATGTATCTCTTTTTTCACATTGAGTTGATTAAGGATATTTGTTGGAACATCCTTGATTAATTGTTCCATATTCTCCATCTCATCTCCTCCTTCTTCTTAGTTTGCTCATTAGACTGGGCCACGACTTCCTATTACTTAATATGGCTTGAGATTTTTGCTGATGTCTAAGCATCTATTTATCTTACCAAGCTTATTCAATTGGTTAGTCTCTCTTTCTAGTCTGGGGTTTTATGCTTGTTTGGTTTTGTGTTTAGGTTCTTCTTCAAAACTTGGTTCTACTTAGTTTATCCCTTTGTGGTTGCCCATGTTTGACTGAAAAAATATTACATCTCCAAAAAAAAAAAAAAAGAAAGAGAAAAAATGAAAAGAAAAAAAATTAAAAATGAGGAATGAAAATTAATAAAAAGGAAAAAAATATAAACAATAAGAAGGAAAAATAGTAATCAGGAATATAAATTTTAAAAGGTGAAAAACAAGAAAAATAGAAAAGAAAACAGAAAGATGAAGAAAAGAGAGGAAAAAAGAACAAAAGAATGAAGAGGCCAAAATATTTAAAATAAAGTGTTAAAGAGAGGGGAGAGCAATAGATAAAATGAAAAAATAAGACAGAGAAATGGGAAGAGAAGAAATATAGGAAAAACAAAATATTAGAAGAAGGACAGAAAGTAAGGAAAAGAGGAAAAAAATCAACAACAAATAATACAAAAAATCTGAGCCTCCCTCTCAGTCCAAGGGGACTGAGTAAGCTCATCTCAGACTTCCTGTTTGGCCAATCAATCATCCCACATTCCCCCTTTCTGATTTTATCTGGGTGAAAAGAGAGATAAAAGGCAAAACAGGCCTCCCTATCAGCCCACCAGTGTCCCACTAATCTACTTCTCTCAGGCTTCTTGTAGCTGCTAATCAATTACCCGAAAGCAGGCCTCTCCAACAGTACACTGATGAAGAGAGAGAAAAAAAAAAAGGAAAAAGAAAACAGGAAAAAGGTAAAAGAGAGGAGAAATAAACCTCTGGCTAAGTTTCCTCACCTTTCCCTGCAGCTGGCCTGTCCTACTCCCTGCTACCCTAAGCAGCCTGACCCAGGCTTGGCTGTGGGATTGCTCCTCAGCAGTTCCCCTCTACTCAAGAGTTTGCTGTGTGGCTCACCCCTCCCCCAGGGCCAACTGGGTGGTTTTCCATGCCCCTCTTGCTCTGGGCTGGCTGGACAGCTCCTATTCCCTCCCCCCATCCCATGCTGACCTGGGCCCACCACTTTCCAACTGCAGGGCAGCTGCATTGCCCCCATGACAATCTGACTTCCCTAGGGCCAGCAAGCCTGCTTACTTTCCCACAGTTTCTGGAAGAGTGCAGTCTGCTGTTTCCTACCATGCCACCTTGGATCTCCCCTGAGTTACTTTCTATAAACAAAATAGTGAGGGAATGGGTTAGATGGCACTTTAGAAAGACACTGGAAAAAAATCAAGGTCTTGACAGGAATCTAACACTATCATAGATGTTAAACAGATTTGTTTACTTGTCTCTTTTATTTGCATACCACAGAGCCCAGGGTGAGATTATTTCAAAGCCCAGCTCTACCTCTCTGTTTATTACTACCTTAAATACTACCAATTCTCTATTTTCATGGTCCAGCACATTCCCCTTCAAACTGCTACTGATATTATTAAACAACTCCACCTGTGCAAATCTGTTCAGTGAACTATTTTCAAATCCATGTGCTGGGACCTGCCTCCTTTACCAGCAGCATTTTTCAGTTACAGCTAATTTTTGAAACACTTAAATTAAATAGGTGCTTCAAGGAAAAGACACTAATTTTACATGAAGTATTTTCAGGTCCCATTTTGATCATAAAGACTTTCTTAAATATCCTCAATTAAAATAATATATGCCACATAACTATTGGAAAAGTACAAATTATTTTCTCCATTTACCAACAGTTCCACCCTCCGGTTCCCCACCACTAGCACTTTCAAATAACACCCCACTTGTGAAAAGAACCTCATTCCAGCCAGACAATCTTTTGAAGATCACTATGGGCTTTACTAATATGCATTGTCAACAAGCCTGTCACTTTTTTTTTGTCTTTAATGATATTCTGCTTAATTTTGGCAAATTCCTAGCTATGTTTAAGCCACATAACAAGAAAAACCCACTATGACTTGTATAGGACCAATTAAGGAAACAGCTGATCAATTTTCATCTTTCTGTGGAAGATGTAGTGGACAATATCCCTCTCTCTGTTTTACAGGTTGAAAGAGTGAGATGATCAAGATTAATGTTCATAATCCAGTGTCCCAGAGAGAACCAGAGGCAAGCTGAGGAAATGAAGTCTTCTGACTTCCTTAAATCTCAAATTGTCTTGCTGTGAGTCTTAACTAAATTAGATATTTCTTGGAGCTATCTTTCTGCTATGTCATATCCTTAAAAGTAAATTAAAGCTAAGACTTTTCTATCACCATTTCTGAGTCTGAAATGTTAAATGTAATGGAAGATTTTAATCCCTGAGAGCTAGTCACCCCCCACCTTTGTTCTCCTTCTTGATTTTTCCCTTTGGAGAAGAAATGAGAGATTTACTGCGGTTGAGCAAATGAGGTTGGCCTGAGAAATGAAAGAAATGTAAGTGAGCAGCGGAGGGGAAACGACATCTCACCCAGAAGAAAAGGATAGATTACACAATGCAAAGTTCCTCTTAATTACCAAGGAGGAAGGCTCAATTTAGCTGTAGCAATTTAGCTGTCCTGGTCTTCACACTGCAATTCACATCAGGAAGCGTGCAGTAGGGCAGGGGGGCTTCAGGTTTATGTATGAATTCATAACACATTGGTTATTAGAATTGGTTGCTTGTAATATCCCTAATATTAACCATGAATACAGCATCTTGAACTAGTTAAAAATTTTACAGGAAAACAGAGAATCAAGCCATTTATATTAACATTTTGGTATTATAGGCCTTATCCACAGCAATTATCATTATTTTTTCCTTTCAAAGGGAAATCTGGACTATAAACCACGTTACTTTTGAGTAATATATGCATCCTAAAAATTACACTAAACTCGGGTCAAGAATCCTGTTTAGGATTTGAAACTTTAATCCCAGCTTCATTACTTTCTATCTGACTAGATTTGGACTAACCATTTGAGTTTCAAAACCTCAGTTTTCTTATTTGTAAAAGGAGAATCTATTTTGCAGTGATCAATTGAAATAATGGGCATGAAATTTCTCTGGGAACTAAAAAGTAATAGAAAAATATAAGGTATAATTTATAAGTGGGAGAGATGAGTTTCTGAGACCCTCAGCTATTCTCTATATAGGGGCATTTACTCTTTGGGATTTGGCAACATTTGGAAAAAACTAACAAAGTGTTATTAAAGTAAATGTAGATATAGGAAGAGGATTAGGAGATAATTGGGTCATGGTTAGATAGATATTTAAGAATTCCTTCACAATGCCCGTAAGCAGCATTGTTTGAGGACATACTGTGAAAGGCATTGTATGCAGTGTTCTTCAATACTGTGAAAGAGCATTGTATGCAGTATTCTTCAGAGATTCACTGGAATTATTCCAGTCCTTTGGGAGTTTGGCTGCTAACAAAGAAAAGGTGATTAAATTACAAAACAATTGACAAAAGAAAAAAAACCTAAATAGGGTAGAAGAACAGAATTAGTTATACCAAGAAGGAATTATTGAGCACATACTATAACCTAGGACCTAAATTATATATCATTATATTTTTCCCAAATTGAAATATTTAATCATTTTATCAACCTGGTAAATTAAGTGCTAGTCTGTTCTCCATTTTATAGATGAAGATTACACAATTTGCCAAAAGTCTTATAGCTAGTAAGTGAACAAGCTGAGATTATGTCCCAGGCCTCTCTTACTTAAAAGCAAACTATTCAGGATTCAGTCAGTGGCACTGTATAAAAGTTATCTCTCCCTTTTTGTGTAGGTCCTTTAAGGGCAATCCTTTTTTTTTTTTTTGTCTTTTACTATGGACCCAGAAATCAAGTGCATGACAAATTAATAACTATTGAGTTGGATTAACAGAGACCTTGGCAAATGTGAGTCTCATAGACTACAGAGGGAAGAAGATATTAAAAGTATCAGAGAGAGGAATATAAGGCATAAGCAAGAAAGCATAAAGAGCCCCTGTCTTTGTAAGTAAAGAATATAATATTGTCAGAAGATGAAAGTAATATTTTACAAATGTATGGCTTTTATACTATATTTATATTTTCTTTATAAATATTTAAAGAATGCATCACAACTCTAGACATCATGATTTTAAAATGTTTCAAAATTGTCAAATAAGGTTAAAGGTTCTAGATTGAGGGAACATTACAGATACAAAGACTCACTTTGAATTCTAGACCAAGCTTATATAATAAGCTACAGTCCAGAAAAATTGTTCCCAAAAGTCATTCCCCAAGTAGATGAGGATGAGATTAGAATGGCTTTAATGGCACATTCCTATCAATAATTGATTTGTATCAAGAAGAGCTGTACATCTTTTGCTTGATATGTTAATGTGTTCTCTTATATGAAGGTTGACAATGTTTAAAACTGGAGGATTTCAGTCACTGTATTTTTCCCCTAATATATTCTTAGGGTTACTTGATGCAAAATAGTATCAGCAGCATTTTCCTAAACTTTGAAATGGAAGGGGAGTTAGAATTTAGGAAATAACATCCCTGTAGTGACTAGGGACTCAAAAAGCATGGCAAATAATTCTTAGATGATAAGAAGACATTTTAAGTGGGAGTGATTTTAAGGAACTAAGAAAACTTTGAGTGTTCTCTAATGGATCATGTATTACACTTAACACTTAACATATAATATATTGTTTAATCCTCACACTATCTCTGAAATGTAGGCACTGTACTTTGCCATTATAAAAATGAAAATTGGAACTTACAATGGTTAAATTACTTGTCCAAGATCTTAAAGCCTTTTAGTGCACCAAACCAAGATTCAACCCTGGGCCTAGTATGATACCAAAGCCTATGTTTTTCTGCTAAATTTTATGTAGAATCGCTACGTAAAGATTTTAGGTAAAAAGGATGTGAGAATGCCGCAGTGAACTCCAAAGTTTACCAGAGTTTCATCATTCTTTAATGTCTTTTACACCATCCTTTACAACAGAATATACACACAGAGTATCCAAATTATTACACATAATTGTTCTCAACTTTCTTTTCTGTGTAATATTTTGAACAGTAGAGATAATTTTTTGGTGGATTAGTGTATTTCTATTGTAATAGAGGAATTTCAGTTTATAGATGTGTACCCTTCTACTTGGGCCAACTAAGAGCACTGAATTTTTTGGGAGGCACAATAGGAAGATATATCAAAAGAACTTGTCTAAAGCTAAAAGTCCACTGCTTAGTTTTGCAACTAAAATTATTCAGGACACTTTTATATCACTGGTACATAACTAGCTTAAAATCTCACTCTAGTGAGTAATGCATTTGAAATATTCTGGAGAATATTTTTAATGTAGCTTTATATTTACAAATAATGCATGCCATTTACTTAAAATTTCAAAGAAAGAAAAACAGCAGTCTACCTTCTCAACTCATCTGCACCCTCAGGAACCATTCCCTAGTTTAATAACTTTCAAGTCTTTTAGCTGCATATTTTATTTACCTTGCTATGTCTAAATGACATGCTTGTACTTACATTTAATTTTTAGCTTTAGATATTGTCCCTCAAATTTTTAGTTTTGTATATGAAAAATTTCCTTAAGCATTATCTCAAGGGTTGCATTTGCTAAACTCCTATGCTTGATCCTCTATTTCCTGAACCTTGTCTCTTTCTTGATACTATGAAATACATATATCAATAGCTTCCTGAGAAAGCATGCAAGTGTGATTTTTTTCCACTTCTGAAAAGGTATTTATTCTACCTCTCTTTTGTTCGATGCTTCAACAGAATATAATTTTTTTTTAGGTTGGAAATGAGTTTCCCTTTGAATTTTGAAGGCTTTTCTCCAGTGTCATCTACATTCCGTTGTTACTTTAGAGAAGACTGATATTCTCATTTTAGATCCATTGAATATGACCTGCTTTGTTTTGTTCTTTCAATGGAAGCTTTTAGGATTTTGTCTTTGCCCTAGTCCTCTGAAATGTTCCAATAATATGTCTTTCTGTAGGCCTTCTTCCATTCATCATATATGCTTGACACCTTCCTTCTGGAAGCTCATTATCTTCAGTTATGAGAAATTCTATTTTATAATTGTAATGCTAAACTCCCCTTCCCCATGATTTCCTGACATACCCTTCTGAGAATTCTATTATGATGAGGTAGGACCTCCTGCTTTGGCCACTTTTCTTATCTTTTATAATGTTTCCAGGTCACACATTTTATTTACTTTCTGTGGGGCTTCATTAGCTTTTGCTTCTAAACATTCTATCTATTTCTTTTACTGTATGTGGATAGTCATGACGATGTGGATGATGAAGAGGAGAATGTTGACATCCTGTTTTTCTCATTTCGCTGTTATTATTTTCTCTGAATTTCTTTTTTTCATTTATTTATTTTTTTGTTATATCTTTCATATTAGAAGTTTTCTACAAATACCTTACTGTACTTGGCTGTTCGTTCTTATTTAGGAATGAGTCACTGAAAGTTGATTGCAATTTCAGCATGCAGATAGGGCTCATTTAATAGTAGGTGCACCATATCTCAGTATCTTTAAATTATCTTTCTCAGACTAGTCAACCTTCCATGAGGAAATCCACCAAACCTCCCTTCTGGTGTTTTAATCTGGGTATTCAGTATTCTAGTGGTTGATGGGGTAAAAGAGCTTGTAATATCCCATCACTCAGGGTATAGATACACAAATAGTAACCTATTTTTAGTTGTGGCACCATCATTTTTAGTTGTGCAAAGTATTCTCAGGTACAAAATCTCCTCTATTCAATCTCCCCTACTTTATATCATAGTGGGGAGCAGATCTAAAGTTTTACTCTTTCTTGCACAAACTATAAAACAATCCTCTTTAGTGTGTAAATGTGTGTGTGTGTGTGTGTTTTATTTCTTTCCCCTTCCCTCCCCGCAGTTGTCTGCTCTCTGTGTCTATTTTGCCGTGTGTTCTTCTTTGTCTGCTTCTGTTGTTGTCAGCGGCATGGGAATCTGTGTTTTTTTGGTGCGTCATCTTGTTGTGTCTGCACTCCATGTGTGCAGCGCCATCCCTGGGCAGGCTAAACTTTCTTTCGCACTGGGCGGCTCTCCTTATGGGGCAAACTCCTTGCACCTGGCTCCCCTACGCAGGGACACGCCTGTGTGGCACCCCTACGCAGGGACACCCCTGCATGGCTCGACACTCCTTGCATGATTCAGCACTATATGTGGGCCAGCTCCTCACGGGTCAAGGAGGCCCGGGGTTTGACCACCACGTACCTCCCATGTGGTAGATGGATGCCCTAACCTCTGAGCCAAGTCCACTTCCCTATGTGTGTGTTTTTTACCACTACCACATCTAGACATTCAGAACTACCTGGTTATCCTAAGTTCTGAACATGTCCTATGTTCTGGACACAAAAATGTACCTGCATCATTGCTTCTCTTCATCCCATCTAATCACTGCTCTCAGACACTTATCAGCTTTCTAAGAACCACTATATTTGGAACTAACCCCTCCCATCATACTTGCATCTCTTCTCTATTGTTTTCTCCACTTCTGTATCTTTACTATCATGATTTTTTAACTGTTTGTATTATTTTTGTAGAGTTAGAGGAAAAAGCAGAGGTAAATTATGTATTCAATCCATGCTGCTTAATCAGAAATCAGGTTTACTTTTCCTTTTCAAAAGTAATTATTGCTACTTAGATTTTTAGAGAATAAATGTAAATCTTAGAAAAGTAAAAAAAATATACTGAAACAACCACAATTCTTCTAGAATTTTAATATTAGTTTTGCTTTGCTTAAGCAAAAAATATGAATAACCTTCTAATGATAGCAAAAGTTGCTTTTTTTTTTCAAATTTGCAAACAACAAGACTTCGAAGGAAGTCTTGCTGATATATATGATTTAGTTCTATAATCTGTAAGATGCAGGTGACATCTAGACCAGGGTTTGCTCTCTTTTTAAAATGCTTCACAGCTGTAGATTAAGATCAGTGGCAAATGATGGAGGGATTTTCAATTGGAGAGTTTCAGACAGTAAGACTCATTTTGAAATCTCATTATGGCAATATATGTCTTAGGCCAGGGCAACTTAAGAATCACCATAAATTGGAATTATTTCAGGTAATGCTCTGAATAAGAGGTTTCAAATGTCTCCTCTAGAAACAGTGGAGTACACAGCTGGCTATGATGACTCCTGGATATGTCAAATTGTAAATCCTTTTTCTATAAGCTTTTTACTCAATTCCTCAACAAAAATAATCTGGACACAATCCTGTTAGAAGCCTGTATGTATAACTGGAGAAGGAACATAGATACATTTGGCATTCCTATTGGGAAGATGACATATTCAGAACTTAATTCTTATGGCAGTAAACACTTGCCTATCACTAGTTATAGAGAAATTCTATTATACAACTATTCAAAAGATAAGGAAATCACAGAGGCATTAATAAAGCAAATGCATTTTAATATAGCATAGGCTGGGAAACAATGCAGAGGGATTTTTCAAATAAGATACTTCATGACTGAGGCCAATCTCTTAGGTATAGAACAGAGAATGTTCAGAAAGATGTCATAAAATATGAGTGGTTGCTACCAACATTAAAATGAGGCAATGGATTGGATAAATAGATAGATTGATAGAAAGATAATAGATAGATGGGTTGATGAGAGACATAGTGTGCACATTTATATATATATGTGTGTGTGTGTGTGTCTACTTCAGTACTTAAAGCTGATTAGCACAAGTAAATTAAGATGACTTGGGGAAGCTGATAAAGTACTAGTGTTGTAGAATTTGAGAGAAGTTCAATTATTTGCATATAGAGACACCAGGACTCAGGAATGATTTTGAGAAGGAAAAATGGTTTATTGACGGCCGGCTGGACTCGGGAGCTTTCTGTTTCAATCCTGAGCCCCGAACAAGACTTTTGAGTTTCTTTTATACAGAGAGGAAAGTTTAAATGTTCCCTTTGTTTCAGTTCTCAATAGGCTTGAATTAGCATATATATCTTCCACATCTTAGGTAAGCTTTTAGCATGGACTTCAGACATTCTAGATAAGCTTTTAGCATATTTGGTTTGCATTTCCCCTGAATACTTAAAGTTTATAGACCTTGCATTGTTAAACTGTTTCTTGTGACTGGAGTCGTTGCCATGGTCACCAAGGGCAGGACTGCAGCCTCTTATCATCTCACACCCACAAGTCAGACAGCTTAGATTATCTCTGAAGAGACAAAGAGCCCCCCAACCATAGCCCACATCAGTGGAAGAGCTTTTATGTTTTAAAGGCATGCTTCTATTTTTTTTTAAGATTTATTATTTATTTGTTTATTCCATACACACCCTCTTGCAGCGGCTTACTTCCTATCTGCTCTCTGTGTCCATTCACTGCACGTTCTTCTGTGTCTGCTGGTCTCCCTTTGTTGTGTCATCTTGCTGTGCCAGCTCTCTGTGGGTGCAGGCTATCGTTTCTCCATGGGCATGGGCCAGCTTGCCTTCACAAGGAAACCCTGGGATGTGAACACAGGACCTTGCATAAGGTAGATGGAAGCTAAGTCATTTGGGCTACAGCTGCTTCCCATCTTCTTTTTGATAATGAACAAATAAAATGATCAGGAATATTGAAATATTCCTGCCCTTAGCTCCACTTCTGTCCATGAACATATTTGGCCTAAAATGGAAGGACAGATGAACAGATGGATTTCTTTAGAAAAATCAACTGTAGGCCAGAGAAAGCTTTGGTTAGAATAAATACTGGTATCTGCAGATGGAACGAACTGCAGGGCAATGTTTAATAAATGTCAACTTTTCATGTTTAATATTTATTGAGCTGGAGCAATGTGGTGGTGGTTGGGTAGAAAGTGAGCACAACATGGTTTCTATCTTCAGTAAGAGAGCTAAAAACATATTCCTGCATAGTTAAGAGGAATGTGATGTAAATATCAATTTATGCCTAAATTTAAGAAATTCAGAAGATCAAATGAAGTTAAGAAGTAGGTGAATATACAATGTGTTCTTACTGTGATGGTGGAATACAAGGGAAAAATTGTTTTATTTTAAGATGACTGGTTTATATGTAACAATGACTGAATACAATGGATGTGTCATGATGATGGGAATGAGTGTTGCTGGGCGGGGGTGAGAGGTGGGGTGGGGGTGGTGTGGTTGAATGGGACCTCATATATATATATATATATATATATATTTTAATGTAATATTATTACAAAGTCAATAAAAAAAAAAAAAAGAAAAAAAATTTCCCATACAATAGGTCCATAACCACTGGAATGGATTAACTTTAGGAACATAATTTTCTGGGTGTTCGTTCTGATTCAAAACATCATATAAGTAAAAGAAGTCAAAGACAGAAAGTCCTTTATTATATGACTCCCTTTATATGAAATGCTCAGAACAGGCAAATCTGTACAGACAGAAAGCAAAGTATTGATTATCAGTAGCTGGAGAATAGGCAGAATAAGGACTGACTAATGAGTGTGATGAAAATATTCTTGAATTAGAAAGTGGTGATGGATTTACAACTTTGGGTACTGTATACTTTAAAAGGATGGATTCTATGGTATATGAGTTATATCCCAACATGTTTTATTTATTTATTATTTATTATATCATTATTATTTTTTAGGAAGAACCAGGGATTGAACCTGGGAACATGTACATTGAAAGAAATTGCTTAACCACTGAGCTGCACCCACTCCCATCAATAATTTTTAAATGACAACAAATATCATATTCAATGGTCAAATGTTAAATGCATTACTTTAAAATCAGTAATAAATTAGGATGAATCTTATCATCACATCATTTCAACATTGTGCTGCAGGCCCTAGCCAGTGCATTTAGACCAGTTAATGAAAGAAGAAATAGAGTTAAAGAAAGGAAACAAACTCTTATTATGGTCTAATGTTATGACAGTCTATGGAAAATTAAAAAGAATAAGCAGAAAATCATTAAATTATAAGGAACGGTTCTAGCAATGAACCAAATAAAATACCTCTATACAAAAATTCATTTGCATTTCTCTAGTAAGAAATAAATAGAAAAGAAAGCTTAAAAGTAACCATTTTAATTATCAAAAAAATCACTATATTCTAGGAACAAATAATGCAAAATTTATACATGGCTTGGTGTGGAAAATGTTAAATCTTTATTAAAAGACACTAAAGAGAGTAGAAGTCAGAGACCCAAACTTATCAACTCTCTTTAAAAAATCTAGTAGTGTTTCTCAACTCTGCCTGTATGTTAAATTCCCATGACAGGGGTTAAAATCGTTACACTTAATATTAATGTAAGATATTATTAAATGATAGGGGGTATATGGGAGCTTGAATTTTCTGCATGATTTTTTAATCCTACAACCTACCAAATAAAAAATGTCATTAAAATACCTCTATGCTAGAGCACTCCCCAATTCTTTAAGACAATGTAAATTAGAATCTCCCAGAAATAAAATTTTATTGGAACACTGAAATTCTAAAGGTCAATTAGATTTTAGAATATGTAAAGAATCCAATGATTCTGAAAGAAAAATATGTCCCTATTAAAAACATAGTCAAAAGAAGAACATGCATTTTACAGATGAGGAAACATAAGTCCATAAGCATGAAAATATATTTAAGCTAATTTTTAATCAGCGAAATTCAGAATAAAATTTAAATGTGGTATTAGTCACTTCAACCAGATTAAGCTAATTAAAAAAAAAAATCTGACAGTAGGTAGTGTTAGCAAGAATATTGAGAAGCCAGAAAAATTACAAAGAAAGACAATGGAAAGATTGGCGCAAAATTTAGCATGATATTTACTTCTGTTAGAGATAAAAGATTAAAACAAAGAGGGGCACACAAATGATTGCGGTACATTGATAATACTGTGCTTTTAACTGGGGTGGAATGTACAAGCTTTTCATTCTATTATTATTATTTTAATGTGTATTTTTTCCTTTGAGACTTATTGAGACCTTTCCTTCTTTCATTTTTTGTGCTTCAATCTGTATAGTTACTTCTATATTCTAGAATCGGTATCACTAACTCTCTATTTGCATCTATTTTTCTGTTAATCTCATCCAGTAAATTCTATTTCAGTTATTATATTTTTCAATTCTATAATTTCTGGTTGGCTATTTTACAAACCAGTATTTTTTAATTTTTAATTTTTTTAATTTATATATATATATATTTTAAATTTTTGAAGTATGTCACTCATACATAAACATACATAAAAATAAATGTCTAATAATAGGCATTAACATATAAAACAAACATATATAGCAGCATACAGAGCTCTCATAACTCACCCTACCACCAATAACTTGCATTGCTGTTAAACTTTAACTAATGATTAAAGAGCATTGTCAAAATATTACTACTAAAAAAGGATATTACCCTACCCAATGCTATTATTGTTATCTTCATATCATTTATATATGAACATATATAAACAATTAGGTGTATAATAAAAGTTGTGAAATTACGAAGCAAACATGCATAACATGATACAGGGATCTGATATATCAACCCTCCACCAAGACCTTTCATTTTCATGAGACTTTGTTATAAATTATGAAAGAATATTTTCAAAATCTTGCTGCTAATCATAGTCCTTATCTTACATTTGGTGTGCTTTCCCCCAACCCACCCTATAATAATATGACAGAAGTTATAAACATATAAAACAATCATGCACATGTGCAGAATTCCCAAACAACACCCCTCCATCAAGACACCACAATATGGTGAGTCATTTGCTACAGAAAAAATCATATCCTTTGATTGTTACCATGTCCGTATTGTAAATTTGACTGACATTTTCCATACTGCCTCAGTATCAACACAGTACATCTTTCACATAGATGCAAGAATATTATAGTATTACTACTAACCACAGCCCATAGGTCACTCCAGCTGTATTTCTTCCATGCTTCTTCACATTCCCAACACTCTGCAATAGTGATATACAATTAATTTAGCTAAGAAAGGACACTCTTGCATCTGTACCATCAACCACAATTCTCATCCACCTCTTGGTTTACTGTTCTATCCCATACTTAGATTATTCTCTAGCATTCTGTCAATTGACATTTACATAACTAGACTACCATTTTCAGTCACGTCACCATTTGTAAACTAAGTTACTCACTGTGTGTTACCATCCACTCTATACATTTCCACATTTTTACAGTAAAGCTAAATAAAACGTCCACACACTTTAAATGTAAATAGTCCACTGAGCCCTCCTCTTATTCCTTTAAGAATACAGCACCTACTATGAGGTCTTGAAGATATTTTCCAAAAATTTCATCTAGAAATTGTATGGTTCTTGCTATTATTTTTCACTTTTTGATCCCTTTTGAGTTAATATTTTCATAAGGTGTGAGATAGGGGTCCTCTTTCCTTCTTTCAACTATGGATATCCAATTTTTTTTTAGCACTACTTCTTGAATGGTTTGTTCTGCATGACAGGCTAGTCAAAAATCACTTGACCATACCTGTGAGGGTCCGTCTCTGAACTATAAATTTGGTTCCTTTGATCTATGTGTCTGTCTTTATTCCAGTATCATGTTTTTACCACTATAACTAGGTATTATAATTTGAAGTCTGGAGATGAGGATTCACTTTCCCATTTTATGATATTTCTGGCTATTCAGGACTGCTTTACCCTTCCAAATAAATTTAATGGTCATGTTTTCCATTTTTTTCTTCAATTTTGGTGGAATTTTTTATCAGGATTGCATTAAATCTGTACATCAATTTGAGTAGAATTTATGTCATAATGATATTTATTCTTCTGCGGCGGCTTGCTCGGTCGGTAGAGGTGGGGTCTGGCTGCGGACGAGGGGTCGGTCCAGCTCTGGACAAGGGGTTGGTCCCACTTGGGACGAGGGGTCGGTCCCGCTTGGGACGAGGGGTCGGTCGGGCAGCAGACGAGGGATCGGTCTCACAAGGGGTTGCGCGGTTCGGCTGACGGGGTCGCCCGGCGAAGTCGGCGACGAAGGGGTCGCCCGGCGAAGCCAGCGACAAAGGGGTCGCCCGGAGAAGCAGGTGACGAACTGGGGACAAGGGAGGCCAGGCCCTTGTCGGGGGCTCTCAGGACTGGAGGGCGCACGACAGAAGAACTACCGCGGAGACAAGGTAAACACGCAAGTCCACTTTATTGAGGGAGAGGCAACAGTTTTATAGGGGCTGGGGAAGGCTGATTGTTCGAAGCCATGCCCTGTTCTGATTGTTTGCCGGCGAAAGGTCAGTGGGCGGTACTGGATGGGGGAGGGGTGGTGGTTAGGGATTGGCTGTCGCTGTTGCTGGGGGAAGGGGCAGGGTTTAGGGATTGGTGGCTGCTGTTGCTGGGGTGGAGGGCAGACTTGAGTTTCCCGCCCACGCCTGGCTGTTGCTGCTGTCGGGGGAAGGGAAAAGGGCAGACTGGATTTTTCCGCCCACGCCTGGCTGTTGCTGCTGTCAGTGGAGGGGAAAAGGGCAGACTGGAATTTTCCGCCCTGCGCCTGCGCAGGGAGAAAGAAGAAGAAGGGTGCCGCCCCACAGGCATCGTGTGGCGCCATCCGGGAGGAGGGGCGGCCGCGGAAGCATGGCTGCCGAGAAGGGGAGACCCGAGGGCACTCTGCGCCCATGCCGAGCTTCCTTCAGGGGTGGCGGTGGGCCCGACCAACCACCCTATTATGGGGGCAGCAGAATTAGGCCTACCGCGGCCGCTCCCCTGCCAGGCCAGCAAACCACACTTCAGCCTGAGGGGTGACCGCATTCTTCCAAGTCCATAAGCATGGAATATTCTTCCAGTTATTTAGGGCTTTAAAAAAAAATGTTTTAAAATTGAGTTGCAGTAATCTGAACACAAGTGCTTTACATGATTTGTTAAGTTTATTCCTATTTGATTTTATCTGTCATATTTTATTTTCACCAGTCTTTTGACAATTTTAGTTACTTTTATTGATAAAATCTACATTTCTAGACTCTCTTCCAGGCCCCTCTAGCCTGTCTTTTATTTTCAGGCTCTAGCACACCCTTTAGTATTTCCTAAAATTCTGGTCTCTTGCTTAGAAATTCTCTCAGTTTCTGTTTATCTTTGAACATTCTAATTTCGCCCTCATTTTTGAAAGACAATCTTGCTGGATATAAGATTCCTGGCTGGAAGTTTTACTTGTAGTATCTTAAATATATCAGACCTCTGACTTCTTTCCTCCATGGTTTCTGGTGAGAAATCAGCACTTAAACTTATTAGATATTCCTTATATATTATGCATTGCTTTTCTCTTGCTGCTCGCAGAATTCTCTCTTTGTCTTTGGCATTTGACATTCTGATGAGTATGTGTCTTGGAGTTGGTCTATTTGTATTTTTTTTTGGGTGGGAATACATTGTGTTTCTTGGACAGGGATATCTATGTCCTTCAATAGGGTTGGCAAATTTTGTACCATTATTTCTTCAAATAGTCCTTCTGCCCCTTTTCCCTTCTCTTTTCTTTTTGGCACACCCATGACAAGTATGTTTGCACACTCTTTCCTGACATTTAGTTCCCTGAGACCATGTTCAAATTTTTCCGTTCTTTCCTTCATCTGTTCTTTTGCATGTTCACTTTCAGAAGCCATTTCTTCAAACTTACCAATCCTTTCTTCTGCTTCATCAAATCTGCTATTAGATGATTCCAATGTTTTGTAAATGTCATTTATTGCACCTTTAACTCCCATAAGATCTGCTCTTTTTCTGTGTATGCTTTCAAATTCTTCTTTGTGCTCATTCAATATCTTCTTAATATCCTTAATGTCTTTAGCCATCTCATTGATTTTATTAATGAGATTGGTGTGAATATCTATGATTAGTTGTCTCAACTCCTTTATGTCATCTGGAGGCTTATCTTATTCCTTTAACTGGGCCATAGTTTCCTGTTTCTTGGAGTGGATTGTAATATTTTGTTGGTGTCTTCACATCTGGCTTACCAGAACATTTTTTCTGGGTGCAATTTTTCTCTTTAGTTTAGGGCTTCCTATCCTTTCTCCCATGCTGGTTGTACAGTGGGATCCAAGTGTGTAGTTGGTGTTGTAAGCTGTGGAGTTTCAAGCTGCCCTAACTATGCCAAGGATCAATTAAGCTTCTTTCAACTTTCTCCTTTGCCAGGGGTAGGGACAGAGTCACAGCTGTGTGGAATAATGCAAGAACAGGCTTAAACTCTGGTTGCCCAGAGAAACTGATGAAGCTTCATTCCCCTTCCTCCTCTGCCTGGGATGGAGATGGAACTGCAGGTATGGACAGCAATCTATGCAGTGCAGGTCTAAGATGACTGCAGTTGCCCTGGTAGACTTCTGATTTTCAGTCTATGCCAGACAAAGTTAACTGCAGTTTCCTGTATAGTTTGGTTCAGGGCCCTTCAGCCTCCTCCCTGCCAGAGGCAGGGTTGAACCTAGGCTAGGGCTGCAGGCTGATCTGTGTGAATGAAACTGGTTCCTGCCAATACTGAGAGTTTAAGTCAGCTTGGCTTCCTGTCAGGCTGGCGGCAGAGTCAAAATGCTGGCTACTGCTGGTTGTTTTATAACTGCCATGTAGCAGGACCTGAGTCTAGGAGCTCCTTACTTTCTCTGCCGCCATCTTGCTGGTTCTCATAGTGACTAAAACAGAGGATTTGCACAAAGCAATATTTTGAATCATGCATTATAGTTTTCAGTTATTAAATTCTTAAAAGTTGAGATTTTGTTTCCATGAATAATGTAAGCAGCAGTTTATAATCTATGTCTGCTCATTACAGTGATTGTCATGTGCCTCATGTGTAATTATTTGCTATGCATTTTACTGAAAAAATATTTTTAGAAATCATGTGAGACTTCGGTTGATGTTATCTTTCTCAAGTGAGGAATTTCCTTTCCTTTTGCCTCAATCCTTATGTCACTAGCATGTTCAAGACCAATACTTAGATTTGCCCAAGTAATATTCACACACTATTCTAGAGTTCAGCTCTTTGGTGTCCCAGACTAGAATGTGGGGGGAGGGGGGGCTTATATTAGGGTAACTTTTGTAAATATACATTGGCAAAGTTATTTCCTTACTCAAATACCATTTTCTCTTTCTAACTGATATCCTTGT
Source organism: Dasypus novemcinctus (assembly GCF_030445035.2). Taxonomy (NCBI): domain Eukaryota; kingdom Metazoa; phylum Chordata; class Mammalia; order Cingulata; family Dasypodidae; genus Dasypus; species Dasypus novemcinctus. The sequence goes on along the minus strand of NC_080704.1, from coordinate 141,602,684 downwards.
TCCCCATTCCCAAACATTTTAAACATTGCTGTCTTAATAATCTTTCTTTTTTGTTTTTTAAAAGATACTTAGATTACACAAAAGTCACATAAATTATATAGGGGATTCCCATATGCCCTGTTCCCCCACCTCCCAAATTTTCCCATATTAACAACATCCTTCATTAGTGAGGTACATTCATTGCAATTGATGAACACTTTTTGGAGCATTGCCACTAAGCATGGATTAAAATTTACATTGTAGTTTACACTATCTCCCATCCAATTATGTAGGTTATGGCCAGATATATAATGACCTGCATCTGTTGTCATGATGTCATTCATGGCAATTCCCAAGTACTGCAAATTCCCCCATATTACACCTGTCTTTCCCTCTCCCTGCCCTCAGAAACTCCAGTGGCCACTGCATCTACATCAGTGATATAATTTCTTCCATTGCTAGAATGATAATATGTCTATAGTAGAATACCAGTAAGTCTACTTTAGTCTATAGTGCATCCCCAGTCTGAAGGATTCTGGGATGATATCCTTTATACCTCTAATTGAGAGGGGGTTGTGATTCCATAGTGCCAGTGTATGTGACTCTCTTGTTTGCAGTTGTAGACTCACTTGGTTCCTTGGTATGGAATTTTTCCATCATCACCTCCTTGTTGGTTTTCCTGGGTGAGACCAATAAATTGCAGAGTAGTTGTTGCAACTCTGTTGAGATTCAGGGCTCAGCTGACATATGGACAGCCCAAAGATTTAATTCTCTTGGTTGTATATATACCAAATCTAATGCTAATTATAGGTTCAAATAGAAGAGAAGAAGGCCATGTGTAGGGAAAACACAAATGAGTCAAACTCTATCACACTGGGGAGCATAAATTATGAAATAGGGCTGACTTACAAAGTATCAAACTACTGAGCTTTCTTCCCTGACTACATTTTCTGGATGTTTCTAGAGCCCTGAGGATCCCCACTATTTGGTGTAGTATCTACTTTGGCAGTCAATGAGATCCTGCTGAGATGTGCATAAGTGTAACTATAATAATTAACTCCCAACTCACTTTGAAGTCTCTTAGCCATATAAACTCATTTGTCTTTACATTTCCCTCCTTTTGATCAAGGTCTTTTTCCAGTTGTATTGCTAGTTGGTCCTTTGTAGTAATCCCTTAGAGCCAGGGAGGCTCATCCCTGGGAGTTATGTCTCAAGCTGCATTCGAATGAGAGAGAGGCCACATTTGAGCAACAATGAAGCTCCTATGATGCAACTCTTAGACACCCTGTAATACCAGGCTAAGTTGCAATTTTATTGGTAAAATTTCATATTCACAGGCATCAACAAAAAGGGCCCATCATTAGTCATTACTGCTGTTCTCAGGGGATACTTGCAGATCCATTAGAGAATGTGGAAGAAAATGTGGTAATTTGACATTCCTTCAGTTATTGTGTGAATCTCCATCCATCATGATGATGTCCCATGAACATTTGAACAGATTTATATGCCTTATAGGTATGCCCAGGCGAGCTTCCTCCCATTTATCCTCCATTCCTGACATCCAATTCTAATGATCCTTCCCTGCCACAGTTGTAACCCCATTAATAATCTTCAAAAAGTAATTGATCTAGTCTTTCTTCTTGCTGAAAAACATCCAGAGCTGTAAAGATAAACAATTGTCCCCTAAACCCACTCAAACTCCTGATCTGTGATTCTCCATAACAATCATATCACTTCAGGTAGGGCTGGAGGAAGGAGCAGATGAACTCTGGGAAGGTTCAGGACTGTAGTTGAGAATTTAATTGTGGAAATGTTCTTATGGCAACTATGGCAGGGGCGGGTCCTTGGGGAAAAAATGTCAGGGATAGGGAGATTTGTGTGGAAGGGTTTACTTGGAGCAAGCTTTTATGGAATATGAATGTGCTCATGAAGTCATAGGTTGTTATATCAGTGGGTGGAGACCTACACAATAAGCAACAAAATATTAAATTTCCATCCTGGGCATTCCTGATGCATGCTTTAATGGAATGATAAGAATTTCTAGAACACATAAGCAATGTCTAATAAAAGAATATAGACCAATATGCTAAACCTTCAATATTATTGCTTGTATTTATGAACCTTATTCTTAAATTAAAATTTAGCCTAATAATATCTATTTCTTAAGAGTTAACTCTTGAAAATCCCCTTGTTACTTAAATGTGATGTTTCTCTAAGCCAATAAATGAAAACAAATAAACTCACTAACTTCCCCCTTGGTGTGGGGCAAGACTACTTGGGATGAGCCTCCCTGGCACAGAGGGAATAATAACAAACATCAATAAGTAGTGCATTTGGAGAAAGACTTTTTCCAAAAGAGGGAAACACTAAATATAAAAGAACATTTATGGCTAAGAGATTTCAGAGTTGGGAGGTCATTCCTGACATTTGGACATTACATGCAGGGTACAAAGATGGAGTTCAGTGCCATGTCAGTTGGCCCTACTTTGGAGTTTGTGTTTCTGTGTGATGGAGCTGGACTCAGATGTGATCTTTGTTCACAAGTCTCTCCTGTTACTTTTACCAGATCTGTAGTTGGAGCTGGGATTTAGTGTATACCCAGGGGACCTGAATCTCTGGACTGTCCATGTGATAGCCAGGCCCTGAGCATCAACAGACTTGCAACTACTACACTCTGGTTTATTGGACTTACCCCACTCAGATAACATGGAGGTGAAGAAGGTCAACCACTACAACAGGGAGCCAAGAGTGCCTACAACTGAAAGCAGGAGAAGTGCATCCAGCACCCATGTGGAATCTAAGCCCCCTCTTGATATAGATGTGGAGTGGACACCAACATTCCAGGGTCTATAGGATGGAGGAATAGAGTATGGATTAGAGTGGACTTACTGATAGTCTATTCATGAACTATTGTGATTAGTAATTGAAGAAAATGTGGCATTGGTGTGGAGAAAGTGGCCATGGTGGCTGCTGGGGGTAGGGAGTGGGAGGAAGAGATATGATGTGGGGGCATTTTCGGGGGTTGGAGTTGTCCTGGGTGGTTCTGCAGGGACAGTTACCAGACATTGTATGTCCTCCCATGGTCCACTGAGTGGACTGTGGGAGAGTGTGGGCTATGGCATGGACCATTGACCATGAGGCACAGCAGTGCTCAGAGATATATTCACCAAGTGCAATGAATATCTCATGATGATGTAGATGGTTGTTTTTATGGGGGGAGGAGTGGGGTGGGGGGTGGGGTTATATGGGGACCTCATTTTTTTAATGTAACAAAAAAATAAAAACAAAAAACATGAAATCAATACGCCATCAGTAGGCTTTACTTTGGAATATATGAAAACCTTTTGCCACAGTGTAACAGAGTTAGAATAATTTACAATTTACCTACACATGATTCTTCTACTGCATTTTTTGAAATTATAATTAGCACAATACCCATTAATTATATGCCCCACAGGCTTAAACTTTGGTGTTTTCATATGCTGGTTGAACCCTGAATCTCAGTAAAGTTGCAGCCAACACATACTCTCCTATTGATTAGATTTGCCCAGGACAACTAATAGAGTGATGAGGATGAACAAGCCTCATCCCCAAAAACAGAGTATGTATGTCTGCAAGCAAAACAGTACTTTATATATACTTCATCAGATTTTATTCCCCTCTCAATCTGAAGCAAAGCAGGCATCACCATCCCAAAATCTTCAAGATTGATGAATGAACAAAGTCTTAAAAATTGAGGAACAAAGAATCAAAATGCAACCACAGACCAAAGTAGACTTATTATTATTGTGTATAGAAGAACTTGTAACATTGATATGAAGATAGTGGTTAATAGATGTTTTGAGGGAAGGGAGAGGGAAGAATAGATGGAATATAGGGCATTTTTAGGGTATTAGAAATGTTCTGCACTATATTTCAAGGACAGATACAAGACATTATACATTTAGTCAAAACCTATAAAATTGTGCAGTGCAAAATGTAAACCACAATGCAAAATATATACTTTGTTTAGTAGCAACACTTCAATATTTGTTCATCAATTGTAATAAATGCACCACACTAATGCTAGATGTCATTAAAAGGGGGAAATGTGATGGGGGCATGTGATATATATGAATATCCTATATATTTGAAGTAACTTCTCTGTAATCTAAACTTCTTTTAAAATAAAATTGAAAATATTCAGTTTTATCAATATTACTATTATACTTTTTTTTCTTACTCCTTTTGCTTCCTCTGGCCCTAATATTTCCCTTCAAGTGAACTTAGCCATCAACAAGGAAATAGAATCAGAAGAACAAAGTGACAAAGGGAAGACTTACATGCATGCAAAAACAAGAACTAATTAAAAACCAAGAGTAGACAAAGAAGTTAAGCAACTGAATAAATCCATCAAGATAAAAAGATTATGAGACAGCAACAAAAAACTACAAACCAAACCAATAACCAGGAAAACATGGCCCAATCCAATGAACAAACTACAAACCAGGAAGAGGAGTAGAACATCAAACAAGTAATTAAAGCTCTCAAAACATATATTAGTGACCAATTTGATGAAGTGAAGGAAGAGATTAAGAATATGAAGAAAACACTTGGAGAGATTACTGAAGATATTGCAATCATACACAAAAAGATAACAGATATGATGGTGAGGAACAGCACAATATAAGAAATCAAAAATACATTCTCAGCAAATGACAGCAGATTCAAAGAGGCAGAGGAAAGAATTAGTGATGTGGAAGACAGTACACCTGAAATTAAACAGATAGCAGAATTGATTGATAAAAAGATTGAAAAAATTCATCAGGGACTTGGGGACCTGAATGACAATGCAAAATGCACAAAAATATGCAATACAGGCATCCCAGAGGGAGAATAGAAGGGAAAGGGAACAGAAGGGGTGTTGGAGGAAATAATGGCTGAAAACTAACCAAACCTATTGAGGGAGATGGATTTCCACGTCGAGGAAGTGCAATCACCCCAGATAACATAAATCCCAATAGGTCTACCGCATGACATATGCTTGTCAAATTATCCAATGCTCAAGACAAAGAGAAAAAATTTAAAACTGCAAGGAAAAGAGAACCATCACATACAAAGTAAGCTACATAAGATTAAGTGCTGATTTCTCATCTGAAACCATGGAGGCAAGAAGGTAGTGGTATGGCATAGACAAGGTACCAGAAGAAAAAAAAATCAACCAAGAATACTCTATCCAGCTAAGGTCACATTCAAAAATGATGGAGAGTTGAAAATATTCACAGATAAAAAGAAACAAAGAGAGTATGCCTACAAGAATCGTGCCGTAGAAGAAATATTAAAGGACAAAAGAAAAAAAAATAGGAGAGACAGAGTTGCAGGAGAGTGTAAGAGCAATTAAAAAGACAGAGAAAAAATTTTAAAAAAATATGACAAACACAAATCCTAAGAAAATATGACTAATATAAGTAACTCATTGAAAGTAATAACACTGAATATCAATGGATTAAAGTCACCTCTCAAGAGACTCAGACAGGAATATTGGATAAGGAAATATGACCCATCTATAAGCTGTCTACAAGAAACACATCTTAGACCCAGGGATTCAAGGAGGTTGAAAGTGAATGACCAGAAAACAATCTTACAAGGAAACAATAACCAAAACAGGGCAGGAGTACCTGTATTTATATCAGACAAAATAGACTTTAAATGGAAAACAATTGTGAAAGACAAAGATGGGCACTACATATTAGGGAAAGGGATAATCTTTAAAGAAGAAAGAATAATCATAAACATTTTTGCTCCTAACAAGGGCACCTCCAAATATGTGTGGCAAACACTGGAAAAGTAAATTAATGAATAGATGCCTCTATAATTATAGTGGGGAACTTTAATACACCACTACAAACTTTGGAGAGAACATCTCAAAAGATAATCAATAAAGAAACAAAGACTTTAAACAATATTTGAGAGGAGTTGGACCTAATAGACATATACAGAATAATACACCCAAATGCAACAGGATATACATTCTTCTCAAGTGCACATGGTTCATTCTCCAAGACAGATCACATGTTAGGCCACAAAGAAAGGCTCAATGAATTCAGAAAGTTTAAAATCATACAAAATAATTTCTCTGACCACAGTGGACTGAAGCTGGAAATCTGCAAGGGCCAGAGACACAGATTTGGCAACAAGATATGGAAATTAACACACTCTAACTATCTTGGAACTAATGAAAATGATAACACAGCATATCAAAACTTATGGGATGCAGCAAAAGCAGTACTGAGAGGTAAATTTACAGCCATAAATTCATACATGAAAAAAGACAAAAGAGGTAAAAGTGAAAACCTAAGTGCACTCTTGGAGGAATCAGTAAAAAACAACAACAAAATAAACACAAAGGAAGAAGAAAGACAGAAATAACAAAGATCAGAGCAGATCTAAATGAAATAGAAAATAAGAAAGCACTTGAAAAAATAAATAAAACCAAGAGCTTGTTCTTTGGGAGGATCAATAAAATTGACCAACCCTTAACTAGACTTAAGAAAGAAAAAAAGAAAGAATATGCAAATACACAAAATAAATGAGAAAGGGGATATCACAACTGACAAAACAGAAATAAAAACTGTTTTAAGATGATTCTTTGAAAAACTATATGCCAACAAGAAAGACAATTTAGAGAAAATGGACAAATTCCTAAAGCAAATAAGCAGCCTACATTGAAAAAAGAATAAATTGGCAATCTTAACAAACCAAACACAAGTAAGAGGTAGAATCAGTCACTAAATGTCTCCCAACTAAGTAGAGCCCTGGGTCAAATGACTTCACAGGTGAATTCTACCAAACATTTCAGAAAGAACTGACAACAGTCTTGCTTACAATCTTCCAAAATTCGAAATAAAGGAACACTGCCTAACTCATGCTATGATGCCAACATTACTTTAATACCAAAGCCAAACATTGACATCACAAGGAAGAAAATTACAGTCAAATCTCTCTAATGAACCTAGACTCAGAAATTCTCAACAAAATACTTGCTAATCCTATTCAACAAAACATTAAACGAATTACATACCATGACTAAGTGGGATTCATTCCAGGTATGCAAGGATGGTTAAAGATAAGAAAATCAATTAATATAATATGCCATATTAACAGATTGAATGCAAAAAAAATCACATGATCGTATCTACAGATACAGAAAAAGAATTTGACAAAATACACACCCTTTCTTGATACAAACTTTCTGAACATGATAAAGGGTATTTATGAAAAACCCACAGCTAACATCATTTACAATGGTGAAACCCTCTGAAATCAGGAACAAGACAAGTATGCCCACTTTCACCCCTTCTATTTAACATTGTGTTAAAAGTACTTGCTCAAGCACTGAGGCAAGAACCACACATAGAAGGTATCCAAATTGGGAAAGGATGAAGTCAAAATTTCAGTCTTTGCAGATTACATGATCCTATACATAGAAAACTCTGAGAAGTCTACAACAAAACTTCTAGAACTTATAAATCTGTTCAGTAAAGATTCAGGTTATAAGATCAATGCACAAAAATCAGTAGCATTTCTGTATACTAATAATGAGCAATATCAGGAGATAATCAAGAAACAAATGCCATTTAAAATAGTAAATTAAAAAATGAAATACCTAGGAAAAAATTTAAAGATGAAAAAGACTTATACATGAAACTACAGAGCACTGTTCAAGGAAATCAAAGAAGAACTAAATAAATGGAAGAATATTCCCTGTTCATGGATAGGAAGACTAAATATTATTAAGATGTCTATCATATCAAAATGATTTGCAGATTCAAGCATCCAATATAAATAAACACAGCATTCTTTAATGAACAAAAAACACTAACTTTGAAATTTATTTGGAAAGGAAAAAGTCCCTGAATAAACAAAGACATATTGAAAAGAAAAACAAAACTGGAGGAATCACACTACCTGACTACAAAATATACTTCAAAGCTACAGTAGTGAAAACAGACTGGTATTGGCACAAGGATAGACAGACTGACCAACAGAACAAATTGAGAGTTCTGATACAGATCCTCATATATACAGTCATATGATATTTGACAAGGCCACCAAACCCACTCAAGTGGGAGAGAATGACCTCTTCAACAAATGGTGCCTGGAGAACTGGATATCCATGTGTCAAAGAATGAAAGATTACCAACTCACACTTGATGGAAAAATCAACAGAAGGTGGGTCAAAGTACTAATATAAGAGCCAAAACCACAAAGACCTTGTAAAGCAATGTAGGGAAGCATTTACAGGGCCTTGTAGTAGTAAAGGGCTTCATGAACTTCACACCAAAAGCACAAGCAGCAAAAGAACAAATAGATAAATGGGACTTCCTCAAAATTAAAGCTTTTGCACCTCAAAGCAGTTTGTCAAGAAAGTGAAAAGACATCCTACCCAATGTGAGAAAATATTTGGTAATCATACATCTGATAGAAGACTAATATCCTGCATATATTAATAACTCCTATATTTCAAAAAGAAAAAGAAAAACAACCCTTTCAAAAATTTGCAAGAGATTTAAACAGACACTTCTCCAAAGAAGAAATACCAATGGCTAAAAAACACATGAAAAAATGCTCAAAATCACTAGCTGTTAGGGAAATGAAAATCAAAACTACAATGAGATACCATCTTACTCCCATGAGACTGGCAGCTATCAAAATAACAGAAGGCTACAAGTGCTGGAGGGGATGTGGAGGAAAGGGAACACTCATTCACTGCTGGTAGGAATGCAGAAGGATCCAGCCATTCTGAAAGACAGTTTGGCAGTTTCTCAGAAGACTAGCTATAGATTTGCCATATGACCCAGCAAATTCACTGCTGGGTATATACCCACTAGAAATGAGTACAAGGACACAAACCGATATATGCACACCAATGTTCATAGCAGCATTGTTCACTATCGCCAAAAGTTGGAATTAACCCAAATGCCCATCAACAGATGAATGGATAAAATATGGTATATACATACAATGGAATACTATTCAGCTATTAGAAGGAGTACAGTATAAATACATGTGATAAATAGGATGAATCTTGAGGATCTTATGTTGAGTGAAGCAAGCCCGGCATTGAAGGACAAATACTACATGATCAGTCTTATATAAAATAAGTAAACCAAGCTTTCTCAGAGAGGTAGAGACTGAAAGACAGGCTTAATGGAAGTTGGGTGAAAAGGAAGTTTGCGAGCTGACACCTACATGGGTGAAATCTATTTAAGATGGAGGTAAATATTTTTACTGGGAAAGAATAAAATTGGGGCACAGGGAAAATTTGGATGGGCCACTGCAGGCTTGAGGGGTGCTAAGAATGGGAGGATGGGTCAGATGGCCAAAGAAATTGGGGTGAGGGTGGGGGAACATTTGAACTTAGGAGAATGTTAGGTATGTGGTTGAAACTATAATATTGAGAAAACTCTTTAGGAAATTTAATAAAGAAAGTTACATTTTTTAAGAATCTTAAGGGGGTCATCTGACAGAGGGCAGGTTTCTATGGAATCTGTGAGTACTCATTTTGTCATTGTGGGTTATATTATTGGGTGGAGACCCATACAATGATAGTGAAATTATACCACATCCTGGGGAGGGCTGACGTTCTCAAACAGAAGGAATTGTGTCACTTGAGAGATTTGGTGGCTCCCAATGGGTTAGGACAGTCGAGGATATCAAGACATTAGCATTGTTGCAAGTATCTGTGATTATGGTCCTTCAAGTAATGAAGATTGATTGTCACTGTGAGCCCTGAGGGGTGGGGGAGAGAGGTATTGAATAGATGGGATCAGTGTAACTGTGGGGCAATTGAAGTGTTCCACAAGATCATGCAATGATGGATATAGGACATCTTAAATTAAACCAAAAATGTATAAAAGTCTATAGGCTAAAATTCAAACCATAATGCAAAATATAAGTTAACTAAAAATTTAGAAAATTGCATAATCTAAAATATAAAGCAGAATGTAAACCCAAATGGAACCATGTTTGAAAGCTATGTTTCAATATCTGTACATCAGCTGGAGCCAAAAATAATATGAACATGTAAAAAGATCATTGGTGGGGGAAGGAGAAAAAGTTTGATATTGGATATGTGGGAGTACTCTATATCGTATAAGGAAATTACTGTAATGCAAAACTTTTGTGAAGAAAACTTAATAATTAGAAAAAAAACGGATGTAGACTCTCAGAAAGAAATGAAAGAAATTACTTTGCCACTGTACATACAAGGCAACACTTATTGCAGTGATGAAAGACAAAACATCAAAACAAAACTTTTTCTTTTTTGATTCCCCAATTTATTTTTTCTTTATTTAAATTTTCTAAATTAGCATGCTTTCTGTATCTTATCATTAAACCCATCACTATATTCCATTTTACTATTAATGGACCTTGGCAATATATTAGGCTTCATTTTTTAAGGAGTTTTGGACAATAGATAGGTTCAACTATGGCACGGGTGGAACACTGGTATGGGGTGTTATTGATGGGGGACACATGGTTATGAGGGAGTTCTCCATGGTGTGTATACAGGGTACATAAAAATGTTTGGATATATGCATTGTAGTTACAGTTAAAAATAACAACTGATGGAGTGCTGAGTTCCTAGGCAGGGGAGCTCTATGGAACAGCAAAAATCCCCCAAGTGCAATGGCAAAGACCAAAAAAGAAGGATGCTCCAACAATGAGCCCTTGATACTGATTACTATGCTTATGAGCCTGTTCTCCTGAAATATAAACTATGACTAGAGCTGCAGGGTGCCTAAGAGTTACCTCCTGAGAGCCTCCATGTTGTTTACATGTGGCCAATCTCTAAGCCAAACTCAGCATGTAAATGCATTACCTTCCCCCCAGCATGGGACATGACTCTCAGGGATGAGCCTCCCTGGCATGGAGGAAGTACTACCAAGCACCAGCTGTTTATGTAACTAGAAAAAGACCTTGAATGAAAGGGTCAACTCAGCCCAGCAGACTATCTCAGCATACATGTAATATCAGATGTTCAAAAATGCTTTTTGACCTTAAATAAAAAGGAGAAATTGAAAGGACAAATGAGATTACATGGCTATGAGTCTCTAAAAAGATTTGAGAGGTCCTCATAGGGGTCGCACTTATGCATGCCTCAGCAGCATTCCAGAGACTGCCAAAATAGATACAAGCCAGGTGCTGATTCTCCTGAGGACTACAGAGACCCACAGATTCTATGGTCATGGCAGATGGCTCTGGAATTCAGTAACATATCACTTGGCCCTACTTTGGATATTGTGTTCCTGAGTGTGACTGAGTTGGATTCAGATGTGACCTTTCTACAGGTCTCTTCTGCTACTTTTACTGGACCTGTGGTTGGCACTGAGGTGGGTGCATTCTCAGGAGACCTGAATCTCTGGACTTTCCATGTGACAGCCAGGCCCTGAGCCTCAGCATACTTGCAACTCCTACCCTCTTGTTTATTGGACTTATCCTGGTCAGCTAACATGGAGGTGAAGAAGGTTAACCACCACACCAGGGAGCCAAGAGTACCTACAACTGCAAGCAGGCAAAGTACATCGATCATCCATAAGGAATCTAAGCCCCCTCTTAATATAGAGGTGGAGTGGACATAACCATCCCAGGGTCAATGGGGTGCAAGAATAGAGTATCGAATAAAGTGGACTTACTGATATTCTAATATGGAACTATTGTGATTAGTAATGGAAGAAATTGTAGCATTGATGTGGAGAAAGTGGCCATGGTTCCTGCTGAGGGTAGGGAGAGGGAAGAAGATATATGATATGGGGGCAATTTCAGTACTTGGGGCTGTCCTGGATAGTACTACAGCAACAGATGCTGAACATTTTATGTCTTGCCATGGACCACTGGGTGGACTGGTGGAGAGTATAAACTAACTGTAAACCATTATCCTGTGGTGCAGCAATGCTCCAAAATGTACTCACCAAAAGCGATGAATGTCCCACGATGATGAGAGGTTGTTGATGTGGGAGGAGTGGGATGAGGGGGTGGGGGGTTTATGGGAAACTCTTAAATTTTTTATTGTAACATTTTTAAAAAATAGAGAAAAAGGAAACACTGATTTGCATAAAAGTAACCATTTTTATAATTGTAAATGCCACCAATATTGTATTTTATTGTTTTGTATGTAACTCCTCTTCTTGCTTCCTACAAGTGCTAACATGCAAATGCATAAATCATAATGATAAATAAAGGCCTTTGTACATACAAAAAAAATATTGTTTCCATTTACTTACAGGTTAAATTATAAAATTTCTTAGGAAAGTTAAAGTAATTCTCTATTTGGGTCCAACCTGGCATTCTAATCTAATCACTTGTTTCTATTCTCTAATCTCCATGCTCTACAGTTACAGAGGATTTATCACTCTTCTCTGAACACACTATGTTTTTAGTATCTTCACCTTTGTTACTTTACTTAGAGTGTCCATATACATCTTCATCACCTGGCCAATTCAATCCTTAGTACCCTGATTAAAATTAACTTTCTTTGAAAAATCTCCTAATCTCCCATGCAGAGTTAGTTACCTTACTTCTAGACTTTGAATCAAACCATATTTTTGAAAAACAATTGGGGAACACTTATCAAAATATAAAATCCACATAATGCAATACAAACTTCCACAGATTGGAATGTATGTGTACAATGATAAGTAAAAATTTTTTATTAAATTCTAATTTTTATTTGTTTTTTTCGTTAATCACCTGGAAATCACTAATATGAACATAAGAAGAATACTGGTTAAGTAAATGTGTAAAATGAAATTCTTCTGATTTATTGGAGTGAGGAGTGAGTTTTGATATGGAAAATCCCCAAGATATCGTAAGTGAATAAAGTAAGATATAGACAAATGGTCATAACAAAATATTTAATTGTGTATGTATGTTTATGAGCAAGGAGAATTTTTGGAAAGAAATATAAGATATTGTAAGTAGCATTTGCCTTGGAGTAGGGGGAATGAGTGTTCGGATGACAGTGTCAATTTATATTGTAATGCTTTTTGTACTGGCTGAATATAATTTAAAACATGCATATTTTCTCTTTTTTATTAAAATGATTATTAAAATGTGAAATCCTGTACTTTTTAAAAATGAAAATATTATTTTGTAGCACTGCCAAACATTATAGTTTATCTGCTTCCATGCTAATTTATTTTCCACTTGATTGTGAACCACTTGAGAATAGACATGTCTTTTTCATCTTCATATACCCAGTGCCTAGCACAGTATCTGATGGTAATAGGCACTCAGGTCACTGAATAAAAACGTGGCTAGATGAAGGAATTAATATATGAACGACTGACTGAATGAATAAATGAATCGTAAATAGTAAGGTCAAGTTCATTTAGGGACAGTGTAGTTCTGCAGACACTCCTCAATGATTTGAAGATTCATTGTGAAAAGAAAACTCAGGAAAATCTCAATTACTTTGTATTCAGAGGTGACCTATCTTATGAAGACTACAAAATAATATTAATTATGCATGGGAACAATGAAGTACATTTCATCCTAGATGACATCAAAAGCAAGTCACTGTGAAATGAACAGTGAATGATTTAACAACACCTGATGCAATAAAGGTCCTCCTCACCATAAAGGTCTTCAGGACAGACTCTTAATTTTATTTCTGTTTTGTTGTGCTATATTCATTTTATGGTCCTTAGTTCTCCTTATTACAAATGTAGCTTTTAAGGGTCAGTTTAATTTAATTTCACTTTGGCTTTAGGATGCTTGAATGCAAGGTTGTGACAACCACTAGCTTAAAAAAGGTGCTCTGCAAAACGTTCTACCAAACTTCCCTGAGTCACCAGGGCATCTTCAGGAAACTGATAACTAGACTTCATATCTATACTGTGCTAGTAAGGAGAAATACAGATGTTCTACACACTGCTCCAACCTCAGAGGGTGACATTGTCATTGTTCACACTACCTCCCCCAACTCGGCAGCCTGCAAGCCTTGCCTAAATCTTTTATACCTCTTAAAATCCTGCCTGTTCCTTTTTAAATATACTTTTTTAGTTTTTAAAAGATACTTAGATGACATAAATGTTACATAAAAATATAAGGAATTCCCATATGCCCTGCTCCTTACATCTCCCACATTGTCCCACCTTAACAACATCCTTCATTAGTGGAGTACATTCATTCTAATTGATGAAAACCTTTTAGAGCATTGCCAGTAAGCATGGATTATAGTTTACATTGTAGTCAACAGTTTCTTCTGCACATTTTTGTAGGTTATTGCAAGATATGTAATGTCCTGTATGCATCATTGTAATGTCATTCAGATCAACTTCTAAATCCCCAAAATGCCCCCATATTAAACTTATTTTCCCCTCTCCTTGCCCTGGGCACCTCCAGTGTCCACTGTCTCACAATAATGATATAATTTCCTCCATTGCTAGAATCACAATAAGTCTATAGTAGATACCAGTAAGTATAATTTAGTCCATAGTAATTTCCTCAATCCTGAGAATTCTGGGATGGTGATGCCCACTCCAACTTTAATTGAAGGGGAACATCAAGCCCATGGGGCAGATGGATGGGATTTTCTTGCTTGCAGTTCTAGACTCTCTTGGATACTTAGGATGATTGTTGTCCCTCATCATTTACATGTTAGCTTTCCTGGGTAAGTCCAATGAGAATAGGTTTTGCAAGTCTGTTGAGATTCAGGGACTAGGTGGTATATGGATAAACCAAAGATTTTAGTCTCTTGGAAGTGCACCTATCAAACCTAGTACTAATTATGGGTTATAATAGAAGGGTCAGAAAGCCATGTTTAGGGAAAGCACAACTGGGGAGCATACATTTCAAAATAGGGCCCTCTGACATGGCATGTAACTCCTGAGCTATCTGCCCTTACTATAGTTTCTGAATGTCTCCAGAGCCTTCAGGAGGCTCTCTGTTTGAGCTAGTATTCACTTTGGCAGTCAATGAGATCCTGCTGAGGCATGCATAAGTGTAATCTCTGGAATGAGCTTCCAACTCACTTTGAAATTTCTTAGCCATATAAACTCATTTGTCTTTACCATTTTCCACTTTTGGTCAAGGTCTTTTTCCAGTTGTTTTGCTAGTTGGTGCTTGGTAGTAATCCTTCAGTGCCAGTGAGGCTCATCCCTGGGAGTCTTTTTCCAATGCAGAGGGGAAGGTAATGCTGTGTTTGGCTTATAGAGAGGCCACATTTGAGCAAAAAGGAGGCTCTCAGGAGGTAACTCTTAGGCCTCCTATAATACTAGGCTAAGTTTCAATTTTAAATATAAAGGTTCATAAGCACAGTCATCATTATTAATGGACCATCAAAGGTTCATCCTCCTTCACTAAGCATTGTCCCTTTTCTCAGAGGTTTCTTGCTGTTCCATTAGAGATTTATTTTTGAATTATCATTATTATTTCATTTTCTTATTAATTTTTTCTGGCTATTTTGTTGGCTTAATTTTTGAAGATATTTTCTATCACAGAAGGCTTACAATTATGACAGGGAATAATCATTTGCGTGGGGTGTCAGTGATGGGGGATACATGGGAGGAAGTTCACCTGGGCATATATATAAGGCATATAAATGTGTTCAAATATTCATGGGGCATTGACACTTTGGGTGGAAATCCTCACAATAACCGAAAGAATATTAAAGCCCCATTCTGCAGAGACTTGCCTGTTCTTTAAGGTACAGCTGAATTCACTCTTTTCTGTGATACCTTTCTTTGTTGCTTCACCCAGATGTATTCTGTCTTCTAAACCACTATTTTATAGTGGATTATATTTCATAATACTGTATCTTATACCATATTTATCCCTTTCACCATCTTAGGTCCTCACATGAATTATGAAATGTTTTTGTTCAGAAAATATATGATATATTTCTTTTTATCTTATCCTCCTCCCTACCTCATTATATTCAGTGTTATTTGACTCTTTGGAGTGATGGGCAATTTTGAAAATTTGATGGAAGCAAATTCTAGGGGAAAATACACGTATGCATGGAGAAAAACTTTACACACATTTCCAGGAGGCTATGTGTATTTAAACTAATGCATGTTCAATTTATATTTTAATATATGTTTTAATAGAGAAGTTGTGAGGTTATAAAACAATTATGCATAATTTGCATAATTTCCATATAACACTCAACACAATGTCCACCAATACTTTACATTGTTGAGGAATATTTCTTATAGATTATGAAAGAAAACCTTCAGAATATTACCACTAATTATGGTCCACAGTGTACATTTGGTATATTTTTCTATACCACTCTATTATTAACACCATGTACTAGTATTCTATATTTGTTTTTTTAATGAAAGAACACACTCATATATTTCATGTTAACCAAAGTCCATCTTCAACCACATGGTTCACTGTGTTATAAAATTTCATGATTGTACAATCTATCCAAAGTTTACACTCAGCAGTTCCCAATTTAATCACAGACTTCTGCAGTCATCACTTTAGTAAATTTTTGTCATTTCCCCTAAAAATCCTGCACTCCCTTATTATTGATCCTATGTGTTGATGTAGTATTTTCTTTGATATTGATGCAAGGATATAACAATACTTATAATTATATCTACATGTTAAATTAATTGTATTTTTCCTATGCATCACCATATTCTTACCATCTTGTAACAGTGGTTAACACCTGCTTTAGTTCATAGAAGAGCATTCTTCTATTTGCACTATTAACCACATCCTCATCCAACTCTGGGTTCACTATATTTTTCAGTCTCTTGATTATTCTCTATCTTTCTTTCAATTGACATTTACATCCATAGACTACCCCCTTTCAACCACAATCATATTTATAAAACAGATGTGATAGTTATACTCACTAAAATGTGTTACCATCAATTCTATCATTTTCCTCACTTTTACAATCAAGTTAGTTAAAAATTTTACATACATTAAGCATCAGTATCCCTTCTCAGTCCTCAACCTATCTCCTAGTAACCTATTGTTCAATGTAATTTTGATTAAAGTTAGGGAGCAGCATTAGCTACACTGATGATCTTTGGAACTAAACCATTTGGCTTTTTATTTCAGCCCTGCTGCCAACTATCTCTGTGAAGATGGACAGATTACTTACCCTTTGTGTATCTTGGTGTATACTTCAGTAAAATTGGAATATTAATAGCAGCTTCCACTTAAGTTTGTTGAGAAGACTGAATGAGAAAATATAGCATAGTGTTTACCTCACAATCTATTTGATAAATGAGTTTATGATTTTCCCAAGTTCTTACAGCAATATACATAAAGGAACCAGCATTTCAATCTCAGTTTATCTGACTATGCCAGACAGGGTCCTGACAAAGGCTTCAACATTTGCTAACCATTCGACCTTGTTCAAATCCTTATGATGGTCTCTAATACAACACACCTTCCCCTAACAAACATATAGAAAATTTAATACCTTTTTATGTATATATAATATTGAGACAATTGCCTGTGGCAACAAGATAGTAGAAGAAGGAAGACATAGTTTCTGTGTTGAAGGACTTTACAATTTCCTTGGGGAAAGTAGATATTGGAATAATAAATAATAAGTAAGTTTTTCAGTTCTCTGTTGTAGTGCCGATCTATTCTGTCTTCTTATCCTTTAGTTTACCCTTCCGAATAATCTTCATTATTAAACACTTCTACAGATCTCTTGACTGTTATTTTCCTTTCAGGGTGCAGCAACCCTTTATGATCTCTTGCAAATCTGGTGTTGTGGTAACATATTCTATGAGTTTTTGTTTGTCTCTGAAGACGTTGGGCTCACACTCATTTATTAAGGACAGCGTTGCCAGATACAGCATTCTTGGTTAACAGTTTTTCTCTTTCACTACCTTAGATACATAATTTCACTTTTTTCTGTCCTCCATAGTTTCTGATGACAGGTAAGCACTTAATCTTTTTGAGTTGGCTTTCCATATGATGCTTTTCTTTTCTCTTACTGCTCTCAGAATCCTCTTTATCTCTTATACTTGTCATTCTGAATATTAGGTTATTCTAAGTGTGTCTATTCTAATTTATTATGTTTGGAGTGTGTTGTCCTTCTTTGATATTGATTAGAAGGTCTTTCTTAAGGATTGAGAAATTTTCTATCATTATTTCCTCAAATATTCTTTCTGCCCCTTTGCCATTCTCTTCTCTTTCTGGAGAACCAATAATGCAGTTATTTGTGTGTTTCACATTGTCATTGAATTCCATGGGACACTGTTTCTTTTTTTTTTTCCATTTTCTTCCCTTTCTGTTCTCTTGTCTTTCCCAGTACAAATAATCTGTCATCAAAGTCACTAATTCTGTCTTTTATTTAAAGATTTATTTCTCTCCCCTCCCCCCTGCCCCAGTTGTCTGTTCTCTGTGTCTATTTGCTGCATGTTTTTCTTTGTCCACTTCTGTTGTTGTCAATGACACTGAAATTTGTATTTATTTTTATTGCATCATCTTGGGTCAGCTTTCCGTGTATGTGGCACCATTCCTGGGCAGGCTGCACTTTCTTTCACACTGGGCAACTCTCCTTATGGGGTGCACTCCTCGCGCATGGGGCTCCCCTACGTGGGGTCACCCCTGTGTGGCATGGCACTCCTTGTGTATATCAGCACTGCACATGGGCCAGCTCCACACGGGTCAAGGAGGCCTGGGGTTTGAACTGCGGGCCTCCCATGTGGTAGACAGATGCCCTAACCACTGGGCCAAGTCCACTTCCCACTAATTCTGTCTTCAAGCAATTCATATCTGCCCTTATATTCCTCTAATGTATTTTTAATTTAATAATCATATCTCTCATTACCATAAGTTCTTTTACTTTTTTTCAGACTTTCAGATTGTTCTTTATGCTCTCTAATGTCTTCCTAATAGCCTTTATTTCTCTAGTTATATTTTCTATAGATTATGTTAAGTGACTTAGGAGATTTGTGTGATTTTCAATGATTAATATTCTTAAATCCTGTATCTCTTCAGAATATTTGTTTTTTTCTTTTGGCTGGGCCTTCTCTTCCTGTTTCCTAATATGGCTTATAATTTTTTGCTGATGTCTATCTGAATATATTGATGAATCTACTCTGATGGCCAAATTCTTTCTCTTGCATTTTGTTATTTTCATAACTTTTCTTTGATATTTGCTTTAACTTATTCTGTCTTTAACATTACACAGCTAAAGTTTTCAAAATCAGGCCATGGACTCACTAGTGTGGCCCAATTTTTCTCTCAGGGATTGGATATAGAGGGTATGAACATTTTTTGCCCATGCAATTTCCAGACAAGCCAGCAGATGACACTAGACAATGCACCTTTCAATGGAGGTGTTTCAGTTTCATCTTTTTTTCTGTTGTTCCTGTGTTGAACCTCCAGATCAGAGATTTAAATCAGGTTTTGTTGGGCAAACTCACTGAAGAAAAGTATCCCAACCTCCCCCTCACTTTTCCTTTGTAAGAGCTGACAGGGAGGAAGATGTTTGTTTCCCTCTTAGTTGACTGCGGTGAGCCAGGTGTTTTACCCCAGCTTAATATTTTGGCGTGGGGGAGGGGCCCTCTTCCTGGCTACCACAGGAACTTGGTAGCTAATATTGGTCATTTCAGCTTCTTTATCTCTCTGTCCCTTACCCTCCTGCATCACTGTCCTTGTCTGCTGAACCCCAAATCATGTCCCTTGGACACTTTTTGGCTCTTTCTCTGTTTGTTAGTTTTGTGTGAGAGCATTCAGTGCTGCCTGTTAGTCCATTGTTAGTCCTCTGAATAGAGGTCTTTTAAGAATTTTCATTTGCTAATTTGATATTAGTGTTCCAATGTATGAAGGTATACACTGAGCAAATAGACATAAATAGACACAAAAACAGAACTCACTAAAGTTAAGGAGTGGGTTGAGGGGGTGGGGGGTATACGGGGTTGTCTTATATTTTTTAGTGTAACATTAAAAAAATAGAGAGAAAAACTTTCATTCTTTTACAAAATAAGTTTAAGGATAAAACAACATTTAAAAGGTTTTTTTGAAAGCTATTTCTAAGTACATCAATTTTCACTGTGACCCTGCAATTTTGCACAAGAATTTCATTCTTTAATTATTGGCTTATAACTAAATTGTTCCCAATGCTTAAAATACAATTTACCTTTGCTTCAGAAATTTGCTTATTTCCCATTTTGACTTTGGCAGACATAGTATGAAAAAAACACTAATTCCAGTATATTCTCACTGAGGTCATTGAAGCTTCTGGGAAACCTGCTTTTTCTCATTACTTGCTGCTTTTAGGAATATCAATACTCAAGGTGGGAGGTTTCTTTCCCCATTCTTTGACCCCTTGACAAGAAGAATGCACATAAAACCCCAAGGGTGGAGCTTTCGATCAGGCAGCAAATGCTTGGACTCACAAAAGATGTCAATGTCACTAATACCAGTGGAAGGTCAGGAGACAGGTGTGTCTTGAATTTGACTTTCCCTGAGCCACAGGGGGCAGACATTGTCATGAAATAACCATAAGCAGGCAAAGGATGAGACTAGACCTGAAATAACTATAAACAAAGGCAAACCCAGTTTATAATTATCATCACAATAACTGAGTCTAAGCTAAATTCACCCAGTTACAGAAATTTTATATATTATCCTCCTGCTGTTTTATAATATAAGGGCATCTATATAACTATCTTAACTCTTAATTACAGTTTCTAATAAGTTTCCACTTAAAAACAGTTTAGGCACTTTCATTTATTAACTGAACCACTAAAACAATTATATTAGTGACAACTTTGCTAAGTTTTCCTGCTTTTCCAGTGGTTCAATAAATTCCTTTTGTGAATTATACATCAAATCAAGCTGCAAGATAGCATTGACATTTAAAGACTCATTTTTAGGTTACCTTTCACCGTTATCCAATTTGTAACAGGCCAACCCCAAATCAGATTTATGAGTTCCTAGGCACAAGAAGACTAACAAAGTTAAAGATTTCACAGATTAGAACAGAGGAGAAAATTTTACATCCTTATTTTAGTGAAAGATTTGACTTTAAAATCACCTAGACACAAATCTCCCAGTGTCTATTCACTATGGAAACTGTGCAGGACTCTCCAATTTTGTTCCTTCAGGAAAATTACTGGGTAGCTGTTAATTACAGAGCCAAGGAGTCCAGAGGAGCCCTGCCCCTGAGACATGAATTGGAGCTGCATCCCATTAGTTGCCTCCTGTAAGGAGTAAAATGTTGCAAGGCTTTTTCACTGGAAGGAGTGGGAGGGATTTAAAGGAAAAAGGCAGGGAGCTAGGAAAGCCAGGAACATTTTACTCTTAATTAATGGCACATGAGGAGGTTCTGTAATCTACAGGGGAGAGGCTTAGTAACTGGAGCTGAGTACATTTCCTCATTCCTTTAAGGCAGGAAGATGGTGATGGACTAACAAGCATAGCTGAATGCCCTCACAAAAACAGTGTTCCCTGGACCCCTTTGCCAGTCAGATGAAAACTATGGACCCTTACCAAGTCCACACTATACTGTGTATTGTTTAATAAATATGTCACGCCTGAACCAACAAATCCCCAAAGGAATAATGTTTTTATTTAATTTCAAGCTCACAGACTCCTTATTAAGAAGCCCTGCTTTAAGAAGATATAGCCATGTGGTCTCTGGAACTTTGATCTCTCTGGTCTCCCCTTCTCTCTTATATAGGTTTAATTGGAATCCATGGTTCCATACACAGCCAACTCTTGGCCATAATGAGGCCACAGTATGGCAGGAAAAGATTCTTCTTTTAAGGCCATCAGTAGGCAACTCATCCCAATTCTGAGATGGCACCCTTAAAAGGCTTGTGCTGGAATGCTGGAATAGCCACTCATTATCCTATGGGAGGATAAAATGCGTTAGTAAGCCTGAGGGCATTTCACTGCTAGATCTGACTGAATGATTAGCTCACTGAGCCAGTGTCCTAGAAACTGGTGAGCCATACTCATTGTTTCCACATACCATGGATCAGGAGTGTCATCTTGGGCATCCCCAGAGCATTAGATATATTGGGAGACTTCTGAGTTCAGTTCCCAGAATGAGACTGACTAGGGATATTTAAATCCATTTGTCTACTTTGCAGAGGTTGTAGGAGTTAGCCATGAGTGAGCTCATCTCATGGCAGCTCCCAGGATCTGAGTTCCACCCTTAAACCAACTAGAAACTAATTGTCCTGTGACTTGCTAGCAAGCAGCCTCACCACCTGCCCCAGATAGTCTCAGAGCCTTCCCAGGACAGAAAAGGAGCAGAGTCTCAGGGCACTACCACCGATGAAGATGATGCCTCAATAACAAATGCTTTTTCAGTTTCTAAGTCATTCTAAAGCATCTCAGACCCAAACAGTAATAGTTGTAAGATTAAAGGCACATTTGTTGTTGTTTTAATTTTTTAAATCAATTTTTATTGTCTTATTTTTAAAGATGCAAAGATCACACAAAATGTTGCATTAAAAAATATAAGGGGTTCCCATATAGCCCACACCCCACCAACCACTCCTCCCATATCAACAACCTCTTTAATCAATATGGCACATTCATTGCGTTTAATGAATAAATTTGGAGCATTCTTACATCTCATGGATTATTGCACTGAATGATATTGCAGGAGCAGATGCAGGACATTATATATCCTGCATAACCCACTGAATGGAATGGGGGAGAGTGTAAACTAGTATAAAGGCACTTTAAATTAAAGTGAGTTAACTAGTGGTCTAAGGAAATGATGCAACAGGTGATAGCCATTCTGAACTCACAGATATGGCCTGATAAACTCTTAGTGAACTCCTGCTTGACTTAGGCCATATATACAATCAGGTCTCAAAGATGATTTCACCTGCCACCCAGGACTTACTTGGATCTACATGGCATGGGCTCATTCCTACCACCTCTGAAGAGGGAGCTAGAAGTCTTGGCAGGCCAAGTTTATGTTCTGTGGGAGCCTATCCAGGAACCTTTTTAAAATGGCAGAACCAAAAGAGCGCACAGACAGAGCTTAATTAAAACTCACTAGTCTCTGGTGGGATAGAGGAGCACTGCTCACCTTTCTGTCTCCTAGCCATGGTTTGCAAAATGAAGTCAGGGAAGCACTGGTTTCCCCTAGGCTCTTGGTTATGTTGCATAAAAGAATTTAAGAACATGCTAGATTAGTTAGGCCAGTAAAAAGAATTTATTGGGAAATGCGGGGAAAAAAAACAGAGCTTACTGAGAAATGGGAGAGAAGGATGGAAACATGCACCAAGATTTGGTATGGGCTACTCTAGGCAGAGAGGGACATTTTTACATTTAATTTTACTTATCTTCTGAGACTGCTGCATAGGATTAAAACTGCATAAATTACTGATATAGCATATCTCATAACGTGGTGATATATATTCACTCTTGGTCAAATATCAAACTGATCTTTTAATTCACTTTGATGACTTAGAATACTACTTAGAATAGACCTAGTCTTATTGTGAGATGATTAGCTCTTATTTACTAGAATGAACTGTAAAGGTTTTCCAGAACATGGTGAGACATTTTGCCAGTTTTAAAGAATCTAACACCTTCTTTGACTTCTGTCCTGGAAAAACACAATCCCCATCTCTTGAGCAGATTTGGATATCATTGGCAAATCCCAATGGACACGTAGAGAGAGTTTCTATTCTCATTCATGCATTTGGATTAAAGAGAACTCTTGGAACAATGGAATAACTAATTAAAATGGATGATTAGATGCACATTCTTTAAGAAAGAGACAGCAGTATGGGTTGAGCATTGTTTAAAATAGTATTGGCAAATGCCTGGTACTCTGCTGAGGCATGCATACGCATTACCTCTCTGATGACTGCCTGACACTTTTTTGGAGACTCATTGCCATAGAAACTCATTGTTCCTTTCCATTTGCCCCCTTTTATCCAAAGTCAAAAAGCAGTTTTTAACACCTGATAGGACATGTAGCCTGAGATATTCTGCTGGTCTGAGTTGACCATTTTATTCAAGGTCCTTTCCTAGTTACATCATCAGCTGGTACTTGGTAGTACTTCCATGGCACCAGGGAGGCTCATCGCTGGGAGTCATGACACAGGCTGAGAGGAATGTAATGCATTTACATGCTGAGTTTGGCTTAGAGAGAGGCCACATTTAAACAACATGGAGGTTCTCAGGAGGTAACTCTTGGGCACCCTGCAGCTCTAGGCCTAGCTCATATTTCAGGCACACAGGCTCATAACCAGAACTATCAGTATCAAGGGCTCATTGTTGGACCATCCATCTTTATTGGTCTTTGCCATTGCACTTGGGGGATTGTTGCTGTTCCATTGGGGAAGGTGATAGAACTGCCATGGCTAGAAATTCAGCACACTCTCAGTTTTCGTTTTTAACTGAAAAAACTTTGAAAATATCCAAACATTTTTATGTACCCTGTATACGTGTCCTAGAGAAATCCCTCCCAACCATGTGCCCCTATCAATATCATCCCAAACCAGTGTTCTTCCCCTGCCATAGTTGAAACTGTCTGTAATCCAAAACTCCTTTATAAAGGAAGCCTAATATATTTCCAATTCCATTAATAGTAAGATGGAATATAGTGATGGGTTTAAAGGTTAGATATAGAATACATAGTAATATAGAAAATTTTAATAAAAATAAATTTTGGTTATCAAAAAATGAAACAATGAAAAAACTTTGTTTTTCACAATTTGCCTTTCAGAATTGCTATAAGTGTTGCCCTGTATGTACACTGGCAAGGCAATTTCTTCCATTTCTTCCTTAGTGTCTACATCCTTTCTTTTTCTTTCAATTATTAAATTTATCTTCACATAAGTTTTAGATCACAGTAATTCACATATTCAATATAGGGTACTCTCACATATTCAACAGCAAAATCTTTGTCCCTTCCCCAGCAATGATCTTTTTACATGTTCATATTACATTTGCTGAAGCTGATGTACAGATATTGAAACAATATCTTTCAAACATGGTTCCATTTGGGTTTACATAATGGTTTATATTTTAGACAATACAATTTTCTAAATTTTTAGTTATCTTATTTTTTACATTATGGTTTACATTTTAGACTAGAGACTTTCATACATTTTTGGTGTAATTTAACATGCCCTATATCCATCATTGCATGATCTTTTGAAACACTTCTATTGCCCCACAGTTACACTGATTCCATCTATTCAACACCACTTTCCCCCTACCCTCAGGGCCCACCATTACAATCAATCTTCATTAGTTGAGGGACCATATTCAGAGATACTTGCAACAATGTTGAGGGCTTGACATAGTTAACTAACAAGGAGGTGATGATCAACCACCACACCAGGGAGCCAAGAGTGCCTACAACTGCAAGCAGGAGAATTGCATCCATCATCCATGTGGAATCTAAGACCCTCTCAATGCAGAGGAGGACTGTACATAAATATCCCAGGGTCCACAGAATGGAGGAATAGAGTATGGATTATAGTGGACTTACTGGTGTTCTGCTGAGGAACTATTGTGATTAGTAAGGGAAGAAATTGTAACATTGATGTGGAGAAAGTGGCCATGGTAGCGGCTGATCATAGGGAGATAGAAGAAGAAATATGATGTGGGTCATTTTCAGGATTTGGAGTTGTCTTGGGTGGTGCTGAGGGGTGATGCTGGACACTGTGTGTCCTGCCATGGCCCACTGAGTGGAATGGGGGTGAGTATAGACTACAATGTAGACCACTGTCCATGTGGTGCAGCAGTGCTCCAAAATGTATTCACGAGGTGCAGTGAATGTGCCACGATGATGGAAGAGATTGTTGACATGGGAGGAATGGGGTATGGGGGGTGGGGTTATATGGTGACCTCATATTTTTTGAATGTAACATTTAAAAGAAAATAAAGAAGAAAAAATAGTATTGGGAGCATCTACATAAACTCGTGTGAATTTTACTAAAAATAAACTCTAATTTTTGCCGTGTTCAATTTGCTGTTTCACTGAATTCTCAAACCACTGAGGTTCATTAAACCAGTTTGTAAATGTTTCCTCCAGAATTTTCTTCATACACACTGCTTCTCGTGTACAGAATGCTTTTCCCCAAACCCTGCATATTTAACTCCTCATGCTTCAGTGCTTGTCTCAAAAATCACTTCCTTGGGGAAACATTCCCTGACTTCCATAGCCATGTCAAATATACTTATGACTCAAATAACACGTATAATTCTTCATAGCACTTGCAACAGTTGTAATCTTATGTTTGTTCAATTATTTTATTAATGTCTGTATTCTTCTACTTATACTTTAAATATCGAGAGCAGGACCTAAATACATAGCATATTTCCTGGTTCATAGCTGGTGCTCAATAATTATTTGCTGAATAAATGAATGGGTTTGTTTTCCCTAGTTAGGTTGTGTTAATTTTTCTAAAAGGTACAAATGTACTTTCTGCTTTAGCAATGTTTAACATACTCAAAATTAAAAGTATCACTTCTGTAAATCAGGAGCATGCTCGCAATGCTTGCAGGTGGCAGGACAGAATTTATCAGGTTGCCATGGAAAATGTATGCTTTAAGAAAAATTCTTAATACAGTGATTTGGCATTTTTAACTATGCTGTACCGGAAACCAATATTCTATATTGCAAAACTAATATCTCAGTAATTTGAGCAATATTATTCTGTATTTTGAAAAAAAATTCCCTTGGTGTTTGGAATTTTAATTTTTTGGAATGCTATAAGGACTTATACTCAGATAAAGACAAATTTTCAATTCCTATAAAAATAAGTTGGTATCACAGCCGAAATTAATGCCTAAGTTCAAAACGCAAATAAAAGACTGTTTTCTTCTTATGCTTGTCAATAAGAGGCATGAGATTTAAACTGGTAGAGTTTAAACTGTCTTTTTTCATTCTGACTTAAGGGTAAACACTGTTTTATTCATAAAGGTAATCAAATCACCTTGCACAATTTCTGAAATTTGGTATATTCTCTAATTTTCTTTCTTTCTCTAAATATGGAAATGACATTTCCAATCTTGCAGGCAATAAGTGCATTTAAAGGTTCATAGAATGAAATTCAAACAGCCTAGTTTTTGATCTCCTAGTCTAAACTCTGTCAATAATTACCTATGAAAATTTTGACAACTCATCTAATCTCCCTCTACCTGATTTCTTTTATCTCTCAAAATTAGCTAATCATACCTGACGTGCATAGCTAAATGCTGTAAACTATAATCCATGCTTAGTGACAATGCTCCAGAATGTGTTCGTCATTTACAATGAATGCACCGTACTAACGAAAGAAGTGGCTAATATAGGGGAAAGTGGGAGGTGGGGGGGGGGGGGGAATGGTGCATATAGGAATCTCTTATATTTTTAATGTAACATTTTATGTAAATTAAGTATCTTTTTAAAAAATAAATATATATATTAAAAAAGAGATAGCAAATGTGAAAATGTTTTAACAGTGAAAAATATCATTCATATTCAAGGGTAATGGAACACCTATGCTATTAGTAGAAGCATATATGACTAGGCTGTAGAGACTTTCTTATAAACAAAATGAAAAGACTGAGTTTCATTCTCTGGAAGCTCTGGCCACATAGTCTAACATATATAATCACCTACTTATCCATCAGCAGGTCTCCATCCAACATTGAAAGAACGATATAATTCTCTCACTTCCCATCTTGTTCCACTTGCTGAATCAGCCATTGTGTATGTATTCCCTCCAGTGTGTAATATTTTGATGAAATTTTGAAGAAAACTCTGTGCCCAGAGACTGCTGATTCATCACAGTGAATGAGGTGACAGATATATTTGGAACATTTCATTGGCAAGAACCTGGTCCAATTAAATCTACATCAATAAGGAGGTTCCTCTTTGATCAAAGGAGGCACATTGCTTACGAATCAGCATATGGGTTTCTTAGTTTGAAGGCACTTGGCATATGGACTGTAATGCTATCACCCAGTTTTAAGGGAACCATCCCATGCATTAAATAATCCATATTTAATTCTTGGCATATATAAATTTCTTTCCTTCTTATGCCTCCATTTATTATAGAACAGCTTGAAGAAAATGTATCCTACAATGTAGTATATCATAATATCACAGGACATGGAGTGGAAGGCACCCTTTTCCATAATGCATGAAAATAAATCAAAATTATTCATAAGTATGATTGAAGACCATTCTCTCTGGCTTAAAACATAATTATGCTGCAATCGTTTTACTAAAATGCCTGGAGTTTTAACTGCCAAAACCTTACATTTTGGTGTTTCTATTCTTCAGTAAAAGAGTGCTTTGCTGAAACTTGTTCATGTTTATTAGCTTCCAGACAAAGAAGGCATTTTAAATAATGATTTTTAATTATATTACAACATGACAGTAAAACATGTATGCCAGTAATGAGTAGTAGATTGATAGGGGGCCAGGGGTATCAGTATATAAACTGAATGACACATCTTTAATAAGCTTGCAAAAGTAAACTACTGAAAATAATAAAATAGCATATGTAGAGATTAATTGTACAGATATTTATCTTTTTAAAGGCAGATAATCAAAATACAGTGGTAAATTATTATTTTCTTTTTTTGTCTTTATTTATTTTATAATGTTACATTAAAAAATATGAGGTGCCCATATACGCCCACCCCCCTCATCCCACTCCTCCCCCCATGACAACAACCTCCTCAATCATCAGGAAACATTCATTACATTTGGTGAATACATCACTGAGCACTGCTGCACCTCATGGTCAATGGTCCACATCATAGCCCACCCTCTCCCACAGTCCACCCAGTGTGCCATGGTAGGACTTACAATGTCTGGTAACTGTTTCTGCAGCACCACCCAGGACAACTCCAAGTCATGAAAATTCCCCACATCACATCTCTTCCTCCCACTCCCTACCCCCATCAGGCACCATGGCCACATTCTCCACACCAATGCCACATTTTCTTCGACTACTAATCACAGTACTTCATGAACAGAATATCAGGAAAACCGCTCTAATCCATACTCTACTCCTCCATCCTTTGGACCTTAGAATGGTTGCGTCCTCCGACATCTATATCAAGAGGGGACTTAGATTCAACAGGGATGCTGGATGCAATTCCCCTGCTTTCAGATGTATGCACTCTTGGCTCCCTGGTGTGGTGGTTGACCTTCTTCACCTCCATGTTAGATGAGTGTGGAAAGTCCAATAAACCAGAGTGTAGTAGTTGCAAGTCTGTTGAGGCTCAGGGCCTAGCTATCATATAGTCAGTCCAGAGATTCAGGTTCCCTGTGTATACATTAAACCCCAGCACCAACTAGAGTTTTGGTAAAAGTAACAGGAGAGTCTTATCAACAAACATCACATCTAAGTCCAGTTCCATCACACAGAAACACAAACTGCAAAGTAGGGCCAACTGACATGGCACTGAACTCCATCTGCCATGACTTAGAACCTGTGGGTCTCTGTACCCTCAGAAGAACCAATACTTGGGGTTGTATCTACTTTATCTGTGTCTGGGACTCTGTGTAGGTGTGCATAAGGGCAACCCCTCTGATCACCTCCCGGCTCTTTTTGGAGACTCATAGTCATATAAACTCATTTGTCCTTTCCATTAGCCCCTTTTATTTGGTCAAAAAGCATTTTTAACTCCTGGTGTTATATGTAGATTGAGATATTCTGCTGGTCCGAGTTGACCATTTTATTCAAGGTCATTTTCTAGTTACATCATCAGCTGATACTTGGTAGTAATCCCTCGGCACCAAGGAGGCTCATCCTGTGGAGTATTGTACCATGCTGGGTGGGAGGCAACACATTTACATGCTGAGTTTGGCTTTGAAACTGGGCACATTTGAGCAACATGGAGGCTCTCAGGAGGTAACTCTTAGGCACCCTGCAGCTCTAGGCCTTGTTCTTACTTCAGGTGCACAGGCTCACAAGCTTATTCATTAGTATCAGGGCTCATTGTTGGACCTTCCTTCTTTTTTGGTCTTTGCTGTTGCTCATGGGGGATTGTTGCTGTTCCTTTAGGGACTGTGATAGAGCTCCCCAGGCTAAGAACTCATTACTCCCTCAGTTGTTTTTAATTGTAACCACTATGAAAATATCCAAACATTTTTATGTTCCCTGTATGTATGCCCTATAGAATTGCCTGTCAACCATGTGTCCCCTGTCAATAACTTCCCACACCAGTATTCCTCCCCTGCCATTATTGAACCTCTCTGTGATCCAAAACTTGAAAAGTGAAGCCCAATAGACTACCAGTTTCCTTTAAAAATAAAATGGAATATAGTAATGACTTTAAAGGTTAGATGTAGAATACATATTAATTTGGAAAAATTAAGGTAAAAATAAATTGGTGTATCCAAAAATTTAAAAATGCAAAAGCCTTGTTTTTGATATTTTGTCTTCCATCACTGCAATAAGCGTTGCCCTGTATGTAAACTGGCAACGCAACTACTCTCTTTTCCTCTGTGTCTACGTCCTATCTTTTTTCCCCTTAATTATTAAGCTTATCTTCACAAAAATTTAGATCACAGTAATTCATATATACAATATACAGCACTCCCACATATCCAACATAAAACCCTTTTACCTTCCACAGCAATAATCTTTTAATACATTCATAGTATATTTACTGAAGCTGAGGTACAGATATTGAGACAATAGTTTACAAACAAGGGAACATTTATGTTTACATTGTCGTTTATAATTTAGACTATACAATTTTCTAAATTTTTAGTTATCTTATGTTTTACATTATGATTTACATTTTAGCCTATCAGCCCCTATATATTTTTGGTGTAATTTAACATGTCTTATATACATCCTCACGTAATCTTGTGGAACACTTCTATTGCCCACACAGTTACATTGGTTCCATCTATTCAATCCCTTTTTCCCCTACCCTTAGGGCCCACAGTGACAGTCAATCTTCATTGCTTGAAGGGCCATGTTCAGAGATACCTGCAACAGTGTTGAAGGCTTGATATGCTCAACTGCCCTAATGTACTGGGAGCCACCATTTCTCTGGAGACATACAATTCCGTCTATTTGAGAGCATCAGTCCTCCCCAGGATGTGGGTATACCTTCACTCTCATTATATGGGACTCTATCCAATGATATAACCCAGTATGGCAAAATGAGCATTCACATACTCCCTAGGAGCCTGTCCTGCATCCGATTATCCCATTTAAGCATCTTAAACAGGTAACCTTCCTTATTATGTTTTTGAAAAAGTTTTCTCAGCATTATCCTCTCAACCAAATACGTGAAAATCTCCTGATTGTTGGTTGTCCCACCCTCCCCCCAATTTCTTGGGCAATATTACCCATAATCCCATCCCAAGCCCCCCTAAAACCTGCAAAGCCCAACTCAAAGGGAACCCTATTCCCCCATTTTATCTCTTCCTTGTACAAATTCTTACCTCCAGATTATCATAGATTTCACCCATGTAGGTGTCAGCTTATATCCTTCCTCTACCCACCATTTCCTTTAACCCTATCATCCAGTCTCTAACTCTCTGAGGCAGCTTGGTTTAATTATTTCTTATCATTGAGGTCATGTAGTATTTGTCCTTAAATGCCTGGGTTGCTTCTCTCAACATAAGGTTCTCAAGATTCATCCATGTTACGACGTGTGTTTGTAGTGTTTTCGTTCTTAAAGCTGAGTAGTATTACATTGTATGTATATACCACATTTTATTTATCCTTTCATCTGTTGTTGGGCATTTGGGTTGATTCCAACTTTTGGTGATAGTAAACAACGTTGTTTTGAACATGGGTGTGCATATATTTGCATATATTGGTTTGTGTCCTTGTTTTCAGTTCTACTGGCTATATACCCAGCAGTGGAATTGCTGGATTATATGGCAAATCTATACCTAGTTTTTTGAGAAACTGACAAAATGTCCTCAAGAATGGCTGGATCCTTCTGCATTCCAACCAGCAGTGGATGAGTGTTCCCATCCCTCCAAATCCTCCCCAGCATTTGTATTCTTCTGTTTTTTTCCTAGGTGCAAATCTTATGGGAGTAAGATGGTATCTCATTATAGTTTTCATTTGCTTTCCCTTAATAGCTTGGGAATTGGAGCATTTTTTCATGTGCTTTTTAGCCATTTGTATTTCTTCTTTGGAGATGTGTCTGTTTAAATCTTTTTCTCATTTTTAAATGGGTTGTTTGTCTTTTTATTTTCGATATATAGGAGTTCTTTATAAAAGCAGGGTATAAGTCTCCTATCAGATATATGGTTAACAAATGTTTTCTCCCATTGTGTAGGCTCTCTTTTCACTCTCTTGACAAAATCCTTTGAGATGCAGAAGGCTTTAATTTTGAGGAAGTCCCATTTATCTATTTGTTCTTTTGCTGCTCGTGCTTTGGGTGTGAAGTTCATGAAGCCATTTCCTATTACAAATTCTTGAATATGCTTCCCTACAATGCTTTCCAAAGTCTTTATGGTCTTGGCTCTTATATTTAGGTCTTTTTTCCATCTTGAGTTGATTTTTATATAAGGTGTGAGATGGTAATCCTCTTCCATCCTTTTACATATGGATATCCCTTTCTCCATGCATCAATTGTTGAATAGACCATTCTCTCCCAGTTGAGAGGGTATGGTGTCTTTATCGAATAATACATGACTACATATATGAGGATCTATATCAGAACTCTCACTTTGGTTCCATTGACCTGTGTGTCTCTCCTTGTGCCAATACCATGCTGTTTTCACCACTGTAGCTTTGTAGCATGTTTTGAAGTCAGGTGGTGTGATTTCTCCAATTTCCTTTTTCATTTTCAATATGTCTTTGGCTATTCGGCACATCTTTGCTTTACAAATAAATTTCATAATAGTTTTTAATTCCTTAAACATTGCTGAGTTGATTTTTATTGGGTTTGCATTGAATGTGTAGATCAGTTTTGGAAGGATAGACTTCTTAATAATATTTAGTCTTCCTATACATGAACAGGGAATATTCTTCCATTTATTTAGATCTTTTTTGATTTCCTTGAACAGTCTTGTGTAGGTCTCTGTGTATAAGTTTTTTACATCTTTAGTTAAACTTATTCCTAGGTATTTGATTTTTTTATTTGCTATTGTAAATGGTATTTGTTTCTTGATTTCCTCCTGAGCTTGCTCATTATTGGTGTACAGAAATCCTACTAATTTTTGGCACTTATATTGTAACCTGGGAATTTAGTAAACTCATTTATCAATTCTAGAAGCATTTTTGTAGACCTCTCAATGGTTTCTATGTATAGGATCATGTCATCTGCAAATAATGAAATTTTGACTTCTTCCTTACCAATTTGAATGCCTTTTATATCTGGTTCTTCCCTCAGTGCTCGAGCTAGTACTTCTAAGACAATGTTAAATAAAAGAGGTGATAGTGGGCATCCTTGTCTTGTTCCTTAACTTAGAGGGAAAGATTTTAGGATTTCACCATTTTAAAAGGTGTTCCCTGTGGGTTTTTCACATATACTCTTTATAATGTTCAGAAAATTTCCTTGTATTCCAATCTTTTGCAGAGTTTTTATCAAGAAAGTTTGCTGTATTTTGCAAAATGCTTTTTCTGCATCTATAGATATAATCATGTGATTTTTTTCCTTCAGTCTGTTTATGTGGTGTATTACATTAATTGATTTTCTTATGTTGAATTATCCTTGCATACCCAGAAATAATCACACTTGGACATGGTGTGTAATTCATTTTATGTGTCATTGAATATGGGTAGCAAGTATTTTCTTCAGGATTTTTGCATCGAGGTTGATTAGAAAAGTTGGTCTGCAATTTTCCTTTCTTGTGGTGTCTTGTTTGTCTTTGGTACTAGGGTAATCTTGGCAACATAGAATGAGTTAGGTAATGTTCCTTCTGTTTCAAATTTTTGGAAGAGTTTCAGCAAGATTGGCGGTAGTTCTTTCCGCTATGTTTTGAAGAATTCACCTGTGAAGCTGTCTGGCACTGGCCTCTACTTAGTTGGGAGGGTTGTTTTTTGTTTTTTTTTTTTTAATCTTTTATTTTTTTTTCTTTTTTTTTTCTTTCTTTTTTTATTGACTTTGTAATAATATTACATTAAAAATATATATGTGAGGTCCCATTCAACCCCACCCCCCCACCCCCCTCTCCCCCCCTAACAACACTCGTTCCCATCATCATGACACATCCATTGGATTTGGTAAGTACATCTTTGGGCACCTCTGCACCTCATAGACAATGGTCCACATCATGGCCCATACTCTCCTCCATTCCATCCAGTGGGCCCTGTGAGGATTTACAATGT
This sequence comes from Dasypus novemcinctus, assembly GCF_030445035.2. Lineage (NCBI taxonomy): Eukaryota > Metazoa > Chordata > Mammalia > Cingulata > Dasypodidae > Dasypus > Dasypus novemcinctus. The sequence goes on along the minus strand of NC_080704.1, from coordinate 141,568,491 downwards.
CCGGTGATTACCTCTGAAGCACCATCCAGGGAGGTTTTTAATGACTGATTCTATCTCTTTCTTTATGATTGGTGTGTTGAGATCATCAATTTCTTCTTTCATCAATATAGGAATCTTATGTGTTTCAGGAATTTGTCCACTTACTCTGAATTGTCATTTTTGTTGGAATATAGTTTTTCAAAGTATCACCATATGATAGTCTATTTCTGTGGGGACAGTGGTGATATCTCCTTTCTCATTTCTTATTTTGTGTATTTACATCTCCTCTCTTTTTTTCTTTGTTTGGCTCACTAAGGGTTTATCAATTTTATTGATCTTCTCAAAGACCAGCTCTTGGTTTTGTTTATCTTTTCAAGTGCTTTCTTATTTACTATTGCATTTAGCTCTGCTCTTATCTTTGTTATTTCTTTCTCTCTTCTTCCTGTGGGGTTAATTTGTTTTTTTTTCTTTTTTACTAATTCCTCCAAATGTGCAGTTAATTCTTCAATTTTTGCTCTTTCTTCTTTTACGATGTATGAATTTATGGCTATAAATTTCCCTCTCAGTACTGCTTTTGCTGCATCCCATAAATTTTGGTATGTTGTGTTATCATTTTCATTAGTTTTAAGGTAGTCATTAATTTCTTTTTAGATTTCCTCTTTGACCCACTGTTTTTCTAAGAGTGTGCTGTGAAATTTCCATATCTTGATGTGAAATCTGGGCCTCTGGCCCTTACAGATTTCCAGCTTCACTCCACCGTGGTCAGAGGTATTATTTTGTATGGTTTTGATCTTTCTGAATTCATTGAGCCTTTCTTTGTAGCCTAGCATATGGTCTATCTTGGAGAATGATCCATGTGCACTTGATAAAAATGTATATCCTGCTGTATTCAGGAGTAATGATCTGTTTAAGTCTGTTAGGTCCAGCTCCTCTAATATACTGTTCAAAGTTTTTTTTTTTTAATTGATTCTCTTTTGAGATGTTCTGTCCAAGGTTGATAATGATGTATTAGTATCTACCACTATAATTGTAGCGGCATCTATTCTTTCACTTAGTTTTCCCAGTGTTTGCCTCATGTATTTGGAGGCACCCTTGAAAGAAGCATAAATATTTATGATTGTCCCTTCTTCTTGAAAGTTTATCCATTTCACTAATATGTAGTATCCATCTTTGTCTCTCACAATTGATTCACATTTAAAGTCTATTTTCTCTGATATTAATATAGCTATACTGTCATTTTTTTGGTTATTGTTTGCTTGTAGGATTGTTTTCCAGCCGTTCACTTTCAACCTCAATGAATCCCTTGGTCTAAGATGTGTTTCATGTAGACAGCATATAGATGGGTCATATTTCCTTATCCAGTCTTCCAGTCTGCATCTTTTGACAGGTAAGTTTAATCCATTGACATGCAGTGTTATTATTTTCAAGGAATTATTTATGTTAGCCATATTTTCTTTGGATTTGTGTTTGTCATATTTTGTTCGTTTGGTTTTTTTTCCTTCTCTTTTGGTCTTGTTTTGTTTCTCTTACACTGTCGTTCAACTCTTCCTCTCCTGTTTTTTCCTTTCTTCCTGCATAATTCCCCTTTAGTATTTCTTGAAGAGCAGGGTTCTTGTTGGCATACTCTTTTAATTTCTGTTTATCTGTGAATATTTTGAACTCTCCATCATTTTTGAATTACTTGTCCAAAGTTCTGCTCCTTTTCCTGGTTTTTAGTTTGTTCACTGGATTCAGCCATGTTTTCCTGATGAATGGTTTGGTTTGTAGTTTTTTGTTGCTGTCTGGTCATCATTTTATCTTGATGAGTTTAATCAGTTCCTTTACTTCTTTTTCTAATCTTGGGCATTAATTAGTTGTTGTTCATGTGTAAGTGTTATGTCTTCTCTTTGTCACTTCGTTTTTCTTACTCTATTTTCTTGTTGCTGGCTATGTTCACTTTGAAGGAAAATATTAGGGCCAGGGAAAGCAAAATGAGTAAGAAAAGAAAATGTATAAAGTAGTATTGTTAATAAATGTTAACAGAGCAACAATGTGAGATCTAGGAGAATGGATATTAGACTCATGTAAATTGTGTAGAGTTATAGCAATAAGTAGAGTATATATAATGAGATAGACAACCGAATATGGGGAGGAAAATAGTATGAATTTAAAGGCCAGTGTTTAAATGAGAGAGGAAAAGAGAAAAGAAAGATAATAATATCAAGAGTGGATAAACGACAGAAAACAGAACAAAGGTATTAGAAATTAAAAGTCAGACAATTTGGCAGTCAAAGAAAGGGAGGCAGAATGTAAGAGAAACAGCAGATAATAGAGGATAGAAAGATGTGGAGAAAAGGGGATAGTGTAGGTGGCCAAAATCAATACACACAGCAAGTGTGAATCACTCCCTGCATTACCTATTATATAAAGAAAATTTAAAAAAGAAGCAAAAGAGAAAAGAAAAAAAAGAAGAGAAAAGGGGGGCAAACAAGCAAGAAAAAGAAAAAGAGGGAAAAAACTAAATAAATGAAAAAAGACATTGGGGAATAAAATAGGAGAAAAGATCAGGAGATAATGCAATATTAGCAACCGTGCAAAAAAAAAAAAAAAAGGAACCAACGTTTCAAGTTAGGAATCCTCTTTGCAGTTTATTAATACACTTAGCGATCTGACCTTCCCCCTTTCTACTTTTCTCACTTCTCTCTTTCCCAGTGTAGCAGGAAAGGTGCCTGAGAAGTCCAGTAGGAGATTCAAATAGGTTCTTGTTGAACAACTCAATAAAGAAGATTATAATTCTTTATTTCCAGCATGAGAGCACCTACACCTCACCAGAACCCCCAAATATATTACGGGAAGCTTGAATAGACCTCCTATGGTCCCTCCCCCCCCACTTAGGTGTGCTAGGAGAGGTCTAATTGATTTTCTTACTCCACCTTCTCCCAGACCAAATTTCCTATCCCATGATGTTTAGGTAAATTGGGCTTTCTTAGCAGATTCACCTCTCCTTTCTTCCCAGACTCTCCCCAAGTCAGCTGGTACACTACTCCAAGTTCAAGGAGAGAGAGAGAAAGAAAAAAAAAAACACAAAACACCTAGGGTTAAGGCAATTAAGGACCTCAGATTCACCTCAGGGCGCTGTAGGTACAGGGATGGGAAGTCCGTGATATTGCAGACTCAGGGTGTGTGAGTCTCTGGAGTGTGGGCCACCAGGGTTTAGGGGACACAGACCTGGGAACCACATATCCAGTTAACACAGGATCTGGGACCACCACAGCACAATGGACCCTTCAGGGATCGCCACAGCCAGGCTGCCAGCCCTAGGGGTGGGGTTCTGCCTACAACTTCTTTCCTCCTTATCAGAAACCCAAAATTCCACCTTTCACAAGAATCTTCTCCATCACTGTCTCACCAAATTGACACTCGGACCCCTCCCACCCTGCAAGCCCCCGAAACAGCCCTCTCAGGGCTTTGGAAATCCCCAGCTCAACAAAGCCTTCAGGAATCACCTGACCACCAGTCCCAGGGGGAAGGGTCCTGCCCACAACCTCTGACCTCCATGCAAGAGACCCAAAATTCTACCTCTTGCAAGAATCTCCTCTGTCACCGTCCCACCAAATCGAAATGCAGACATCTCCTGCCCTGCAAACACCCGCAAAAGTCCAGTCCAGCAGGACTCCAACCTTACACAGCCACTTCTTTGCAGGAGAGATTATGAGGTACACTCACTCAGATGCCATCTTGCCCTGCCCACCCAATCGTTAATTATTGAAATGAAGTAATAGATAAATTATTAGTAACAAATCTTAACTTTTCCAAAGGTAGCTTTTTGAAAAGTTAAACAAAACAAGACAAAATACTGTTTTACTCTAAAGTAGCATTTCTGTGTCTTTCCCTTCAAGTGATACATTTTTTTCCTACCATGCAGAAAACAGATGTACTGAAAGTAATCTAAGGGAAATAAACAAAATATGAGAATAAAGTTAAACATTCTTTTGCCAAGTGTATTTTAACATTCTCTGAATATGCATAGTCTTTTTATTGAGATGATATTCATATAAGTATGGAAAGTCAGCCATTATTTTGAATCTGTCAAAGCTAATAGTGTGTTTGTCCATTCCATCTCTGTTCCCATCTGTCTGTTGAGTCTAATGACTGTTGTGAAAAAGATAACAGCTCTTTTTTATCTTTAGATGGAGTAAATTTACTACTTCCTACTTGGGCACATTGGATGCTGTGAAGCCTATATCAAAGGTCCTGCTTTGGCCATTGACAAATACATGTATTGTTTTTCACATTCCTTATTTATTTTTCAATATCCCTCTTCTCACACATTCCAAACCAAAATCTTGGCCTTCTCAATGAAGTGTTCTTACTAGATTTGCCATTCATTGGCTATAATGCATGTTACTGGAATAGAGACTGCAAACTTTAGATCATTATTAAATTTCTTGAACTTGATTACCACATTAAAGTGCTTATATAAGTGAATATCCTTGTTCCAAAGAAATTTACATAACAGTATTAAGTGTACAAGGAATATGGTATATAAAACGTACTCTGTAGTGTTCAGAAAATGAATTGATAAATCAACAGACAGGCAAATAGACAAATGGGTGGATAGATGAATTGAAAGATAGATGTATAGTGACAAAAATGATATACCAAACGTGGCAAAATGTTAAAATTGGAGGATCTGGGTATCTGAAGTGACAAGTGTATGTTGGAGTTCTCTTTATGGGATTTATATTATTTTTGTAACCTTCCTATCACTTTGAAAGTATTTCAAAGGAGAAAGTTAAAAATAACAAAAAGAAAACAGTGCCTTTATGACAATGGCTTCCAAATCCCTGACATCAGCCTTGATGTTGCTCCCAAGTTTCAGTTACACACACACACACACACATGCACACACACAGTTGCTTTTCCTTATTTGAGAACTCCTATGGATTTTAAATTTAGTATGTCCAACATTGACCCAGCTACTCAGGCTAAAAAATTTGGAAAAATCTTTAATTCCTCTATTTCCCTAACTCTCATTTTTTGTCTTTCATAACCTAATGCTGCTGATTTTCTTGCAAATTATATCTCATATACATCTACTTGTCTGCATTCCCACTGTCAATAACCTAAATCAACCCACCAACATCTTTTACCTACACCATTGCTATAGCCTCCTAACGAATCTTCCTGCTCCCACTCTTGAACTTTTAAAATACATTTTCTACCTTGTAGCCAGAAGGATTTTTCAAAAATAAAATAAAATATATACTTTTACTCTTATGCATAAACTACTTCCAATGGCCTGCCCATTATAACAAGAGTAAAGTCCAAAATCTAAACCATGTCATGTATGGCCCTTGTATGATCCTCCCCCACACTCTTCTTATTTCTTTTCTTTGAGTATGCAAATCTCATTTCCAATTTAGAGCCTATGCACTTACTATTCTCTCTGGCTGCAACAAGCAAATATTTGAAAATATAGCTGTTTGTCTTAAAGATCTCAGCTTAAGTGAAAATTAATCAGAATGTCATTTCCTGGTCACCTAATAAGATTTCTAGTATTTGCAACTGAATTAAAAAAAATTCTTCATTGCTTTATTTGTGTTGATGTTTGACCCAAGAGAAGAATGCAAACTGCATTATCACAATAATCTTATTTGCCTTATTCACCACTGTACCACCAGAACCTAGAATGGAGTCTTGCACAATATAAGCATTCAATGATCGATTGAAATATAATGTATATTCCTCCTTTGCCACCCAATTTAATATTATAACTCCTTTCCTCCAGGTCATTCTTTGTCCCATTAACTTATTTTTTTTCTTCATTGCATTTATCACTTCATAGCACTTAACATTGACTGCAAATTACCACATTTATTTATTGGTTTCTTTCATTAATTGTATATTTCCCTTAACTAGAATGTAAGGAACATGAAAGCAAGGCCCTTGTTTATCTTCTCATTATTGAATATTCAGCACCTATTCCTAGATCATTTCTTGGGACACTGTAAGAGCTCAGTAAATATTGCATAGTTAAATGAATGAATTTTTGTGGAAAAGCTACAGAAGGTAAAGGTTTATATTTGAGTTCACCTTTTCAAATAGCTTAGTCCCTATAATTGAGCTCCTAGGAAGGAGATAGGTATTTGGATAGTGTAATAACATTTATGGGAACATAATTATAGCAGACATTGTTCTAAATATTTTACATATATTGGCAATTAATATCACAACTGTCTTACAGAGCAAGTATTACTATAAACTCCATTTGAAAGATTAGAAAAGAGAGACAAGGGAAAATTCCCAAGCTTAGTTTCCTTTTGTAACTATTGTTGTTGTTATATCTTCCCCCCAACTAGAAGGCCAGAATTTGACGTTAGATTTAGACTATCAAACTTGAGAGAGCTCACCTTCTTAAGAAATGTTACAATGCTTTTAATATAGCAGACAAAACACGATAGGCTTTCGACACAAGTCTGTTAAGGAATGCATGGATCACTCCTTTGTGTTATCTAGCTTTGGTTTAGCTCCAGAAACTTGAGTGCCTGAGATATTTGGACTTCAATATCTCAAGGACACCAAAAAAATCCAAGGCTACTGGGTTTTTTGTGTGTGTTTTTTTCCTGAATCTCAGTTATGTTTATTTCATCCTGTATCCAGGAAGCACTTGACTTAGAACATTAATGAAAAATAATTTGAGACCCAATCAATGAAAACATTTGGAATATAATTGTTTCCCTTATTCTGAGAAGTTGTTGATGCATTCCCTGTTACTTATCTTTAAAAATGCTGCTTTTTGCTAACACAACTTCTTCAGCTTCCTTCCCAGATGATTTGGAGGGTATTTTTTTCTTGAGGCAAACAATCTCTGTATCATTATCACAAAGTAATCCTTAGTATAATGGACTTTAATTGACTTTAATTATTTTATATCTGAATTACCACATACTGCAAGATATTTAGAATCTTAATAATAAAATATCTTTTTATTGGTTTATTGAAGTACTACACTCAGCTTTAACTTCTGGGAATCACTTTAACGTCTAAGAGTGCATGTAAATCATTCTAGTATTACTGAAAATGTTGAAGGTGCAATGGAACTCTCAGTAAGAAACAAAATATATAAAAATTTTTGAATTAATTCCTATTAAGGCCTGGGATTTATATCTACTCTCTCCCTGCATGGGTTATGAAAACTTTAAATTGGCAATCCAATCATCAGCCACATGGTAAACTACCATTATATCAATAATAAATTAATATGCTTTTATTTCTAACATTTAAATAATTAAATTTTATCCTAAATAAAATCCCAGCAGCTAGTTGAAGTAAGGGAATTTAAGCGTCATTATTATTAATCTTTCAGTTAGGTAGACTACTGATATGAATGCAGTAGTTATTAGTGGAATATTGTTCTTATTTTTAATCCAAGTCTAGAATGCACTGCCCTGTAATTCATTTCTCAATAAAATGCTCAATAATTATGAGAGTTTTCAAGGGTGCTGAAGAAGGTGAAATGCAGTTACCAACTATGATGTCTAGGTTAGAGGAGTAGATTTTAATGACATTCCATTACTATAATATTTGGCTGTATTGCATGATTATATTTTGCATCTATTTATGCAGAACATGTACAGTAGCCTCATGGAAAGAGGGGGAAATCCATATAAGTAGACAAACTAGCTTCAGTAGAAGGAAAACAGAGAAAAAGGAGTTTTTTGGGCTAGGTCCCTGAATATGTGAGTTTGTTATAATCTTTCAGAAATCTGCTCCACTTTAAGGGCTGAAATATACCTTGAAGGAATTAGCTCTCTTTCTAACCACGTTTAATCCAGGATCACAGGAAAGTTACTGTAACATGACATCACTTTCTTTTTTAATGTTTAAAAGAGTAAGAAAAACTGAACCTAAAGCCTCATTTCAAGAGTAAACTACAATGTAAACTATTATCCATGTTGTGCAGCAGTGGTCCAAAATGTATTCACCAAATGCAGTGAATGTGCAATGATGAAAAAATTTGTTGATGTTGGAGCAGTGGGGTGGTGGGAGGCGGGGTATATGGAAACCTCTTGTATAAATATTTTTACCCTCCCTTGCGGCTTTGATTTTTGGCTTGCTGTCTGCTCTCTATGACCATTCACTGAGCATTCTTCTGCATTTTCTTTTTCTGCTTATGTCTTTTTTTTTGGTTGTGTCACCTTGCAGACCTGGCTCTCTGAGCATATTGCAGGCTTGCAGCATGCTGTGGCACTTTTGAGGGTCAGTGGCACTCTGAGGGCAACTGGGCAGGTGGCTCTCCATAGAATGACGGTGAGCCTGCCTTCACAAGGAGGTCCTGAAACATGAACCTAGGTCCCCATAGGGTAGACAGGAGCCCAACTAATTGAGCCACAGCCATTCCCCTCTTTTATTTTTCAATGTAACATTTTGTGTGATCTATATTTCTTTTAAAAAAATCAAATAAATAAAATAATAAGAGTAAGCTTAGTTAAAATACCAGGGATCTGCAAAAGAGTCCATGAATAAAAGGTGAACTCTACAGGACAGATGGTTACCACGGATACAGTGTCAAGCTATGTTCACATCTGATCTACATTGTTATTGATTTTAAACAATGTTTCCAATATATGCATGCTGTTGAACATTTTTAATGTGTTTTTTTCACCATTTATATTTCTTCTTTAGAAAAATGCCTACTCAAATCTTTTGTCTAATTTTTAATTTGGTTATTTGTCTTTTTACTGTTAAGTTGTAGGATCTCTATAAATCATGAATATTAAAGTCTTGTCAAATGTGTGATTTCCAATGTTCTCCCATTCACAAAGTCATTTGAAAAACCAAAGTGTTTAATTTTGAGGAGGTCCCAAATAGTTATTTTACAATTCATTGCTCATGCTTTAGGTATAAGTTTTAAGAGACTCCCAACTACCAAAAGACCTTGAAGATGTATCCTTACATATTTTTTAAGAGTTTTAAGGTCCTGGCTTTTATGTTTAGGTCTTTGATCCATTTTAAGTAGATTCTTGTATAGGAAGTGAGATAGGGGTCATTTTCATTGTTTTGGTTATGGATAACTTGTTCTCCCAGCACCATTTATTGAAGAGGCTATATTGTCCCAGGAAAGTAGACTTGGTAACCTTATCAAATATCAATTGACCATAGAACTGAGGGACTATTTCTAAACCCTCAATTCAATTCCATTCATCAATATTTCTTTCTTTATGCACATACCATGCTGTTTTGATCACTATAGATTTGTAATAAGTTTCAAGATCAGAAAGTGTGGAACCTGTTAATTCACTCTTCTAGTTTAGAATGAGTTTGGCTATTTGGGACCCTGTTCCATTCCACAAAATTTGGTAATTGACTCTTCGTTTCTGAATAATAGGCTCTGGAATTTTGGAAGATTGCATTGATCTATAAACCAGTTTCAGTAGAATTGACATTGTCATATTAATCTTCCAATCCATGAATAGAGAATGTTCTTCCATTTTTTTAGCTGTTCTTTAATTTCATTTTGTAGTGTTTTTTAGTGTCTGGATATAGGTCTTTTACATCTCTGCTTAAATTAACTCTTAGATAATTTGAGGATTTTTCTTGCTATTGTAAGTGGAATTTTTCCACCTCAAATTGTTCATTGCTAGTGTATAGAAATATTACTGATTTTTGCATGCTGACCTTTTTTTGTACAACTTTGATGAACTCATTTATTAGCTCCAGTAGCTTTGTCATAGGTATTTTGAAATTTTCTAAGTATAAGATCATGTCATCAGTGAACTGAGAAAGTTTTACTTCTTCTTTTCCAATTTGGATGCATGTCATTTATTAATCTTGCCTAATTTCTCCAGCTAGAACTTCAAGCACAATGTTGAATAACCTCAGTGCCAGTGGGCATCTCTGTCTTGACACTGGTTTTACCAGGATCCCTTTCAACATTTCCCAATTGAGTACAATGTTTCCTGTGGGTTTTTCATATATGAACTTATCATGTTGAGGAACTTTCCTTCTATTCCTATCTTTTGCTGTGTCTGTGTTTTTTGTTTGTTTGTTTGTTTAGGAAAGGTTGCTATATCTTGACAAATGTCTTTTCTGCATTAACCAAGATGAACATGTGGGATTTTTTTATTCATTTGATTTGATAATATGGTGTATTGTTAATACAATTATTGCTTTTCTTTCTTGAAGCACACTTGCTTATCAGGAATAAAACCCACTTGATCATGGTATACAATACTATAATATGTTGTTGGATTCCAACAGCAAGTATTTTTCTGAGAACTTTTAAATCTATGTTCATTCATTTGAGAAATTGCTCTGTGATTTTCTTTTCATGAAATATCTTTATCTGGCTTTGGTATTAATGTGGCGCTGGCCTCTTAAAATGTATTGTGCAATTTACCCTCTTGCTCAAATTTTTGGAAAAATATAAAAAGGATTATTATTACTTCTTCTCAAAATGTTTGGTGGAATTCACCTGTGAAACCATCTGGTCCTGGATTCTTTTTAGTTGGAAGATTTTTTTTATGACTGACACAAAATCTTTATTTGTGATTTGGAAGATGATTTCTTGTATTTTTTGTAGAGTCAGTGTAGGTTCTTTGTGCATTTCTAGGAGTTTGTACATTTCATCTATGTTGTCTAATTTGTTGGCTTACAGTTTTTCATAATAGTTTCCTATGATCTTTATTTTTTTCCTCCTGTGGGATGAGTTATAATCTCCCCATTCATTCCTCATTTTATTTATTTGAATTTTCTTTATTTTTTTTCTTTCTCTAGCTGAAGGTTTTTCAATTTTATTGACCTTCTCAAAGAACCAGCTTTTTGTTTAGTTGACTTTTCTCTATTTTTTTTTGTTGTGAATTTTGTTTATTTCTGCTATAATCTCTGTTATTTCATTCTTTCTGTTTTGTTTTGGGATTGATTCGCTCTTTTGGTTCCTGTCCTCTTGCTGCTCAGTTAGGTCTTTGATTTTAGCTCTATTTTTTTCTTTCAATAGAAGAGCTTAGGGTTTTAAATTTCACTTTGAGCACTATCTTTGCTGTATACCATACGTTTTAATAAGTTGTGTTCTTGTTTTCCTTCAACTCAGATATTTACTAACATTTCTTGTAATTTTTTTCCTTGACCTATTGGTTTCCTAGAAGTGTGTTGTTTAGCCTCCATAGATTTGTGAATTTTCCCCTTTCCAAGCAATTATTGATTTTCAGTTTAATTCCATTATGATTAGAGAAGTTGCTTTGTATAATTTCAGTCTTTTCATATTTATCAATACCTTGGGGTGCAATGTTCTGCATATGCCTTTCAGTTATAGATTGTTTATCATATTGTTTTAAGTTCTCTGTTTCCTTGTTCACCTTCTATCTAGTTGTTCTATCTATTGATTTGTGTGGTATGCTGAAGACCCTATTATTGTAGAGACATTTCTCAGCCTCTTCATTTTTGCCAGAGTTTGCCTCATGGTTTTTGGGGGTACCATTTTTACATTCATAGATATGTATGACTGTTATTCTTTCCTAGTGGATTGTCCCTTATTAGTATACAACGACTGTTTGCCTCTCTTATAAATTTTTTTGCATTTAAAGTGTTGTTGTTGTTGTTTTAGCTACCCCTGGTCTTTTTTACTTACTGTTTTTGTAGAATATCATATTTTCAGGTGTTCCCTTTCAGACTATTTGTATCCTTAGGTCTATGGTGAATCTCATGCAGATATCATATGCAAAGCTCACATTTGATTTTTTTAATATGCGTTCTATCAACTTGAATGCATCGTTTGTGAATTTAATTCATTAACATTCAATGTAACCATTGTAGGGGAATAACATTGGAATAGCTCAGGCAGGATGCAGCTCTCTTACCAAAAAGGGGAGAAAACATAGATGTTATCCAAGGGAACTGCTTTGGGGAACTGCAGAACAGGAGAGTTTCACATATATTTTCCAAAAAGGACTGGAGATGGACAAAGATGCCTAAAGGAAAACCATGACTTTTTCCCCTTGTCTTAGAACACTTTCCATCCCCCATCCCTGTGGCAAACAGTCTTTATAAATCCTGTGACTTGAGCAACCAATGGAGAGGGGAAGGACATATTCCTCCCCAGGAAGAAGGAGGATGTGGAAGAGGGCTGAATGTGGTTTCTTTTCAATGAGTTTAACCAGCATAACTCAGTTTTGAATCACTGGCCTGGAAGATCCTGACAGTGGAAATGGTAGGATTCATCTCCACAGAAATGTTTTCTGAAGCATATCATCTGCTTACCAGCCAGAAAAGTAAAAGAAGACAAGAACCTGTCTCTCCCTTTTCTTTCCAAGGCACCAAAGATTTGATCTATGGCCAATGAGTGGCTCCCTGCCCCCATTTTGATAATATAAAGAGGGAAAACTTAAAATTTTAGAAAAATTTGTATGACAAATAAAACAAATAAGACCCTCAGGTAAAAGAAAGAAATTGATCAACAGAGTAAAATCACGAACACATTCCGATGCTGTGATATCAACCGAAAAATTACAAGCCATAAGAAACAGGAAGATATGGCCCAGTTAAAGGAAGAAACCAACAATCCAGATTCAGTTAAGATATAGGACTTAAGACAATAATGTCAATTCGACAAAGGGAAAAATCACAAATATATGAAGATTAAACAATAACTATTAAATAATCACTGGGTCAAAGAAGACATTGCAAGAGAAATCAGGAAATATTTCAAGACAAATGAAAACAAGAACACAACATTTTTTTTTTTTTATTTTAAGGCATTACTTCAATCATTTTATACTTTGGCTTTCATATGTTCTTTTTTTTTAAGTCTGGTTTATTATATTTTTTTAAATTATTATTTTTTTATTTATTTTTTAAAAAATATTACATTCAAAAAATATGAAGTCTCATTCAACCCCACCTCCCCCACCCCGCACTCCCCCCACAGCAACACTCTCTCCCATCATCATGACACATCCATTGCATTTGGTAAGTACATCTCTGGGCATCGCTGCACCTCATAGTTAATGGTCCACACCATAGCCCACACTCTCCCACATTCCATCCAGTGGGCCCTGGGGGGGATCTACAATGTCCCGTAATTGTCCGTGAAGCACCACCCAGGACAACTCCAAGTCCCAAAAACGCCTCCACATCTCATCTCTTCCTCCCATTCCCCAAACCCAGCAGCCACCATGGCCACCCTTCCCACACCAATGCCACTTTTTCTCTGTGGACATTGGATTGGTTGTGTCCATTGCACATCTATGTCAAGAGGGGGCTTAGATTCCACATGGATACTGGATGCAATCCTCCTGCTTTCAGTTGTAGGCACTCTAGGCTCCATGGTGTGGTGGTTGACATTCTTCAACTCCATGTTAGCTGAGTGGGGTAAGTCCAATAAATCAGAGTGTAGGAGTTGAAGCATATGTTCTATCTTGTTTTTGTATTTTTACTCTTTTGGCTACTGTGTCTGATCATTGTCACTTCTACACACTCCTCCAAGCCTCTAATTTTTTTCCCCTTTTGGGCTGCAGATCTTCCTTTCTTATTTTCTGCAGATCCATATTCTCGTTTATGAATTCAATTAGTTTCTGCTTATCTATGACTATTTTAGACTCCCCTTCATATTTGAAGGACAGTTTGCTGCATAAAGAATTCTTGGCTGGAAGTTTTTCTTATTCATTCTCCTAATTATATTACACCACTTTCTTCTCACCTCTATGATTTCTGATGAAAAATCCACATTATTACTGCTGTCCTTTGAATGTGATGTTTTGCTTCTCCTTTGCAACTTTCTGAATTTTCTCTTTATTTTTGGCATTTGACATTCTGAGTAGGGTGTGTCTTGGAATAGACCTATTTGGATTTATTCAGATTAGGGCATGTTGTGCTCCTTGGGTCCATATTTTCTTGTCTTTCATGTGAGTTGGGAAATATTTGGCCATTCTCTCCTCAAATGTTCTTCCTGCCCCTTTTTCCTTCTCTTCTCCCTCTGGAGTCTCAAAGACATGTATGTTGTTATGTTTCATACATTTCATTACATTCAACAACTGGAGCCCCTGCCATATTTTTTCCATCCTTTTGTCTCTCTGCCCTTCTCACTTTTCAATTTCAGATTTTCTATCTTCTTTGTTGTTGATTCTTTCTTCTATGATTACAAATTTGCTGTTAAATGCCTCTGGTGTGTTTTTAGTTTCCCCTATGGTGTCTTTAATTCCCATATGCTTTTTTATTTATTTATTTATTTTTATTTATTTCACTCTCCTTCCCCCCTGCCCCAGTTGTCCGTTATCTGTGTCCATTTTGCTGCATGTTATTCTTTGTTCTCTTCTGTTGTTGTCAGCAGCATGGGAATTTGTGTTTCTTTTTGTTGCATCATCTTGCTGTGTCAGCTCTCTGTGTGTGTGACACCATCCTGGGCAGGCTGAACTTTCTTTTGCACTGGGCGGCTCTCCTTACAGGATGCACTCCTTGCGTGTGGGGCTCCCCTATGCGGGGATATTCTTGTATTTCATGCCACTCCTTGCTCCCATCAGCACTGCATGTGGGCCAACTCCACAAGCGTCAAGGAGGCCCAGGGTTTGAACCATGGACCTCCCATGTGGTAGATGGATGCCCTATCCACTGGGCCAAGTCTGCTTCCCTCAAATATGCTTAACTTTTCTATTCAAGCTCTCAAATTTTTCTTGAGTTTGTCCAGTGACTTCTTAATATCTTTTATCTCTTTACCCATGTTACATTTCAACTACTTGATTTGATTAAAGAGATTTGTATGAACATCATTGATTGTTTCATTTCCTGTGTCTTGTCTGGAGCTTTGATTTGTTCATTTGCCTGAGCCATATCTTCCTTTTTCTTGTTAATTTTGGCCTGTAATTTTTTGCTGGTGTTTAGGAATGTAATTATGATGACAATTTTCTCTGATGGACAGTTTCTATTGCTTGACTTGGTGTTGATTAGCTGTCTTCTACCACTGTTTTTTTTTTAATTCTTGAATAAACTTGTTTTATGTCTTAAGATTGCCCATATTTAACTGCTCAAACCAGAGCCATGGATCCAGTAAGGGGTACAGACTAGTTTCTGTGTCCTTGTGGAGAAGCATAGTAAAGATATCCAAACTCTTATTTTATTTATTTCCTATTTCCTTCTTTGCATGCATATGCTGCCTGCCAGGAGATGGTTCTCTTGACCAGACTTCTCTGTTCAGATCTTACGTCAGATGTGTTCAATGGAACCTCTCCCCTGTGGGAAGTATAGAATATGTGTCTCAGAGAATTCCCCCACAGAGCAGGCTGTTCAGAGCCAGGTTAGCCAAACAAAACTGCTCAGGTTGTGCTCTCCTCCCTAGGCTGCCTGCACCTCCCCTTTCCCCATGGAGGAATTAAATTTTAACTCAGGAACATGTCAATATTAGTAGGGAAGTTGTTTGAGAAGGCAGGTTCTTTTTTGTTCCCTGCCAGCTCCCAGGGAAAACTATGCCTTGGCCCTGCATAATTTTGAAAGTGGTGACACATTGTCTTTCGCAGACTATGTTTGCTGGTCAAAATCCTGAATGGCCATAGGCTGAGTCTCTCTTTCTCCCCTTTCCTGGGAATTGGACCCCAATAAACTCCTCAGTCTTTCGCTGTCTGTCAGGGGTTGTAGGACTCACTGCTGTCTGCTCCAAGAGTTAGAGGATCCAGTAGCTGAAGCTCCAGCTTTACTCACAGGTCTTCCCTGCTGAGTCTCCTTTCTTCACTGTTCTCTCTTCGATGGTGTCCAACCTTTCCCTGGCATTCTAATCACTAGTAAATATTTATGGACAGTTTCTGCCTGTCTTCTAGATATTTTTCTGGGAATGAAGTGAGTCCTATGCCTCTGTAATTTTCCACATTCCCTGAAGCCTTGTTCCATCTTTAAAAACAACAATAAGAACATAAACCCATAAGATTCATCTTTAAAAAGTAACAAAATCTTGTATACCAATAGACTTTTGTTAGGACCAAAATTGTCTTCCTTATGATTGTAGTTTGAAAAAAAAAACTCTTTTTAGAGTGGGATGAGGGTGATCACAGTACAAGAGTAAAGAGGTTAGTAGTCACTGAAGTAAATGCATACATTATTCTGTTAAAACTCATTATTATAAAATTTAATCTGGCATAATAATAAAGTTTCCTAATATAAAAATCTATTTTATTTCTAAAAATAAGGCTACTTGCTCTAAATTCATTTTTAAAACTCTTTTTTTAAATTCTTGTGAGAGTTACAAAATAATAGATACTCCATACAGAGATCTCCATACCCATATATTGCCCCCATGCCACCAATAACCCAGTCCACCAATTTTAACATTTTGCCACATTTGCCATATTCTATATATCCATCAATCTATCAATCTATCATCTATTTGTCAATTAATTTTCTGAACACTTGAGTGCATGGAATTTGTATATATTCTCATTGAACACTTAATACTTCCATGTATTTTTGCTAAGAATGAGGATATTTACTCACATAACCAATATAAGTGCAGATATCAAGTTCAAACAATTTAAAAATGCTGTAAGCTTGCTGTCTATATCCCAGTTTTTTCATATGTCCCAAAAATTTCCTTTGAGCCTTTTCTGCTGCCTTGCTAAATCTTATCTATGATCACCTGTTACATTTAATAATCATTCTTGTTGTTGTTGTTATATGAGAAGCTGTGTGTTTACGCGATCTTGGAGGAAATGAAATACAGGATTCCCATATACTTCCCTATTATTAACACCTTGTATTTATGTGGAATGCTTGCTAAAATTGATGTTAGTACATTTTAAAATAGTTGTTCTATTAACTATAGTCAATAGTTTAACTTAGCATTCACTGTGTAGTGGACTTCAATGAATTTTGTTTATTAATTTTTATTCTATCATATATACAATCTAAGAGTTCTCCTTTGAGTCACATTCAGAAATATATTTAAATGTTTTTAATTATCTTCAAAATGTTGTGCTACCTTCACCACATGCATTATTAAAATATATTCATATTTACAAATATGAACTATATACATTTTAAGGTTTAGCTTCCCATTCCATATCCCTACCCCATCTCTTAGTAATCTATATTCTAGATTCTGACACTGAGTTTGCTTATGCAGATTATTGAAATCAGTGACATCATACAATAGTTATCTTTTGTCTTTGGCTTATTTCACTTAACAAGATGTCTTCAAATTTTATCCAAGCTGTTGAATGAATCAGGACTTAATTATTTTTTATGGTTGAATAATATTATATTCTTTGTATTTATCACATTTTATTTATCCATGCATTGTATGATGGACACTTGGGCTGCTTCCATTATTTGGCAATTATGACTAAGGCTGCTATGAACATTATTGTGCAAATACCTGTTTGAATTCCTTACTTTCAAATCTTTAGGCTATTTACATAGTAGTGAAGGAGCCAGCTGATATGCAGTTCTACACTTAGATTACTGAGGAACCACCAAACTGTCTTCCACAAAGACTGCACCTTTTTACATTGCCACCAGCAATCAATGAGTATTCCAGTTTCTTGGCATGCTCTCCAGTCTTTTACAGGTGTTTACTGCTCTCTTTACCAGGAGACAATCCTCTCACTCTTGGCTGTTTGAAGTCAGCAAGCCTTTGCCCCAGGCTGTCTGCCCCTATAGCTCCTTACATTCTTTCATTGTCTAATGCTGATTTTGATAGGAAAGCAAAATTTGGGGTAAGGGACATGCAGGAGAGGACTTTTCCAAGTCAGTCTTTACCATCCAAAACACGTTCAGAGACCCACATAAAGGAACAGATTAGCTCTAAATCGGCCTGACAAGGAAATAATGAAGGCCAGCAAAACTTCTTCCACAGATCCCCAAAGATGAGCTTCCTTGGTCTGTCCAGGAAATGCAGACCTTCAACTAGCTGTCCCCTGAAGAACTGTGGAAGTATAACATCTTTAAGTGTCGTTTGTCACTGCCTTTCTCAGGGTGAGTTGAAATAATGGTCATCCTCATAGCTAGGCCCGCAGTGATCTGAAGTCATTAAATGCTGTGACCAGAGATTGGCTGTGCACACACCTTGTACTGAGGAAGAGGATGTAATGCTCTTTTCTGTCACCAGCAAGCCATCTAGGGTATGGACCTCAGAGCAGCCTGCTGTGAGAGTGATGGATGGGCCATGATTGCTACTTTGGGCATAGAGCAATTTATTGTTCTTTATTGTAATTTTTGAGCCTCTTCCTTCTGGTCTTCCTTGGATGCTGTACAGTGTTCTTCTGGCCTCTGGAGCCCAAAAACAGTTATTTTATCCACTTCCTGCCTGTTTATTAGTTGTTCTGGTGGAAGGAATGAGTTCTAGAGCTCCATATTTCACCATCTACACAAATCCCTGTCATTGTCTCTTCAATTTCCATTTCTCTCTCTCTTTTTTCTTTTTTGCAATTGTGGAAACATTTTTATAGAACATAAACTTTCTCACCTCAAACATTTCAAGCATGCAATTCAATTGGGATTAATCACATCAACAGTATAATGATGACTTCGCCATCTTCCAGTACTAAAATATGAAATCTATCCACCAGAAATCCTATACCCATTGTGCATGAATCCCTCATTCCCCCTGAACTTCTCCACTCCTGGCAACCTATACTCTAATTTCTTTTCCTATTGGTTGGCATAGTCTCTAATATTTTCTTTCTATTCACCATGGGAATTAAATTTAACCTTCTATATCTCTAATAATCCCTTTTGCTTTGATACCACATTAATTCAATGATAAACATAAATTATATTGCTCTACCTCTCCATTCCCCCACTTTTATGTAGTTCTCACAAATTACATGTTTATACATTATGAGTGCCAAATTACTGATTTATCATCATATTTAATGAATTTGCCCTTAAAGGCACATTGTTTTCTATGTTTTGTCATCTTTTATTGAAAGCAAGACATTTTGATATTTTAACATGTTATCACTCTATTTTAGCCTCTGAGGCATCTGTTTCTTAAGCTTATATCCAGCTAGTGTTATGAAAGAGCTTTCCTTGAATTCTAAATGCTAACTATAAACAAAAGAAAATATCTTTATCAGTTTTGCAGTTTGACCTGGGCAAGTGCTCTCCTTCAGGGCTTAGCCTTACCAACAGTTTAAAGAGTATCTCCAAGCCAAAATATAAGAGCCTCCCTGATGTTTTCTGCGCATGTACCTTGTGTTGAGTATCTTGTGTTGTTCATGTGGCCTTAGGAGTCCCCCATTTACAGGGATAAATATGTCCCTTCTTCCCTGGAGAACTGTTTCCTCATGGTCTCAGGCACGGCACAACATATCCTACATCAGCAATTTTTTACTCCAGGCAGCCACTTACTTGCTCACCCACAGATTTCTGTTGGAAAACTCTCTGAATGGCCTTTTTAATGCAGGACAAATGCTGAGAGAGTGAGTCACATAGGCCTCCACCAGAAAGATTGGTTTAGACATACATGCCCTAGTATGTGCATGAAGGTTTCTCTCCCCACTCTTGAACTAGGATCAGGAATCCAGAGTGGGAACATTGGCCAGTTCTATGCCAAGGCCCATGGGGTGGAGAGGGACAAACCAGGGCATCATCATGAGATCCTACCACTTTTCTTTTTATATATATATATTTTTCATTTATTCTTAAAAGATATATAAATCTCACAAAATGCTACATTAATAAATGGATCCCACCACATTTAAGTTTCTTTTTCTTGATTTGGTACTCTCCTGTTACGGCAATCATTTAACAGCTTTCTGGATATTTGAGAAAGATGATTCTGGCTGTTCTTGGTTGTTCACAGCTTCTTTAGGGGGAAAGAACTCTGAAGTATAACACTCTGTCATCTTATACAGGGCACAGATTTTAGGCACTGTTTTATATCTTGAGATTGGATTTCAGTCTATACCCAGGAAGAGGGTTTAGAGATTATAGGAATTCCTGTTTTATACCCCATTCATAAAGAGGTTTGGTAATTGACTGATCAGTCACTGTCATAAAAATATTCATACTAAAATATTAATAAGCATATAAACCTATTCATACTAAAGTGATGATTAATTTCATCTTTTCATTTGCATTGTATCAGAGATGCAATAAGCACCCAAAATAGCTGTTACAATAGAGACAATTTCCAGCCCACTGTTACACATAAAAGTCTAAAATTTATGACCATGATGAGCAAGGTGATAGTAATGAATTTGGCACCCCTTTTATGCAACATCCTGTACTGTTTCACTGATCCACCAAAGGGCAGTCTCAAACATTGCCAGATGATATGTTTATGGCTTTATATTGAATTTGAGACCTTTAAAAATGGTTCCTGTTTCTACTTGATCTTCATATTTCTGCCTTGATCTTAAGTCTTTCCATTTGTGAAAAAAGTGATACCAATTTTCAGGCAACACCTGAAGAACAGTCAAAAGAAAATGTAGCAGAGCTTCCCACTGTAACAATGCCCCATGAACACTTGAGCACATTCTTATGCCTTATAAGTATGTACCAGTTTAACCTCCTACCATGCATCCCCCCTCTCTGACACCCCATACCAATGATCTTCTCCTACTACAGTTGTAAATCTTCTGTGATCCAAAATGTCTTCAAAATTGAAGCCAAGAAAATAACTGAATAAAATTAATAGGAAAATGATATAATAATGATGGTTTAAAAATAATGAATAAAATACAATTTCTTTAAAAATTTGAAATAATGAAAAAATTTAAAAATTATAAAATTGAAAAAGGTTCGAGCATTATGTCTTTCATCACTGTAAAATCTGTTGTCTTGTATGCACAGTGACATTTGCTTCCATTTATTTGCCCAGTGTCTTACTTTTTACTTTTTGTCTTCAAAGAAGCTTATGAAAGACATAAATATCAATATCCATGAAAGGAAATGTACCCCAAAACAAAATAAATACAAGAGACCCACTAAGAGACATTCAAGATGACAAATACCAGAGGTAAGGTGTGGATTCTGAAAACAGCAAGAGAGAAGAAATACACCACATACAAGCAAAGCTCAATAAGACTAAGTGTTGTTCTTGCACCAGAAACCACAGAGGTGAGAAGGCAGTAGTGGTATGATGTATTTAAGATTCTGAAAAATAAAAACTACCAATGAAGAATTCTTCATCTGGCAAAACTGTCTTTCAAATGAGGGCAAGTTTAAAGTCCTCACAGACAGGGAAACAGACTTGGCCCAGTGGTTAGGGCGTCCATCTACCACATGGGAGGTCTGCGGTTCAAACCCCGGGCCTCCTTGTCCTGTGTGGAGCTGGCCCACATGCAGTGCTGATGTGCGCAAAGGAGTGCCCTGCCACGCAGGGGTGTCCCCCGCGTAGGGGAGCCCCACGCGCAAGGAGTGCGCCCGTAAGGAGAACTGCCCAGCACGAAAGAAAGTGCAACCTGCCCAGGAATGGTGCCGCCCACACCTCCCATGCCGCTGACAACCACAGAAGCGGATAAAGAAACAAGACGCAGCAAATAGACACAGAGAACAGACAACCAAGGGAGGGGGGGTGAATTAAAATAAATAAATAAATCTTTAAAAGAAATAAAATAAAGTCCTCACAGACAAACAAAACCTAAGAGAGTATGTTACCAAAAGATCATATTTAAGAGATATATTAAAGGAATTTTGCAGCCTGGAAATAATTGACAAGGGAAAGAGACTTCAAGAATTGTGTACAGAGTTCCAGCAAGATGGCATCAACTTAGGTGAGCATTCCCCAGGTCTCTAAAAAAAATGGCTCAGAAGGGGCCAAATCATAAAAGAATGACCTGTTTTATGAATGCACAGACGAGGAGCCTTCAAAGCATTGATCTGAACTGAACTGGAAAAAGAGATAAAAAACCCAAGGGAAAACCCTGAGTTTCTCATCCTTGATAGGCTGTAAACTGCAGGCAACTAAGCCCTACCCTCAAGGCAAAAAGTCTCTTTGACTACCACCAGCCACTGAGTGGGAGGGAGCATACTCTGGGAGGAAGAGGGTTATGGTGAAGGATGGAGAGGGATTTCTGTTATGTGAATTTGGTTATTTGAGCCCCATTGAGATTTAGGGAGCATACCAGCTGGCAGTGAGGTGGCTGCTTGCTTTCTTGGCATCACTGGGAATCTGTGTCTCTTTTTTGATGCATCATCTTGCTGTGTCTGTTCTCTGTGTGTGCAGACACTCCTGGGCAGGTGTGCTTTTTATTCAGGGTGGCTTTCCTTGTGAGGTGAACTTCTTGCTTGTGGTGCTTCCCTGACCTGGCCCACAGGTCAAACGAACCGGTACCTGAAAGAGGGAGTGGGAATTGGGGGACAAGAGGTGAGAGAAACGGAGACAAGACAGGATTCTGATCAAGTCTCCGTTTATTGAGGGTAGAGCATCAGAATATATACTAAGGGGAGGGTATTAGCAGGGGGTGATAGGCTGATGAAGCGGCTCTTCAATGTAAGGCAATAAAATGCTGTTACACTCTTTATTGCTGGTCATGGGTTCAACATCTTATTGCGCAGGCATGACACTTTTTGCCCGGGAAACTGGGGAAAGGGGAAGAAGAAGGCAGAAGCACAGGGGTGGAGCAGACGTAGTTATGAAAACTGCCATATTGCTGGAGACCGCAAATGCACGTAGCTCCAGTCTGCTCCCCACAGGTCCCCCTTCTTTATTATATTTTATGAAGCACCCTGAGTTCGGGGGGAACTGTGCCTTTCTTAGGTCGGGGCGTGCAAACGGTTAAGCGGATTGCCTTACCCGTCATGGAGAATGCAACAGCGGAGAAAGGTTGTGTCTCTGTCTTAGGTGGCTCTGCTATGGAACGGATCACGCCCAGTTGCCCGTCATTGGCTATCCAGTTCATCACCTCAGAACCTGACAGGGTTCATATGTATTTGAGAACCACTGCCAGCAGTCAGGGTGCTCCTATTTTGGTTATAATGTGTAGAGGCCAGAGGGAGGTGCTGTACGCACCGCGTTCTCTTACTGCGGTTTCATAATGGAGGTTTGGGGAGGTGAAAGCAAGAGGAGGAGAGAGAAACATGAGGGAGCTGTAGCAAGGATGGGCTCTTCAGTAGCAAGCAGCTGGCACTGGTGGATGTGGTGTGCAGCGTTGGCTGATACACTCTTAGGTTGTACTAAAGTCTCGGAGTGCCGGCGTCACAGAAGGGTTCTAGGGGGGCTCTACAGCTGCATGGGTTTTAGCATTGGTTGCTCTCCTGTAAGAAAACAGAGTTCATCTCAGGGAGAATTCTCTATCCTGGATAGGTTGTTATTATCTATTTGTTTTACCAATCGTTCCGGCAGCCACCTGGCTGCATCTAGTTGTTTGGAATAGATGCAAACTGATCCTCTGCCCCATATTAGGATGGGATCGCGTCCATGCCAGGTATTATCCATTGGGTCTTTCCATAGGACGGTGGCATGGTTTGTGCTGGTATTAGGGTGCCAGAAGCGGTCAGCTGCAGAATGTCCTTTTTGATCTAAGCTTAAAAAATTTAGAATAAAGAGAGAGTGGGATAATAGATTTTTGGGGGATCCTTTGATGGGGTACCACTCTCCCTTTTTTATTTTTTCTATGATTTTTTTAGAGACAGATGCGCTCTTTCGACTATACCTTGGCCTTGGGGGTTATATTATTTCCTGCCATATGAAACCCCAGGTAGGTATAAGGGTCTTGTAATTGTACTTTATCAGGGGCAATCTGAAGCCCGTGTGCCTTTAAGGCTGTTTTCATATCACGGTAACATGTTAGGACATCTTGTTCCTTTTTACCAGCCATTAAAATGTCATCCATGTAGTGAATAACATAAAGGTCTTTCCACATTGCCCTTACTTCTCTTATGGTGGCAGCCACAAATTTTTGACATAAGGTAGGGCTGTTTGTCATGCCTTGGGGTAAAACCTTCCAGTGATATCTCCTCATAGATTCTTTGAAATTCACAGAGGGGAGGCTAAATGCAAAATGTTTTTGATCTGCCGGGTGTAATGGGATAGTAAGGAAACAATCGTTTAGATCTATGATAATTTTATAATATCAAAAGGGGATGGCTACAGGAGTTGGGAGACCAGGCTGTAAGGCTCCCATAGGTATCATTGTTTTGTTCACTGCTCTTAAGTCTTGCAATAATTGCCATTTTCCAGATTTCTTTTTAATGACAAAAATAGGAGTATTCCAGGGAGAGTCACTTTCTGTAATATGTCCTGCCGCTAGATGTTCCTGCACTAACCGCTGGGTGGCCTGTAGCTTGTCTGAGGATAAAGGCCATTGATCGACCCATACAGGTTCATCTGAAAGCCAGGTGATTTGGTCTGCATGGGGTACAGGAAGATCAACAACCCCTAGGCTAAATTTCCTAAGCCTCTCCTATTACATTGTCCCTTTATCGATAAAGGCTGGGGGATGCCTGATTTGAATTTTCCTAAGCCCTTACCTGGCTTGAAGCCTTGTGAGAGCATTTGAGCTGTAATCATGCTGTTGGGACTGCACATGATAAGTTGCATCTGGGAAAGTATGTCCCATCCCCAGAGGTTGATGGGGAGTTTAGCTATGACGTAAGGCTGCACTGAACCTTGGTTGCCCTCGCTGTCTCTCCAGGTAAGCAGTTTTGAATTTCTTTCGGGGTTAGTAGTCTGCCCTATGCCAGTCAAGTGTGTAAGTGTTGGGACAAGGGGCCAGGATTGGGGAGTTATATCTGCCCCTGTGTCTTTGAGTACGGTAAAATTTTTTTCCGTCTAAAAGTAGAGACAACATTGGTTTGCCGGGTGAAATGGCTTGAGCCCAAAATACATCAGAAGAACCAAATTCCTTATCTCTACAGTCACCACCTTTTACTATATTGTCAGTTTGTACTAGAGGGAGGATTAATAACTGGGCGATCTGTTGCCCTGCAGGTAAGAAGATAATACCTTGTGGGGCTGAAGCCATTACCTTTATCTCACCGGTGAAAACATTATCTATGACTCCAGGAGAAATCTGGAGGCCACTGATAAGGGAACTGCCTCATCCGATTATTAGGCCAAAGGTGTTTTTTTGGCATGGGGCCAAACACGCCTGCAGGCAGGGCTTGAACTCCCATAGGGGGTGTTAGTATTGTGTGGGAGGAGGTACAGAGGTCCAATCCTGTGCTCCCTGAGGTGGCTCTACAGAGGTCTTAAATATATTGCCGCTGGCGGGAACAAAGCTGATTGCCCCATAAGTCTGATTGTTTGTCAGGGCCTGGGGCTGGCCCCTTCTCCGGTTTCCCTGATAAGGATGGAGTGGGCGACCTGAAGAAATGGCTCTTGATTTGCATTGATTAGCCCAGTGTCTGCCCCTGTGGCAACGGGGGCAGGAGTTGGGAAAGAGGGGTGGCTTTTGGCTAGCAGGGGGCGGCGACGACAATCTCTGGCTAGATGGCCAGGGTTGCCGCAAGAGAAACAGGCCCTAGGTGCACGGGGCCCTGGGGATGGAAGCACTTCTCTCAAGGCCTCGGCGAAGGCTTGGGCCTGTTCAGGGGTGGCCTCCCTTATGGTGGTAGCTATAGCCAGGCCCTGCTGCTTTGTGGGGCCTATGTCTGAGCAAAGCTTAATGTAGCCAGAGAGATTTTCCCTTTTTCTATAGGGCCGGATAGACGCTTGGCAGGCTGCATTAGCATTTTCAAAGACAATTTGTTTTACATAGTCAGCATCAGTATTTGCATCACCAAACATTCTCTCAGCGGAGGTGCAAAGTCTACCTATAAAGTCGAAGAATAGTTCCTTGGGGCCCTGACGGATAGAAGTTAAGGAGGTAAGGGATTGTCCCTTGGTAGGCAGTCTTTTCCAGGCCTTAAGGGCTGCGGCACGGACTTGTTCAAAAAGTCTAGCATCATAATGCAACTGATTTGAGTTCTGCTTAAAATCTCCTGTGCCAAGAAGCATGTCCTCGGTCCACCTATTCTCAGTTCTGAGATTCTGCTGTGCGGTTTCCTTGCAAAACTCACAATATTCTGACTTCCAGAGGAGATAATCTCCTGCACTGAGAGTGCAGCGGGCAAGGGTGTGCCAGTCATGGGGGGTGAGCCACCCATCAGCAATGTGTTCTAACAGAGAAAGGGTGTAAGGAGCAGTAGGGTCATAGGTGGTGACTTAAGCTCCTTCAAGGTTTTGAAAGGGAAAGGGTTATAGATGCACTCAGGCTCAGGTTCAACAACAACCTCGCTCCCCTCACCAGCCTCATTAGACCTCCCAGGCCTCTCGATAACAGGGAATGAAAAAAAGGGGTGGTTTGTGGAAGTTAGCAGTTAGGGGATTTTTTAGAGGAGGGGTTAAGTTGAGCTGACACTGCAGAGTTGCACATTGAGATTGTAGATCCTTTCTCTCATTTAAAAGAGAGAGCCATAACTTTAATTCTGCATTGGGGTCCAGGCTAGCGGGGCGGAAGCGGGGGGTGCATATGGGGGTGGGCGGAAACCAACAGAGCATTCTTCAGCCTCAGGGTTGGAGTTATTGGAATCCGTACACGGGGCATTAGGTTTTGGATTACTAATAACTCTCTTCCTCTGATTAGGGCCAGCTCTTCTCTTAGAGATATTATTTTTGCAAGGGGAAGGGGCACTCTCATCATCGCTATCTATTTTAATAGACACCGAGTCTGAATGGGGGGGGGTATTTAGCAGGACATTTTGCCAGGGGGGGATTTAGAGAGCGTCCCCACCTCTACTCCACCACCTTTCATTTATGGTCCCTTCCTGAGGAAGCCACGGGCAGACTTCTCTCAAAAATCTAAAGAATTCTATTAGCTCCTTAAATTTAACCTTTATTCCTCTCGCCTTTAATGCATCTCTGAGGCTCTTAATAAAAAGTTTGTGCTCACTCATTGCTTGTCCCATATTCGCCGATCACTTACCAAGGCTTCGCAACTGGGAGGCAGGTTCCCTTGCAGCATCCTCTTATTACTCTCTGATTCTCCTTTCTGATTTCTGAAAGTTACACTTGGTCCGGCCGGACTGTCTGTCAGCATTCCTCACTGGATCCCTCGTTTTCAGGTCCTTGTGTCTGGGCGCCAATTGACCTGGCCCGCAGGTCAAATGAAACGGTACCTGAAAGAGGGAGTGGGAATTGGGGGACAAGAGGCAAGAGAAATGGAGACAAGATAGGATTCTGATCAAGGCTCCATTTATTGAGGGTAGAGCATCAGAATATATACTAAGGGGAGGGTATTAGCAGGGGGTGATAAGCTGATGAAGCGGCTCTTCCATGTAAGGTGATAAAATGCTGTTACACCCTTTAATGATGGTCATGGGTTCAACATCTTGTTGCGCAGGCATGACACTTTTTGCCTGGGAAACTGGGGAAAGGGGAAGGAGAAGGCGGAAGCACAGGGGTGGAGTAGGCGTAGTTATGAAAACTGCCATATTGCTGGAGACCGCAAATGCACATAGCTCCAGGCGGCTGCCCACACTTCCCTATGCAGAGGGACACCCCTGTTTGGCATGGCAGTCCTTTAACATGGTAGTTCTGTCTTTGGGCCAGCTCACCACATGGGCCAGGAGGCCCTGGGTTTGAACCCTGGTCGTCCTATATGGTAGATGGATGCTGTATCTGTTGAGCCACACCCACTTCCCTCAATAAGCTTTAAAGGTCTATTTAGTGTCCCCTGGGAAGAGTAAAGTTCTGGAAGAGGGTCAAGAGTAGTTTGAGTTGAGTTTGATCACCAACATTCATTTTGAATCCCAGAAGGGACCTCAGCCTGAAAAGGAGAAAAGACGTGGAATCCACTCACATAGGCTGTCATGCCCAGCCTCCCTGGAATAGAAAGCAATTAGAGTAGAAAGGAGGTGGGGAGAGAAAGGCACCTAATCAGCAGGACTCAGGCCAACTGCAAAGATTCTTACCTGCCAGAGGGAAAGTGGGTGGATAACTTTCTGAAAGGCTAACTGACATAGGGAGAAAGTTTACCTCAGTTGAAAGTTCCCACTTTGAATTTATGATATACCTGGTTTGATTCCTGACTTTTCTTAGAGAAGTGATCCCCTGGGTTATCAGACATCTAGTGAAAACTTCAGGAGAGGGAACATATAGACATTCCTTTTTATTAACTTTATTTGGATCTCTATTTATTTTTAAAAAGACTCCTTTTTAAAAAATTTAACTTAGATTGCTCAATAAAACCTAGTTCAAAACCAGTAGAGGGCAGGCTGCAGGGCAATTGATTATTGAACACCAGCAGCCCGAGAAGCTTAAGAGGGAAGACTGTTTTTCCATGGTTTTTGTTTGTTTTTTCTTTTTCCTGTTTCTTTTTAAATCCTCTTTCTCCTCCTGCCACTTTTTAAAATTAGCTGCTGCTTTCTTGTTTCTTCTTTTTTGTGTTTCCTATTTTTCTGTTTGCCAATTTTGTCAAAGTACACTATTACTTTTCTTTCCTTAATATTTCTATCTTCTGCTTTTTGCTCTTCTTATATTCTGCCTCTTTTCTTTTTTGTCTTCAATTTTTCTTATGTTTATTTCTCTCTCATTTTTCTCTGTTTTCTTTCTATTTTTTACCTTTTTCTGTCTGTCTTTTCTTTTCTCTTTCCCTCTCTTCTCATCATTCTGACATTTTAATTCACACTATATATTTTTCTCTATTCAGTTTCACATCTCATTACTTGTACACTCCTTTTTTATTTTTATTCCTACGCACATCTTACTCAAGTGAATTATTCATTTTCCTATATCTAATATATTTCTCCTTCTAATTTAACTATTATGACTATTATCCTTTTTCACTTCTTACTGCTTTCCTTTTCTCTGACCCTATTTTCATTTTCAAGAGAATGTAGAAAATAACAAGGAAATAGAATAAGAAGAATGAGGGAAGCACACTTGGCCCAATGGATACGGCATCCGCCTACCACATGGGAGGTCTGTGGTTCAAACCCCAGGCCTCCTTGACCCATGTGGAGCTGGCCCATGTGCAGTGCTGATAAATACAAGGAATGCCATGCCACGCTGGAGTGTCCCCCGTGTAGGGGAGCCCCACACTCAAGGAGTGCACCCCATAAGGAGAGCTGC
The DNA here is from genome assembly GCF_030445035.2 of Dasypus novemcinctus. Classification (NCBI taxonomy): domain Eukaryota; kingdom Metazoa; phylum Chordata; class Mammalia; order Cingulata; family Dasypodidae; genus Dasypus; species Dasypus novemcinctus. The sequence goes on along the minus strand of NC_080704.1, from coordinate 141,539,555 downwards.
CCAGTGCAAAAGAAAGTGCAGCCTGCCCAGGAATGGCACCACACACATGGAGAGCTGACACAACAAAATGATGCAACAAAAAGAAACACAGATTCCCAGTGCCACTGATAAGGATAGAAGCAGTCACAGAA